>NC_056551.1:25553861-26178698 GCF_910596095.1 Thunnus maccoyii | reverse complement strand
CAAAAATGACCTGCTGCAGAACTGTGAAGAACGACGGCGGCCAAGATTAACCGACACGGGGGCCCCGACGTGTTGCCAAGGATAAGAAATGATGGAGTGATGCGAATAAGCATGTTTCCCAGAAAACACCCGACTAGTCCTTCAACTTACCAACTATCCTCTGACCGTCTTCTGTTCTGAGACGGACGATCTGCACCTTTACGTTGGTTCCGCTGACGGGGGTGAGCACTTCCTCCAGCTCGTTCCACACGCTGAGCACCGAGCCACACAGGACGTAGTACGTCCGACACCGGAGACCGATCTCGCACGATAGCCCCACCGCTGCTTTCTTACAGTTTCCCCGCCTGTGAGGAGAAACACACAAGAGTTCACGAACCGAGACGTTTTAATTAGACTGATCAACATCAGCTGTGAGGCTTCGGAAGGACTTTTGTTATTGTCAACAAATCCAACAGTTCTTCAGCCTACTTGAGACTGGTTTATTTATCTCTGATGTACGTACCAGAATGCATGAGAGCAGATCTTTGCTGACAGCTTGTACTGGTCCGTCCAGTGCTGCTTAGCGTCTTCTGACAAGACCTAACAAACCAAAAACACCAGAAGTCGTCACAGAAAGCATTCAGCCTCCTTCTCCTAGCACTTTTTTTTTTAAATAAAATAATGTTTTTACCTTTTTAAACCTCTTCTTGATGTCTGCGTACGTCTCCAGTTTGAGCTGTCTGCCGGTGTTGGGTCTGTACACCAGGAACAGCCTCTTCTTGGTGTTCACCTCTTTGACCAGTATGGCTGTTTTCTTGTTGTTCCTCATCTGATGAAATGAAACACATTTTACTGAAAGAGAAATCCATCACCAGTTACACGAACTGAACTGCTGCAATCATCATACATCAGTCGGATTTCTGGGGACGAGAACTGCCAACTAGCCGAGGCTCCATCCATTAACCTTTCATTCATAAATCTGCATAATTGTGCAAAGTATTCTTGGCTCAGATATGAAATCACTCGATGCTAGCGGATGTGTTTGTTGCTACCAGAGCTGCACGATTAGTCAGTTAATTGATACGTTGATGCAAAGAAAATTGATCAGCAACTATTTTGATGATTAATTAATCAATTAATCATTTTTTGAAGAAAAAATGTCAAAAATGTGATGTTTCAGGTTCTCAAAGTTGAGATTTTGCTGCTTTTTCTTGTTTTACAAAACAGAAAATTTAATTTATTTGGATTTTTGAGCAGTTGTTCAGATAAAAGAAGTTGCTAGATGAAGTCACACTGGGTTTTGTTTTGCTGTATAATGTTTTGACCTTTGTCTGTGATCATTCCTGTACACAGCAGGATGATCTACCAATACGGATCATCACAATGCAAATTTTACTACAATAAAAAGGTGGAGATAAAATCTAAAAGTGATCCTGTTACAATAAAACTACAAACACTCTTAATTTAAAAGTGTCAAATTCATATAGTCAGTTTGTTTTGAGGCCCTTCACTAGATATTGATATGTGGAAAGATGACAATGGAGAGAGAAATGGAACAAAGGTCCCAGTGATGTTGTGGTTCTGGTCGGCAGAGCTAATCTACCCTCTCATACCTGTACATAGAAGCCATCATCTGGTCCGTTCTGTTCTGCCCAAGCATGCGTGGCATCTTCCCAGGACATTCCTCTCTCCACACTGACCTGTAAGAAAAGACACACAGATACAAAGTCAGGTGAGGTTACTGCGATCGTATCATAAAGAGGAGAGAGATCTAAACGACGTAAACGTTTATATGAACGTACTGTGAAGAGTTCAACATGTCCAGATGTGGTGTAGCCTGGTGTTAGGAATTTCCTGCAGTCCACCTTCTTCACCTTCTCGTCACCGGAGCCCAGATCTGATAGAAGAAACAGGGAGACATATATTACAGCTGAAATACATCAGGCAAGGACGCCACGGGTCACATAGGTGCCAGCTATTGAGTTTTTCCGAGTGATAATGCAGTTGGTTACGCAGAGTTTGGAAGCGTAGGCTATATTAACTGGTACTGAATTGATGAACTCGATCGTTTTAACTACAGGATTTGATTTATTTATTTTGATGTGCAATGAAAAAGAACCCAGAAGGCTGCATCGCATTGCCTCTGGTACAACGGAGGTGTTTATTTTGATCCTTTTAAAACAGATTGCACAGTTCTATGTAGTTTTAACCTGTCGGAGGGCCGCATAGAGAAAACAAAAAATAGACCAATAGCCGTGTAAAAACAGAGATGAGCAGTGCGATGCCCGCGAGGGTGCACGCGGCTTCCGCAGTTGGTATAGCAGATTATAACAGACGCACTCTGCTGCAGCAGACGTGTCACGCCATGTCTGTGCTTAGTGTATTTAGACTGTTAGAAAGAATTCAGGTCCAATGAAAATGAACCACTGAAATCCAAGCTTACATGTCAGAGCAGACAGATGGTTATGACTCAAATCATAAAAAACGTTGTGCAAGAAAATCACTTAACTCTGCCACAGTTTAAAAAAAACAAAATCTTGAGTTTTAAATGTGAATATGGTTGAATATGGAGCCCGGGGGAGGAGCCATGGAGAGAAAAAACAAAACAAAAAACAACTAATTAATGCTCTCGATTTATCTGTTTTGCCTGTTCTCCTCTTGTGGAGGCACCAGATGCAGTCAGTCAGCCGGATGTTTGGAGAAAGCAATGAAGAAAACATTTCCCCTGAAACGTCTGTTAATTTATGTGCTGATGCGTGTTGAATGAAGAGTGAGTAACACGTAGTATAATATAAACTGGATGACATCCGCAGTAGCATCAAAGTTTCCACGGTGGAAAAGTAGATTATCATGTTGAATACGTTTAAAGGATCTCAGAGAAAACCTGAAGAACATCCACGTTATCTCAGCCTGAGATCAAAATAAAACCTTATTGAATCCAAGTGATCCCTGGTAAGAGTGTAACGCAGGGCGAGAGAACGGCATGAGGCTGAATTCCCCTAAATCGAGAGCACAAATTACAAAATAGTAACTCGAGAGCACAAATTAGTCATTTTCTTCTCCACGGCTCCTCCTGGGGCTCGGCAGAGGAATAATGGCTCTCTTACCGAGAATGCCCATGTCATATCTGCCGTTCTTCTTGGCTTCCTGAATGACTGCTGCCAGTGTGTCAGAGAAGTACTGGAACAAGGCGTTCTGCTGCTGGACCTCCATCCCTAAAATACGGTTCAGGAACTTCCCGATGTTGTTGTAGTCTGCAGCGGGAACAAAGTATGAGCGTTAGATTAATTAGAGTATTCTCCACCTCGTTGTTGATGTGTTGTACATCAAATTAAACAAGAATAGTTGCAATGTCACTTTAAAAAAATCACCTTTGTCCAGTGACAGCGTGCCAGATCTGTCCTCCACATTAATGAGGCCGACACCTATTAATCCACTTTGGATTTCTGCAGAAGAAGAAAAACACTTTTATCACTCAGAGACACATGAGAAGCACTGATTTGTTTCAAACACAGAAATCAATACAGTTTGCTAATAATTACTTCTATGGAATGAACTAAAAGTACAGCAAACAGAAATAGATTGTAGCAACATGAGACTACAAGTTTCTTGCGTTGTTTTTGATAACATGAGTCATACCTTTGAAGAAATCCCCTTTAAAGTTTGAGGGCGGCGACACCAGCGGAGCGTCGAGCTTCACGATCGATTTCATCACAATTTCCAGAGCGTTTCTGCCGTACTGTGAACAAGATTACAGCAAGTGAGTCACTGTTAATAACTACGACCAAAAAAAACACAAAAAAAAAAAACACATGTGAAACAAAACACTCGATGTTCTTACTTTGTTGTCAAAATTAAACCTGCTGAGATCTCGAGTTTCTGTTGCTCTTCTGTCTCCGTGAGTGAGAGCACCCTGTTAAAGATTTAACACAAATGCAGTTAATGTTTAGTAGAAATGATAAACTTCACCACAATTTAAAAAAAAACATAACAATTCAATGAATCCTTACCAAGCTTTCAAGTCTTTTGGCAACAATGGATGCAAATCTCTGCTCTCCTGCGAGCTCCGATATGAGGAAGACATATTCTGGGGCCGTGACCTGGTTTGACCTGTGAGTTCTCCCTGCGTCCGGAGAAACAAGAGAAGAAGAGTTCAGTATGTTTTGAACCACATCCTTATTCGTTTAATCAAATGTTTGTATTACCGAGGGTTAACATCTACTGACCGAACTGCTGTATAGCTCTGTCTGCGCTCCACGGCAGCTCCAGCGTCATGTGGACTCTCCGCCGCTGGTTCTTCACCCTGCGGTCGGCCTGCAGGGATATACCCGAGCTGGCGGCTTCCGAGATGATGGCGATGTTCTGGTTGACAAGGCGGACGACGGATATTAAGTTTTCACGTACAAAATATGGAATAAGCAGCTGTTAGTTCTTTATTAAAAGTCTGTCAGTCGTGTCCAAAAGTTTTAGCTCAACCATAAGGAAATGAAACCAGTCTCTGCTGGCTGGTGGCTTGTTATAGGAGGTTAATAATCTGCAGTATAACAGAGGGACGTCATTGAAATTAGTGCAGCTGGTCAGAATCAGCGGATGAGTCGGTAAACCTTTCAGTATTTATTAATACATATATACAGAATAATAAATATTCTGTCTGAACATCCACTAAGTAATTACAGCACCAAACCTCTAATAATAATAATAATCAGTTACATGACTGGTAAAACCCATCTGTCCTCTTTAAAGTTTGCCTTTTTACCTTTTCTCCATCCATGAATCTTTGTTTCTCTGTGAGGTTGAGGATTTCCACGGGGACATCCAGCTCAGAGCGAGACTCATAGGTGATGCTGCCGTCGTCGTTACTGACCACACGACCTTTACGGCCCGTCATCTGAAAAGAGACGGAAAAGTGAGAAAAGTTATTAAAAAAACAAAACGTATGTCTCAGCCAACCAGTCAAGCTGCAGTTAATATCCACGTCTGTCCACTCATAATATTTGTAGTGAAGACTTTGAAGGAATTTAATAAAAAAGGTATTAAGGTTGTTTTGTTTGGAGAAATAAAAGTTATCAGTATATTGACATGTTTGATTCCAGTGAGAAATACGTCGTCTTCACTTAAATACTGTGAAACTTTGTCATAATTAGCGTATAAATTCTTAATTACGGACAAAAACGTGTTTTGTGAGGTCAGTGACCTTTAACCACCTAATTCTAATCAGTTCATCCTTGAGTCTTAGTGGACATGTGCGTCAGATATAATGAAATTCCCTCCAGGTGTTCCTGAGATATCGCGTTCATGAGAGTGGGACGATAATGTGTCCGGCCACGGCTGTCGCAGAGGCATATTTAATAAAAAAAAAAACAACAAAAAAGAAGCGACCACAGATGTTTGTACCTCGGCTACGTTGTCAGGTCCTCCCAGTTCATCTATTAGCTCATCCAGAGTGTTGGGAGGTAGATCCTCGGCTAGCTCCTCCAGTTTTTCCAGCAGATCTTTCTTCATTTTCTGGGCATGTTCCACTGCGTCCTGACTTGTTAGGCAGCTATCCTGACTCTCTGCCTTAACTTATGAAGAAGCAAAAAACAATACATTCATTAACCCTCAGAAGGCCAAATCAAAGAGCTTTAATCAAATTTTACCTCGCGCTAACGTGTTTACCTGCGGCAGGCGCGCTGGGAGGGTTGACGGGGGCAGTGAAAGCAGGCCTGGTGGAGCCCAGCCCTGAGGCTAACAAGGCACTTTGAATGGAGTCTGGATCGATACTCTTCCTTCGCTTTTTCTTCTTCTTCTTCTCTTTCCCTTTCTTTGGTTCCTTTCTGATGAGCCACGGATCTAAACGGAGGAAGGCATGAAGGTTTGCTGTGATCATAAGCTATAAAATGTCTTCGTTTAACATCCACAACCCGAAATCTGGATTCTCACCATCTTCCTCGTCGTCATCAGACTCGTCTCTGAATGGGTTGAAATCGTCGTCTTCATCCGCCGAGCTGACAGATTTGAAGCTGTCGTCGCTGTCTTTACCGGACTCTCTGTCCGACTCCTCCGACTGGCTGTCCTCTGAGCTGGTTCCCGACAGACCGCCGTGCTTGCGAGGCTTCTTTTTGGGCTTCTTTTTGACCTCCGAACCTGGAGAGACCACGATGAAGAGATTAAACGAGAATCAAGACAAGAGGTATTTTTTCTTCTTTCTATTTGATATTAGCTTATAATTTCCATTACCTTTCCTTTTCTTGCCCTTCTGCTCAGGTTCTGCTGGGGTCTCGCTGGGAGAGGGGGTCTTCTTCGCTGAGAGGTCAATACCTAGCAGGCTGTAAAGCTTCTGTCGGTCAGGAGCTGGAAAATGCTTCTCAATCAAGGACTGCAGCACCCCTCTGCAACAGAAACACTTCATTACAGTTCCTGCATACGTCGTTCTGTTACAACTGTGTGAAAAGAATCATCTTTTTTTTTTTCAGCTGTGGTTTAAGTGAGTCCGTACTTTGCAGTTGACACGAAGTCATTGAGTTCTCCTCCTCCTTCCTCCAAGGCCTCCAGTGTTCTTGCTTCTCCGGTGGACTGAAGACCGATCACCACACACTGCAGAGGAAACAGCTTGTCAGTATTTCATGCACAGAGGATGTCGCTGATCACAACATGAAGAAGAGTTCTAGGAGGGCACTGAGTAGCTTTTTGTTTAGCGTTTGTTTCAGTGTTGACCAAACTCTTATCTTTGGTTATCTTTGGTGATAATTCAAAGCCTCTGCAACATTTTTAAAGCTCCTTATATGCATGCTTGATTAGTCGGACGATAGAGATTTTTCCGGTAACGTTTTCCTGGTCCTGATTGCTTCATCATTGTTTTTTTAATATTGATTTTCAGGCATTTGTGCCTTTATTAGATAGTGAGAATCAAGAGATGACAGGACACTAGGGGAGAGAGACATGTGGTATGACATGCAACAAAAGCTCTGCTGCTGGAATCGAACTTGTGCTAATGTGACATGATGAGTGTTAACCAGCAGGCAACAGAGGCGCTCCAGCTTCATCGATGTTTTGTTTCAGGTGGTTGTAAATATGTTACATTTTCTCATCATCTATGAGTCCGGTTCCACACAGCAAACTGCACCATGTGCTTTTTTTTTTTTTTTTTTTTTTTTAACAGTAAAAGCACTTTGTCAGCGTTTTGCCAGAAGTAGGTTATATGAATGTGTTTGCTATTCCTCACCAGCACTGGGTTTCCACCATGCTGACCTATTTTTAAGAAGCGTTTTCTTTCACATTTTACTCTGCTGTCTTTCACATGTTAGATTTACATTGATGGCCCCCCCCACCACCACCACCACCACACCCCATCCTTCCTGTCATGTTGAGTAATGTACACTTGCCCTGCAGCATACGACAGATCAGAGAGATACTGGGAGCGTGCGGTTTGATGCAATCTCCCCACTAACGCAAACACGGCAGAACTGTATTCACAGATCAGACCGCAGAGTGGCAAGTTCATAACCTTCATTATAAAGTCATCATGCAGAGAGTTCAAGAGTTGTCTCACCTTTCCATTCTGGACCTCCTCTCTGGCCAGCTGGACCACCCTGCGGACTTTGGATGCGATGCAAAGGTATTTGAAGAACCTCTGGTGAGCGGACCAGAACTGTCCCCACATGGACTTCTTCATGCGTTGCTCTGCATCCATCAGGTTCGCAGCCTGCTGGAATTTCTCACGTGCACTCACCCACTGAAAGACGCACGATGACATATATTCATTAACGGCGAGCAAAAAACAAACAAACAAAAGGAACGCAGTCGTGTGTTTTTAAAATGCATTTCTACAAGCTTATTTAATGTGCTTACCAGCCTCACGGATTTGTTATACATGTAAATGTATTTCTGCGTCAGAGGAACTTCCTCAATCTTGAAAGTGACACCTGTAAAACTCAACTGCCTGGCGATGTACATCCCCCTCAGTTTCATGTCCATAGCAACAATCTCCATGGCGCCAACACCTCTGAAAAAACAAATGAAAACATACATGTTAGGCCGGCGGACATTTGTTGCTCCTCTGATAAACTTTCCTGTCAGAGAAACTTACCTGCGTTCAACAGCTTGGATAAAGTTGCCAAACTCTCTGAAGGGTGTTTTATGTCCCCAGATGCCCAACCGGTTCATATAAGCCATGTTTCGGGGTTCAGACGCACCTAGACAGGAAGAAATATATTTTAAGAATGTACAGCAGTGGCTCGGATTCACCAGGAATCCATTCAAGAAGCAGGTTTCATTTGATTGTGTCTACTAACCCGTAGCGCTGGCGTACACAACACGAGCCTTGGGGAGTTTGTTCTGCAGTTCCAACACTGCGAGCCCAGTTTTCGTAGGCTTGGATGATCCGATCGGACATACGTTTTTGGCTTTATGACACTCGTCATACACAATCTGTAGTCATCCGGTTAAGGAAAGGCATTAACATTTCTAAAAGAATCTTATTTAAAAATCACCTTTAATGCAGTTAAGTTTGGCATATGTGAAAATATATGAAGTAATTTCCTGAGTACGTCTGTTTTACTGACTGATCATCTCTTCAAAAAGGATACAACTCCGTCAAAGTCCTCGCCACACCAGTGGAGAAGCTGTTGAAATCTGGTCTTGTACTTCCCTCCTGATTGGCTCTCTCCTATCAAGGAGGAGTAGGTGGCGAAGATCACGCCTTTCTTCACGCTCCCATTGTGTTTTGAGGAGATTTTGCCATATTTGAACTGATAATATATAAAAAAAAGTTTAATTGAATCAAACTCTGCAGTTACAAATCCAGTAAACACTCACTGTTTTCATGTATGTATGATAGAAGTAATCTTACCTTGTTCAGTGAATGAACCTGGATGTTCTTGGCTCCTATATCCCTTAAATCCCTTTCAGCATCATACTTCAAGTCATTGGAGACACTAAACCTGAACAGAGGAGGGGAATGTATATAGTTAGAGGTAATATGTTGTAAGTATAACATTCATAGTTTGTAATTTCCAGTGTTAAACACAACTGAAGAGATTTGGAGTATTTACCAAAGTGATCTCTTCCTGCCTAAAAGATAATTCTCATAGATGACCCCTGCGATCGTCCGGCCTTTCCCCACACCAGCTCCATCACCGATCAAATACGCAGCTCGATCACCGCTGGGGAGGAATGTCTCGTGTTGCTGTGATACATCGAGACAAGAAACACACAATTAATTATTTGCCTTTCAAAGTAATAAAGAGCCACAGAGTGAGTCGGAGCGGTCACACATGAGAAAAAGAAGCTGCGAGTGTTTACCTGAGCGGCGTATGTGATGGCTTCCAGCTGCAGAGCAGACAGGGAGCCGCGATCGATGACTTCTTCTGGGATGGACAGTCTGTACCAAACATCTGGCGGGTTGACGCTGGACAGGGAACTGGTCTCCACCACTGGATCAGGATGCCGCAGGCCGACCTTTACTGTGTTGACAAAATGACTGGTCAGCAGATCGATCCACAAACAATATCACAGCTGTACGATACGATACAGTGTAAAGTCGTCATTACTCAATGCAGGAAATTGCTATTAGACCTGAGTAGGACATACATCATTTAAATGATATATCTGTAACATTTTTAACATCTGTGTATAATAGAATGTTAGTTTCTTTCATGTTGTTGGTGTATATGCACTTTCACACCTCATATAAACAGTATTCATCTTTCTATGTGTTGACGTAGTACAGGCACTGCACTAGTAAACACTTAAATTAGGGTAATTCATTTAAAAATCCTGCACGATATTCCTGTAACAGTATAAATAGAAGATTTACTGACATTGACAAGTTCTGTGAATTTTCTCTGATGTTTAGGAAAGAATTAAAGGGATATTTAAGGGATACAGGTTACAGCTAGAGAATATCGAAATTGTTGTTTCCTTTGATTGTAATCCCTCATTCCCAAAAGTTATGATTAATTTGATTATATTATTAGGCAAGTTTCACATATGGAAAAAGTCTTTTTAGTAGCATCGTATCTATTCATTTATTTTATTAGGTTTTTATATCAACAAACTAAAATACAAAATCTCTGACATCACAACTTACAAGTAAATCAGTAAAACTAAATAAAGGGTGTAATAAATCATAGTCATATTTATATATATTTACATTACATTAACGCTAAGAGGAAGTCTGACAGGACATGAGAAAGTGAAAAACAGAAGGGACCGGAGCACGTTCACTGTGTGAACACACTTCTGCTGTCCTGAACTGAGAAGCACCTGATTCAGCTGTTCACTCTGTTTCTACCAGGACATGAGAGACGTGACTCAGAGGATCATACTGGTTTCTTTCTAACTCATTTGAAAGAAAAACCAAAAGACAAACGGCAGATTTATTTATTTATTTATCATTTATTTATTTATTTATGTGCTGTCTGAGCCTTTGTATTTTAGTTTGTTGACATTAAAAGCTTGCTGTTATATATACACTCAGTGTTAACCTGCTGAGCAGTTTCCAGGGCGTTTGTGTTTAAATGTAAGAACCAAACAAAGCTGCCTTTTATCAAACTCTGACGAGATGTTTTTCAGACGTTTGTTGTCGTAAAACGCGGCGTCATGTGATTAGGGAAGCATTCTGCACTATAATACCAGAATTGTAAACTAATTTTTTATGAGATTTAAACTCCTCCAACACAACACTTACGTTTCATCGGCATGTACTCTGCATAAGTCTCTGCGTGACCCAACTCTTCTTCCTCCTCCTCCTCAGGCTCTTCCTCCTCCTTCATCCCTGGTAGTTTCTGTAAACAGAGAGTCACATAAAGAGATGAGCAGTTATTACCAGATATTCATCTGCTTATAAACAGCTTTCAAACATAACCAGAAATATCAATATTCCACTGGGGCCTTTAACATACAGACACATTTAGCAGCGTTCGACATCTTTCTTAAATCAATATCATAATACTAACCAGAGCATGTGAAAAGTTGTGCATTTTAATGTCGTCATTAATCCAGATTCTGGCAGCGTCTTTACCCAAAACCTCTTTCTTGATTCCATTATTCATTTCACCTGAAACACAAACAAACAGAGACCAGATGTGTTACTGAGAGACTCAAAGCTGCTCAAAAACTCACAAATATCGATTTCAAAATATTATAATTTTAACGGGGCCTGTTAAACCTCGGGTTTGTCATTCCAACAAATGAGGATTTAACAAAGGTTGATCTGTTAAAATCAGTAATATCCAGATGAAATGTGGACAGGAAAGTGTTTCAAGGACTATAACTGAAAGATCTGGACTTTATAGCAGGTTTTGAAAATCAGACACACATGAATTTATAGTCTCATTCGACACACAGTCAGCCATAATTTTATTATATTTTGCAGAAGATTTTTCCTCTTTATAAGCCTCATTTACTGAGGGATAAACAGAGAAATTGATTAGCTGTGGCTGAACATAGATGGGAAATACCAAATGCCTTCTGCTGAGATTTAAACCTGCACAGCATGAATGAAGAGACTCTAAAAGAACCACCAGGAGTGCCAAACCTACTGAGAGTTAAACACCTAACACTACAGCTTTAAGCTCATTAAGTGTACGGTTCTTATAACTTCTTTAAATGTCTTGTATGTCTCTCTAGATGGGGGTGATCAAAACTATACATCACAAATGATTGATTTGACTTTGTTTAAAGGAGTACAGCATGTACAAAACTGTTAACACACACCGGTCTCGCTGCACGTTTAAATAACTCACCCTGACCGGTGGCTGTTGCCGTGGCTACCGGTGTAGTAATGTCAGGTGGAGGCTTTAGCTTCATGAGCTCCATCAGACTGTTGCCCTTTAGGCCAGTGCTCCTCACATTGCCCGTCCTAAGGAGGTCTTTCAACTGAATCTGTGAGGAAAAGCAAACGTATAATCAGAATTTTTAACAAAGAAATTTTTTTTATTTTTTATTTGAACAAGGGAAACATGGGTCCCACTGGCCCCAGTTTGTGTCTCTCATGCACTAACGTTACATTTCAGTCTACTGCATGATAGAAACAAGTTTAATCTGTTTTCCAAGATTCCTAATCCAAACACAGATAGCAGCTGTTGGCTACCTGGGCAGGAATTCAAGGATTCTTTAAATATCTTCACAACAGCCTCAAATGTTGTCAAATAAACTTCTGTGCTTCTCAAACATGGCCGGGTATTTATCCTCCGGAGAAACAGATGCTAACTCGTAATGCTAAAACATTAGAGACACAAACTCACCTCTCTGTTAGAAGGCACAACTGTGGACACTGAAGGAGGGATACTTGTAGTCGAGGGGGTCGGTGAACCTCGCAGGGCTGCGTTAGCGACATGGACCACCTTGGTGACGGTTATGGTGTGTTTGATTGGGTTTGTAACTGACTGTTTGGTCACAGTAGCTCCTAATGACGGCAACTGATTCAGCTGATTTAAGACAAATGTGGTGGTTGATGGCTGAGGTTTGTGCTGTTGGAGACAGAAAAAAACATTTTAATACAGAAAACAAACATCCGCTGCATCGTAACATTGTGTCTTGCATAATTAATTTAGGGAACTGAATGTTCCAAATCTCACCCTGATAGTAACTATAGGGACCGGAGCTGGAGGCTCAGTTCGAACAGCGTCCACTGACTCTGTCCCCAAACCAGCATCCAGGGCACTGATGGAGATAGACTGGAGGACAACCAGAAATAAGAACATTAACATATAGTTATGAAAATTCAAAATAACTTCTGCTCCCATTTAAGCAGAAAACAAAAGCTCATCTTACTTGCTGGGTTGTAGAGGGCTGTGCAACATCCTGAGAATCAACATCAAATAGACCGATATCATTTGGGCAAATGCCGCTCTCACTAAGAGCAGTGAGAAGTAAATCCTGTCCAGGATCCATCTGCAAAGACAAACTCATGTTAACATATTTCATGCTGACGATATTGGTTTATAAATAAAAATATCATCCCAACAGTGATAAAACAGTAATAAAAATATTTGGGCGTGAAACAGTTAGTTACGCAACAGAGAATCCATCTGCAACAACTCTGATAAGCGGCTGTTAATATATTTTTCAAAGTAAAAAGACTTCCTGCCTTAGTTTGTCTGATACGAGAGTAAACTGAACCTCATTCATGACGTGCAATTTGAGGACAAAGACGTCATATCGCGCTTTAGGAAATTGTGATCTGCATTTTTCTGACATTGTTTAGACCAAACAAAATCATAGTATTTGGCAGATTAATTGTGAATAAAAAAAAAAGTTAAAACCCTAAAATACTGCAGCAATAAGTAATATTTTGAGGAAAAAAAAAAGTTGTAAATGTAGGAGATTATAATAATTTAAAACCGTCCTGTCATCTCTGGCGCCCTGTTTGTAAAAAGATATGACAAGATCCATTTCTCTGGCATGAAAAAGAGGGAAAATGTTATCACAGACATGACACTCAGTTGTGAAGTTAAACAAGCATCTACACATCAAGAGCTTGATTTTACTTTCACTTAAACGTTTAACTCTTCACAACATAATATAAGACTTTGGAGTTCAAGGTTTGACTTTGAGGTCCTATTACACTGCCTGCTTGTCCCTGCATGACGTTACTTTTTGTTCAGTTCTTTCTTTTGAGCTCGTAAATATTGTCAAAAAGACTAAATCTGCCTGAGAAATCGGTTGACGCAGAAGTGGCAACAACCACAAGCATAGAAATCATAATAAATGACAACTATTTAATCTAAGCGGCAGTAGATGTAAGTGAAAAGATGCAACAATGTCTTCTCTTTTGTCTATTTTTCTTTTTACCTTTTATTTTTTGACTGTTATGCACCACAACACCAACCCTACTTGGCATTAAACCTGTTTCTGACTCTTCATAGACCCACATGTATAGCACACGTGTGTGATGAAACAAGCAACGCAAAGGTCAATTAAAAGTCCACTTTACAATTAAAAATAAATAAATCAGTAATGCGTTTTAGATTCAACATAAAAAGACCAAACACACGATGTTCACGCTTAACGCGCAGTTTAAGTGCTTAGTCATTTAAAACTAATGCAAGTAAAATATTCAATCTATTTAATTTTTTCACCTCGCCGCATCTCCTCTAAAAAGCGCATGACGAAAAAAGTCAAAACGAAACACTAAAATAGGAACACCGACTCCAGATACACGAATTCACTCCGAAATATAAGGAAGAAGATACAAGTATCAGAGATATTCATTGATCACAGCAACCGTTTACACACCAGGACGGATCCGAGACTCGTTACAAAGTGACCCAAAACAAGACACGTGTTTGCAATGCGCCGCTTTAACTTCCTGGTGTCTCTGACTCAACGTAGCTTCCCCCCTCAACAGTCCTCGTTAGCACATCGAGGTTAATCATTATTCAAAACATACAGCAAACAGTGGAAGAAAGAGCCGCACATTTAACGTACAAAAAAAACATATTTTAAATGTTCAACCTCGCTCATTTATAGCTCCGTTTCCTTCACTGACACGCTGTCATAGCGGCTAAACCGGCCTGTTTGGATCAGGGTGACACAGCTTAGCAACGTTAGCTTGTTGGCTCAGTAACCGAAAGCACAACTCAAAGACACTCACATTAAAAAGGACAGTGACATGGCAGTGAAGAGTGAGCTAATAAATCTAATTAAAGTCAATCATGCCGTAATAATAATAATATTATTAATAATGATAATATCAAGCAAATAAGCAAATTTCAGGAAGAAACATCACAGCCGTTAATACTGTTAACGGTAACTCCGGTGACTTTCTCGCTAATGTCTTGTTTTCTCTCCGGTGTCGCCACTTCGCACATGGTACAATTATACTTTTATTACATTAAATTTGGTTGTTGTGTCTAAACATTACATGACATTTTAAAAGCTCCAGATTGTGCCTCATGTTTTTTTTCAGCATACATTCAGATAAACCTCTCTCTCTCTCTCTCTGCTGAAGTTAGCTTCCGATTCAGAATTAAGGGGAAAGTTAAGGGGAACATAAATTATGATATTTAACAGCTGATTCTCTGTTTTTTCCACCACTTACATTTGTGAGAAAGTGTTAGACATCGTAGAAAAAAAAGCTTTAACGCTGTTTTAATCCACTTTCAGATTTGTGAAACCTTCATTTTGCTTATGAAAACAGAAAAAAAGGGCGATTTCACTGCTTTTTTTCCTCCATTCAGACCACATTAGACCAGGCCCAGATCAAAAACCACTATATTTAGACTTGTAAAATCTGGTCTAGATTAACAAGGGGACTCCAGAGACTCATTAAAACGGTTTCAGATTTGTGAAACCTTGTGGAACCTATTTCACTGCTTTTTTCTATTTCCAAAAAATGCAGTGAAATCGCCCTTTTTTCCCCCCAGTTTTCAAGAATAGAATAAAAGATTTCACAAATCTGAAACTTAATAAGTCTTTGGAGTCTCTTTGTTAATGTAGTCCATATTTGACTAGTCTAAATATAGTGGTTTTTGTTCTGGATCTTGTCTAATGTGGTGTGGATGGAGGAAAAAAAAGTAGTGAAATCGCCCCTTTTTTGTTTTCATTAGCAAAAATGTGTTTCACAAATCTGACAGTGGATTTAAACAGTGTTAAGGCTTTTTGCTACGATGTCTAACACTTTTTCACAAGTGTAAGTGGTGCAAAAACAGAGAATCAGCTGCTAAATATCAATATTTATATGCCCCTTAACTTCAGCATTGTTCTTTCTGTTTCGACACAGAAAAGAGAGGGGGGCAACGTGGGAAAAATGGTTAAAAATCTCTCTTATGAGTCAGCAGGCTAAATATTTTAGAAGAGAAGTTAGAAGAGTCTTTGGTGATTCAGGAAAGACTGTCAGCAGTACGTGTTTTTCTTAAAACCACATTGCCGGTGTTAGGTCCCAAATGCTTTTCAAGCCACCTGGTTCACACTCACTTGCTGCGTTCAACCTCACAGCAGGAGTTGTGGTTTAGTTTATATTACTGGGGATTTTCAAGTCGCATTTCATATATATTGCGGTGAATATGAAAGAGACAGACCACAACTGCTGCTGCTGTACACAACGTGTACGGGAGCCAGCTAGCTTGAAAACCAGTTGGGACATGACACCGGTGTTGTGTCGAAATCTGCTCCCCTTCCGATATGCGTTTCCCCTTACCTTAACCTGCACCCAGCCTTATCC
Source organism: Thunnus maccoyii (assembly GCF_910596095.1). Taxonomy (NCBI): domain Eukaryota; kingdom Metazoa; phylum Chordata; class Actinopteri; order Scombriformes; family Scombridae; genus Thunnus; species Thunnus maccoyii. The sequence goes on along the minus strand of NC_056551.1, from coordinate 26,162,572 downwards.
TTGACCCCAACCAGGCGTCTTCTGAGGTGCTCAACATGACCCCAAGCTTACCTTAACCCCAACCAGTTATCTCTGGTACGGCTAATCATAACCATAACCCCCTAAACGCGGAGGTGCTGCTACGGGAAGCATTATTTGATGGAGGAACAGACTTAGACACAACACCTGTTACTTATCTTTTAGATTAACCGACGGGTCACCTCTGACATTTGGGTCACAGAGGTAAAAAAAATATGCTTTTATTAGCTGACGTTTGGTTGTGTCTACTAACTTTGGACGTTAGCAAGCAGTGCGTTGACATATGAAAAAAGAAGCCCCAGTTTGTGCCTCTCATGTGTTAGCATACCTCTCTTTCTGTTTCGATACAGAAAAGAAAGGGGGCAACTTGGGGAAAATGGCAAAAAAAATTTCTTATGATTCAGCAGGCGAAATATTTATTCATCTAAACGGTTAGAAGTGAATCTGTAAACACCTTTCAGTAAGCGTTTATAAGCGACAAAGCCGGTTAGTTACGTATCTTTTAGAGAAACCCGACGTTTACATCTGAGACCCAAATGTCTGATATATAATTATGCTTTTATTACCTGCTGTTTGGTTGTTGTTGTCTTATTAACTTTGCGTTGGATGTTAGCGGGCGGTGCGTTGACGTTAAATCGCGTGAGTATTTCCAGGCTAGCTGCGTGAAATCGATAACAACAAGTTAACGATAAATGAGCTTTCCACATGCAATAACATCCAGTAAATAAACACCACCTTGGGAGTCCACACACTGTGTCCGCGGCAGCTCAGTTAGCAGATTACCGCCTCGCATTGTTGTGATGTTGTTGTCGGTGCTCTCGCGCACTGTGTCATTGCCGTTGCTAGCTCACGTTAGCAACGAGAAGCGTTAAACGGAACCGAAAACTTCATATTTCCCTCAGGTGGTGACACACGACGACAGCTGCGTGTTTTTTAAATGAGTTGATACGTTAAGATAAGGTTAAAACAAACAGTTATCAAGCAGGAGGTGAACTTACTTGACAGTTTAACGGCCGCTCCGGGTCGCACTCAGCAGCTCTGGGGGTTTGTTGTCCTCTCCGCTCCGCCGCGCTCACGCCATCTTTTTATCAAACGCTCCGCCGCATGCCGGTCACGTGACGCGCGGCCCGACAGTGGCCGTTTTAACAGTCGAACTCCGCGCGCTGCGTCCGTTAAAACGAGCCTCCGACCGGCCGCAGGGCAACCCGCACCGACAATACACCGACGAAAGCGAGAAATTTAACATTTCTAAACCGTTAACACAAACGACAAACATAGCAGAGTCAGCGAGCTAATACAGCGTCACGTGACCCCCCCGCGAGGTCTGGGTAGGAAGTGACGATGACGAATTTTTCTTCTTCGGCGTCCTCTTCCTCTGCTTTCTTCCTTCAAGTTTGCCTCTTTCATAATATAACTACTGTGTGCATGTACATCAGTGGTGGAAAGTACATTTATTCAAGTACTTTATATTTATTTATTAATTCATTTATTAATCTGGATCCCCATTAGTCACCACCAAGCTAGCAAGTACTCTTCCTGGGGTCCACACAGGTAAACATTACATCATTATGCAAAACAGTAGTGTCATTAAAAGCCAAGGCAAAAGGGAACAAACAATAACAACAAACAAGAATACTACAAAAACAAACAAAAAAATACTTGAGTATTTCCATTTGATGCTACTTAATACTTCCACTCCACTACATTTATTTGACAACTTTAGTTGCTTTTCAGATGAAGATTTGACACAATGGATAATATAACAAGCTTTTAAAATACAACACATTGTTAAAGATGAAACCAGTGGTTTCCAACCTTTTTGGCTTTTGACGTCTTACAAAAAGCAGTGTGTAGTCGGAGTCTAATTTAAATCTGGGCGTAATAATGCTGCACCCATTAAATGAACTGCTTGCTAAAGCTGGAGTATTCATGAAGGAGAAAAAAAATAGAGTTTGTGGTGAATAATTTGATTTTATTTCATATATTTTTGTTCATGTATGTAAATACTGAACCTCAAAGTTACAAATGGATGAATGAACAACATTTTCCTGCAAAATCTCTGATACAAAGGACAAAAATACCCTAAAACTGATTGTTGATTGGGAAAGACCTTCACTCTTAATTAATATATACTGATGTCATGGATGCGCATTCACTCTTTTCTTTTTTACTTTCTTTTCCTATTTGTACTGTCCAACATGAATGTACTATTAAAATATGTCATTAAAGTAGAGCTTTAAATAGTTGTTCTTGAATTTTGGGGCTATATAATAAGCCAATTTTGTAGAAATATATTTGTTTGTAAAGAATAATCTTTTTTTTCAATTTCTGTATCCACTTGGAGTACATATTGTATATCAAATTACTGAAAACACTTTAAAAATATGACAGTAATCTTGTTCTGTGTGCTGAGTGTCTATGACGGTCTATAAGTAGGGCTGATGGAGAGAGTGCAGGAAGCATTTGATGAATAAAGCATGATTTACCAGAGAAGAGTTGTGCGACATGTGTGTTCATTCTGAAAGATAGAAAGTAAACCAGTACTTGAATTTTTCACAATAAAGGAGTAAAACTACTTTCTATGTCTGTAACAGTGGATGTAATTAAGATTCTTTTTATTAAACTGGTCAACAGAAAAAAATACTTTTGTCAACATGGGGGAAAAATTACACCATAAAACACTAAACAGTACATGAATTGCATTTCACCTTTAAGTCTGGAAAATAAGTCTCCCAAGTTGCAGTTATCTTGCAGATCTTTCTCCAGGATTTCTCTGCATTTATCTTCAAACCCTCCAAACGCTACTGCAGAAACATCCCAGTACTCCCAGGCTGACGTGAGGTGTGATACAGCTCAACTGTGGTCTCATCAATCAATACAATCTCCTACCTTGCTTCCGGGGCTCCTACATGCCTTCTGGTCAATACTTGCTCAGAAGTCATGTGAGTCATGTGAAGTACCAAAGCAGCAGTTGCTATATGCACCGTGAGTGTCTCCCTTATCAGCCAAGAACCTGGTGTTTAGTTGAAAGTCAGTTACACAAAAGTGACTCTGTGTCTGTGTGAGAGAGAAAGATTAACGGAGTATATTTAAGCTGGATGTTTTATATTTAAACCTGTAAAATGTAACTGGAGCGTCATTTCTGCACACTGGGAGCTCAAATTGCTCAGAGTCATTTTGTCCTCCAGGACTCTCCTCCTGGTCAGTTTGGAAAGGAAAGAGAGGAGTCCTAACCAGATTTTAATCAGAGCCGCAACGATTAGTCGATTAATCGATGAGTCAGTCGACAGAAAATTAATCGCCAACTTTTTTGATAGTCAATTAATTATTAAATGACTGACAATTTGCTGTTATTTTTAGTTCATATATAACAGTAAATTGAATATCTTAACATTTTAGACAAAACTAGCAAGCTGAAGACATCACTGTGGCCATTTTTTCAGTTTTTTTTAACTTCTATTTATTTCATAGACTAAACGACTAAATAATTAAATGAGAAAATAACTGGCAGGTTAATTAATAATCAAAACAATCATTAGTTGCTACAGTGCTACAGAGGCAAAAATAAAACAACAAAAACAGATATTAAGCAGGATTGATTATTTTCTTGATTAATCGTTTTGTCTATAAAATGTCAGAAAATAGATTTTTAAAAAAGCCAGTTATAGTTTCTTAAAGCTCAAGGCAACCTCCTCAAATGTCCTGTTTGTCTGAGTGAGTCAAACATCCAAAGATATTCAGTTTACTGTCATGTATGACACAGAAAAAAACTTTTAATTATCTTTGTCAAATATTGATTATAGGGAAACACAAAGAGGGAATCTGATGCTAAAAAAGACTGTAAATGTGGGAGATATCCACTTGATATGACTAACAGACTGCTGAAGCCTCATATAAGCTTCACATCAACTTTTAAATGCATTTTTGCACAGATTTGTGGGTTTTGGGCCTCCATCGCTTACATTGAAAGGCGTATCTTTTAATGGCCAGTACGAACAGGAGGACTAATTACAGCGAGGAAAACCTCTTTCAGTGTTCATATGGGCACCTGACTGTTGTTTTAATATAAATAAATAAATAAATAAATAAATATACTATATAAGACTGTGAACCTGTCCTTTAAAACGCACAGTACCGCTGTCGGCCTGCAGGAGGCGACATTGCTTCGCGTCTCCTTCATTTACATGTTGAAAAATGGCGGAGCGGAGCTGTGGACGCTGCATCGGTTGAGCTGCAGGCACTTTAAAAACACAACAGACGGGCTCACAACCACCGTGGAAGGAGCCTCCGTGTCGGGACGGCAGGGCAGGGTTTTTTTTAAATCTCTGAACTGGCTGGAGACTTCATTTACATTTTTTTATCCCCGAAACGAGAGCGAGGAGCCACGAAAACAAGTCGGACATGAACGGGGTAAGTTTGCCTGTCAGGGCATCACCACCACCGTGCCAAACATAGGGGTTAAGTAGCGAAAGCTAGCTTAAAGTGGATTATTACTCCCTTTTAGAAACAAACCAAGGCGCTTCTGTATGTCAGGGTGTGTCAGAAATATTAATATTTAAGTTTACTTGCATTTTTGATTGTAGTTTAGTCAGTACCTTTAAATGAGAGCCTCCATGTTTAAGAGTGCTTAGCTAACATTAGCTAGTAATGAATGCTGCATGTGCTGCCAGATAAAGACGTAACTGTATTTTCTGATATTAAACGGGGTCAACGAATGGATAAATTTGTCCTGGCAGGGTTTTAACGTTTAAAAGCATTTGTTTAAGTGTATTTTTTGAATCACGCTGAGTGGATATTGAGCCAATGGGCCTGTGTGTGTGGTTGTTAAAGGGACTGAGCTGATGTGGGTGTGAAGCCAGCATGGTCTCCTCCCCACAGCCCCACAGCCCCACCCACACCAGTGATGACTGGCACCAGAGCTGTGATCGATACATTTGATCAGTTATGAAATGAATGTGTTATTCTGGATACTTTTATCGGTGTGTTTCTGTTTATAAAGCAGGATAACTGGCCCGTAATGAGCAAAGGCCCGCAGAGTTTGCAGGGTCTGTTTTCTATGATGAGTCGATTAATTGAAAGAAAATTAATATTTATATAATCGATTTAATAATTTCAGTCATTATTCAAGCAAAAATGCCAATCATTCTTTCATGCCAGCCTCTCAAATGTGCCTGTTTTCTGTTTGTTTGGGCTGTTAGATAAAACAACTAAATTAAAGTAGAGCTGAAAAAATTAATTGATTGATAGAAAATCAATCCTCAACCGTTTAGATAATCGATTCATCGTTTTGATTTGTGATTCAAACAAAAATGCCAAAAGTTCTTGCTTTTTGGTCTTCTTAGCTTCAGCGTGAATAAAAAAAAACAAATAAACAAAAAACAAACAACCTTTATTTATTCAGGGAAGTTCAAGTATCAGAGGAAATCTCTCTTTTGATTGATTGATTAATTGTTTTGATTCATAATTCAAGCAAAAATGCCAAATAATCTCTGGTTTCAGCCTCTCAAATGTGACTATTTGCTATTTTTCAGTTTTTCTTCGTCTTATATACGACAGTAAATTCAATATTTTGAGGTTTTTGACTGTTAGACAGACAAAATAAGCTCATTGAAGTAGACCTGCAACCGCTAATCAATCGACAGAAAATGAATTGTCAACCATTCAGATAATCGATTAATCGTTTTGAGTCATTATTCAAGCAAGGATGCCAAACATTCTTTGATTTCAGTGTCTCAGATGTGACTATTTGCTGTTTTTCTTTGTCATATATGACAATAAATTGAATATTTTGAGGTTTTTGACTGCAAACTGAAGTAGAGCTGCAGCAATAAGTCGATTCATGAAAAGAAAATTGCAACTACTTTGATAATCGATTGAATCATTTCAGTCAATATTCAAGCAAAAATGAATGACTTGTTCATGTCTCCACTCTTATCTATATGTCTGCTTCTTTTTACATCATAACGACTCGATCCACCAGACGTTGATTCATCTGACGGGCCTCAAAACGAATATGTGACCAAGATTTCATCAGACCGATCTTGTTCAGCGTGATATGCAACGATCCTTTAAACTAGACTCAACAGCAAAGACCAGCGAAAAAAATCTGAAAGCCTGAAGCTAAAAACAGTCAGGCGTTTAAGGTGATTTTGATTAGATATGTTAGATTTAATTTTACATTTCTAAATTTAAAGCTCCGTCTGAAGACATCAAAGCGAACGTAGCTGATGAACACCAGAAACAATCCTCCTTCATCACTTTAACGTCTGTGATCAAAGGAGGAGTTCACGTCATGAACATTTGAATACCGAACATCACAGTAATAAAACTCAATGTTTTACATAAACGTCAGACATAAAGGGATTCAGTGATTTATAAAACATCATGACACAAGCAGCAGTTTGAATATGTTTGTGTAACACATGTTTGGGATGTTGGTTGCTACAGATTGATCAATAAATGCTTTTACTGACATCACTTCACACGTTGTCACATACGAACCAGGATCCAGGTCGACTGTGACTTTATTAATACTCCTGAAACACTGGAAGGAATCCAAAAACAAGCAGAAGCTGAAGTAGAAATCTCTGTATATGATATTATTCTGTATCAATGGAAACTGTTGTATTTAAGGCCCGACTGATACTGGAGATTTGGCGCTGATACTGATATTAGGGAGTAAAAAACGATATATTGGCTGATAATCTTATATATACATAAACACACATTTTTTGCAATGATCCCTCAAATGTCATCAATCAAACACTTGTGATAAGATATAATATAATGGAGATATGATATCTTACAGTTTAACAGTAAACTTTCTTGTATAAAATGACATCAGTGCACTGAAACAGTAAACTTCACTGGGAATTTAATAATCATAAATAAAATAAACACATACAATAAAAAAATATGTATGTATGTATTAAACTTGAATTAAGAAAAAGGATCAAATATGCATAAAACGCTGCCTATAGAACATTAAAAATAAAAATAAAAAATATATATCAGCACATATTGGACAATATAAATGCTGATACTGATATATCTGTGATATCGGCTGACTGATATATTGATCGGGCTCTAATTTTACTAATCAATTAATCGTTTTTAGTGGGTTTTTTCCATTAAAAAGGTTAAACATTCTCATGAGGATTTGCAGTTTTTCTTCATCAAATATAACAGTAAATTGAATATGTTTGTTTTAAAAACTAATAAATTGAAGGTTTTACTGCAGGCTGTAAGCAGTCGTGAATTTTCACAGTTCATGGTCCCGATCCATTAATCGAGAAAATAATAACTGACAGATTAATTGCAGCCCTTCTTGTAAATAAACAAGTTATGTTTACATTCAGTGTTACTTGAACCTCGGTGTGTGTCCTTCAGGTCCAACAGAAGCATTAAATACATTTTTAATATTTTGAAACCTGTATCGTCCACATCCACGTTTACTAGCTATTATTCTTCTTCTTCCCTGCCTTTATTGGTGCTTTGTTGCGTGTCTTGAAGCGTTACGGCCACCAGTAGATCTGCATGCACACAGAATGGGGACCCACTCATTAAAAAAAACAAACAAAATATATATATTTAAAAAGACGTGAGTCTCAGTCTCTATCCGACAGATCTGAGAGGATTAGTTTAGAGTGGTGTCTTGTGAAGGGCTGCAGAGGTTCCTCATTTTTTCTTTCTTAATTTAGTTAATTTATGTATTTTTCTTTACAGTTTTCACTGTTAACTGTGTCTTGTGTCACCGTGTTCTGTTGCTCTGACTTCATTTTATGGAGAATCGAAGCTCTACTAGCAACCATGGCTTCAGTACTTGACTTAAGAATGTTTTATTTTCCTTCCTGCATTCACAGGAAATTGTATGCAACAGCCATTCAGTCACTGTCTTAAGCTGCACCAAGTCCATATCACCAGTTCACGATGAACAGACGATCAAACTGACACAGGAGGACCGGTGCTCTCCAGTATTCTCCCAGTTGAACGACGCTCAGAGGCAGGGAGAAGGTGAGTGTCTCCTAGCTTTATAGAGTGGTTGTAGTGTGTAAACGCTCCACAGGACAGCAAACGCATCATTAGCAACGTTTACATCCAAATGTAGCGCAGATTTGAAATGATATGTTTCTTATTGTCAACAAATCTCATGAGAGTTTGTTTAGAAACAGCTCCAAAGACTGCGATCACATGTTTAGTCCCACGAGAGTAGTTCTGTGTAAGCCAGACGCCACTGAGCATGTGCAGGAAGGCGGTTCAGTTTACAGCTTCGCTAGCTTGTTGTGCTACACATCACAACCATGGATGTATACAGAGAACTGGATACAGGAAGCAAATTTGACATAGCAGCCAAACCGAGTAATTACAACGTCATGTGATGCACGCTGGCCCAAAAAGACTTTTTTCCCACAGACTTACATTGTGAAAGAGACGTCTTTTTTTTTAGCGTCCGCCAAATGACTCGTCTCACTATTAGAATTTGATCCGTTCGGTCCGATCACATTTCAAAAGCCTAGAAGAGCCACACAATCAAATTGTTTTATCCCCGTTCACGTTAGCCCGAGGGCTAAACAGGAAGTAGCTGACCTGGCTGGTGAAAGTCACTCGTGTGTTTGCTCGCACAGTTACAGAAGAAGTTAAACTTTTTAGGCTTCAAGCGCCGCTGAGCAACTTTGATAGGAATGAACAACAGGGCTCCGCCTCCGACGCTGTATCCAGTTCTCTTTATACGTCCATGATTACAACCTTTGGACTTTGTGCTACGTTGTAAATTTCTCAAACAGCTTCAATACAAAGTCAACAAACAGTCACAGGTCACTTCATTAAAGTAAACCTGTGTAATCCAATCTAATCCAATCCAACAGCTCTGCCATAATAAATCCTACTCTAACGAAGCTTCTACATTTTCAGTTTTTGTTGACATTGTCAGAAAGGTGATGATTCTTCTTTATGTTAATTATTGAGGTCGTACTCGGTGGTGATGGTTTACTGGAGTGCATTATATTGAATGAGGTTCCTAATATTTTGTCCACTCCATTAACATAAACGTCCCTATTAAGCCCACTTGCAACTTCTGAGTCAAATTAAAAAAAAAATCATATTTTTTTGCTGTTTCTTCCAATGAAGCTGTTTGTTACATAAATGACACTTTTTATTGTAAGTCAATCAGATTTGTCAATATTGAGTTATATCGACACAAATGTGTGACATGTGCCTGCTGATCCTAGAAGAAGTTACTCAGAAAATAACATTATTTGCATATTTCTACTCCTATTTTTGGTAAATATTCAATTGTTATAAAAAATTAATTAGTGATTTGATTAAGACATGTTAGAATATTACTTGAATCATAAATACTGTTTCTTTTGAAATCAAAATATGAGTTTTAGCATGCTAGCAAAACAGTAGCTGCATGGTTCATTGCAATGACATAAAGCATGATAAGTATGTATAGTTTACATTGTTGTATGCAGTTTATATTATTATACTGTTAAATAGATAATAAAGCGAGTTGAACTGAGGGAGGCAAAATATTAGGAACACTTGAGCATTAACTACCACCTCCTTTTGCTTTAATCGATACACCAACCAAGCATAAAACATTATTTTTAAAATGTTCTTCCTCTGCAGGCAGGAGAATAAACACCATCAGCGCTACGACAAAAGACTCTGAATTCACAGAGATGGAGAGCAGCTTCATCCAGTGTTCACCCTGCTGGTCAGATGAACAGCCGTCACCTCCGCAGCTCCACCGCTCTCAGACCTTCCTCCGCTCGCCAGCCGAACTCCCCCAGCCGCTCGGCAACAGCTTGTCTCACACGTCTTACCAGACCAACAACAGAAGAGCTCCGCACGGCCAGCAGAGGAGTCGAGTCCGCAACAGGGTCAAAGACAAGAAATCCACACCCAGATTGTACGCACGGCCCCATTACTGGTGCTTTTTTTAATAAACCTTATCAAACATCATGATAGTTTGATAACTTGTTATAAATGTTTCATTCTTATTTTTGTTTTGTTTTAACAGTCTTGGGAAAACCCTCCAAAACCAAAAGGTTACCGACTTCTTTCCAATAAGACGAAGCTCAAGAAAAAGTAAAACGGAGATAAAGGTAAGATTCATAAAACAGCGTTTCATTCTGATCAGATTGTAGAGCAATTAATTGATTATTGAGTCATTTTTTAAGCAAAAATTCCAAATGTTAGCAGGTTACAGCTTCTCAAATGTGATGATTTAAGGCTTTTCTTTGAGTAAAACATGAATAAACTGATTATCTTTGAGTTTTGGACAAAACAAGACATATGAAGACATCGCCTTTCACTCTGACTCTCATTTTTCACCTTTTTCTGACATTTTATAGACCAAATAATGAATCGAGAAAATAATTATTTGCAGCCCTGTCATGCTGCTTTGGTTAGCCGTTCAAAATATAATTGGAGCAGCTGTTTCTCTGATCCTGTTTATGCTGCTTGTTTACGTTGTTATATACTCTGCTGTAGACGTTTGGGATGAGTATACAGATATACTGTGTGTGTGTGTGTGTGTGTGTGTGTGTGAGAGAGAGAGAGAGAGAGAGAGAGAAATCTGACCTGCTGTTTTTCAGTAACGTTGTCTCATGTTGTGTTTTGTCTCAGTGTGAACAAAAGAAGGCCATAGACGACCTCATCACAAACGGAATAGAGGAAGGAATGGAGGTACGCTCTGTTTTCTGCCTTTATCTCTAAAAATATCTGCTGGGTGTTTATAAAGCAACATGACCGACTAAAGCGGGCTATTGTTACCATGGAAATGTCTTCCTGCGGACTGGCTCGGCCTGGGTCAAAGTAGGCTTAAAGGACGAGTTCACAATTCTTCAAATCTGTCTTAAAACAACAGTCAGGAGCCCAAATGAACAGTGAAACATGTTTTTCTTGCTGTAATCATTCCTCCTGTTCATACTGACCATTAGAAGATCCCTTCATAAAGTTTATCTGAAGCTAATATGAAGCTTCAGCGTCCAAATGAGTCACATCAAGTAGATATCTTTCAACGTTACAGTCTTTTTAGTGCCAAAGTCCCTCTTTTTGTTACTATACTTCCACCTGCAGCTCAACAGGGAAACACTGTCCGAGGAAACACAAAGAGGGAATTTGATGTTAAAAAGACTGTAAATGTGTCAGATATCCACTTGATATGACTAACTCAGACTGCTGAGGACTCATATAAGCTTCACAGAGACTTTTAAATTCATTTCTGCACAAAATGTGGATTTTGGCCTCCATCACTGACATTGAAAGCACATTTGAAGGATCTTTTAACATCCAGTATGAACAGGAGGAATGATTACAGCGAGGAAAACCTCTTTCACTGTTCATATGGACACCTGACTGTTGTTTTAAGACACACTTGATAAATTGTGAACTTATACTTTTTAACCAATGTTTCTCAACAACTTCTCGTACTTCTTTAAAGGTGCAGTATATAGAAGGAAAGGGGAGAGCAGTGTTTGCCACTCGGTGTTTCCAGAAAGGCGAGTATGTGGTGGAGTACCACGGAGACCTGCTGCAGATCACAGACGCCAAGAAGAGGGAGGCCGAATACGCTCAAAACCCTGCAACCGGCTGCTACATGTACTACTTCCAGTACCTCTGCAAAACATACTGGTACGATAAACAAATGCATTTCCTCTACATTTAAATATCATGTATTACTGGACAACATCCTCCAGCTGTGAATCACAGAGAGCTTTATTATTTACCAAAAACTGAAATGCAAACAAAGATTTAGGACTTAAAAGACTTTACTGGTAAACAAACAGAGATTGAAACTTTGCACCTGAGACTTTTATCAGTTCAGTTCAGACTTGTTGATAAAGACACTTTTCAAATATCATTGCCAATACTTGTCAGAAGGTAAAGAACTCCCTCTGAAAGTTATAACAGCTGGAAATATGCAGAGTTTTTAAAGCAATTTCACATTTAGCTACTGAAAGCTACTAATAGCCTAAACATGACAGTTAATAGTGTTGTGAAACTCTGTTTAAACCTGTTGGTTTTATCTGTTTCTGGCTTTTTTGACATGATTTTATAACGCAGCGATCATTTTAGGGATTCGTAGTGTGGACGCTGGGTGTAAACATACCAAAAGTTATGCGTTTTAAAATGAAAACATATTAGTTTGAATGTAGCCTTAAAAATCTGAAAATCTTGAATTGTAATAATAATAATATATAATTGATTCATAACGTTTCAGCTGGTGGAGAGCAGTACAATAATAATAATTTCTGCCTTTTTGAAGCTATGATTTCACTGGGAAAATGTTGAAATTAATCTCAGCATCATCCTTCATTTAACCTGGTAAAAAAAAAAATCTAATTGAGATTAAAATCTCTTTTTCATGAGTGACCTGAGCAAGAGAGCATCGTAAACATGAATACAACAATAAATACAAACAACATAAATAGACAAATATAACTGTCAACCACTACAAACGAGTGAGCACAAAAAATCCAGTTAAAGCTATAATATGTAATTATTCCACATTAAAATGTCTAAAAACAACTAGACCTATGTTATATATGTTGTTTATCTCAAATGTTTCCAACAGTTTTCAAACTCAGAGAAATCTGTAATTTAATCAAAGTAACGGACCGTTTCATTTGGCCGCATGTCAGTGGCGTCATACCTCCTCTACCAAAGAGTAAACACGCACCAGATGCATACGGCGGCGCTGTGTTTGTCCGCTATAATGGCGTCTACCAAAGAGTAACTTACACACATACAAGATAATACATCGGCGTTGTGGTTGTTCCACACAAACTGTTATAAATTGACTTTTATTCAGTTTTAAGCCACATTTTCATGATAAATTTAGGTGGTTTTTAACTATATCTTTTAGCCGGAGGAAGGATTTTAGTCATTGGACGTCTGGATCTTAAGTTATCAGAGAAATAAACTGGGCAAACGTTAGCAGCAGCTCGGCTAGCAGCCCCTCCAGGAAGTCCGGTGGTCACTAAACATCGTCGGAGAAATATTGATTTTTTTTTTTTAGGTGAAACAGCTTTAATTAGTATTTTAATGATTTTAATCTGCGTGTACGTTTGTTTCTGGAGAGGAGGAGACCTCTGCGGGTAAAAACATCCCGAATGATTCACACTGGAGTAATCCTATCCCGGTGAAGCTGGTTATTTAACAACGAAGACAACAACTCCCATGATCCCTTGCTACTTCTGCACATTGTTCCAGGAGGAAGTACATGTGTGTGAAACGTTTTCTAGTATAAAGACTGATGTGAACGGTGTGTTTTTATTTCTGTTTTTTTCTTTAACAGTGTGGACGCCACGAAAGAGACTGATCGAATGGGTAGGTTGATCAATCACAGTAAAAATGGAAACTGCCAAACCAAACTCCACGACATCAACGGCGTCCCTCACCTCATCCTCGTCGCCTCTCGAGACATCGACGAGGGCGAGGAGTTGCTCTACGACTACGGCGACCGCAGTAAAGCCTCCATCGCGGCTCACCCGTGGCTCAAACACTGATCCTCGAGGAAAAAAAAAAAAAAAAAAAGGAAAAAAGGGAAACGTACAGTAACACTCGTGTTTCTCGTTAGCTAGTGTACAAAAATGCCTTAGAAACAGAATGTGTACCCTTCTCGTTCCAGTGTCGAGGAAGCTGGATGGGGGTTATGTGTTAAAGGGGGGGATCAATAGGGTACTTATCACATTTCAACTGAGGTCCATCTGCCTCGTCAGGTGACACCTGTACTTTTATTTATATATGTATATGAAACATTCTGGTTGTTTTGCAGCACATTTATTTTGTACATTTTGTATTACCTATAGACCAATGCTTCTACAGCATGCAGGTGGTAGTTAATGCTCTGCATTTTTATACTGCTTTTTTCTTAATTAGTTGTTAGATACTTAGCAATACTTATATATATATATATTTATGGCCCCAGAGCCCTCGGGATCAACAAGAACTATGAGATGCAAATTACAAGCCCTTTTTAAAAAAAAAAAAAAAAAAAAAAAAAAAATTCTCTTGAAGTGGGATTTGATTTCATCCGTTAAAAACATTCACAGTCTGCCGTTGTTCAGTGGGAGTGTAAGGGTTTACCAAACTCATGGTTCAGTTGGCTTTTCTTTGGGTTTTGATTCAGTTTGTTTCTCAAAAAAAAAGATATGACATGGGAGAATTTTACTTTTTTTTTTTTTTTTTTTTTTAAATATATATTTACTGTATGTTTAACCTGCTGTTAAACATACAGACTAAAAGGATCACATAGGAATACAGAAACTGCTTAAATGTATAATTTACTTCTGTTTTTTATGCTTTTTTGGGGGGTTTGTTTTTATCATATGTAGTATTTTTTAATATTTAGGATACATAATACATTTGAGTTATAGGCAACGCTTTAGTCCCCCAATTTAGCATTTATGATCAGTATATATATACATTAAATAAACGGATTATAACACACTATAATGTAGTTGTAAGCAGATATGTGTTTATTACTTTTTTTGTCAGGAACTATAACTCTCAATGTTTGCTGCTCTATAAACGGATAATGAATTTACAAATACAAAAAATAACAAATACTGTACATAAATACACTTGAAATGTGCTTATTTGCTTATAACTACATTATAGTGTGTTATAAACTTTATTAAATGTTCATATGCTGCTTATAAAGGCTCTATAGGGGGAAATAAATTGTTAAAGTGTTTCTTTAAGTTGACTTACAACAACCTGAGGAGTCATGGTGTCCATCTCATCAACACTATTTTTCATGAAGAGCTTAATATAGACTTAAATTTGCTAATATATATATATAAACTGCTAATAAATGCTAAAGATGTGAACTGTAAATTGTTACCAAACTATCATGTAAATGTCTAAATAATTCAATTCATTTTTTTTGCAGATACCTACAGGTATATTCTGTTTGTTTAAATACACATGTATATAGACGTTTGTTAAGGAAATATCTTTAGCTAATATAAATAGACTTAAGAATTAAAAGACAGCTTGAATTTGTCCATAAACTCGACTGGTTTACATGATTCAGTGTTTTCAGCTGGCAGGTCTCCCTTTTTCACTGGACTCTTCAAATATAAATTATTCAGCTGATGTCAGTACGTTACTGCACGATGTAGATATTTATTTGCTTGGGATGGTTTAAAGGACTGATTTGACATTTTGGGAAATGTGTTTTTCACTTTCTTGCTGAGATGAGAAGACAAAACTAAATAATAATAAATATAAAGCTAATCAGAGCCTTCGACTCGTCCAGTCGTCATAAAAGTAGCCCAGTTTCTGATTACTATTCAGGACTTCTTTTTTTTTTAAACACTTTTCCTTAAATTCAGTGTAACATACTTCTTCCCTAATGGCCATTATTGTGTTTACACTACGGTGCTGGGACAGAATTAACCCCGTCAGAGCCTCTCAGTCATGTTCTGTGGCTGAATTATGAGGAAAACAGGAAAGTCTGCAGGTCTGTTTTATATAAGTTTGACTCAAACATAAAACCACGGACAAAAAAAATGTAAAATAGACTGAACTTATATGAACCAGATGTCATAAAATTTCTGACCAAATGGTCGGAGGACGGAGGAAAAATTAAGAGTTTGGTCATAAAATTCAAAGTCTGTTTGAGCCACTGACAAAAATGTTACATCAAAGGTAAAAAAGTGTATGAACAGTAAGTTTTTACAACACTTTTATCACAAAACTATGACCAAATAACTATTTAGATAATGAGGTAATGAGCTGGAATGTCATTTATTGCATGTTGAGCTTATCAAACTTGTAGTCGGAGGAGATGAGGGGCTGATTTATTGACACGTTGCCAAGTGAAAACATCACAACTGGTCCACAAGTAGCCGAAACTGTTAATATAATAATATCAGCCTCTCCAGCCTGCACGATGGTTTGGTGTCCAATAGACGTTTAGGCGTTTGGTGAACTTTTACACTCCTCCTGTTCAGATCTTTGCAGAATTTCTACACGTCTGTTCTTCTCGCTCACAAAGCGTCCATATTGTTCACAACCAGATGTTCCATGTGAAAAGTATTTAATAGTTGAACTGCCAACAGGTCTTTTTTTTTATTTTAGTAGCTTTTTCAAATGTACTTTCTCATGAATTAAAGCCACAAGGTCAAATTTAGCCCAAAGATCCACACACTCCATGTAGCTTAATTATAATACAGAGTTTTATTGTAATTTACAGTGTTTAGCTTCAGTAATTACTGGTGAAATCACTCAGAATTAATGTACAATAGAAAAATGCCCACATGGGAGCGTTCAGATCAGATTAATAGATCAGTTTTAAAGGGTAAGGCTGTAAATATTCTATGAAAAGACCAAAAACAACAAAACTCAAACGAAGAAAATGGTGAATTTGTTGGGGACTATTTTCAGCAGCGGATGAATCCACATTTGGTGCTTTAGTGAGTATTTCTGGCAGCAGGGCGGTGTGTGTGTGTGTGGGATTGAAAATAAACTATATTGTGTTCATGGTGATGGAAGAACATCAACAGTGCAGCGGTGTGGCTCGCTGACGTGTTTTTAATAATTTTTGGAAAACAACAGAGGAATAAGATATATCAGGGGTTGATACACACACAATACTTGTTAGTAGATGAATTTGTTGTTGGTTTTGGTCTTTTCATGGGATTTGTTAACAATAAATAAAATATAGGGTATCACCAAACTTAAAGATTTTTGAATAATAATTAGTCTCAAAAAAGTTACCTTGTTAAAATTGTTAAAATTACATCTACTCCTTCTCGCTTATTGAAGAATCCACAATCTATGAAAATATGCAAATTTAAGTCCATCATAAGTGTTTGTGCACTGGACGCTTCAAGTTTCCACATCACACTTGTGTAAATTGCATACTGTTGTACTCGTTGTGATGTCACAAATTTATTCTCACACATTAACGAGTTAAACTGAGATTGAAGTTGAGCTCAGAGAAACTTTTCCCCCTTCAGGAGATGAATGTGAAAACTGACTCTGCACACACATCGTTCTCGGAGAGGCGTCTTTAAAACATCCATCAAGCTATAAAACTTTCTTACATATAGAAATTAATTTATTTAGCAAAGTCATAGGTTGAAGTCAGTGGTTCAGTACAAGCATGATGAATTCAAAGTGTATTTTGTGCTGGCGGTAATCTCTTATGTGTCTCCATGAAGTAGCAAAAAAAAAAAAGAAAAACAATCCTACAAGTGTACACGATATGCATTATCACTGTTTCTAACAGAATAACACACGTTCATATATTTCGTTAAATGACACTTTCTCCTCTTAAAAGTGGTGTTTGTATTATTGCAGGTATTAGCTAAAATACGTTTCTTTTATTTCTTTTATTGGGATTTGGGTGTCATTATTTTGGGTGGATCCTGAGGCTCCTTCTTAAAGGGGAAAGTTCAACATTTTGGGAAATGCTCAGTTAGATGAGAAGATCGACATGTTCGGACACTAAATATGAAGAAGCAGCCGGTTAGCTTAGCTTAGCTCAGCTTAGCTTAGCTTAGCATAAAACTGGGAACAATTAGCCTCGCTCTGTCTGAAGGCGAAAAAATCCGCCTACCAAGGAACTTTTAAAGCTCACTGATTAAAACGTCATATCTCGTTTGTTTAATCTGTACAAAGTCACCGTGCGGTTGCCAGGCAACCAGCAGAGACTTCAGGAAGTCATTGCCAAGAAAGAGTCCGACGTATAATAACTCCCCTTAACGCCACAATGTGTAATTTTTACACTTACACGCATTTTTACACAAGCTTTAACGTGTTAATTAGTGAGATTTTTGGGGTACTACAAGGAAGACTTTCTACTTTCAGACAGCCACGCTAGCCGTTTCCCCCTTTTCCCAGTCTTTATGCTAAGCTAAGCTAATTGCCTGGCTGTCATTTAATATTTATTGAACAGAAAGTGATATTGTTCTTCTCATCTAGCTAACTCTCTGTAAAAAAACAAAAAAACAAATACGCACATTTCCAAAAATGTCAAACTATCCCTCTGATTTTTTTTGATTTTTTTTTAAATATGTGATTTTGGGCATTTTTTGCCTTTATTCAACAGTTGACAGTGGAGAAGCAGAGAGGAAACAAGGGGGAGAAAGAGGAATACGACATCCGTTGCAGTTATGTGTGCACAATAACCATTCAACTACCACGACACTCCTATCCTTCTGAATTTTATTTTTTATTTATATGTAGCAGGTTTAATTCAAACTTACGGTAAATGGAGACCTGGCAGTTTGTGCTGAATGTTACTCATCTTCTCTCGATAGATTTCTGTGGCTGTTGAGGTTGTGCAGGAGATTTTCCATCAGAGTGTTCAACAATCATGAAGGGATGGGCAAGCTGAGTCCTTCAATTTTTCCAAAATATTCAATATATTATTGAATTCCTGGATTCTTTTGATTGCCTGATGTAATTTCATCCAAATACAACAGGAAAAAAAATATAATCAGTGTTAACACAAAGAGCTCGGTCATAAATGTATGTAAAAAAAA
This sequence comes from Thunnus maccoyii, assembly GCF_910596095.1. Classification (NCBI taxonomy): domain Eukaryota; kingdom Metazoa; phylum Chordata; class Actinopteri; order Scombriformes; family Scombridae; genus Thunnus; species Thunnus maccoyii. The sequence goes on along the minus strand of NC_056551.1, from coordinate 26,144,045 downwards.
AAAAAAAAAAAAAAAGTATGTTTCAGGAAAAATACACTGTGTGTAAAATACTTCAACACGTCCCCTGTCTCCTCTAACAGTAGCATTATGTATACATGCGTGAAATGTTTTCATACAAACCTTTCTTAAACAAGTGTTACATTTCCGATTATTCCATTTTTTTTATGTAGGACTAATGCAATAATAACTGAGGGGCAAAACTGACCTGTTGGCCATTTTAGGACAGAATAGATCTTTGCTGTTGTAGCGTTGAATAAATCTTTATGCTGGGGTTTAGGCATCGACGAATAAAGATGTAATATGCAAGTAACATGACTGTGTGTCTGATTTGTTCTTATTTAAAAGACATTATCTTTTCCTTTTTCTCATTTTAAGACCACAATGTAACTGAGCATCATTCAGTTATGTTGGGTTTTTTTTTTTTTTTAACCCAGATTATAGTTAGTGGGTTAAATTATACAAAATTATTCTTAAACTTTAAAAAGTGATTACAGCCCAGTTTCTTTTTATCCAAAGAATGAATAAAAGATGTTTTTAGTAGACTTGAAGAACACAATCAATGCTGTTTAAGCAAGTTTCACAATTTAACTTAAACATAAATCAGTTGTCTAATATCTTACATTATATCAGTGGTGGACAAATGGTGGCCTGTGGGCCAATTCCGGCCCTCCAGCAAAAATATTTGGCCACCTGATGAAAGCTGAAGTTTTAACTTGCATCGTTTACATCAAAACTTTTAACATAATTTTTCGCAAATCTACTGTAGATAATAAAATAAGCAAAGTTTGTGTAAATCTCAATTATTGTAATATAACGGTGTTACATATAATGCTGTCCCCACACCAGGAAAAGCATTAAAACCAGGGTTACACTGCACTGTTTGAACAGGAAGTCTGATAAATCTGCCAGAAATAAAATGTTAATGTGTGAATTCTAATATTTTTTTAACTCCACAACTTTAGCCTGTTGGACCTTCACAAATACAAATAGGTGACGGTCTAACAGAAACGGCGCCATTTCTTTCTAAGGTGACAACAACAGCACTGTCAATCAGTCATAAATGAAGCAGGTCGCTGTTTATCGTGTGTGGATAACCTTTGAAGAACGTCTCAAGCCTGAAAAAGTGCAGCACAGAACATATATTCATGTCATGTATGAGTAATTTTTAGCCAAACAAGTGAATCATGACATCTGTTCTCTGTTAACGATCCTAAATAGTGTTATAACTCAGATTTATTGAACAAAACAAATAGGTCTATGTTTCCGAGCCCTGCATTATATGAGGCAGATCACTGGCAGGTACCAATGTAAACAAAACAGACAAACACCTGATACATTACAGATATTTTATTATTACGGAGACATAAAATCCAGCTCATTTAATAAAGCACTTATCCATCCATTATATGTTTTAAATATCCACTTTAATCGGGCTCATAGGAGACTCGGGGAGGGAAACACATGAGAGATGGTGATCAACACTGACTTAAATAATGAGCTGACATTTCTGCCCACATCTACAATGATGCTGCACTTCCAACAGGTTGCCTTTGTTTGACTACATTTCCCTTTAAATGCTTCACTATTTTAAATTCTTCATGCGTAAATTGTCCAGATCCCTTTGACCCCAGATATCATCGTAGCAGTTTAGAGTATGATTTGAAATAAGTGTCTTTATTTCATCGTTATCTGTGCGTATGTAAAACGGGAGAAGCTGCTTTTTACACTCATTGACATACACTCATTTTGTTTCAGCCTCATTTATAGTGTTTTTGTCATTTTACATTAATTTATTCCACCTCGCAGGCTGAGTGTAAATGAAGATAAAGTGCCACTACTATTAAAAATACACCCAGTCACGCTGCAGCTGCCTCTCAGGGGGCATCAGCCAGTGTTAAGTGTGAAGGCAAGCTGTAAAAGCAGACGCAGCAACCATCCGTTAGCGTTTAAAAAAATAAATGTAAATCACACTTTGCACTTCAGGTTTATTAAATCTGTCTAAACCAGTTTAGAAACCAGACTGAAGCTTTTTCCTGATGCAGTTATTTCTGACTTCTCAACAGTCTTCTTTCTTATAACAATCTCAGGAATATTTAAATTTTACTTGAGATGTAGCTTCATGATTTTACACTGTATTTAAATAATGTGCTGTTTTTCTTCTGCAGTGCAATTTAACACAATGTTTATATTTGAGGCCTTATATAAATGATGCATAAAAACACAGCGCAATGTGTACACAAGGTCATTATGTGATTTCATTTTGTGTATTATGTATGGTTTTCATGTGTAAATTTGTAAATGAGAGCCTTCTTTATTTAATGGGGTGTAAAATCTGATTTTGGAGTTGGATTCCAGTTTTTGTCACAAGGGATCATCGCCTCCCTGGTGAGACGGCTCGCTGTGGCCTGCAGCCAACTCTCGTGAATACTGACATTTGACAGAGTCGCCGAACCGTGTAATCACAACTTCCAGGTCCGTCACATGACACAAACTGGCCCAAAGAGCATTTTTCCTGCACACAATCATGGGAAAAGGAGCGGCTGTAAAACAGTGAATCATTTTTTTTACCAGCGTCACAACCCCCATGAAATATTCTCCTGTCTGGAGCTCTTTGGAGGGTGGACTTTGGACACATGTACCGTTTCCTTACAGTCGGCTTGAGTAGCTTTACAACATGAAACAACCTCCCAACAATTGAACTCTACTCCACCTGGTTAGAGACCTATGAGCCACCAACCCTCTGCTTCATGCAAGTGATAAACTGCAAAGGCTGTTTCAAGTTTTTCAGAGGAGGAACCTGTTCTTCCTGTTGAGCAGGAGGTGAGGAACATCAATGGAACATCTTGAGCAGTACAGCGCTATAACACATTACAAATAAGATTGAGTACTTATTCATGACATGTATTTCAGGTGACTGCACTGATCTCATTGAGAAACCGAAGAACAGAGGCTCAGGTGAAGGAGAGCTGGCTTTAAGATGAATTCAGCCTACAGCTTTTACACTTAGCAGACGGTGTCTGGGACAGATTCTCCTGTGATGTATGTTGCTCAAGCTCTAAACAGACTTGATAGATTGATTGAGCTGATGACTCTTGGCTCATTGCTTCATTCTGTCCCATTCCTGGACATGCTTGTAGAGAATGTGGAGAGTCGCTTTCCTGACGTGGGCATACTGGGGGACTTTAAGGTCTTCAGTCAAAGACTCTCCTGGAGACCTTGGTGTTGCTGGTGTCAACTGATCCCCAACTTTGTCTGGCAGCAGCTATCGCCCTCATAGCCCCTTGAGAGGTTGTTCTGCTCTCAAGTTAGTAAGGAATTGGGAATTACAGAATAGCTAAAGAAGGAAACTACAAAAATAAGTATATGATATATATAATAATATCATAGTCAATGTCAAGACTCCACTGAGAAACCCCCTAAAGGATGGTCATCTCAACATCTGCTGCCGGGTGGCAATTGATGGATCTCAGCCTGACACCTTAGACTATAAATAACTGGTCCGAATATTTTACAGGAACATCAATAGGAAAGTTAAATGCTCCAAAGAAGGCTGTGACATCTGCTAATTCTAGTCTGTGACATTTGTGCACATTTATTTCAATAAAATATCTTGTTAAAGATATGAAAAACTACAACCTGTGTAGTTTTTTTTAATAAATATTGTAATGATAATGGTCTAAAATGATGTGAAAATGCATAGTTTTTAGTCAAATAACATCACATTTTCTTGAGGGGAATCCTCCCAAACCCCCTGACCAAACGAGCCACTCCACTGTCATCACAGAACCTAACCCTCCAGAAATCTAAGGAGACCCCTGTAGACGACCCAGAGACACAGCGGTCTCCCTACCCTTCGTAACAAGCTGCTGGTGCTGATGAAGAGGCAGCACAGCGAGGAAAACGTGGCAAAAGCTCTGGTGGCCTGTAAGCTCTGGTGGCCTGTAAGCTCTGGTGGCCTGTAAGCTCTGCCCATCTATGGGCTACGACGCCAAGAAGAGTGTTGTGGTGGACAACACATCAGAGGAGCTCAAAGAATACTCAAAAGAGTTTGGGATGTTGACAGTGGACCTGCTGGAGCAGTTCAGGCAGGATGAGACGATGGTCATTAAGCTGCTGATGTACGAGCTGAAGAACTGGAACAACTCCACTAGTGCTGCCCCCTACCGAAGATTTTCCTAAGCGACTATTATTCGTTAGTTCAAGCCACGTTTGCACGTTTATGATATTAATTTAATTATTTAAATATATTTCGGGGAGGAATCAGAAAATGGTTTGAGCTCCACGGCTGAAAAAGATGTTATGAGTAACATTATTAACACTGTGCCACATTACAGAGAAATACAAAACTGTAATAATGAGCCTTTACAATATAAATTTTACAAGTGCACGCACAAAGCGAGCCGCCTGTTAACGACAATGCTAACGGCAAAAGCGGTAATAATTCTGAATGTTTCGGAACAACCACCGAGAATACTGATCATTGTTAATTTATTTCAACACTGTATAACAACACACAACTGATGAACTTCTAACAGACTTGGCTGAAAAATGGGATAAGCGGAGTGCGGAGCTGCTGAAGCTTCACCTGGTGGCCATTCTGAGATGGTACCAAACTGAGATTCAACCAAACTCACAATCAAACTGCATGTTTTCTGCAGTGAAAGGGGTTTACAGCGCTGATGCCTATCTGCATGGACAGAATAAGGGAGGAGAAGTTGTGACAAGGTTGGAGGGAGCTGCAGCAGCTTTTTTATTTTTTTCCCGCGACTAACCAACCAATAAAAACTTGGTCGACTTAAGACTCTTCTCATTGACTATCGGTTTGGTCAACTATTATGCAGCAGCCCCTAAACTCCATATGTTTAAGTTGGCTGTCTCTTCCCACCTACAGCACTTCTGCAGTTAAATACTGACAATACTGCTCTTATAAAATCCAGTTATACTGTAAGTTGGAGTGCTTAAATGCTACAAGGCATCTGCACAGATTATTGCAGTTCTTGCGTTAAATGCAAGTTTGATCATAAAATCAAGCTGAGTAATATTTCTCCATATGCTGCATCTGTTTGCTTAATAACCATAGAGGAAGATAAATTTAACCTGTTTTGGTTCAGCTGGTGATACTGATGTTGTTAAACTGTAGGTTTGTACATATGTAAAATGTGCAGAGACAGCTTTGGCACAGTTTGAATTAAAAGCAGATTTTATGGGAGGCTTTTTTTGTGACTTTAGATGGTGGGCGTTAGTAGAATTCATATATTGTATCTATTGCTGAAAGAAGCATAAACTTGCATTTGGAAGCCCATTTCTGCCAGGAAAATAAAGAAATGATTAAATGTTATGCATGAAAAACACATATACCCATGGTCAAATTTATGAGTTAGTAAGTCAAAATAATGATTACTTATTAAGTCATAATTATGGTAAGTCAGACTTATGGTGACTTTCTAAGTCAAAATTATGAGATACTGAGTCAAATGTATTAGATACTAAGCAATAATTACTAGATACTAAGTCATAACTATGATGACTTACAAAGTATGATGTTCTACATCAAAATTATAAATTACTAAGTCAAAATGACAAGATCCAAATTCTAAGATACAAAGTCAAAATTACAATGATTTACAAAGTCCAATTATAAGAGAGTAAGTCAAAATTATGATACTAAGTCAAGATTTTGAGATGCTAAATCATAATTACGACTTACGAAATCTAAACTATAAGACACTAAGTCAAATGACAAGATACCAAGTCCAAATTCTAAGAAACTATGTCAAATTACAATTACTAACCCCAATTGTAAGATACTAAATCAAAATTATAACATTCTAAATTAAAGTTATGATAAGTCAAAATGACAAGATCCAAATTCTAAGATAACACAAGATAAGTCAAAATTATGATTTACAAAGCCTACTTATAAAATAGTCAAAATTATGAGATACTAAGTCAAGATTTTGAGATACTAAATCAAAATTATGACTTACTTAATCTAAACTATAAGACACCAAGTCCAAATTCTAAGAAAAGTCTGAATTACAATGATTTACTAACTGTAGTTGTAAGATACTAAATCAAAATTATGATGTTCTAAATTCAAATTATAAGATACTAAGTCAAAATTAATTGTTATTTTTAATTTACCATTATTGACTATGAAAAATTCTGACTCAGTGTCTCATCTTGACATTCCTTGACATTTCTTTTCTTGGTAGAAATGGGCCTTTCATGCTGGATGTGCTGTATTTTATATATAAATATGAGCATTTGTTAGTGTTTTTATCTCCTTCTGTACACAGCTTTTAAATTGTGATTCTATGCAACATGTTATACATAAGGCCTGTTCTCTTTAGATGTGTAGAGCTGCATAGTTTGAATTTGCAAAATGCTGGTGATGGACCTACAAGCTGCCCTCATAAAACTGGACAGAAAGTTGAAACAACTCAATGGGGCACAAAAGTGTTTTTCATATTTATGAAGTGAAAAGACTACAGTGCTTTCTTTGCCAGTTTGCCTTTTATTTCTACAGGATTTATAATATAAAATCCTCATCCTTTAAAACTTACCTTCATTTTTAAATCAACATAATTCAATTAACATCTGGAGTTTTAGTGGTTTTTGGATAATAAAATTTACAACACACTTTTGTGTCCCACGCCTTCATTTGTGCAGTATAGCGAGTAATTTTCACTCACTGTCTCACTTTTTTGTCATTCACCAACATATCATTAACCACCTGGATTCTACAAGCACCAACTTTCCACTTTCCATCCAACAACTTGAGTTTACCTTCTCTCTTCTGCAGGTTACAGGAATCATTTCTTATTCTGTAAAAACATTCAAGCACCAAAATATTTTCTGGCATTTTTAAAGTTGTACACTCTGTATGTGCCATCAACACTGAGCTATATGAGTCTTATATGTTTAAATAAACTTTTTTTTTGGGGAGGTTTTTACCAATTTCTTTAGATAAGCTGGAGCCTCATTCAAGGTGATCCGTTCACTCTTCCCTCTTGTCAGTCTTCTCACCTCAAGCGCATGATTTTTTCAGTTGCAGTGTGAGTCACTAGTGGTGGTTTGGTGTTTGCAGTTGATGCTTCACAAGCTGGCCTCAAGTGATGGACATGGAGTGTTAAGAGAGTTTTGGGGTTTGCGTAACCTCGACAAGTCCTATATCCGTTGACTACATGTGCTGTAACGCCTCCTGGGCTTGTTCTGTGTACACGTCGTCTTTCCCTGCCCACGAGCCGAGGCCGGCGTCAAACTGTGCACTCCTCTGCGAGCCCCGCTGCTTGTCACGTGAGAAGAAGCTAAACCTGAAACAAACAAGAGGATAGAAAGAAGACAGAGGCGATGTTGTTCAGTATATTATTTAGATGTAACAGTAATACTTTAGATATGCCAATTAAGTGTCAGCAGCGTGTGCAGTGAGTATCAGTTAAATTGAAATTTGAGTTAGGATTATGGCGAAATACCATTTCAACATCAATATATCAAAACTATCAAATGTTTTAGGCAAATGTATTTATACATTAAGATTTTTTAAAGTCTATCCAACACTCATGAACTCTGAAAAAGATAAGTGGTTGCTGTAATAATTCTTCCTGTCCGTACTGGCTATGCAGTGATCCATTCCCAACATGACTGCAATGGAAGACATGGGGGACACAGTCCTCGTTTTGTACAGAAATACATTACAAAGTTAATATGAGCATTCAAATGGTAAAATCTTTCTACTAAAAGTCTTTTTAGTACAAAATTCCCTCTTTGTGTTACCGTCTACTGTAGCTCAGCCGGGAAACACGGTCTGGTGCAACAGAAAGAGATAATTTCGTACTAAAAAGACAGTAACTTTGGAAGATTTGGAAGTTTTTACAAGTGTGTTTCCAGGTGTTGGAGAGTACTACTGCATATGTGAAAAAAGTAGTATAAAGCCTGTTGTGTTTCCAGAGGGAGCTATGTGAAATCTGATAAACCGCCTCAAGTTATGTCACTTGGGGGACATTTGGGACTGAAGACTACAAGTTTGAAAATGAATAAAATCTGGGGGTGTGGAGTTAGAAACAAGTGAGGTTAGCAGACCTCTGTAGCTCCTCATCACTTCACTGCCAGTATGGACAGGAGGAATGATTCCAGTGACCGATAGCTCTTTCAGTGGCATGTGATTACTGTATTAAGATAAGCCTAATAATAAACTTAAAAACTAAGAAATCATAACCTATCCAATAATTGTGACACTTGTATAATTACTGTAAACACATGAGACCACAGTTGAGAAATATTGTTGCATCATGACATTTAAAACCACATTTCCTGTCAGTCCTGATGCTTCCTGCAGCAATGGGGATGTTTTCCTTACTTTGTTTGCTTGTTGGCCTTAATGATGAGCACAAATATCTTGAAAGTAATTTTTCCGCCATGTGTCATAGACTGAAAAAACGTGTAATGGAAAAACAATGCTGTGCTATAAAGCAATCTTACCTTGTTCCATAAAACAATGCTGCAAGTTTGCTATCTGAGGAATCTGAGTTCACAGTGAATACAGTGATGTGGTCAGAACTAATTATGTTCTCATTTCTCATTTATTTCTTTACAGTAATTATACTAATGTCTCAAATTTAAAGCAAAATACTACACTGAGCACCTTTACAGTAAAATATGTCTAGTTATGTTGTAATACTTTTTTTCACCAATTAGATTGTAAGTATAATTATGAGATATTAAGTCATGACTATGAGAACATACTAAGTCAAAATTATGATGACTTACTATGTTAGAATTATGAGATACTTTATAAGATATAAGATACTAAGTCAAATCTACAAAATACTACGTAAAAATTACAAGACACTGAGTCAAAATTATAAGATACTAAGTCAAATCTACAAAATACTACGTAAAAATTACAAGACACTGAGTCAAAATTATAAGATACTAAGTCAAATCTACAAAATACTACATAAAAATTACAAGATACTGAGTCAAAACTACAAAATACTAAGTAAAAATTACAAGATACTGAGTCAAAATTATAAGATACTAAGTCACAATTATAAGATACTAAGTCACAAATTACAAGATACTTAGTAAAATGTATAAGATACTACATCAAAATTATGACTAAGTCATATTTATAAGATACTAAGTCAAAATTAAAAGATACTTAGTAAAATGTATAAGATACTAAGTCAAAACTACAAGATACTAAGTTAAAATTACAAGATACTAAGTCAAATTTATAAGATAATAAATCAAAACTATGATGACTTTCTCAGCCAAAATTATGACTCATTCACCAAGTCAAAACAAGACACTAAATGCTACACAGAACACCTTTATATAAACAAGTCATGTTGTAATTTTTTTTTTTTTTTTTTTTTTGCACAAACCTCTAGAATCAACTTGTCCTATATAAACTGATCAGTGCAGGTAATAAAACAAAACATGAGCGTTAAGATGACTTTCCATCGTAAGTGCTTTGATCGCTAACTACTGCAGAAGCACTAAAAGCGCTTTAGTTTGTAAATTCCACAGAATTATTTTATTATTATGAGCTGGCAGAGGTGAACAAGTTGTTACTGTGGTCAGCGAGGAAGTAGACGACACATGACGACAAACAGACTGCGTGTCTATTCTGACTGGCTGATTTTTATGATCCACAATCTTGATGAAGACAGCCCCACAATCAGCCAATCAGAATACTACAAAGGTGGGGGAAAAAGGTTAGAAAAAGCGACCCCGGCACATGCAAGGGGATGAATGGAGGCTGTTAGCTGAGAAAGGGACAGACTCTGAAGCCAACCAAATATAGGGTCATACTAGCGATATGAGACGTCTGATTGGCTGTAAAGTGGGGTCATCTGGGATCAAACCAGCCGCCACCATCGGCATAATGGCTGTGAAGATCCTGTCACACAGAGGTAAAGACACACACACACACACACACACAAACAGGAAGAGACATGTAGAGAGGAGGGAGGGGGACAAACGGGGAGACAGGGACCACATCAACCTTTGACCTTTGACCTCTATTTGACCCAAACCTATTAAAAACTCTAACCAAATGAAGAAGGCATGCTACCTTTAGTGTAGATAGAAAATAAGATGGGTGCATGCACATGAAAACAATCTCTCCTTCATTTACTGCGTGTTTATTATGTGTGTGTGTAGCATGTACTACACCTGACCCATGACCAAATATACCATGCTCATCATTAAACATGCACAAACAGTGGTGAACATGCCCGAAAGGAAAGTGAAGCAAGGCGTCTTCCACCTGTGCCGCTCATGCATACTCACATCTTTTGTACGAATGCTGATAACGATACTCGATACACACAAATACTGCCTGTTAACCCTCTGCAGTCCACATTCATTTCAATTTGTTTTTACTGAAGTTTTATGAATTCATTTTTGTCTTTGTTTAGCATCTTTTAAGCTGTCCTCACCCCACATGCATGGTGTTTGTTATTTCAACACAAACTAAGCTATAAAAATGTATAAATCTTTAGTGATAATCACTGAAATTATTATAATAGAACAGTTAAAGGTTGTAAAAAATATTGTTTCACTAGTCATACACACAAATACAGAAGAAAAATAAATGTAAGATTATTTTCATTGTTGATAAATCTGTCCACTAATTGATTAGTTGTCTATAAAATACCAGAAAATGGTGAAAAATGTCTGATGGTCACTGTTGCTGAAAGCCCAAGATGCAATCGGAAATGTCTTCTCTTGTCTCGACCAACAGTCCACAACCCAACGATATTCAGTTTACTGTCATAGAAGACTAAAGAAACCAGAAAATATTTACATTTTAGAAGATGGAACCAGAGAATTTGGACATTTTTTATTTAAAAATAATATAAAACAATTAATCGAATGTCAAAATAGTTGGCAATTAATTTTCTGTCGATCGACTAATCAATTAATTGACTAATTGTTGCAGCTCTAATTTTATCCCAAATCATTTTTGGGCCTTTTTCATTGAGTCTATCGTCACTATCATTGAATATATTATAATTCACAGTTCTAAAAATGATCTTCTAAAAAGTTGAGTTGAGATTATTTTGTCACACATATTGATCATAAGGTCAAAAATGAACTTCCATACTCACTCCATATTTGCTACTGTCAGTACAGTGTTGCACTATATTTACTTGAGAAAGAAATGGGTGTAAAATTTGTGCAACATCAAAAAAATTTCCATAATGGAACAAAAAATGTAATTTCCTTAGTATGTGTACCATTTTTTACAATAAGTGTTAAGTACAATTGTGCAATACTAAACCTGTCAGTGATGACTTGAAGTGAAATGATGTAGGGCTAAAACTATTAGTCAAATAATCGATCATTTGACAGAAAAATAACCATCAACTTTTTTGATAACTTTTGTGTAATTACAGAAAAATTACACAAAAATTTGCTCTTTCTTGCTTTTAAAACTGTGAGGATTTGCCACTTTTCTTTGTAAATTGAATCTCTTTGGGTTTCTGACTGTTGCTCCGACAAAACACCTTGTTGGAACAATGATGTAGTTTTTTGTTTGTTTTATTTTATCCTTATCTTAACCACTACGTGATTATATGTATACACATGCAGTTCTGACGTTGAACACAGTGTGGAGCAGTAATGCAGGAAGTTCATAGCTAAGCTGCATGAGATGAGAATCAGGTGTGTGGAAGGGGAAGCAAACAGGTTTTCACCGTATCAACGTGGCTGACGTTTTGAATCTGAATTTGCTGAATGGAAACAGCACTGTGATTGAATATGGACAATAGTGTTATGTATCCATGTTAATGCCAAACTATCAATAAATGGATCACTGAATCCAAAGATATACAGCGCCCTGGACATCGGTTTACTTTTAGCCCAGAACACCATCTGAAGCAAGTTGACCTGTTCGCACCTCAGTGGCTTATTTAAGTATATTATTTTTGTTAAAAAGTCACTACACACATCATTTTGAAGATGCCAACTTGGTCTCTGGGAAATTATATCGAATGAAGCTGAAAAACAACTATTACAAGGGTTATATTTTCAATTTAGGTGCAAATGGGTTTCTCTTATGTTTGATGGACTTTTGTTAAGCTGATTTCACCTACTTAATAACTCTAATATGCGCTCGTCTTATATAATAAGATTCATCTTATTCAATCTCTCAGAATGTTTAACTGCCTGTATAAATGAAAGGTATTTTTAGGCATTTTTAAAATGACAGTAAACCCGACACACAGCTAATATTTTCAGCCTGAAGATGTGTGTTACTGCGGTGAGGCGTCGTTACTTTGCTCTTACAGAGAACAAGCTTTCATTTGCATATTTCTTGAAGAGTAATATGTAAACGTTTGAGCATGCAGGGAACAAATTAATGAGCCTCACTCAGCCCGTGCAAAGCCATCTGACTGAGTGCTTTCGACTGTAACTAATCCCAAAGTTCAGGAGGGGGAGTCTGTGAGATTTAAAACAGAACAGAGTGTTTTCATAAGCAGGTGTATCTGAGTGTGATCGCAGGCATGTGAGAACAACATACAGGCGTTTGATTCCTGACTCCGGCTGAGCAGAAGGGCGGGCGCGAGTCCTCAGTTCAGGCGAGGGAGACGGAGACGGAGCCACGATCTCATCTTCTGCCTCGTCACTGCAAAGACAGAGCATCATAATCATCATTAACATTTGTGGATTGGTTTGGTGCATTGACAACAATCTAGTAACAACATATACTATTATTACAGATAAATTAAATAAGACTTTTAAGACCTTTTTAATACAAAATAGAATTCAATATAATACCTTTTTTCACAGAAAACGAGTAATGACAATAAAGCCTACAATTACATTCATTTATTGACATTTATATCACATTTCTGTCAGTTCTCAGCTGTATACAACAATAATTTATTGTAAAATAAATTATCACCAGATGCAGATAAGTAGCAGAAAATTGATGGATGGATTAACCAATTACAAAACAATTGATTAATTTAAGTTCAATTAAGTTTTTGCTAAAATTGATTCTTGCCTATTCTGAGTCTGACATTAACAAATAATAGGGTAAAAAATGTAATAATATGAAAAACTGATGTGATTTTTTTTTTTTCAAAAAGCAGACAGTAAAAAGTGTTGTGGACACCCAGAAAAGATCATGAAAGATGTCGGTTATATGACGTAGTTCAAGATGCAAATATCAATGAGTTAAAAAGTAAAACATAAAAAAACATTGAGATATCCACATTATATTAGATAATACTATTCAGCAGCCATTGATAAGCTTTTACAGTAAAGGCAGAAAGCTTTCACTCTTCTTTAATTAAAATAGTTCAATGGCACCAGCATACAGAAAGAAATCCATCTTAAATCTATAAAAATTTAAGTTTTTGTTATCCTGAGTCTGGTGTAATGTTAATGTTGCCATCAGATTTAAATATACGTGGGTTTGAGTACCTTTTGTAGTAGGCCAGCTCCTCCTGCAGCAGGAAGACTTTGGCCTTAAGCTCATTCCTCTCATGGAGGACGTCCCTCAGCTCCTGCAGGGTGAACCGGGGTCGGTTGGGGTCCTTTGGGTCCAGGCCTCCCGTCTCCTCCTCGCACAACGCCTCCTGCCGAGAGAAAAATGCATCACGTCGAGGAAACAAAACCAGAGAAAAGGAAGGAAGAGAGCAAGGAAGGAGGGAGGGAAGGAAGTGAGGATACCTTGGTAAAATATTGGAACACAGCAGGCATGTCCTCATCGCACATCGCCTCCTGGTGGCAAACGTTGAACTCTAAGTCAGACATCGGGCCTTGTTCCAATACATTTGTTCGCCCTTCCCTCCTGCCTTTGAACTAAAATTCTGCCTGTTTTTTTTTTTTTAACTCAGCACAACCGAGACATTCACTGTCTGTTGAAAAAACACCCAAAAGACTTAAACAACACATGCAGCCAGACGTCACTCATGCACTGAGCAAAAAACAGACCTTAATTTTTTATTACTATGTACTCTATACACCATGTTAAAGTCCAACTGAAATCACATTTAATTCAAAAATACAGTCAACATGTTTTTAAAAATGTAAAATGAAATGTTCTTTCTTGTCTCAGACAGCTGGAGGGGCGTGTCGGTGTCTGTGTTTGATTGACAACAGCTGGCAGGCTACAGATGTTACATCGTGCAGGACGGAGACAAACTAAACAAAATGCTGTAGCTACAAGTCATGGACAGACAGCGTGTCGCTAACAGGGATTCTAAAGAGCAACAACCAAACCAGCATCTAATGGACATTTGCAGGAATGTTTACATGCTGTTTAATGTGTTGCAGCAGCTAATTAGCTATCTAGCTGCTAACTGATGTTAGTGGTGCACTTTTCCATGGTGAATGTTTGTTTGGTGGCTCCTTCAATAAGCTAAGCTGCGGGAGACAAGATGTGTGTTCATGTTTGTTAGATAATAAGGAGACTTTAGCAGGAAAGCTAATGTGAGTTGTTGTTCAGAGTCTGTGGCGCTTGTGTTGTGTAGCAGGATGCAATCAGGCTCAGTGTGACCGTCTGCTCTGACTACAGAGTTGCAAAGTGGGAGGAGCTGTTTCAGGCGCTCCTCGTTCCACAAGGAATAATCCCGTTCATTTTTCCCACAGACAACGTTACATGACTCATGGTTTGAGCTTGGATCAACACTCCTGGTTAAATCATCACTACAAAAGATTAACAACTGTGTTAGAAAATATGTTTCTTTCATAAAAAGTCAAAGGTACAAGACTGTGTACACAAAAATTTGGGGGTAGAAGTTAACTACAACGCCCACAGTGCATTTCAACAAGAAACAGCCAATCACTGAGCTTAAAATTTGATCATGTGCGCCTCTAACGGCGGGTAGAAGCTAATACAGCTATTATGGTGTTGACAAAACTGATTTTACAATCTGCAGAGTGAATCAGTTTTAATTTCTGGGTCACTTTTTAAGTGAATTCAGCAACTATGGTGCCACGTTTTTTTTACAACTTCAGCGACTAAGAGTTCAGAGAATTCATTATGCTTTGATTCACATTCTTGGCTTCTTCTCCATAGCAACGGCGGCTGAGGCTCATGGGTATTGTAGTATTTTTAGCTGTCCACCAAAATCACAGAGAAAACGTGATTTCTCAGAAACACAGTTGAAATAATGTAGACTGGTGGTCATAATATAAACCTATAGGATTGTTACATTATCCTGGAGAGTCCTGAGTTTCTATGTTCAGTGACATTGAGGAGATTGTTTAAAGGAAAGTTTGAAATGGGAAAACAGAATGAGGAAAAACACTTTCGGAACCAAACTTTCCCACTTCACAACTCTATGATCAAACGCCACATTATGACTTGATACAAAAATAGTTAAATGAAGCGATTATGGTAAAAGCTATTACAAAGGATTAATGTAAGGGAGGCATCATCAAACCAAAAAAACATAAAATATAAATTCGTCCCTTTTTGTTTCTGATTTTTTTCTCAAAGGAGAACACAGGAAAAGTGATTCACACCACAAATATGTTGCTGTAGTAGCCAAAAAAAACCCCATGCAATAATTTCAGTTGGACTTTAAACTACCATTTCTATTGTCAGTGTTTCAGAATCAAGGTGCATGAAGGGCCAACTTCAAGTGCTGTTAGAGGCCGAGCTGTCACAGTGATCTATATTTAGAGGGGTCAGTTGTCCAAAAAGTCTCACCCAGTTGGCCGAGGAGCTAACAATCCTACTGACTGTCTGTTAGTTCTCAAACACCCATGCCAAGCCAGTTCAGCACCTCTCATGGGTCACACAAATGTTAGTCTACTAGCTTTTTTTTTTTTTTTTTGCTTCTACCGATGAGGTTGTTCTTCTGGGAGAAGTGCCGGTTTGGAGTTAGAGTCAGGACAATCACACCACTCTGGTTTTCTAACTAGCGTTTCTCCATTACCCAAAGCAACACTGCCTCGTCCTCAGCCTCCTCATCCCCATCCTCATGTCCCCCAGGGCTGAGGGAACCAGGCAGGGGCCGCGGGGAAGGGTCAAACCCACCCGACATCAGCTCAGGGGGGTCAGCTCTGTCTGACCAGCCCTCAGCCCCCACCACCGCTGTCGCAGCTTTACCACGCTGGTGGAGTAAAAGACAGTTTATTATCTGTTTATTAAGCCATCCTAGTTGTTATCTCTCTTTGTCAGATGTTGGGTTTACAGACGCTGAGTAGTTTTTTTTTACAGTATTTTACGATTGCTCTGGCCCAGTTTTGACGACACAGATTCAGTGTGCAAAAAACCGAACTGACTCGCTAATTTATTACCTTTAAACCTAAATCACATGCTGAGTCCTCAGAGTACAGACACCTCATATTAGCACACGTTTCAGTGGTTACTGCTAAACGTACAGATCTCTGAATCATTAAGTTTTTTTGCAAACATTTTTTTAGGGCTGCTACTAACAATTATTTTCATTATTGATTAACTGATTGGTTGTTTGGTTCACAAGATGTTAGAAAAATGGTGAAAAATATTGATCACCGTTTCCCAAAGTCCAAGATGACGTCTTCAAATATCTTGTTTTGTCCACAACAATCCACAATCCAAAGATGTTCAGTTTATTGTCATAGAAGACTAAAGAAACAAGAAAATATTCACATTTAAGAAGCTGAAGAAAAAAACAAACACTCAAAACGATCAATTATCAAAATAGTTGGTGATTAATTTAATAGTTGGCAACTAATTGGTTAATCAACTAATATTTTAATATGGATAAGTAATAAGCTTGTAATAAGCAGGTGAGCAGCATTGCAACATAACTTCTGATTATTTAAACCTACCATATTATATATTATAATGAAATGATTATCAGAAGAATGGCTATTTCATATTTGAAATTATATTCATAAAAACATTATGTAGCCTAAAATGTTAGTAAGTTGCAGGCTACTGGGGCATCTTCAAGGTTAAACAAGGACAAACAATTTATATAAATGTAGTCTTACAACACATCATCATGTGATTTGTATAATTAAACTAAGTTAAACATTGTTAAACTTGAGGATTGCTATTCTCAAGGCTGTGTTCAAAATCTAACAATTGCAACAAAGTACAAACAGTTTGGATGAATGAAATGGCCTCACAGCAGCTATCTAATTCCAATCCCACGCTCTGGTTCTACTGGGAGCTATTAGCACCACTAGCTGGTGTAGTTGTGATGTTATACAGGAATGAATAATCATAACTTCAACAGCAGATTATTTTAACCTACATTATCTCAAAACAAGGACTATTTTAATGCACAACTCAGAGGGTGATTTTTGCTCCTCAAGACTTAAAACGGCCCTTTTAGTTGAGGACTAGACCTTCCTGCCAAACCATCCCTGAGAGTAAACTTGCAGCTCTTATTTACCTTGTATGAGCAAATGAGAGAATAATCATAATAATGAAAGCACAGCGCAGAGCACAGAGTGATGCGTCATCATATTTAAAAATATTCCATCCAAAGTCTGACTAAAAATGAAAATAAAGCAGAGTATTCTGCAGAAGTCTAAATAAGTTACTTTCCACTGTTGAACATTTGGCTGAGCTCCGCTCTGTCTGTCTGTTGCTGATTGCAGGGACTGTATGTTAAAGACAAAACATGGGGTAGCAAAACCATAACTTTGCTCCCCCTAATTGAATAATGGGGATGCATTTGCTCCACTTGCTCCATTGCTCAAGTGCCTATAAATAAATTGTTGTATGAAGTCTGACTATAAACTTCATTACTCATATTTACACTAATATATAATATTTGGTAAATAAAATGAAAAAGCCATTCTTTCTACATCATTTCAAATACTGACGTCTGCATAAATTACATGTTTTTCTCATTGCTATTTGTATGATCTTGAGGAAATTATCGTTATTTGATAGATCTTTTTATTTTCGAGATGCAAATAAGGATTACAGCATTTTGTGTTAAGAGTTTTGCTGATTGAAACTTAAAAAATGAGCCAAAGCAACTGTAAAATACTGTAATGAGTTTGACATAAAACCTCTTTTAAAGCTGAAACACACAACTAATTAATATGACTGATGTGCAGCTGCTTTTTAAAATATGATTTAAGACTTCTAACTTAAAGTTTAAAGATTTTGTTTTGGCTAAATACAATATAATAAAGAAAGATTGAGAGAGAAAGAGGATGACAAGGGACGAACGTCCTGGACCACAATACATTGTACTTAAATAAAACCACTGAGCTAACAGGAAGTCCTTCACTGTGAGCTCAATCTGCTATTTTGGACATACACACATACAGTCAGGTCATTGTCCAGTGGTTCCCAACCTAGGGGTCGGGCCCCTCCAAAGGGTCAGCAGATAAATCTGAGGGGTCGTGAGATGATTAATGGGAGAGGAAAGAAGAAAAAACAAAGCTCTGATACACAAATCTGTTTTCAGTTTTTTGGACTTTTTCTCTAATCTTTGATTTTTGCTGAAATATTGGATCATTTGAACATTTATTGAAATGAAAGCATGTGAGAAGTTTAGAGGGAAAAATCACTATTTGGTGGAGCTGTTAACAACTCATAGACATGTGAAATGTGACCCCGACTACACACTGCTTTTTGTAAGACGTCAGAAGCTAAAAAGGTTGGAAACCACTGGTTTCATCTTTAACAATGTGTTGTATTATTATAATATCATCATTTATTATTTTATGTAAAATCTTAATCTGTAAAGTTACTACAAACTACAGCTGTCAAATAAAAGCAGTGGTGTAAAAAGTAGAATATTTTCTTCTAAAATGTTGAGAAGTAGAAAGTAGCATAACATAGAAATACTCAAGTACAGTACAAGTATCTAAAATTGTACTTAAGTACAGCACATGAGTAAATGTACTTAAAATAAAGTCTGCAGACTGCCAGAAGATTAAAAACACTACAGTTTATCTGTAAACGAACACGATAGAATCAATTAAAACCGATATTTTTAGGGGATTCTTGCACAAATTAAGATTGTTAAACTAATTTCAATAATAAATTCTGACCCTCACATGAGGCTCTTTTAATTGTGTTGTGTTACCTCTGCAGGTGAGGGGGGCTGAGGCGGGGGTTCTTCATTGTTCTGGGCAGGCAGGTCTCCCTGAAGACGTTCCCTTAAGCGTGAAACTTCCTGCCGAAGGGCACTGACTTCCTGTCCTCGGGCCTGAGCGCCGGCCTCCAGTTCCACCTTCTGTTCGATCAGTGCTTTCCCCTGAGCCTCCACCACGGAGATTTTATGTCGCAGGTCGTGGTTGATCTTCATGAGGCGAGACTGTTGCTGCTGGAGCTGCAGAGACACACAGACAGAAACAGGCAGGATAAGACAGACAGGAGGAGATAAGCAGAGAAAAATGGGTAAATAATAAAAATCCACGTGTCCAACAGTCTAATCAAGCAAAATAAGCCTTTAAAGTTGCATTAGGTCATTTTTCATGTACACATGCCTTTATTAAATAGAAGGGTTGTGCCCCATATTACTATTGTAGTCAGATGAAGTTACTTGTGGGATATATTCTAAGTCTCAAATATTGCTTTTACCACTTTATGTAAAATGAAACTGACATCTTGAAAAGGTCTTTCTGACTTAAAGAAACAGGCCTTTTCACAGCAGACATTGGCCCTCCTTACATCTTGTATTAAAATGCGTATTGAGTGATTGGATAGTGCTTGACCACATGAAAGTACAGGTGTAAATGCACCCAATACACATTGAGGAAGGACTGGGATCAGATCGGCCAAACCACCTTTTGACCACATTGAGTGTAAATGCAATTGTGTTGTTAATCCACATACAACAACTACGTGGCCGTAATAGCATGACTGTTCCAAACCAGCGAGGTAGCAGCCGTTAGCCAGTTAGCAAGCTAAGCTACTAGCAAGAAAGCAGCAAGAAAGCTATTGATATTTAAGATACTCGTGGATGGAGTCAAGTTGCTTCAAAAAGCAGGCAAAAGTCCATCCAATAGTGCAGCTTCACGAGTTGCTAGCATCTCTTTTTTTGTTATTATTTTTGACCCGCGCAAAAGAGAGATGTGACATTTGGCTGTTTGAGCTGGACGGAGCAATCAGATCTTAATTGGTTCTCGATGTGGACACTGGAGACACTTATTAATACCAGGTGTAAATGTAATCATGTTAAATTATATTAAGATAAAATCTGGATACAAGACGACACATTTTCATGTAAGGTGTAAAGGGACCAACTGTGACCCGTCAAAGAAAAGTCAGCCTGGTTCTTGACCTTTGAATCGCCGCCTACATTTGTTTAGCAATTCAAACAGGTCTGGAGTTTTGCCCGTTGATGGGCTGTTTCCCCCCCCCGGCTGGAAAACAACCGACCAATCAGAGCAGACAGGATTAAGAACGATGGCGTCTTCTTCTTACATAGATAGCTACCCAGCTAGATCCATGAATAATAGCAACAAGTGTGGATGACATTGACAAAGCTCCACAAGTTGTTGTAGGTCATCTTAAAGAAATGGGTAACACTTTAAGTCCTCCTGTTTAGCATCTATAAGCCGTATATAAACAGTTGATAAATGGTTTATAACACCTATAATGTATTTGTCACATATATACGCATATTTTTAGTGTTATTACAGTATTACAACTGTGTTTTACTATATTGTGTTATATATTGTCATATGAGTGCCCACAGGAGTTATAATTGTTGACTAATACACACAAATACATCTGCTAAACCATTTATTAAGTGTTTGTATACTGCTTATAAATGCAAATTGGGGACTTAAAGTAAATTACAACTCTCACGTCAGCATATTTTTTAAAATATTATTGGAAAAGGTTATGTTACCTGCTACAACGCTTATGTTTCAACTGAGAATACAGGACAGATACATCACTTGATTGATTGGGGAAAAATTAAGCAAAATACCCCCCTCCCAACCAGAAATCTGCCAACAACAACACAGAGTCAGACTGAGCGAATGACGTGAAAGGAAATGGAAATTCAGTCTGATTATCAGGATATGTAAAAGCACCAGGTTAAGGTTGTTTTTCTGCAGCAGATACCTTCTTCCAAGTGTTGATGGTGTCTTCACAGTTCACTGAGCTGTTTGTCAGATATTGTTGTTTTTTCCCCTCAACATTAAATACAGAGCACGTTGCTGCTCTGCTCTGTCCTGTAATTGACTTAAATTCATCCAGACCTCAGTTGTTTTGTTTGGAGATACACTCACATGAGATTATTACTTTACCATTGTGACAATTCTGGCTAAAAATATCAAAATCCAGACAGTGTGCACAGTTTTATATCTTATTCAGCTATAAAGTATAAAATTAGCACAGCCCGCTCCTGTTGAGTATGTCGTCTTACTGCTTCTATGTCCTCGTTTTTCAGTGTGAGCTCTCGGTCCTTGGCTCGAATCTCGTCTCTCTGCTTGTCCACCACTTCTTTAAGCTTCTTCATCACCTGTCTCTCCCTCTCCGTCATACCTGGTAACCACAGAGAGAAGACGGCGAGACGGCGTGAAGACAAAAACAAGCTGTGTGTGTGTGTGACAAACAGGATGAGGAGGTTTTCATCAGGAACATGTTTACACTTCTTTATAATAATCTGCAAAGAAAAGTCATTGGACATAGTTATACAGAGGGAACCCTGATTTGTGTGCAAGTATGTATGCATGCATGTTTGTGTGTGTGTGTGTGTGTGTGTGTGTGTGTGTAGCAGGTGTGCTTGTACACTGAGGCTGGTCTGTCTACAGTGTTTCAGGATGACTGTGGCCTCTGTGTGAAACCACGAAAGAGCCTCTGGTGCAGAGACAAGACTGGCTCGCCGTCAGACGCAGAGAAGGCTCCCTTTGTGTGTGTGTGTGTGTCTTTTTGTGTATTTGTTTGTGCGTGTTTGTGTGCATAACTAGTGAAAGTTTTCTGCAAAACCAAAACACAAACAGCAGGTAGCAAATGATAGTCTTTCAATCTTAATTTATTAATTAAAGTGGCTAGAATTGATATTTTTTCATAATAACAATGTATCAAATTATGTTAAGTAGGCTTAAAGTAACAATTATATTAATTATTGACTAATTTTCTGAATATTTTCTTGATTACAATTATAATTTCCCACAGCCTGAGATGATGTCTTCAAATGTCTTGTTTTATTTGACCAACAGTCCAAACCTCAGAGATACTCAGTTTAGTATCATCTATGACGAAGAAATTTTAAGGTCTCAACTGCGGCTCTAATGTAAAACAAATTGTTCTGACACAACTAATTTGTAAAAGTCACAGATGTTTCCTAAATTCCCCCAAAGAATTGATCACATTTTCTGATTTTCAGTGCCTAAAGTTGATGATTCCTGCTTTCTGTGTGTGTGTGCGTCCTCACCTTCGTGCCTCTGCAGGTCCTCCTCACTCATTGGGTCTTTGATGGACATGTTGGTGAGGAGAGATTTGTTCTCCTCCTGCAGCTGAGCGATCTGGGTGAGCAGGTCCTGAGCTTCTCCTCTCCATACATCCTCCACCAGCTCCAGCTCCTGTACGGATTGAATAAAACACATATTTTTTGGATATTTATATTTAATTATTAAAGGGGACGTGTCACACACATTTCCAGGTCTATATGTATATTCTGAGGCTCTACTGGAGTATCTTTGCATGATTTACAGTCAAAAAAAATCTCCTTATTTATCTGATGCAGCCCCTCAGTTCAGCCTCTGTCTGAAACAGGCTGTTTTAGCTACTGTCTCTTTAAGGCCCGCCTCCTGATAAGCCCGCTCCATTCTGATTGGTCAGCTTCAGGAAGCTTCCTCTGGCTCCGGAGACAACGTAAACAAACCGTATTAGCAAGATAACATGAACAACCTCAGCAAACAACCTCAACATAGATTACAGAACGGACGGCAATTTGTAGGCAAATGCGAACAATCTGACATCATCACGAGGAGGAAGTAGACGTAACTTGGCAAACAAAGCATTCAGAGCAGGTTGAAGCCCTTTTACATACATTCACCTCAAGTTTTGGAACTTTGAACATGTTTAACATCCAACATTATAACAGTATATAAATAACAGAAAATCACAAAAAGCTTGTTACGTCCCCTTTAATGTATTTATTTTTAAGCTTTTAGCTTTGTGATTAACAATGTTTTCCCCTCCTATTTATTGTGTGTCTACATGTTGACCTGAGTGGTGAACTGCTGCATACAATTACCATTGCAGGGATTAAAAAAGCTGCATGAATTAAATTGAATTATTGCTGATGAAGTGATACAACTGAAAGCTCTGGAAAAAGCTAATATAAGACCTTGAGTTGGGATTGTTGTGTTAAACTATTCTGTATTTCCAAGGTTAACATAAACACTCAGTGTGGACTTTAATTTTCTTCAGTTTGGTCTTGAAACTGTAGTTTTGTGATATGAACGGTAGACTTATGTCACTCGTTAGTATTTATTCCTGTCAGTATATAAAGCAAAGACGACCATGTGGCACCATTTTCTTTGGGATAAACACAGAAGAGCATTAAATGTGTGACAAATTACGGGAAAATCCAACATTAAGCCTCCGGAACAGCTTCAATGCTTTCTTGTCATAGATTCTTCAAAGTCTCTGAACTCTACTGAAGGGATAAAAAAAACGGGATAAAAATCTCTGATAATTACTCAGTTAAGTTGAGATCTGGATGACTGCAAACTGACCTCAAACTGTTCAGTGACCTGTACAGAAGCGTCTGCGTTCGTTATGCTTCTCCACTCATTTATTCACGTTTTTCATTCAATTTGTCTCCCGTCTGTGTGGAGAAAAGCTCGATTGTGCTCTAAAATCTAAATCTGTCCCGCACATCAACGTTTTACACGCCTGCTACAGAACGATGTCTGCAGAGAGCACCATGTAGAGCACCGTGCAGAGATCTGATTACATGCTGTGTTTACATGAGCCAGTCGGAAAAGGAAAGGAGATAAAACTGCACAACCTCTTGAGTCTGTTGCAGAAACTAAAAAAACTTGAGTTAATACAGGCTCTCTGGATTATTATACTGCGATATGGTCACTTTTATTTAGCTTCTGTGTCCTAAAGACTGACAGAAATCAATTTGTCTGTCTAACGAATGTCTGTATCTATTCCCCCTGCAAACACAAATAGACGTGCTAGACTTTCTCATGTCTACAATTAACCAATGTGATCGACTGTCAGTGTTGTTCTTTGATAAATGATTCATTATTTTATAACTTAAAATAAAATAGGATATTGGTTAGTGGAATATTTCCTTTTAATCTACTTTAGTACACAGTCACAGTCACTGTGTGCCCTCCCCAATACATTATCTGTTGATTATTTTTTAATTAATCGATAAGTCAATATTCTACTAAATGTCAGAAAATTGTTAAAAATGCCTGTTTATAATTTCTAAGAGCCCGAGGTGACGTCTTCATTTTGCTTTTTTATCACATTTGAGAAGCTGGAACCAGAGAATATTTGGCCTTTTTGCATGATAAATTACTTTTATGAGTTATAATTCATTAATTTAATTAACTGAATACAATGAATCTATTCTCAAAATAGTTGGTAATTAATTTTCTGTCAAATAACTTAACGATTAATCAACTAATCATTCAGCTTTAACTACACTACTTGTAACTGTTAGTGAAATATATATATATATATATAATAAAAAAAGTGAAATTACAATAATACATAGTGCAAAGTCTTGCAAATTTGCACTCAAGCGTGTATAAAACTGATTGTACAGTTTGCTTTATAAATGTAACATATTTACATTTAATATTTTTTCAAGCTGCAACGATTCATCGATTTATCAAATAGTCGATCGGCTGCCGCTCTCAAGGATTTGCTGCTTTTCTTTCTCTTCTGTGATAATAAATTAAATATCTTTAGATTTTGACGTGTTGGACATCATCCGGAGCTCTAAGTAACATGTTCTGGATATTTTTCATTCTTTTAACCAAGAAAATAATCAGCTGATTAATCGAGAATGAAAACAATCATTATTTGCAGTTTTATTATTTTTATATGCTGATAAATTACCCATCCCACCTCACACAGTGCCCATTAGGGCTGCAATTAACAATTATTTTCATTATGTGATTAATCATTTTCTATATAAGATGTCAGAAAAAAAGAGAAAATGCTCATTATAATTTGTTAAAACTCAAGGAAACATCTTCAAATGTCCTGTTTTTTCCAACCAACAGTCCAAAATTCACAGATATTCAGTTTACTGTCATGTATGACACAGAAAAACTTAAAATTCTCACATTTGAGAAGGTGCAATCACAAAATATTTAGCATTATTGCTTATAAAATGACTAAAACGATTATTAAATTATCAAAATAGTTGCTAATTAATTATATTATAAATATCTTGGATGCGGTCTGTAAGACGGGACAGAAATGTTTGTACCTCCTCAGGAAGTTAAATGCTTTTAATGCTTTTTTAGGAAAATGTCTTTGTTTTATGTCATTTATTGAATCTATGACTTCTCGGTCTGGTAACCTGAACATCAGGGACAAAAACCACCTGAGCCGCCAGTATATTGTGAAGGTGGCTGGTAAGGTGATAGGTGTCCCTCAGACCCCCCCGACGTCTATCTTTGACCAGCAGGTTCTCTGGTCCAGGTCTATATTAGACCGCACAGACCAGCGTCGTCACTTTGAGTGTGAAACTCTTCCCTCAGGCCGTAGACTTAAAGTTCTCCAGTTTAAATGTAATAAGAGTAAAAATTCCTTTGTTCTCTGTGCAGTAAATCTGCTTAACCTACACATGTAATTTAACATTTTAGAGATTGTTTTGTTGTGTTATTGTGTGTTTTATATTCTGTATGTACAGGAAACATTTATGTACTTTTTGTTTTTGCACTTTTTGTTTTTTGTACTTGTGTTGTTTTTTATCTTGTGCCTCTGACTACAAGTCAAGTTTCCCATCTGTGATAATAAAGTGACTGAACTCATTTTCTGTTGATCAACTGATCATCTAACCGATTAATCGTTGCAGCTCTTTGTGCCCATCTACACATTAACACTTTAATAATTATATTACATATATTTATAATTGTCTTTTTCTAATTCATATTTTTTACTCTCAGTCTAATTATTATAATTTACTGCACATTTGGCTTTTCAATGCAGCCGTAAGAGTGTTTTACGTCTCCCTGAATCTCACTGCACGTTTTATATTCAAAATGTAAATAAAACTTTTTAATTTTGAATCAATAAGAACATTACAGCTGTGAGAATTGATCGATGAGTTGGAAAATTAATAAGATTGGATAATAAATGAATTGTTTTAGTCATTATTAAAACAAAAATACCAAACTTTTGTGACGATTTGCTTGTTTTTGTTTGTCATATCTGACAGTAAACTGAATATCTGAAGGTTTTGAACTGACAGTCACACAAAACAAGCAAATTGAAGACATTACATGGGACTTGTGATCATGTTTTTTCACTATTTTTTAACATTTCATAGACAATTCAGCAGATTAACTGATAATGTAAATAACTGTTAGTTGCAGCCACATAGAGGAAAAGAAACCTTATGAAAATAAACATCTAAAGCTGCCAGCTGACCCTGCGTCCTTCCTCCCACTCACTCTGCACAACTCTCTGCTGGATTTTTTAACAACATGTATTTTTTTGCTGTAGATGTGGAAATCATGTCCAGCAGGTTTATGAAGCTCCTCTCTCAGACAGCAGCAGAAACAACCGTCATCTCCACAAACATCCACTTTATCCGAGTCATGAGACACAGTTAATCAGTCAACCGGTGAGTGTTTACCGCGGCTGAACTGTCACGAGAGACTGACAGGATGACTTTTTTATAGCGCTCGCTCTAAACCACAACAATGTTCCTGAACTGACTCACTGCGTCTCTGTGACACTTAATAGTGACGTTAAACTCAGTATATTTAAAGTACTGTACTTTACTACTAAACTATATTTGAGTATTTCCATTTTATGCCACATTATACTTCCACTACACTACATTTAAGACAGAAATATTGTACTTTTTACTCCACTACATTTATCTGACAGCTGTGGTTACTGGTTACTTTTTAGATTAAGATTTAAGAAGATTAAGAACCTAAAAACATATGATGAGTTTATAAAATATAATACATTGTTTTTGTTAGCAGTAGAGCTGCAACAACTGCAATAATTTTGATAACTGAGCCATTTTTTAAATTTTAATTTTCAGCCTCTCAAATGAATATAATATAATCCAAATGAATATTTTCTGGTTTCTTTAGTCTTGTATGACTGATAAACTGAATATCTTTGGGTTGTTAACAGTTGGTCGGGAGAAAACAAGACATTTGAGGTCGTCACCTTGGACATTTCCTCTTTAAACTTCTCAGATGGTTTCATTTAAACAATATTTGAAGCATAAATATGTAAAACTCCCAAATATTTCACCAAAAAAAAGCTAATTTTGAAGGAAAAGCCCAAAAACTGAAAACAGATTTGTGTATCAGAACTTTGTTTTTTCTTCTTTCATCTCCCATTAATCATCTCACAACCCCTCAGGTTTATCTGCTGACCCTTTGGAGGGGCCCCGACCCCTAGGTTGGGAACCACTGGACTAAACTATCTAACTGTATATAAAGTAGTGTAAACTAGCTCCACCTCCAGCAGCTACAACAGTAACATGCTGCTTTAAACAGGATTTTGAATGAAGGAATTTTACTTGTACTTTTTACATTGTTTTACTGGTATTTTCACTCGAGAACAGGATGTGAGTACTTCTTAAAACCACTGAGAGACCATTAGAGGTTATGGTGGTTTTATCTCCTACTGTATAAAACCACTACAATATTTTTTATAGCATTTTAATAGTGCTTTGTGATTCTAGCAGCCTCTTGTTACATTTTATCTCTTATGGCATGAATTTACACTGTAGTGGTGGAAGAAATACTCAAATATTTGACTTAGGTAAAAAAAGTACCAATACCACAATGTATAAATACTCCATTACAAGTAAAAGTCCTGCATGAAAAATCCTACTATAGTAAAAGTACATAAGTATTATGAGCTTGATGTAGTTAAAGTATTGCAGTAAAAGTAGTGGTTTGGTCCCTCTGACTGATATACTATTATATATGACATCATTAGATTATTAATAGTGAAGCATCAGTGTTAGAGCAGCATGTTACTGTTGTAGCTGCTGGAGGTGGAGCTAGTTTCAACTACTTTATATACAGTACTCGAGTAAAAGTACTCCATTATTGTTAATCTGTGATTTTCTAGTAAATAGTATCCATTTGTAGGCTTATTAGTTTGTTTTTGGAAGAGGTTTCATACAGTTTAGGTTGCGTAATCTTGAATCCTTGTCATAATTTGATGACTAATTGGAAAAATACTACACATTTGATAAATATAACCGCTGTGTGACAAAGGAGGAAGATTTTCCAGCAGAGGCTGGTCCAATTTTTTTCCCATCGACTCTCATCATGTGCAGCTAAACAAACAGGAAGTCAAAGTTTGAGAGTTCATGTTACAATTTGTTTTTTGTTTTTCTAATACTGATAACCAGCGATGGAAGAAGTATTCAGATCCTTTATTTAAGTAAAAGTACATAAGTATTATCAGCAAAATGTAGTTATAGTATAATTATTATATATGACATCATTAGATTATTAATAGTGAAGCATCAGTGTTAGAGCAGCATGTTACTGTTGTAGCTGCTGGAGGTGGAGCTAGTTTACACTACTTTATATACAGTTAGCTAGTTTAGTCCACTGGTTCCCAACCTAGGGGTCGGGGCCCCTCCAAAGGGTCAGCAGATAAATCTGAGGGGTCGTGAGATGATTAATGGGAGAGGAAAGAAGAAAAAACAAAGTTCTGATACACAAATCTGTTTTCAGTTTTTAGACTTTTTCTCTAATCTTTGATTTTTGCTGAAATATTGGATCATTTGAACATTTATTGAAATGAAAGCATGTGAGAAGTTTAGAGGGAAAAATCACTATTTGGTGGAGCTGTTAACAACTCATAGACATGTGAAATGTGACCCAGACTACACACTGCTTTTTGTAAGACGTCAAAAGACAATAAAGGTTGGAAACCACTGGTTTCATCTTTAACAATGTGTTGTATTTTAAAAGCTTGTTATATTATCCATTGTGTCAAAGTAACTAAAGCTGTCAAATAAATGTAGTGGAGTAGAAAGTACAATATTTCCCTCTCAAATGTAGTGGAGTGGAAGTATAAAGTAGCATCACATGGAAATACCCAAGTAAAGTACAAGTACCTCATAATTATACTTGAGTAAACGTACTCAGTTACTTCCCACCATTGCTAATAACAACAACAACACATTTAAGCTGTAATGTGTACAACAGACACTTCCTTGGTACCTTTCTGTGCTTCTTCTCCTTCTCCAGCCGGTCTATCCTCTCCAGCCGCAGCTTGTCCAGCTCCAGCCGCAGCTCCTCGGTCTCCGGGCTGATGCAGCTGCGGCTCACCATCACCTCCAGGATCTCCAACACTCGCACCACTTTGGGCATGAGCCTGGACAGAGCCTCGCAGCCGTACTGGTCTATGATCCGCTCAAACTCCTGGCCCACCACCGCGGCGATGTCATACACGTCCATCACCGTGAGGTCAGCCACATTTTTCTCCAGGGCCGACCCGGAGTCCTCCATGTCTGCAGCCGCCCTGGCTTCCTCCGCCACAGCAAACTTCCTTCCCCCTGGAAGAACAAAAGTTACTCTGGTCTGGCTCTCGACCTTTAGATCCTGTAAACAGATACTCCTTAAATCAACTTAACACTGTCTAACTATCTCAGATCCATTCCTGCCGGCTGAGTCCAGGCTTTAGTGTGATTTATTTGGGGGTAAATATCAGCTGTGTGTGTCCCCCTCTGTCAGCTGTCAATCCTCCACAACACAAACACACACACACTTCCAGCTACGCGTCACAATAAACCTGCTCTCATCAACGTGCTGCAGTCAGTTGAAATGATCCCATAATTCAAAGGTTTTATCTGTCACATGTTCAGACAGCGTGTGTGATGACATACAGGTGGTGATCACCTGAGAATGACGTGCAATAATTATTAAAATAAGAATTAAGAAAAGAAATGTAAAGTGCAGGACTGTTTATAAAGAAACATGGTGTAGTATAACAGCAGTATATATACTGCTCTATTTCTCTCTATATATTAGTAATAACAGTTGTAGCTATTATATAATATTGCAATAATGAAATAATATTATCTAATTAATGTAATTCCCCTTGGTGCTGTCTGTTGAACACACTGAATAAATCTGATTCTGATTCTAAATTTAAAATAACTCATTAATTAATCAATTAATTAATATGTACACAAATATATCTTTTAAAGAATTATATAGATAAATCAAATTTTAAAAATCATAAAAAAATAAATATTAACCTAATCTAATACATGATGTTGTATTATAAATTGAGTAATTATATATGAATATATTAATTAATATAATATATTTGCTTATTATTTATGATTTCACTTATTTTTTTACTTTTTATTTTATCATTTATATATATTATGCTAATATGATATAATACTTCATACTAATACTTGTATATAGAAGTATTGTTATTGTATAAAGAAACAACTTTTTAAATACGAAGTCAAGATTTTTTTAATCTTGTGTACATAAAATAATAACTGTGCACACAAGATTAACAACATGTTATCTTTGGGACTTTGGGAAGTAAAGGGTAAACATTCAAAGATGAAATAAATAAATAAATATGTGTAATAAGTATTAAAATAAGTATATATTGGCCTGATATGTGGCGAGTTGTGCAATTGTTTTAAAAAATGTAAGTGTATAAAAATGTAAAATGTACATGCAATATGTTTATAATATTTTCATTTATTTTATACATGTATTTTCTACCTTTGTGAATGTTTAATATAAACTTTATTTTACATGAAAATAAGAAAACAGAAAGCAGGTTTAGTGTTATACTTCTGTGCAGAACACTTGTCGTACTTCATGTACTTGTAACTTGACCAAATAATGTCCAGTCAGCCTCATTTGTCCTATAAAGCAGTGAGACATAATAATAATAATAATAATAATAATAAGAAGAAGAAGAAGAAGAAGAAGAAGAAGAAGAAGAAGAAGAAGAACTTTATTTGTATAGCACCTTTCTTACAAGAAATGCAGCTTAAAGCACTTTTTTAACAAAATAAATTACATGCACCAAGTGTTTCACTTTTAAAAAAGACATAAAATGAACATAAAAATATGTTTAAAAAATAAATAAAACAAAGCTATGAGACTGATCTCCAAACATTATTGTGCTTTTATTGTGAAGGTCTGCATATGTGGTTCCGGTATCATCGGCTCTGGTATTGATCCAACTTGCCGCAGCTCCCGTCTGCTCCCTGCAGCGGTCTACAGTGGTGAGATTGCAGTTTGTACTGCGCATGTCAGAAATAACAGACAGATGAGGTCGCTGTGAGAATATATGAGAGCATGAAGAGAGTTTAACTGCTTCACACTGGAAACACTTGAAACATCTAACACATTCAAAGTGAACACCAGCAGACGTTTTATCACCATCCTGCAGTTATAAACCTCTATAAAAACACCAGAACACGGCCAAGACTTTCATTTAACCGCCATATTTAGCGTTTATAAGCAGTATACAAACATATAAATGATTATAACTCACTCTAATCATCAGAGTCAGCAGATATGAGCACATTCCAAGATTATTAATGAATTAGTCAACAACAAAAACTATGAGGCATCTATAACTGGTGGATAAACAGCTCATGAATTATTGATAATTCAGCCATGACTCTGTTCCACAAAGTCAAACTTACATATCTTTGTGAGTTATTATTATTATTTTATTATTATTGTGTACAAGAAAAATAAAAATGGGTAAAGCTTCTCAACAGCCCCGAGGAGAACCTGTGGAAGATGAGAGCACGTCAACAAACAATATTAAAACACATTAAAATTTGACTGAATGTGCAGAGATGTGTTCAATACAGTTAAACATTGACGAGGAATCAGTAACACATGAAGTATTTAGCACTTATGAGTAGTATTTACACATTTAATAAATGGTTTATAACACACTATAATGTAGTTATAAGCAGATATGAGGACATTTTTAAGTGTTTATTAATGTTCAGTACTTGTAAACAGTTATAACTTCTTCAATAAAGACATTTTTTATATTTTATATTATTACAGCTGCTCACAAGAGGAGTTATAATACTTTAATAAACACTTATATCTGCTACAAATACATTATAGTGTGTTATAAACCACTTCTTAGACTCACTTTTATCAGGCAGTTTTCTAGTACTATAAGTACTATATAAATAAAGTTATTATTATTATTATAAATGTAAATAGGGCGTCTTTAGATAAAGTATTAACAAGAGATAAAAAAAGCTTGCATCTTGCATGTTTCTTGTTCTTGTTGCTGTTGCATCTTCAAGCCTCCTTCTTGACCCGTAACAAACTGGAAGTTGTCCAGTCTGTCTTGCATTGTGGCTAAAATCTATTTTTTAATAATTTGTTACAAAAGTTTTCATCACAAGTGAGGTGAGAGCCACAGATACTGGACTGGACCAACAATAGATTCCTTCCATAGTCTAGATACTTCATACGATACCAAAGACTGAAAAATATATGAAAAACTGGACAATTTTCAGGAGTTTACACCAATAAAACGTCTCCTTAATAAGACTGAAAGATTTCTGCTCTGTAGCTTTATCAGCTTTTTTTAAACAGACTTCCAACAACTCACAGACTTCATGATTAAAATGCTGGATTATGGGACAAATATTTAAAAAGAAAACAGTGAAAGTCTTGCAGAACAGAAACCAGAAAGATAAATTCTTGTCTCAGATGATTTTATGGATTTTAATGAATCAAGTCTGTATATAACAACAATTAGTGACATAATATAGGCTTCAGTTTGATTATAAAATATAATATTACTGTTTCATTTGTACATTTAACTGATATTAAACAGTTGTAACACCTGTAACCAGCCAGAGATAAAATCAGGTTAAAGTCAATGTCTTCAACATATTAAAGGACTTTTATATTTTTCCTTTGGTCTTCGTCAGTCAGGCTTCAAGATTCCCCAGTTCCAGTTTCACCTCGTCTGAACTGTAATAAAAATTTAAAAAAGACTCATGTAAACAGCATCTACATGAGTTAACCTCTGATTAAAAGCTTATGTGATCAATATGCAGCTCTTACCGCGTTCTTCAGCAGGTTTCCGGATTTGGTGAAGATGTTTGGTTTCCTCGAGGCCGGTTTGGCGGCGTCCGTGTTGCTCTGTGGGGTCGTCTGAGGCTGAGAGACGCTGGACGAGGGTTGTGACGGTGAATAGGACTGAGGTTTTAGGTAACTTTGGGTTGGGTTTGGTGTGAAAGGCTGAGATGGGACGTAAGGATGGGAAGAGGTGTAGGATTGAGAAGGTGTGTAGGATTGAGGAGGCGTGTAGGTCTGAGGTGGCGTGTAGGTCTGAGCAGGCGTGTAGGATTGAACAGGCGTGTAGCTTTGCGTCTGTGAGAAGGTGTTTGTCGGTGTGTAAGACTGAGGCAGTGAGAACTGAGATTGTGTCTGAGCAGGAGCGAACGGATTGGTTTGTGTGTTGACGTAAGGCTGCGTGTGTTGGAAGGACGGAGGTAAGGGCGCGGGGTCCAGTAGAGTAGGCGGCGGCGGAGGCGGGAAGCTATCGGCTTCGTCCGATGCGTCGTCGGCGTTCCCAGAGGCGCTGAGATCGTAGTGCTTCTTCCTCAGCTCCCCCAGACGGACTCGCTCCTGCTCCAGCTGGCTCTCCAGCTGCAGAACCTTCACCTGTGAGGATCAGGGAGCAAAACATCACATCAGGGGTGTGCAGACTATTAAAAATCATTTTTTGTACCATAATTCTCTCTAAAATCTCTCTAAACTGTGTCCTCTGAATGTCCAGCAACCATAATGAAATAAAAGTTAACAAAAATGTAAATATGTAAATTGAAATTTTGTTCATGATGCAAAATGTACACAAATATAAAACAGCACACAGGAAGAAACTTTACAAGCAGCAGTGAGTAGAAAGACTTTTTAGCCCTGAGTTTCGCCTCTCAGGTTGACTGTTATTAACTACTTTATTGCTGGGGGATCAATAGATAATATATAATACAGGATGATAAATGTTGGGACATGTTAGCCTCACCTGAGCTTCCATCTCCTCTTTTTTCAGCTTGATCAGAGACATGCCAGAGAAGTCCATCACACCTGTGAAGACATCAGAGAGTCAAACATCAGCATGTCAGCGTGTTAAAGTCAGCTCAAAGCTCCACTGTAATAAAATAAAGCCTCACAGAGCTGCTAGCATGGCTGTAGACTAGCTGGTGAACATAGTGGAGCATTTAGCAGCTAAAGAGACAGATATTTCCTTCAGGAGTTGGTGGAGACCAAAAACAGAGCTAAAAGAGTGAATATTGGACTTTTGTCACCAGGTGGACAGAACTATGATCAACTTTATAAACTGATAATAAGTAAATGTGTTTGCAGATTGTTTCTGTTGCTTCCAACTGGCCAAAAATATCAGTTGATGCAGGTTTAACGTTATCAGAGTCATAAAGCGTCTGATGCTATCTCTGATCTCTCACCTTGGTCGGAGATCTGCTGCTGCCCGTGTTTGGTGGAGGTGACGACCACGGCGGCCATGTCATTAACGTGGCGTGACGCCTGCTGCACGGTGAACAGCTTCTTGTTGTTGCGGTCGGCTTTCACCTGAAATCATCGTAAGTTACAGCAGGAGGTTATTTGATGAAGCACATGAGCGGTGGTCACGTTTAACAGTAAAGGATCAGTTCACCCAAATTACAACAAAGCACATTTACTTGCTTACTGTGCTTCTAGAGCTTTATCAATACTTTCTACTGAAGAAATAGTCCCAAAAAACAGGGACAACACTTAAACACCACCAGAGAGGTTCAGTGGAGTGAAAATATGTCTTCTTCTAGATTGGATGTTGAATAAATTCACTACCTTATAAAATATTTGCAAAGACAGCGTTTCATCCAGATAACAGCTTAGACTCTACTGGTGATTAATGGTGATTTGTCGTCACTTTTCCCAACAACAAACAGACAGTTTTCTTTTTTTCTCTGATATTATGACAACATTAAATACGCGGCTTTGCAGTGTGATGTAGCACCACTGCACATTTTCCCTGCAGATTAATAAGTGTAATATTACATTACACTCAAAAAGGTGTAATAATTTCCTCTGATGTTACTTTAGAGACTTGTTATTTCAGGTGAGGCAGAGTGTCTCCACCATGAAAACATTAAAAGATGATTTGTTTACATGTTGCTGCTTTTTAACATCATGTCATGGAACATTGAGGCTGTTTACACCTGGTTTTAAAATGTGTTTCAGTGATCTGAAGACAAGTGAACAGCTGAGACACATCACTGTTCACACCTGTGTCTGTCAGGTGTCTCCATGGTGACCACTTGTGTTCAGATTTCATTACTGCCTACGTCACTTCTGCCAGAAGGTCAAAGGGCGCAGTGCACAGTTATTACATCAGTCTGTTGCCAGATTTGTTTCACACAGGTTAACTAAGACAACAAAAGAACTAATAAACATGTACAGGCTTCCAACTGTTGAGATTAGCAGGATAAAGTCACCAAACAACCACCAAACCACCACGTCCTGCATTGATGACGTATTTTCCTGTTACGTCTGTGTCGGGGATGCATCAGGATGCTTTAGCGTTTACACCACAAAAGATACGTAGTGAAATGTGTCCCAGACAACCTCAGAGAGTGGTTTGAGTGATCGGATCATGATGCGTCTTGGTGGTCGTTGTGATCTCATCACCCAAGATGCATCTGTGTAAACACGAGTCAAACACTATACAAACCAGGAGGATGTTTTGATTTGAGTTTTTATAAATGAAATATTTTTTTAGATACTCCTGACCAAGATAAAAGCACCAACACCTGCAATTTATAATGTTGTAAAGGTTTATGTTGGGTATTTAATCCATCTAATAATAATGCATCATATTTTATAAACTGATGTTTTGTTTTACATATAAAATCTAGATTTGAAAAGTAAAAAGTACAATATTTCCCTCTGAAATGTAGTAAAGTAGAAGATCTCCACATCATGCTTGAGTAAATGTACCGTTACTTCCCCCCACTGGTTGTGTTTGTTGTGTGTCTTCTTCTTCTTGTGTGTCTTGATCTACATGATTTACCTGCTTTCTAAAGGTTTGTACCTTTGAGGCGGCGACCAGCTGTGCGGTGCTGGCAGCGATCTCATGCGAGCAGGCGATGAGCTCCTCGTATGTACCTTGTTCACCAACGACGCGGTCAGCTGACTCTCTGACGGCAAACAGATGAACACACAGACATTAAATAGTGATTCAGATCAAGTATTATATATATATATAACTAACGGTATGTTTTCTGATACTTACAGCAGCTGTGTGGCGCCCCAGCCCACGGCCTTAGACGCAGAGATGAGTCCTTCTGTCCAGCGAGAGTTTTTGGCGTAAAATTCAGTAACAGAAGCGGCTCCCTGTGAGAGGAATAATATAAATGTGTCACTAAACGCAGCATCTTCTGCTCTTTGATGAAGAGTAAACACACTTCACTGAGCTCCCACATGTTCAAATGGACGTTAGCAAGTGGAAAAAGTAAGCAAACGTTTTAATTATCACCACCACAACATATTTATGATAACTAATGTTGCTTTTGATGTAACATATGTGTCATATTGAGATCAAATTTAGCAAAACATTCAACACTCTACTTAGTACAGTTTAGACTCAACAGTGATGAACAGTTTTGTGTGCACCTGTTTTGGGGAAAGTAGATCAGAGACTGTTTTTATAAAGCAGCAAAACTGAAAATTATGTGATTTCTACTCCTAAGTTTTATACAGATAAGTTTATATATAATATTATTGTGTATCAGATTGTTAATTGCTCCTGCAGATATTAAGGATTTCTCTTAAATAAAATGAACTTTTTCAACAATTTTAATCACGTATCTTTTTGCAAAGTAACATATCAGCAGGTAAAATCTAAACATTTCTGAACAAAGTGGCAGATTTGGGTTAAATGTTCTGAACATACATGTGATAAATCATGTGACCACATGTGAGCTGCTCGTACAGGTTGATCTTAAACTTTGCTAAAAAAAACTTTATAAATGTTTCTTTTTCTTCACTCAGCGAGGACTTCTTTATTCCAAACCTGGCTCTTTAGAGCGTTATTACAACATTGACTACACAGACACAAAAAATAGAAGTGAAAACTATGTAAATAACAGAACTATTTCTCTCCTAATATAAGATGTAGTAATTTGAACTCACCCTGCCTCCTTCCACAATGTCTTTTTGTAAATCTGTAGCAGCCATCACCAGCATATGAACAGCCTGGAGAGAAGACAGCGACAATTATATATTATAGATATGCAGTAAAAATGAAACTTGAGTTATCAGAAAATTACTTGAAAGTAAACAAACTTCTCACCTTCATCAGGTCTGAACAGGATCCCAGGATGCTGCGATCAAACAGACGACAGGTGAGAAAGTGAAGAAGAGAAGAAACTTACAGGATGATTCATACGTTCATCTTACCTCTGATTGACCTCCAGCTTAACACCAGTAGTGTCTCTCTTCGCCTGATTCATTATCTCCTGAGAAATGAAGATTGAAACAGAACATTAAAGCACATCGTCATTAGGTGTTTAGATGGCTGATCTGTCGTAACGTCTGCAGCCTTACGTCCATTCGCAGCACAGCCTCTTCTATAGCAGTAGATGTAGCGATCATCTCTTTATCCACCATGTTTCCCAGCTCTTCCTTCAGCACGTCCTGTCCTTTGGGACGTAGCTCCTGAACCACAATCACACAGTGACAGTAAACATCAGGCGGCGTTTTAATAAAACATCCAGAAAGGCTGCAACTGACACATTTTAGAGACGTCTGTGACACTATTGTTGATCTTGGATTATCACCAAAGCATCAAGGTCACTAATGAACTCAGCAATAATGAGAGAATAGTTCTGAATATGGTAAAAACACGAGTCTAGAAGAAGTCTAGCAGAGCTACTCTGATGAAGATGAAGTCAGTCCCACCTGTCCTAAATGGAGGATGCGTTGAACAGTGTAGCGTACGGCGGCGGGATCCGCTCTCTGTAAACTGGCCTGGAGCTTCAAATCCTTCAAGAACTGGAGGCAGTTATTGGCACAATCCCGACAGCTGTCAGTTAAACCTGCAGGACGGACAGTTGACTGTTTGTTCATAGAGTGTTTATTATCTACTGTATGTGTGTCATTAAAAGTCACAGGTGTGTTTCTTACGGTCGGCCTGGTCGGTGGGAGCAGAGTGAGACGTCGCGGCTCCGTTGACGATGGTGTCAGCGGCGAGATGAGAGAACTGCGTGACGGCTCTCAACAAGCCGCTGGCGTCTGGAGAAGGAGAGACGATACGATGCGTACTCACGTCGTATCAGGTAAACACGACACACAAACCTGAACGCACGACGCATCACTTACCGTTCATGTTTCCCAGGTAGACCACGTGGCTCTGCTGCATCTTATCGATCGAACCGAGAGTGATTTCAGCTCGATTCACCAGATAATCTGAGAAACAGAAGAAGAAGAACCAGTTTAGAAAAGCAAAATTACACATGAAGGAAAAATAGATGTAAGGACTAAAGAGGGTTTTATGGCTATTTATTCATTCTATTAAGTTCTATGTATTAGTGCTGAAATAGGTAGAAAATAAATTAAATATAAATTAAGTTTCTCAAATGTGAGGATTTCTTGATTTTCATATAAATGTAAAATCAACATAAATTTTCTACTTGGGATAGTTTATTATATAGTTTATTATATTGTGGAAGTTCACTGGATTATTGATCTGTTTATTGTCATTATCACAATCAGTGTTTTCTATAGATTTTGTGTGTTTTCCAGTACATTTCTTCACAACTTTGTCAGTTTTTTAAAGTTATTGTTGTGTGTTTATGTTGTTTTCTGTTTATTCTGAACCTTATCGGGAGAATTAAACTCTTTGACTTGTATGAAGTGCAGCTGGTTGTTGTGTTGGTGTCGATTGTTCAGGGTGTTGATCATATTCTGTTCTTGTTTGGGATTTGTTGACATTATGTGTATTTAATCTTTAACCTTTTAATAATTTGGAGTATGCATTTGGCATTTTAACTGAATGAGTGTTATTTCCTCTAAATCCACCCAGGTGTTGTTGTTTTTTGCCTTTTTTTTTTTGTTTTCTTTTTAAAAATACTTTATTTTGCTTTTTAAAAATTGAACATTTAAATTTAAAACAATACAGAACGTCTAATAACCAGCTGTGGTAGCAAAGGAAAAAAGACCAAACTACTAAAAACAGGAATGAGTGGTACTGAATTTGACTTATTATATTGTATCACAATAAAACATAATTACATGATAAAATTAGATTTACACAGAGTTGAAAAGGCTGCAATATGTTATAAAAGGTTTCATTCATGTGAAATTAACACCTGCCAAACGCAGGTAGATTTTCCGTTTGGCGAGTAAATCTCAGAAGGCCACACTGGCGGGTAAATGTAATAAAATATCCAGCATGATGGCTCAGAGGAAATGACTCATGTTTGTCCCTGAACAGTGTAGACACACGTGCACCATATGTGTTGTTTATGTGCGTCTAAACTCTTTTGCAGCACTGTTTACCGTACGAGACATCAGCTACTCGACATCTAGCTTCCATTAATTAAACAGCTATTATGTGGCGACATGTACAAGGAGGAAGTACATGTGACACAATAAGGCAATTTATTAATTTGGCTGGTAAAAAATACGCTTGGTTGGTGGATTTTTTCATCTTCTAGTCCCCCTGGCAGGTGAGTCAAAAAGTTAATTTCGGACACATATGGACGGTTGATTGTTTGGTTCCTGGGATGGTTGTTCTTACTTTTATATGCAGGCTTGTTATAATTTATTAAGTGGAATGCGTAACTTAGCTACTAACTTCTGATGGGCATTTTTCACTGTTTTATAGACTGAATGATGAGTTTAAAGCTCCAGTATTGTGTGAATTCAGTGTAATAAATGTGATTTTGGGAGATAAAAGTGTCTCTACCGGGTGAGCTGATGCAGCGGACATGTATGGGGTCGTCCAGTTTTGCCACAGCGTCCAGTATGATGCCCTCAGCCTCCACCACCGCACACTGCAGCAGACAGAACTGCTCCTCCTGCAGCTTCTGGGCCAGTTCACCTTCACGACAGGCCTGTTTCACACACACACATACATCATTAACTAACCACTATAAAACTCACAACAGCCTCACTACGCAGTTCTAAACACAGTAGAGCACCTGCTGCTGTAACTGGGCGTGCAGGTTTCCCAGCTCCATGCTGCTCCTCTGCCTCTCCTGCTCCACGGAGCTCTGCTGGAGCTGAGCTTGTTGTCTGAGGGAGTTCAGCTCGGCCTCCTGCTCCCTTGCTGAGCGCAGCAGCCTCTCCCTCTCCGCCTGCAGCCCTGCGACCGTGCCGCTCAGCTGGGTGCCGCTCTGGGGGGAACGAAACGTGATATGTCAGCGTATTAATAACCAGCGTTTTCTCTCGAGAGGACTTGTGGAAGAATTAATATTCTCACCATTTCTTTGCTTTGCAGGGAGCTGTTTGCACGTGACAGCTCAGCTCGTGTCGAGTCGAGTTCTCGTCTCAGCCTGTCGATCTCTAGTTTCTGCTCTGCGTTGATGGCGAGCTGCAGAAAGACAAGTTTATTGGTATAACAGCCTTCAACAACATTAGAGCTGCAACGATTAGTCGATTAATTGATCTGCAACTATTTTGATAATCGATTAATTGTTTATGTGACTATTTTCTGGGTTCTATAATCTTTTATGACAGCAAACTGAAGATCTTTGGGTTGTGAACTGTTGATTGAGACAAAACTTGTCTAGGACTTGTCTAATTGAGGACATTACCTTGAATTTTGGGAAACAGTGATCAACATTTTCTGACATTTTATAGACTAAACATCTGATCGATTAATCAAGACAATGATGGACAGATAAATCGATAATGAAAATAATCCTTAGTTGCAGCCATAAATTGAAGTAGAGCTGCAATGATTAGTTGATTGACAGAAAATGAATCTGCAACTATTTTGATAATTAATTAATCATTTAAGTCATTTTTCAAGCAAAAAATGTCAACGATTTTCTGGTTCCTGCTTCTAAAATGTCTCAACTCTTCAGTAAATTGAATATATTTTGGTTTCTGACTGTTTGTTTGACAAAACAAGAAACTGATAAAATCACCTTTATAGGAAATTAGAACATTTTCATGAGTATTTTTCACAGTTTTCTGATAATTAATAATCCAAACAATTCAAGAAACAACAATGGAGCAAATAATCACCAGATGAATCAATAATGAAAAATACAAAAGACAGAAAAAAACATTAAGACAAGATATAAA
The DNA here is from genome assembly GCF_910596095.1 of Thunnus maccoyii. Taxonomy (NCBI): domain Eukaryota; kingdom Metazoa; phylum Chordata; class Actinopteri; order Scombriformes; family Scombridae; genus Thunnus; species Thunnus maccoyii. The sequence continues at coordinate 26,102,618 of NC_056551.1, read as the reverse complement.
ATAAACACAAGATAATATAAAAAGGATTGAGAGGATTTGAGCTAAATTTAAATAGAACATCATAAACAGGAGAATAAAAATCACAGTGCAGCTACAGGAAGTAGTGCTTATTCTAATTTTAAAAAGCCGTGAAAAGAAAAGTTTGAAGCCGTGATTTAAAGCATCTACGAGTTGTAGCCTCAAGTTTTCTTAAAGTTTGTTCCAGATATTTGGTGCAAAAACTAAATACTGCTTCTCCATGTTTAGTTTTAACTCTGAGGACAATAACTAAACTTAAGTAAGACCATCTGAGAAGTCTGGACGGAACAGGAAGCACACCTGCAGTCTGCACGTTGACGAGTGTTAGATGATTTAAGACCTTCGTTACAGCCCTCATAGAGGCTCTAAAAAGTCTCTCTGTCATCAGTTGTTACCTGCTGCTGCAGCTGAGCCCTGAGAGCCTCCAGCTCTCTGTTGAGCCGGTCTCTCTCCAGGTCCAGACAGCTCTGCTGCTGCTGACTCTGTTGTCTCAGCGAGAAAAGCTCTGCGTCCTTTTCTCTGGCAGAGCGCAGCAGCACGTCGCGCTCCGCCTGCAGAGCTGCCAGGCTGCTGCTCGCCTGGGATCCCTCCTGAAGAATATTAAAAGAAGATAGGTGAGTGAAAGTAAAGATTTTTAAATAAGATGAGTCATTAAATAAAGCTGAAAGCAGCAGCTCTGTGGGCCAAGGAGTATGTTGGTCTTATTCGAATTCAATAGTGAAATTTTGGTACTTTGATTCAGTTTTCTGATACATTTCAGCTGATATCAAAAAAATGTTTAATACCAAGCTGTTATAGTAAAGATCTCAAGTCTCAAAAGTCTCAAAACTGGCTGAAACTGTCCAGAACTGAAGGGTTAAAACATGAAAATGCCAAAAAGTGATTTAAACTTTGGTCTGACGGTGGCACTAGGGGTTTGTTGTAAGTGTGAAATCAGGCGTGCTTCGTTCAGTCTCACCATCTCCTTATTGTCGAGGGTGCTGCGAAGGATAGACAGCTCTGCTCTTTGCTCCAGTAGTTCTTTATTCAGGCGGTCGACCTCCTGCTGCTGATGATTCATCTGATCGAGAGGAGAGACGAGACAGCCGGTGATTATTTATCACAGTCGTGCTCTGATCGACAGGAAACCACAGTTTCTCTGGTTGAAAGAGGTCAGAGGTTAAAGCGATCTCACCATGTTTCCCCTCTCCTGTCGGAGGTTTTCCAGCTCGTTTTCAAGCTGCTGTTTGATTCTACGCATATCGTCCTGGTCTTGTTTTGTAATGTTCAGCAACTTCACCGTGTCTGCGTTCTGCACAAACAACAATAAATAAACATTTCATGGTAACTCACTTTAAGGAATCGTTTGATTAAATATGAATCTACAGCCAGCAGCCAGTTAGCTTAGCTTAGCATTAAGACTGGAAACAGGAGGAAACAGCTAGCCTTGTTCTGTCTAAACGTGATAAAAATCTGCCTACCAGCACCTCTAAATCTCACTAATAAACACTGTTTGTTTTGTTTGATACATACAAAAAACTAAAGTGTGCAAACGACAGTTCTCCTCGCCGAGAAATAGTCACATTACTCCCACAAAACTACAACTTATTGATTTACACTTTGGTCTTTTTACAGATTAAACAGATGAAATATAACGTGTTAATTAGTGAGCTTTAGAGGTTCTGGTAGGTGGATTTCGTTACTTTTAGACTGAGTCAGTCTAGCTGTTTCCATGCTAAGCTAAGCTAACCAGGAGGAAACAGTTAGCCTGGCTCAGTCCAAAGGTAACAAAATCCACCTATCAGAATCTCTAAAGCTCACTAATTAACATGTTATATCTTGTTTGTTTAATTTCTACAAAGCACTAAATGTGAAGACAATAAGTTGTGGTTTTCAGGAGGGGTTATGTGCTGGTGTATTTCTTAGCTGAGTGCAGTGACTTGCTGGAGTTTCCATGAGTTGTCTGGCATCTTTGAAAGGAGACAACAGTTTCCTCCTTATTACAGTCTGTAAGCTACGTTAAGCTAACTAGCTGCTGTTGTACAGATATTAGACTTCTCATAACTCTCAGCAGGAAAGCTAAAAAAGCGTATTTACTCTCCAAAAAAGTTTAAAAACAACAAGTTGTAGTTTTATTTCTTGGCCGGGAGCAGTGACTTCCTGGAGTTTGTGCTGGTTACTTTTTGTTTTTACACTTAATTTCTTGTGACAAATAAACATATGAGATATAACATGTTCATTAGTGAGCTTTAGAGGTCTCCTCCTGTTTCTGGTCTTTATGCTAAGCTAAACTAACCACCTGCTGGCTCCGGCTTCATATTTAAACATGAAGATAATATCAATCTTCTCATCTAAATCTCAGCAGGAAAGCCAAGAAGTATGTAAAATATCAAAATATCAAACATTTCCTTTAAAGGTGTAAAAGAACCAACAATGTCGGGGCGGTTTACCTTCTTCATGAGGTCAGCATGACCGGTAACGAGCTCCGCGTGTCTTTCTTTGAGTTGAGAAAAACGAATCTCTGCGGCCTGAGCTCTACCTGTGCACATATGGATGGGATACAGATTCAGCCTCAGTAATGTTCAGCTACAACTGAATAGCTCTTTTCATCTACTGTACGGTATACTCACTATCTGCTTCCTTGAATCCAATCTGTGCCCCGACGTTGGCGACATTGGCGCAGCGTAACGCCTCCACTTCCATCCGCAGGTGTTCATTTTCCACCATGGCAATCTGTTTGTGGGTACGCTGATCCTCGACTTCAGCTTCCAGACGGTTCACTTGAGATTTTAACTCAGTTACACACCTCTGAGCCTGAGGAAAGGAACAACAAAAAAAACAATGGACAGTTTTTTAAAAGAAAGGGTCACACTTGATGCAACAGAACCAGAGATATCGTCTTTTTTTATCCATGCATTCCTTGAACCTACATTACCCACAATCCATTTGACTCAATTCAGTCGACTGTACAAATTCAGGTGTGTTATGCTAGTAGTGGCTAATATATCCCGGAGCTGTTAGCCTCCAGCTAGTCTACAAAAGACTTAATACAACTTTTTTTTAACCATATGCAGTGATACTCCTCAACACCTGCAAAAACACTTTGATGTGCAAAATTGGTGGAGTTCCCCTTTAAAGGATGAGTTCACAATTTTTCAAGTCTGTCTTCAAACAACAGTCAGGTGCCCAAATTTTCTTCTCACTTCAAAATTTATAATTTATCTGAAGCTTATATGAGGCATTTTAATTGTTCTAAAAGAGAATGCCTTGGAGTTTTCTTGTATTTTTGTGTCTACATTTATCCCTATCCAAAGAGCGCCTCAAACAAACTCATTTTTGAGTCCAGGAAACGCTCCTACCCAAACATTTTTTGATGTGAAGCTTATATGAGGCTTCAGCAGTCTGAGTTAGTCATATCAAGTGGATATCTGACACATTTACAGTCTTTTTAGTATCAAATTCCCTCTTTGTGTTTCCTTGGACAGTGTTTCCCTGTTGAGCTGCAGGTGGAAATATAGTAACAAAAAGAGGAACTTTGGCACTAAAAAGACTGTAACGTTGAAAGATATCTACTTGATTTGACTCATTTGGACGCCGAAGCTTCATATTAGCTTCAGATAAACTTAAGTGCATTATGAAGGGATCCTATAATGGTCAGTATGAACAGGAGGAATGATTACAGCAAGAAAAACATGTTTCAATGTTCATTTGGACTCCTGACTGTTGTTTTAAGACAGACTTGTAAAACTGTGAACCTGTCTTTGCAACCCTGAGAAGCAACAGGAAATGGAGAAAGGTCTTTGGTTGGATTTGTTCCCAACACATCACACAGTATTTCTTAGACTAACCACTCCGACACCAGGACGCCCAACTGACCTCACTCTTGATAAGCTGCAGCTCAGGTTTGAGCACCTCCAGCTCCCTCCTCAGAGCCTCAGTCTCTGTTTCCCTCTGCTCCGCTGCAGCATCAGGTGCTCCCATTTGGCTGAGCAGAAAGTACTGCCATGAAAAAACACTGTTAGACATGATACGAGACAGACAAAGAAATGGAAAACAACAATATAATTTATCTTTTGACTCGTGTGTACCTGTGGCATCGGTGGCGCTTCCCTGAACTCCGGTTGCACCTCCACCTCCTCCTCATCGTGACGCTCCTCGTTGGGCATCACCACCACCGGCTTCTTATACTCAGCCAGGGCAGCGGCACGGAGGAAGTTCGGAGGTTCCTGCAGGTTTTTAACAAACAGAAATACATATTAATGGGAAAAAAACACACATGCATGAGCGTACAACACATTTATGGAAACTTGTTACTCACATCTGGGAGATCTGGGATCTGGATGATACTTTTAAAGAACTCCATTTCTCTGGCTCTGTCGAAGAACTGCGTCAGGCTGCAGGAGAAACGACAGTCGTAGCATTTAATGCTAGATACTGAAATTCAATTCAATCCTTGTTAACTTAGCTAAATTAAAAATAAGAACATTTATCACCATTACTTATTTTGCAAACTATTTGTATTTTGTTCTGCTGGAAAAGTAAAAACTGCTCCAACTTTTTATTTATTTCTTTATCATATATCTAATATATTTTATATCCTATATTTTCTTCCCCTAAATAAGTTGTCATTGGAAAGTTGATTTTTGGTCTCCTTTTAACTTGTATTTAGAAAATGCAGAATGCAAAAAAGAGTAGATGTTTTGTTATAAAACATATTGTTTAATGGATTTTTTGTAAAGACTTAATTTTAATTATTATACTGAAGTAATGTTCTTTTGTTTGTTGTTTGTTTGTGGCACAGGGGGATAAAAAATAGATCATAAAAAAAGGAAATATAGTTATCATTGACAGAACTAAAGAGAGTTAAAATAATAATGATAATGATAATAATGTAATTTAAACTTTATTTGTACTTTACATGAAATTGAAAAACATTTACACAAATTAAAAGGTTGCAAACAAACACTAAAATACAAAAAAAGGAGTTTAAAATAAAACATGTGAGGATATAACAGTGTATGTTTGCATCAGAATAATTATAACCTACCTTGTAAACAGGTCACGGAAACGTTCTCTATGTCCGAGAAGAACATCTGGAGCGATGCCTGTAAAGCAGAGGAAACGGTGGATTTAAGGCTTGAAAACTAACACAATCATGTTTTTTTATCCAATCAAATCGATGTTTCTGTGACTCACGGCTGTGAAGTTTGAACATCAGGCGGACAGAGAAGTGGTAGAGGAAGCTGCAGTCCAGTAGGAGCGGGATCAGAGGCGTCAGCCTGCACTGTCCGGCTGGAGTCGTAGATTTGGCTGCGTTGGCATCCAGCTGACGCAGAACTTTAGGGAAGAAAAACAAAACATCAAAGCTAAAATAAACATGCTATTCTATATGTTTACTTATTGTCAACAAATCCCATGAAATCCTGGTAGTAACAAGTGTTGTGTGTGTTTCCAAAGCCTGATATTTGCCACAGAGCTCTGTTAGTGTCCAGAAACACATCAATGAGCCACATCGTTACACTGTTATTATTATCATTATTATTATTATTGTTAATAATCTCATTATTATCATTATTATTATTATTATTACCATGAACGTGGACATGGTTGTTTATTTTGGCTGAATACAGAACTTGACATATAGGAGGAAACCTAACAGGAAGTAAATATTCCTACATTTGTTTCATTAAAATGTGCTGCACTCCATTGATGTTGTATTTATTGATACATTGTGCCCTTAATTTTTTAAATTTTGTCTCCACAGTTTATTGTTTTTTCTTATTTTACTTGTAGCTAATCCTATTTGCCCAGATTTATTTTGTTGATTTACTGTAATATGTGGTCTTGTGTTTCATTATGGTTTGTATATATTGTGAAGATCCTAATTACAAATCCATCGTACGTTATACAACATCCTGCTGCCAGAAAAACTCACTAGAGAACCAAACGTGGATTCATCCGCTGCTGAAAATAGTCCCCAACAAATTAACTATTTCCTCCTGTTTTAGTAACATTTGCTAAAAACTACAGTGACCAGCTGTTTTAAGAAGTTACTGAGGCTTTTTCAAAGATTAAATTATATATTTGACACCCATTTTCAAACATTTATGTTTTTAGTAGGAACTAATGGGCTCAGAGCTGGCTGAGATGGTTCCGTTGTGAATGAACAAAAGGGTCATTCTGCCATTGCCTTTTCCATCTCCAGGTCATTACATGTATAAATATGCATGAAAAGTATCTGTATAATACATTATATTATCAAGCAAAGTGTCCTGCACATTGTCCTAATTGCAAATTGAAGATACATCAATAATAAAAACTACCTAGAACACTGAAAAAATAGGATTTTAGCCTGTTCCCACTCTCTAACACTACACTTCATCATGAAATATAATGATTAGAATCCTTAAGAAATCTTATTTTTTACATTATTTTGTGACTCTATTTCTCATTTAGACATAAAATACATTTTCTCATCAGAAAATTCACAATATGTTAGTTAAAATACATATTTTAGTCATGTAACCAGGTTTTCACTCACTCCTGTTACCTTGACACATTCCCCCCTCTAAAAAACTCCACAAGTCACATGATCGATAAGAAGTAGCATCATTTGAGTCTCCTGAAGACCACGGAAAGACCAAAAGTAAGTTCTCTCACTCTATTTTCTGTATTTTTGATCATATTGTAAGTGTGACTGAGAACATCAATCTCAATGTTCAGTCCTGTTACCTAAATTATTTCTCAATGTTTTTATGTTGTTTTTTTTTAAAGATAGTTTTGGTGAACCACTTGAAGGTGTTAAGGGTCCTCATGCAATTAGCATTGATGCTATATGGCTACATTTCATGCATTTGCTAATGCTATGCTAAAACCTCAGTCCTGTTACTTTCAGTCCTGTTACTCATATGAGGTATTTGTCATTCAGAAACCTTGTAAAGAATAAATAAAAGGGCCTGAGATTGACCATTAAACATTTTGAATAGTTAAACGTGTGTGTTATTAGATAAAGTGCTGAAAAAAGAATAAATGATAGAAAGCAAAGTTTAATTTTGAAAAGTTACAACATGCAAACGACACCGATTCGACCGATTCGACTCCAAAACAAACCTGTTTCAGCCATCTTCAGTCCAGCATCCATGTAATCCAACAGTTCCTGTGTCATATCCAACCTGCAATATATATTAAAAACAATGTTTATACGCCACATATTTAATAAGAAACACTGTATTCAAGTTTTGAGCACATAGTTGTGGGTCGAGAGCGGAAAACGTACACTTTGTTCATGTCACTTCCTGCTTCCTTCTCTAAAGTCTCATCTGTGGCCTCCAGATTGCCTGGAATCACCTTGTGCTGTGGAGGAGAGTTGTTTGTTTTTGTGATCAAATGATGGTTTTATCATTTTGAGTTTGTCACATATTATCATAAAAACCATACAACAAACAGAAATGTATTACCTTTTTATGAAACTCCATTTTGAGGCAGAGGAATTTGGCAGATAAAGCGACGATGTGACCGTATCGATCATGCAAGTTTCCCTGGAAAGAAACAACAGCAGCATCAGTAAACACTCAACACACTCTTCAGACTACTAAAAACACCAAACTGAGGACAATCTTCAAACTGAAGTATTGTTTGAACTCTCTCATGTGAAAATAAGTTGTTTTCAAGTTTTATGGTGGCAGCTACTCACCCAGAGGACGCCCATATCTTTCACATTGCGGCAGTATCTGTGACTATCGTTAACAGACTGAAAGTCAAAGATAGAAAGAGGAGATTAAACATCACCGACATGGAAGTATGAGCAAGAAGATAAACTGAGGAAATGTAGAAACTGAGCTTACATTTTTGTGTCCGTCCCTGAGAACTTTGTGCAGCAGGTAGCAGAACTTCCAGCTGATCATGGAGTTGCTGGACAGCGGCAGGTTCAGGGTGTAGGACCAGAAGGTGGTAGCTCCACCTTCCTTAAATGTTCCCATGATGATATCTTCACTGCTGTCAAGGAAAACCTTAAATACTAAAGCACAGGCTCAACTGTGATAGAAGAAGTATTCAGATTCTTTACTAAAGTAAAAGTACTAATACAGCAATGTATAAATACTCCATTACAAGTAAAAGTCCTGCATTAAAAATCCTACTACGGTAAAAGTACATAAGTATTATGAGCTTGATGTAGTTAAAGTATTGCAGTAAAAGTACATAAGTATTATGAGCTTGATGTAGTTAAAGTATTGCAGTAAAAGTACATAAGTATTATGAGCTTGATGTAGTTAAAGTATTGCAGTAAAAGTAGTGGTTTGGTCCCTCTGATATATTATTATATATGACATCATTAGATTATTAATAGTGAAGCATCAGTGTTAGAGCAGCATGTTACTGTTGTAGCTGCTGGAGGTGGAGCTAGTTTACACTACTTTATATACAGTTAGCTAGTTTAGTCCAGTGGTTCCCAACCTAGGGGTCGGGCCCCTCCAAAGGGTCATCAGATAAATCTGAGGGGTCGTGAGATGATTAATGGGAGAGGAAAGAAGAAAAAACAAAGTTCTGATACACAAATCTGTTTTCAGTTTTTGGACTTTTTCTCTAATCTTTGATTTTTGGTGAAATATTGGATCATTTGAACATTTATTGAAATTAAAGCATGTGAGAAGTTTAGAGGGAAAAATCACTATTTGGTGGAGCTGTTAACAACTCATAGACATGTGAAATGTGACCCCGACTACACACTGCTTTTTGTAAGACGTCAAAAGCCAAAAAGGTTGGAAACCACTGGTTTCATCTTTAACAATGTGTTGTATTTTAAAAGCTTGTTATATTATCCATTGTGTCAAATCTTCATCTGAAAAGTAACTAAAGCTGTCAAATAAATGTAGTGGAGTAGAAAGTACAATATTTCCCTCTGAAATGTAGTGGAGTGGAAGCATAAAGTAGCAGAAATACTCAAGTAAAGTACAAGTACCTCAAAAGTACAGTACTTGATTAAATGTACTTAGTTACTTTCAACCACTGTTTGTCATATTTGTGTTTTAACAAGTTCACCACATTTTCAAAAGTATTTTTTTCACTTTTTAAGTTGCTGTAAAACTTGCTGTTAAATATAAAAAGGATACTGCGCACATATTTCTCTTTGGGAGGTGTTTCACCTGAGGTGAGAGTTTTGCTGATGCTGTGGAGCTGAAAGAAAAATAAGAAAAAAACCAAAACAATCAGGACTCAACTTCCCTACAAATCAACATCAGGCGGAAATAGATTTGACTTCCAGATAAAAAGAGAAAGACTAAAGCTTTTCCTCAAGACAACTTAAAGGAAGTGAAAATATGTTTCCACTTTTATTCAGAATGTTATTTTTGTTGGTTTTAACTTCACATATTTCTGGTAGAGAAAACAAACTGACGAATCTGACAAACTGAATCGGGACAAACTCAATATCTTCAATTTATTTTTGCCTTAATAAAAACTAAATGACTCACCTGTTGTTTACCAAACTGCTCCTTCTCCGCAGCCAAAGCTTTTTCCGTCTTATTGTCACTTTTATTCTTGGTTTTGCTCATGTTGTTACTTCACTCCACACCAACTACAAGTCAGACAAGTATGAATCCACCGTGGTGTGACTGCAGGTTTCAGTCAGACTCACCTGCGCTCCTCACGCGGCTCTTAAAAACAATAAAAGGTGCGTCAGACGCGCCGCGCGCACGTCGACGAAAAGATCCTCTTTACAATCACTTTTCGCTCCAATTAACTCATCAGCCTTTTAACATAAAGTTGACATAAAAGTAGAAAAAAAGAAAGAAAGTGCGTAAAATCGCTCCAACTTCTTTTCAACTGCGTAAAAACGCGCACAGGAAAAAAAAAAAAAACTTTATTAAAAAGATGCGATTACCAGGCAATAAAACACCACTGACATGTAGTTTTCATATAAATATTTTATCAAAAAGTAGTGACAAAAGTTACAAATTGTTACAAACTACTAACAGATTTCCTCTCTGAGTCACCGGTTAAATCTGCAGGCAGTGAAACTGGAAAGACAATAAAAGGACACAACACTCAACAGCCCTGTAGGACTGGTTTCACATCTCACACACAACACACAATACAGCCTTTAAAATCTTTAAAAATACACTGTATCTGCACTGTGGTAGAAAATACACAGAGTCATCTATTAGCACCAAATTAAAAATGACATTCAGGATAGTTTATATTTTTTAATCACTTCATCATTTTCCTGAGTTCAACCTTCAGTTTCAGGTCTCTTTCATGTTTTAACACTTGTGTTTGAATCTGACTCCACGGAGTCACTTAAATACTGAAGTTTCCACCCAAAAAACCCCCATCTATGCTTCAGTTGATGTCGAGTCGTCAACACGGCGGGATGGAGCCGTGTCTCTGGCAGGCGTTGGGTGGAGTTTCACCGGCCTGTTGGAGAAGAAGAAAAACATAAAGCTGTGATGTCTTAACACACCCAAAACTAAAATGAGGAGCAGTTAGACTGAACATTTCACACCCTTGATGCCACCCACACCCCGTCTATGAATACAAACAGACAAAGAAGAAGAGAAGAGGCCCGACGTGATGCTCCACCTTGTGTGTCGGGGTACTCGGCTGCTGGTGGTGCTGGTGGTGCTGGTGGTGGGGGGGTGTCGGGCACTTATGGGAGTAAAGGGGGTCAGTGGTCCCACAGCTGAGACTGTTGTGTACAGAGCTGTTGGGTCTGAAGGCTCCGAGCTCTGAACTGGTCAAAACCAGCCTGGACTCATCCAACAGCTGCTGCAGAGAACAGCTGGACAGAAGATCGTCACCCTGGTAACAGAAGCAAAGGAAGCTCTCAGTAATCTAACGTATATAAAATAATAAAGGAAATACGCTTCACTGTCTTAGATGAGAAGGTTGATAATAGGGTTCATTATTTAGTCTATGAAATGTTAAAAAAATAACTGACAGGTACGTCTTTAGTATTTTAAGAGCAGCAACACTTCAGCAGATAATAAAAAAAGCACCACAACTAAGCAAATAGAAGGAAACAATTAACCAAATCTATCAAATGGAGATTAATAATCAAAGGATTAGAAATTTTGCCGAGTTGTTTGATGTAAAATGGAAAAAGATACAAAAACAAATATTATACAATAATAAAAACTGTATACTTTAAGATATTCCCTGAGATAAACCTACACTTTTATTATTTAATTACTTTACTTTTTCCTGATCAAATTTATTATTATTGATGTTGTTGCTTCCTGTTTCTTTTGTAGGATGTAGGGGGTCATGTGATGTGATGGGGGTGTATATTTCAACCATGAGACTTTTTTTTCCTTGTTTTTTTCATTAAAATGTCATTAAAATTCATTAAATTTCTGGTAGGTTTGTTTGACTTTTAGTTTTTACACTTTTACACATTTTTTTGGTTTTCTGGCTGAAAGTTAGGTGAGAAGATCGATATGTCTCTCATATGTATCTGTGTGACAACGTGAAGCTACAGCCAACGGTCAGCTAGCTTAGCTTAGCATGAAGACTGGAAACAGCTAGCTTGGCTCTGTCTGAAGGTGCTAAAAAACCGGCGGAAACTCTAAAAATTCACAGAGCCAAGAAACAGTCTGACACTAAGCCTCCACAAAACCACAACTTATTGTTCGTATACCTTGGTTTTTGTACCAAATTAGTGAGCTTTAGAGGTTTTGTTATCTTTTGTTACCTTTAAACAGTTGTTTCAAGTCTTTATGCTAAGCTAAGCTAACCAGCTGCTAGCTCCAGCTATATAGTTACCATAGAGACGTCTTCTCTCTCATCTTCTCATCTCTCAACTCTTGACTAGCAAGTTCCCAAACTGTCTAATTATTCCTTCAAAATGTGGACCAGCCCAGTACTTCATGTCTCTCTCCCAATTCTCTGAGATGTATTAACACAGTTTCTGTCTTACATCCTTCAGGCGTGCTGCGAGGACTCCCGGGTCCACGTTTACTGCGCCTTGCAGACCGGCTGCAGGTAGAGGAGAACTCTCATGTGCAGGTCCCGAGGTCCTCGCTCTGATCGATGAGAGTGATCGGTTATCCACGCAGCCACATCTCAACTCGTCCTGGCTGAGACACAAACAAGGACAATGAATCATTTATATTTTCTATTCTTGCATGAAAGGAGCGAAGGGAAATATAAATGATGCTTTGTCCAAAACACTGGAGAAAGTTAAACTGATTGTCTACAAATATTCACACCATCATCTCCTTTCTTTTTTCCTCTTGTGTGTGTTTTTTAGTTCTGTTCTTTTTGAGTTTCTTGCCCCTGTGACATCCAGAGTGGGTGAAGGGAGATGTGGAGACATTAAAGGATACAACCGGCGATTTTATTTCTTTTTTTTTGTCTTATTGTCAAGTCAAGTATCGTGTGTGCATCCAAATCCTGATATATCTTATTCCTCTGTGCCGTAGACCTCCGTTGTTGCCAAAAAACTATTAAAAATGTGCCACATTGCTGCACTGGGTGACATGTTCCTTCACCACAAAGATTACAGTCAACAGCTCCAAAGACTAATAACAGCTAGTCCCAGACATTCCCATTGAAATTTTTTTATCAATATCAGAATAAAAAGATGGTTTATATTCTGCTTACATCAAAATCACAGAATCACACATCAGTAATTCAGTTTATTGACTGTTTCCAGCAGTTAAACAGAAGTTAAACTTGCCTTTTTTCCTACTTTTCTCCTAATTTGAATGTGTCTTAATGAAACAACACAACTTGACCTCAGCTGAAACTCTGTCACTTTCTGTCTCCTCTGCTTCTCGACTCTCTGCTCGAGCCTGGTGATTTGTGGAGGACCTGGCCGACATTTCTTGATCCTCCAGCTTCCCGATTACTCTGTGATGTCTAATTTTCACCTGAGAGCTGATCCTGATTCCCTGAGTTCAGGAGGCTGTTATGTAACTTCTGTACTGTGTGTTGACGACAGGCCTGCTGACTGTCATTAGACTGTGAACGTGTAGGAGAGCACAGCGAGTAGAAGCTGTGATTTTCTCTCGATCCTGGTCATCTGTGTAGCCTGAGGGAATGAGTGTTTGACGTAGAGTTCAAGCTCAAATCAGAGCTTTTAGAGGACAGTCTACATGTACGCTCCCTGCTCTCTACTGCTCCGTGTTTCTGTGTTGTTATCGGAGCGTCTAGGGCTCCATTTAGTTTGACCTCTTGCTCTTATCCTGGCTGCATGAAGGTTGTTCTTCTCTATTTGTCCTCGCAGTGTTCACTGATTCCAACACAGAAGCTTCTCTACAGCCATAAAATATCTATAAGAAACCGTTTTCTACGTCGTGCATTAACGTGTTTTCCTCGCTCACTATTCACCTGCCGATAAATCCCTGACTGTTCGTCTCCCTCAGAGCTTCTCGGGCGCTTTCCAGGTTCAGCTGCAACAGCTGCAGGTCGTTCCTCTGATTCTCACACACCTGGAAAACACACACACACACACACACACACACACACACACACACACACACACACACACACACACACACACACACACACAACACACACAGTTTATTTATTCACATTTCAGATAGCCAGACACAAACTATCTGACACTTAAGTAAATTTAAAAATTGTGAATTATACACATGTTCTTGTCACTGTGGTTTTATGGTTCAGTTTTGGACATGAGAGTGACTCAGAGACACACAGTCATAATGAAGAAACTGCAGGAAGACTCTGAACTATGCTGCCAAACCAGAAAGTCGCCTCTGACGTGGACAACAGCAGGAATGAGGAAAGATGTATTTCATAAACAGTGTTCTAGTATATTTTATTGATCATTATTATTGCTGGTTGTTCATTTTCTTGGCATGTTGTGAAGCTGCGGGATCATTTGTGTTGGATGTGACTTTTTCTTTCCCCCTGTGAGGTATCATATATATTAACTGTACCTGTCGCAGGCAGCGGAGCTCAGACATGGTGCGTTCCTGTTTAGAGTGAGCGAGTTCCAGCAGCTCGTCTTTCCAGCTGTCTCCCTCCCCTGGTGGGAAAAGATCAGATGCTGCATTTATCTGAGCAGGAACAACTGTTTGTCAAGCTGGGAAATATCTGAAATTACTGCAGAGATGAAAATCAAGAAAAGTAGACCGCAGGGATCAGATAGAACTACACTGTGTACCCATTATCCTCAAGACAAACATGCTCGTTATCTCCACATCTACTGCTTCTCAATCTGACAGCTGAGCAGAAATATAATGTGACCGAACCGACTTCACTGCACCTATAAATGATGGTATAGTTTAGTGCTGCACAACTTTAATAATCAAGATACTGTTTGCAAGAATAAAACGCCAAATTTTCTGTTTCCAGCTTCTCGAAAGTGAGAATATTCTGCTTTTCTCTGTTTTATATCATAGTCAGTTAAATATTTTTGTGTTTTAACTGTTTGCTGGACAAAATAACAAAGTGAAGACGTCCGCTTGGGCTCTGAACCTTTGATGCACCTTTTTCAGTATTGTCTGACATTTACTCCAGTATAATTTCAATGATTAATAGCTATAATGGCCAAGTCAAACTTCAGTCAAAACAAACGGCCTTTCATGCACTGTGGAGATGTGATGTACACAGACATGAAAAGTCCGCTGTCCATAAAAAGTCTTTGCATTTTTCTTGAGACTTGTGTAAATAAAAAAACAAACAAATAAATCGTGGCTCCTGCTGCTTCTTTTGCTCTGGTAAAAAAAAAACACACCACAGACCCTCCCAGGTGCCTGCTGGTAACCTGAGGTGCTCTCAGTGTTATAATATAATAATAATATCATAATATAAAACTTAATACCAGTAAACTAACTCTAAATATGCAAAACAAGCAAATAATTCAACTAAACAACTAATCTGCTGACTCTCGTGCTGCATTCAAGAAACGTCTGGAAACTCAGCTCTTCTGTAAACACATCAACACCTTTTAACCTTTGAGCACTTTGTTGATTGTTGCACTACTTCTCTTGTTGTTTATGGTATTTCTTGTGCACTTGAGTCACTTATGGACATTTCTTACTTTAATTTAAAAAAATAAACACTTCTGTCTTTCCCGCTGCACTTGAACCTGATCGGCTACTTGAGAATTTGTATCGCGGCTCTTTTGAGTCACTGTCCTCTAACGCTTGATTGTGTCGTTTCACTTTTAAGTTGCTTTGGATAAAAGCTGCCAAATGATAAAATGTAAATGTCAGAGAAAATACTATGACTATTACTAATAATAATAATAAAGCAAATATCTAGAGTAATCACACACTCAAAACAAATACTGATAATTAATAAAACAAACTAATAAATAGCTTCTAACATTGCTTTTATTTGGTAACTTCTATGTTAGGTTTGCAATCAGTAAAATGTGATGTGCAGACTTTTGCAGTGCATCTATAACTTTATTTAAAAGGGAAACGGCCTCAATGAGATTAAAAACATATTTTACAGGAGCATCGTGGCCGAGACAGCAGCGCTACACTGAACATAAAACACAGAGGTTACAAAAACACTATTAATACGTTAAAATATGAAGAGAAGATCACAAGGATAAAGATTCATAAAATAGCAGCAATAAATATACCGTAACTTTATAAAAACAAAAACGCAAATGGATAAATAAAATCCTACAACAACATATCCTAATATTCCAACCAAACATATAGTTGAGACATATTATTGAACATACTTTAATGTAACTGACCTGATAAGAGCAGATCTCTGCGGAGCAGCTGCAGCTCCTGTTTGAGGCGGATCATCTCTTCTCTCTGAGTGCTGCTCTGTGTCACCTGCTGCTGCAGCTCCTCTAAAACACCACAACAAGACACGTAGAGCTGAAATAACTCACCACTCATTAATAACCATTCATTATTTTATTAATTGATTGATTGTTTCCTTACTTTTTCAAGCAAAAATGCCAAAACATTCTTTACCTCCAGCTTCTCAATTTTGCACAACAAACAACATGTCCTGTACTTGTAGAATAAAGTTTCACTCGTGTACCTTTAAGGTGTGTAACCTCATGCTTTGTATCTCTGTAACGACGTTTATTTTCCTCCAAGTCTCTCTGCAGTTTGTTTTCCCGTGAGCGACTCTCCGTTAGCGACGATTCGGCATCTCGCAGACGCTCCGTGAGGTCAAATATACGACTAGAGGCGTCAGTCACGTCTTTGTCCTGATGAGAGAAAAAAATTATTAACATTAACCAACCGACAGTCGTGATGTAGAGATACGGAACGCCATACAAGGAAACATCACCAAGAACTCACCATCTTCACAATTAATTCATGTCTAATTAATTATCAATGATGTATAAGTCTTTCTTTTCTTTTCTTTCATATATGTATTTATTAGTTTAGGTTTGTTTCTTCTTCTTAAGTTGAATCACATCTGTTTTATTTCTATTATCTGTTTTTTATGTTACAAAACCATAAACAGATACAACTTAATGCTAATCCTCTCTGCTACTGATAAAGACATATATATTTATATTTATGCACGTTACAAAAAACATAACAGGTGTACTAGTGTACCTTGAGTTTGAGCATGGAGCTCAGTTCTTCTTCTCTGACCTGCAGAGAGCCGACCTGAGTGGACAAAGCCACGACCGTCGAGTTCAGACTCTGGTTCTTGTCCTGAAAGACGCCAAAGACACTTCAATGTAAAAACAGAGATACTAGATCTGTCTTTACCAGATCTGTGTTGAGTTTAAAACATATGAGAGCTGAAATAATCAGTACATACATATAGAAAGCGATACACTTTAGTACATAATGTTTAATAATTCATTTTTATCCTCCTATGAACAGGGAGACCTACTATAAACCTACATTACCAGCCTTTAACTATCAGCAAGACAACACCCAAATAAATGTGATGAAGGTAAATCCTGGTGTTTTTCTTATGTTATACAGTAATTCCACTAGATGTGAACATGTTTTTATAGAGAACATTGGATACAACGGCACCTCAAAGTCTTGACATTTTTGGCTGACGTGCTGCTGTTTCCTCTCGAGCTCACAGAGCTGCTGTTGGGCTGCGCTGAGCTCCTTCTGGACTTCCTTCTCTCTGGTTTCCACCATCCAGACACGTTTAGTCAGGACTCTGATCACATCGTTACGCTTCTGCAACTCATCTGTACAAACGACAACAAGTTATGAGTCGGTGTGGAGCTGATGTAAAGAGATTAAAGCAAGAAAAGAGCCTGAAAAGTCGTCCAGGAGGAAATGTGTACAATGTATTGAATTAAGTATTATATGAATTTAAAACTGCTCTACTATCTGTTGGTTTCAGTGGAAGTTTTGGACGGTTCGTAGGACAAAAAAAGACATACGGTATGAAAACGTCACTTTTGACTCTGAGAAATAAAAACTTTTTCACTATTTGATCTTTTATAGACAAACATATTAACCGATAATGAAAAGAATCTTTAAAAATCTCCTCGTGGCCTCCGTCTCCTCACCGTGTAAACGGGAACACCTCTGCTCCACGGTGAGCATCCTCTGGCGGTCTTGTTCCCAGGCGTGCAGCTGCTTGTGGTGGGAGGCGGCCGTGGCGTTCAGCTCTCTGTCTCTGTCCTTCAGCTCGGCCATCAGCAGCTGCAGCTCCCTCCTCTGCCTCTGGATGGTGGAGCCGCTCACGTCGCTCACGGGAAACTTTGTAAATACAGGCATTTTATTGATGAGTTAGCAATAGAACTGAAACAATTAGTGGATTTATTAATTAGTTGACTGACAGAACGTGATTTTTTAAAAGCAAAAATGCCAAAAAATTAATAGTTACAGCTTAAATGATGTGAATATTTACTTTGATCTTTTATGATAATCAACTGAATAACTTTGCACATAAAGAGCAGCAGTGTGCTGCATAACTCGCATAATATAACGAGTTGTTTTTCTCGTTATGATGAGAAACTAGGCACTTTTTGTTTGTTATGGTGGCAGCAATATGTTTATTGTATACGTTGATCCACTCTTATTGCTCACAGCAGTCCTACAGTCAGTGCAGCACAGTAGAAAGTATTGTATCGTGTGTGTTTCTGGGCTGCAGTGTGTTTTCTCTCACATTGAATCTTTGTACATCATGAGCACTGCTGCTGGATGTCGCTGTGTAGTAGTTTTGTGTGTTTTTATGAAGGATGTGTGTCATGTGTGGATTATATAATCTAATCAATATTCCAATTTTAATCTCACCTCAGTGTCCTGAGAGATGGGAGGATGAGGAGGGTCTGCTGGGAGGGGAGGGATACTTCTGGACCACTGTTTGGCTGTGTTGTCCATCTTGAAGCTGGTTAAGACAGAAGCTTGACTGGGATGCAGCGGAGCACCACCACTGTCCTTAAAAGTGTCATTACATACAAATCACAATTAGACATATGTAACACCAACACAATACTGGGTTAATGTTACCTGGAAAGAGGTTGTTGTGACACAGTTTTACTGTTATTTTTTATTTTACTGTTGGATTATTTACTCAAACTAAAGCTTGTCATGGTTTGTAATTGATTGTTAATAACTTGAGTATCTTTTGAATGTCATATGCACATCATTTTACACAGAAAACAATCAATTTGTGACAGTTTTTAGCTAAAACTTGAGCTTGTTGTGTGTAATACACTGAGTCAAAATAACAGATTACTACTGTAATTAATCCAATGTTGTACTGGTGATATATATTGTGCTATATATATTATTACAACTCCATGACCTTTTCACATTTAAGTTATTGTGTTACTTCAAGTCTCTTAAGATGATTTATAATTAAGCAATTAAAAGAAACCAATAGGATCACACCACTGCCATGTTCTTAAGGAATTAAATATGTTAAGTTTTGATAACTTTATTAAATGTACTAATCCTAAACTAATCTATAAACGCCTCAATAATCAGGCTCCTCAGGTACCTCTCAGGGTTTCTGGCTCAGTAACACGAGGTCTGCTGACTGGAGATTGTTAAGGTGTCCTTTCATACATCGTCACTTGGACAGACAGCTTTTTCTGTTCAGGGGGATCAACATGTGGAACTCTTTACCCACAGAAGTCAAAATGGATCATGACTGGGAACATTTAAAACTCAAACTGAAACGGTTTTTAAAGAGGGATCAGTCATGTAGTCATGAGTGATCTGGAGCTTTGTTGCGTGAAACTTTTATTTTGTTAGTGAGTTATTTGTGTTTTGTGCTGCTTTGTATGTACTTTGTTGTGCAGTTTCATGTGTATTTTACTGTTGAGTTTTATGTATTTCAAAAGCCCATTTAGGGACAGTCATTGCAAACTAGCTTAGGCTATAAATGCTGTGGTATGTGCCATAAGTTCATGCTATATTATATGAGTTGACATTACAGTGATGTCCTGACCTGTTTAACTGGAGTGCTGTGCCAGATCTCAGCTGAAGTATCTGAAACAACAAGTTAAAGTGGATGTTAGATGGTTGAAACTTTGTCTCATACACGTCAAAACAAACTGACCATAATGGGATTGTTGTTGGTGAAGAAAATGAATCTATAGTTTGAATGTTTACCAGATGACCAGGGGGTGAGACCGGCTGGGACTCCTCCAAAAGCTCTTCCATTTGAGGGGGGTAATCTTCTCCCTTCGTCCATCGCATCATAACAGTTATATTGTAATATCTATATGTAGTAATATTACCCCCAACTCTAATTCCTTAATGTTTTTCTTCCTGTGTTACGATGCCTTCATTGTTGTTGTCTTGAGCTTGTTGTGGGCGTCTTTTAGCTAAGGCTAAAGTTAGCTTACCATCACTGACAGTAACTGAAAGTAAATATAACACTTAAAAAATACTTGAACGTAATTTCACGATATTTTCTTTTCTAAATATACAACTTGTTCCTGGAAGACAAAATAGTTAGCTAACGTTGGTTTCACGGACTATTTTTCGCAAACTTTTTTTTAAATGACTGAAGCAGGGAAACAAGGATCGGACGATGACGTCACTCCAACGGTCGCACTGGGTCCCGCACTTTCACTGAACTCCCGAAATAAAATAACGTAAACTGGAGGAAGTGTGGTTTTAGTGAGTGTCACTACAACTTCTTTATACGTGAACGCCGTTTATAGAGCTCCGAGTTGTTTCTAATTCATTTCTGACTTGAGTACATCCCGTCTTATCCTTGAAACACTCAACCCAGGATGTCACTAGAGTTCTTCTTCTACTCTCGTTTTACTGGCGGATCGCAACGATCTTTAAGGTGCATAACGCCACCTACTGGATTTAAACAAAAATCTCCACTGACTAAATAAATAATAATAAACCCTTCCCATCCAGTTCCCACTCTGCTATAAATTCTCTATTCTTCAGGTGTTTCAGAGAAACTACTACTACTCCTACAACACCCAGAAATCTCATCGCTGCATCTAAAATTATTTAAGTTTTCTCAGGTTTTCTTTGTACTCCAGCAGCACAGTTACCAAAAAGGCCAAAAACATCACCTGATCCTTAAAAAACACAAAACTCATCATGTTTTCTGGCTGATTTGTCCTCCTTAGCTTCTTGTTTCACATCATAACATTTCTTACCTACTTCCTCATACTTCCTCATACTTCTTAGCTCTGGCCCGGATTATTTCTGCCTCCCTTACTCTCTTTGGAAAGTTATCCTCCTACGCTGCATGACTCCCTCTCCACTGAGTGAAGACACTCTGGATCTTTCTCACATAGTTTCCTTCGCAATCATTCTCCCCACATTAACCACATGTGGCAACGTCACTCCTACATACAAACAAACTGTGACAAAACTTCTGAGAATTCTTACAATGCAAATGTTTGTGAACATGCCGCCTTACTGGGTACGACAGGTGGTCCAGGAGCAAATCAGCAGAGTTTAGAGTGAAATTCTCAATACAAAGAATGAATGAACAAACACTCAGTTTTGAAAAAAAAAAACCCCAATAATTTAGGATACTGTTTTTTTTTGTTGTTGTTGTTGTTGTTTTTACAGTCGTACACCTTAGAAAGTAAAAACAATATATCACTTCTCCCTCTCTCTCTCTCAACATTAATTAAAATTCATTTGGCTTTATTGGCACAACCATAATCAAATACAGTGTTACCAAAGCACTAGTACAGCTGTATGAATGCTGCAGAGGTGGAGGAAGTATTCCTTTTCTAAACTTTATTTTTATTTTTTAGCAGAATGAAATAACAGAACAGACCAGGTCATCAGAGGCAATATGCAAGTTCAGACATAATATGGCTGGCTGGGTTTACGTTTACGTTTTTTCTTTTTTATTGCTTTTTTTGTGCAATACATGTGACCGTCATGGAGACACATATGACACAGTACAAGACAAGAGAAGAGGGAGAACTAGATTCAAACAAACTGAAACAAAGATAAGAAAAGAAAACAAAGACAAAACAGCTGCAATAATAACAACAACAACAATATAACAGGTAAGCAAAAAGGAAGAAAAAAAAGCATAGATTTTATTATTATAGTTATTATGCGTATAGATGTGTGTGTAGAAAGAAAGAGAAAAAGAAAGTGAGCAAAATAATGTATCTAAAACTCTGTTTGGCCTCCTTGGATAAAAGGGGTAGCACGGTGGATCCTTTAAATAATAATAATAATAATAATAATAATAATAATAATAATAATAATAATAATACTTCTTAGCTCTTTCCCCTTCTACTCTTACTTGCCCCTCACTGTTCTTGTTCAACATGTCCCCAGGTTGTTTTGCTGCAGCATTCATTAATAATTAAGTATTAAAGTCATACCCAATATTTATACATTCCTACATAGGCAGATTTTTAGAAAATTCCACGAAAAAATCAAATCAAATTATTATCAGCAAACTCTACAATAGTCTTGATGATTTTCAAGTTGTTGTGACACATCCTCCATCCAGCGCAATAATTACTCACTTCAAAAGGAGGAAGCTGTTCAAAGACCTGGGAGCAGCTGGAGAAACTGTTTTTACTCTGCGCACTTTACTCAACCTGGATTCCTGGATTAAAATGAAGAAACTGGTGGAAAAATATAAATAACAGTCAAAAGGATCATCATTAACAAACAGTGGGGGGAAAGCAATACGTCATGGTTAGTCTGCCTGAACCACAGAAGAAGACGGTTTTAACGGGCGAAGGTGCGTCGGTTCTCCGGAACAGCAGGGGGCGGTGCTGCCGCGCATCAACACCGTCTGTCCGCCGCTTCAACTAAAACAAGAAGCGGCTACCAGGCGTGCTCAAAGTACGCCAACTAAACCTTATTCAACAACAAGAATGATCTTCTGAAAAAGTCAAACTAACGTCAATAATGCGAGCGGCTTCACTGGACAGACAGCAGATTTAGAGAATATTTTTTTGCGGGGTACGTAGACTCGACGTTTTTTCTTCCAAATCTGTGTTCAGTTATTCAGCAGCAGAGCTCGTCAGTTAGCTGTTAGCCTGCTGAGCTAACGGTGACAGCTGGGTGACTCAACGTTACCTGATGAATGAAACCAGTTAAACTCATTTCAGGGGGTTTATTTTCCTCAGCGAGGTACAGTTTGTCACCACGGCGATAGTGTCGACACTAACCGTGATATTTAAACCGTATTAATTAAAACACGTATTGTAGCTAAGTGGTTAATTAAAAAAAAAGCATTAAAACAGCCGCATGTGTGAGCTAAGCTAAAGCTGACTACTTCGATGCTATCAAGCCAACTATCCACTGATCTGCTGCAGCTGTGCTTTTAATTAGCCTCCTGAGAGACCGACTTGTGTAAATGTCTGACTTATTCCAGTTTATATATGTGTGTTTCACGATGTTATCTGTGCTGACAGCTACATATAAGAGCAGTTAAATATATTATTGGCAAGGAAGGCTAGCATGATGAAATACTGACAGGAGCCTCCGTACTAGTATGACAACTAATCTGATGACATTTTTATTATTAATGTGGAGTGAAAGCTTCAGATTTTTATCCTCACTTCATATTTAAATTATAATATAATCACAGAAGTGCACGTAAAGGACAAGTTCACAATTTTAAATGACCTATGGGGTTTTTTCAAAGATCATTGGGTATTTATTTTTAATTTTAAACAGATGGTCATCTCTATGTAATATTCTAAAACTGAGGTGTTTGTGGCAATTTGGTTTAAGACAAATATATTCAGGAGTAAATCAGCCAGTAAAGCAGGATCCACCTTTAAAGGTGATTTTGGCCTCCATCACTTACATCGAAAGCACGTTTGAAGGATCTTTTAATATCCAGTATGAACAGGAGGAATGATTACAGCGAGGAAAACCTCTTTCACTGTTCATATGGACACCTGGCTGTTGTTTTAAGACAGTCTTGAAACATTTTGAAGCTATCTTGTCATGTTTTTTTGTTCACGAATCTGTTTTTTTCTCTAGATAAATTGTGATGGCTACTACTGAGATGGAATCGGGTTCTTCTGAAAACAGATCAGAGCATGGGACGGTTGATCCTGATTCAAAGTACCCACTGAAAGTGCTTTACTGTGGAGGTAAAGTACACAAGCTTTCACTCATGTCATCTTCACAAGGGTTATATTGGTACTAGGGCTGCAGCTAATGATTATTTTCTTGATTTATCGATTAGTTGTTTGGTCTACAAAATGTCAGAAAATGGTGAAAAATATCAATCATCATTTCCTGAAGCCCAAATGCAACTTAAAATGTCTTGTTTTGTCCCAACTAACAGTCAGATATTCAGTTTACTATCATAGAAGACTAAAGAAACTGGAAAATATTCACATTTGAGAAGCTAAAATAAGAGAATTTGGACATTTTTTCTCTTAAGGATTAATCAAGCATTAAAATAGTTTGTGATTAATTGTCTATCGATCAACTAATCAATTAATCATCTAATCGTTGCAGCTCTAATTGCTACCTGATACCAAAATCTGATATGAATTATGTGAATTATTCTGTTTATAATGAATTCTTGTCTTTTCTCTGCAGTGTGCTCTCTGCCTACAGAGGTAAGTTTAATTATCAAACAAATGAAATATTCTGTAGTGTGATCCAGTTCACTAAATCTCTCACAAATACGCCTTATTTAGTATATTTAATCTTTAATTCTCTTACTGCTGTGTCGTGTCTGCAGTACTGTGAGTACATGCCCGAGCCGGCCAAATGCAGGCAGTGGCTTGAGAAGAACTTTCCAGATGTGTTTGCCAGGATGACTGTAGGTGAGTGTTATTTAAGATTATAATCAGAGATACTTACCTTCAATTTCCTCAAAGTTTGCATATACAGATATAAATGAAACATAACATATCACTGCACAAGAATACATTAGAATAGATAGAGAGGGGTTTTGGATGTGGGGATATTTTGGTGCAGCTCATGTTTGTCTCTTCCTGGTTGAAGGCTGCAGCACATTGAAGTCATGTTTTCACTTTTTATTGATGTGCAGATGTGACGTGTGTGTTTACCACTGAACATACAGCTTTTCTCCTCCTTTCAGTAGCTTTAAAGTTTGGAAAATGAATCTTATTCCACATTTTAGGACAAAATCAGTATCTGTATCATCTTGTTCCAGCTTTTCATTGAAGCTCCACGATGGGAAATAATTCAAACCCACCGTGCTCTTCTGCGGTCGCATCAAATGGAAATATCTGAAATGTCTTGCGCATCATTTTATACACACACTAATTCAACCTGACAGATGTGGTGTCTTTGGAAACTTTGGGCTCCACTAGAATTTGAACTTACGTGGATATGAACAATATTTTGCTGCGAGGCAGATTTCAACAACACAAAAGGCATCAAGATGAAATGTAAAAGCGAGATAGTACATTATAAGAAGGACGCATTTAAATTCAGTTAAATAAAAAAGCTACAACAGAATAAGGACAGTAAAAAGTTGCAGTGTGAGATATGTTTAAGAAGCCTCAGATTTAATTTAATGAAAGGCAAACAGAGAAGTCTTTAGCTTTGATTTAAAAGATCTGAGAGCTGCAGCAGTTTGTTCCAGATATGAGAAGTATAAAACCTGGAACCACCTGCAGGTCAGCACGGTTAAAAGAGGTGAAACAAATGGTGATTTTTTTTGTTTGTTTGGAGTAAAGAATGTGTGCTTTCAACTATTGTTTGCTGACCTACAGTGATTTATTTGGACCGTATCAGCCTTCAGTTCCGACTCCGCTGGAGAAAACAGATTCTCATTTATAGAGTTCAGTCGCTGCTTCACTCCAAGCCAGTCAGACTTTCCAGTAAACGATCAGAGAGGGAGACGATCGGACTTTTAGATGCACTGAGATCTTTTCAGTGTGAAGAGAAGCTGTTTCAGAGCACGGCAATTTAACTGATGAACGACTGTTAATACTCACAGGGATTTCAGCAGCAATTAAAAGGTACAGTGGTGTGTTTATATGCACGCAGGAGTCACTACGAAGCCCTAAAGCTGTGAAAGGATTTACTCTGAAATAGAGCTGCAGTGGACAGAAAATTAATCTGCAATCAATACTCGTTTTGAATAGTTTTTTTAAGAATAAATAAATAAATATCCAGCTTCTCAGATGTGAATATTTTCTGGTTTCTTTCATCTTCTATGATGGTAAAGTGAATATCTTTACATTGTGGACTATTTATCGGGGAATTTGAGGACGTCACCTCGATCTTTGGGGAAACGGTGAACGACATTTTTAACCATTTTACAGACCAAATGACTAATCAATTAATTGAGAAAATCATTGACAGATTAAGAGACAATGAAGATAATCATTAGTCGCAGACCTTATTATTAAAATTTTAACACAAGTAAACAGTTTGTGCTTTTTATTTGTGTACTTTTATGAGCAGAGTCTTGAAACTGTGACAGTACGGACAGGACAAGGTTCACTATGTTGTATACAGAGTGAGAAATGGCTTCATAATGAGGTAAAATCTCACAGAAAACAGATTTTCAGGTCTGAAGATTAATAGTAAAGGTCTGTAAAAACTGTTGCAAATACACACTGTCCTTCCAGGTGTCCACACAAAGTATAACAGTCATCCAAAAGGTAAGAATTATTGTTGCCGGACTGGTTTTAATGTCTTTCTGTTGTACTTTTGTCCAACTGGCCCGGCAGCGAAGGCACCCAAGCAAGAACCCGGTACTGGAGATGCCCCCCCTGCAGGCGAGGAAGAGGAGAAAAAGAAACAGAAGAGAGGTGTGTTATGAAATATGAGGCATTTGAGGCTTCTTATAGATTGTTATGTGTTAGTTATACATCCAAAGATATGTGTGTAGATAGTTTCTATGGTTGTAAGGAAATCATTCTTCACTGCTGTCTATCTAAAGATGTAGATGCACAGCTGGAAGAAGTCAGGTAATGTTCCCGTGGTAACTCACTTCATTTCCAGGTGGAAGAGGCCAGATCAAACAGAAAAAGAAGACTGTGCCTCAGAAAGTTACGATAGCAAAAATCCCGAGAGCCAAGAAGAAATACGTCACACGGGTGTGTGGCCTGGCAACGTTTGGTAAGAGTTTTGTTTCTCGTTACACGTGATGTGACTTTTAATTTTCTTTCTCTTAATGCTTTTATTCTTAACATGAATCCTGTGTTGACTTCTTTCAGACATCGAACTTAAAGAGGCTCAGCGATTCTTTGCCCAGAAATTCTCTTGTGGTGCCTCCGTTACAGCAGAGGATGAAATAATCATTCAGGGAGATTTTACAGATGACATAATCGACGTCATCCAAGAGAAGTGGCCTGAGGTGAGCTGTTAGAAAACTTTGTATCTTTAAAAGGGTTCATCTTTTTAATCGTGACTTCTTCTTCTCTTTGTGCATTTTCTTACTTGTCTGTCGTTTTGCTCTCAATTTAATTTTTACTGGACGAGGCAGAGCTGAGTTTGAACCTTCCCGTGCCTACACTGTGATGTTAAAAGATTTAAAATAGCTGGCTGCAGTCTATCTTTATACTTCAGGATCTCAGGATGGTTGTATATGAGCGAGCTTGTCATGATATCCAACTGCCCAGTGAAGCAAGTTTAGAGAGAGATAGAGAGTAAATGGTATTGTGGTATTTTGTGACTAAATAGTAAAACTGAAAACACCAGTTTGCTCCTCAAATGTATTTTAGGTGCTTTTTATTTCGAGGCAGCTGATGTAGAACCGACACACATCAGCTTCAGTAAAACGGAAGACCAAAAAAATTGTTTTATGTAAGCTAGAAGCGCCAGTTTGTCTATGCAGGAGTTTATTTGCATCTTATGACACTATTCACGTCACATTTTCCCTGTGATAAAAGATAATGCTCTTAGTTGTTAGTAACCTTTGCACCAACAAAAGCTAAAGGAGATAAGTCTGATCTTTTTCTGTAATTTTCTTCTTGTCAGCAAATCCCACAAAAAGACCAAAACTAACAACACGTTAGTACGACTTCTAATACGTCCGTGTCTATGGACATCAGAACTAAGCTCATTGGTTCCTTTTTGAAGATGTAAATCTTAAAAAATGCTCACAAATTTATATAGTTTCATTTTCTTAAAGGCTCAGTAACTTCCTCTAACAGCTGGTTGTTTTCAGCAGTGAAACAGGAAGTAATAGTGCATTTGTAGGAGATTTGTTGACAAGAAAAATATAGATTATCACCAGACTTATCCTTTTTAAATGTTGAGTTCACACACACACAACACAAATATTGAATTTATTCTCTGTGTCTTGTAGGTGGACGATGACAGCATTGATGATCTGGGTGAAGTCAAGAAGTGAAGACCAAATATGCACTTTTACTGAAATGGATGTGACCTGTAACAACGACAACCTGGCCAAATGTACACATTAAGTCATTTTATACTTATTTTATTTACTGTACATAAAAAGCTGCGGACTTGGCCACTCACTTGGCATTTTTTTTTTGTTTTGTTTTTTTTTATTAGTTAATAGCTGCTTTCTCTCGTTTGCCAAAGGTGTGGTATGACGTGAATCCCTCCCAAATGTTGTTCACTCAAGCAAACTGTAGGCTAATAAATTTCAGTCTCCTTCGCCTGTAAACTCAAGTCTTTTAAGTTTGTCTTTTCTTTCTTTTCAATGGTTGTGTGTAGCAGGTCATTTTTAACAGGGGGGGGGGGGTCGCCCAGTGGGAGGGTTTGGGTTAACCAGATTATCAAATATCAAATATAGGCCTAGACTAATTCTTGATATTATAATTGCAATTATAATTTTGATTTAATAGAGCTACTATTAAGCTAAATACATATTTTGTGTGGGCCTATTCTTTTACTGGATGTGGACATTAAGCATGTTATGGTATAAACTTTACCTTGAATTATGTAGCTGTAGCAGCTCAACATGTTGCGGTCAACTCAGGTTAATTTCTTCAGTTACATAACCTGCTCCACTCCCAAACATCTATAGTAAAAACTATATCTGTAGTCACGTCACCCTTAACATATTTTGTTACAGAGGCGGGTTGGTCTGGAGGTGTATTTTTAGCAGCACAGACACTTCTGAATGATCATAGAGACACACTGCTGCCTGAAGTATTCCTGTAATATTTCTATGATCCTTTCGCTCTTCTGTGACTACACGTTGCTACTTGTCACTTTGATCATGGTGACACTACTCTATAGAGTATATGGGGTATAATACAATACAGAATTGAGTATTATAGTAGAGAGAATATTATCAATCCAAGATGAAACTGAGAGGAAAAGGCACAATTACAAATTCATTTGCTACTACAGAACCACGGACAGCACCATGGATTTATCAATACACAGCACAGTTCGGCTGCTGATATTTCAGAGCCACGGTCGGGGGGCATAGATTCTAACTTCAAACCTCAGTCAGATAAAGGATCAATGAGTCAGGTAGACTAGACTAACATTCAACTAAACAAACCCTCTGCCCCTGTATTTTCTCTGCTACTAGAGGATGGAGAAGGGGAGGATGGCAGGTTAACAAGGGGGGATAGCATCGCCCCTCATCCCTCCTCAAATCACCTACCGGGTTTGTGCCTATTTTTCAAAAACCTATTAAACATTTTCAGGGTTATAATTTGCTGTAGTCACCTGCTTTACCTGAGTCATGTAAATGGCCGCAGGTTAGTTGTTTTTCAAGCACCCCTCTCAATACCCATGAGTGAGCCTATTCCCCTGAATAATAGTTTGATAATGAAGCACACTCCCCAGATGGATAACATTTACAGTTGTTTCCATGCTCCTCTGGGTCAATATCACTTCCCAATAGATAGTGCACAGATGTTCGCTCCACTTATGAATTAGTATGTTTGTCTGAGAATCATTTGCATGAAGGCAAACATGGATCCCTCCTAAAGATGTCAGCTGATACAGCATATCTATGTTGACACTATATAGAGCAGTAGGAGCGTGTTGTGCTTCACTGACGGTCCAAAGGATGAATGTCTCACACTTAAACGTCTGCTGCGCCTTCGAGTCTCCCATCCTGGACCAGGTTTTGCCTCCGATACTGATCCTGGAGTTCATGTTTGGACTGATTGGGAACGTCGTCGCGCTGTGGATGTTCATCTTTCACATGGACGAGTGGAAGCCCAACGCTGTGTACCTGACTCACCTGGCTGTCGCCGACTCCATTGTGCTGTTCTGCCTCCCTTTCAGAGCAGACTACTACAGGCGGGGGAAGAACTGGGTCCACGGCGATGCCATGTGTCGTATGCTGCTCTTTCTGCTGGCAGCCAACCGTGCCGCAGGGATCTTCTTCCTCACGGCCGTGGCTGTTGACCGATACTTCAAGATTGTCCACCCGCTGCACCGGATCAACCGAATGGGCCTTGGCTATGCTCTCTGGGTCTCCCTCGGCCTCTGGGGCCTCATTGTTCTTGCCACCGGGTACCTCCTTGCTGATGAGCACTTCTACCCTAACGGCAACCGTACGCAGTGTGAGAGTTTCAACATTTGCATGGGCTTCACTCCTCTCTCCACCTGGCACAACACTTTCTATGTCATCCAGTTTTTCCTGCCCTCCGCAATCGTCGCCTTCTGCACGGTCAGAATTACGTGGCAGCTGAGGATCAGGACTGTGGACAAAAAGGGGAAAATCAAACGGGCCGTTCAGTTTGTCTTGGCTGTGGCTTTGATCTTTATTACTTGTTTCTTCCCCAGCACTATATCGCGCATTGCTGTCTGGATCCTCAAGGTATGGTACACCGAATGCAAATACTTTGCGGAGGCCAACCTGGCGTTCTACACGTCTGTGTGTTTCACTTACTTCAACAGTGTCCTCAACCCTGTCGTCTATTATTTCTCGAGCCCTGTCTTCAGCGGCACCTTCAACAGGCTCCTGAATAAGCTGCTGAGAAGGAAAGAGGACAAAGATGTGTCAGAGTCAAATAAAATTTCCACCATTGATGGTAGAAAGAATTAAATGCTATCATTATAGATATATTACATGAATCCAAAAAGCATGTTAAAGGCCTCGGTGTTGCTAAAATGTATATAATCCAAATTTATAACCTACTATAATGAAATGTAGAGGACATTTTGCTGTGTGATTGTGAGCAATTAAATTACTAATGTAAAATAATTAACAGCTTAGAGCTGTGCACTTGTGTTGGTAGAGTATAAACCAGTGTGAGTGTAGTTGCAGTGTGGGATTTAAAGAGCTGTTAACAATTAAACATAGACTGGAGTGGTTTTTGTAGAAAATAAAATAAATCACCCACAACAACACTTTTCCAATTGTCAAAATAATTGAACATGTTATAAAATATTTTAAATGCAAAGACCCTAAGATGTTTTAAATTCCTCTTATTGTCCGTGTCCTTGTCCTCTTGCCCTGTTTGTCTTTCATAAGACTTGATTGTAATTTCAATATACAATGTCTAACTTAGACATTTTTTCCTTCCTGGTTTGTAAAACACAGTAGGTTCAGGGTTCGGGAAGTTCCAGGTTACAGGTTGTTAAGTTTGCGTAGTGGAAATGCAGCTACTATCTGTCCTATAAATGATATTATATATACAGTATATCCATTGTTCTTGGTAAGGTAGTAAATATAATCATGTCTGTTGTCAATCACATCCACTGCAAACAGAAAACTGATTTTCTGCCAACCAGTAGAAAAAATATTTACAGTATAAATCAGATGAACAAACAGAGGGAGTTAGAGGTGATTTCAGCACTGTGAGGAAATGTCAATAAATGCACAACTTGTACATCAACATAACTGGGAAAGTGTGTGAAATGTTCATATATTCTTAGATGTAAAGTGTAAGGGGTTAGTGACCATGCTAGTAATGTCATCAAATTACATAAAAGCATGAAATGTACATTATTGTTTTCTGCCTTTTGCCATTCTGTGTGCATATATTTTTGCTCATGTAAATTTCTAGTCTTTGTATCCCGTCCATCTTATTTCATTGTCAAATATCAATTAAAGATTAAAATAACCAACATAAATTATGTATTAAGTTTGTGCCATCAACAATTTATAAATACTCCATTACAAGTAAAAGTCCTGCATGAAAAATCCTACTACAGTAAAAGTACATAAGTATTATGAGCTTGATGTAGTTAAAGTATTGCAGTAAAAGTACATAAGTATTATGAGCTTGATGTAGTTAAAGTATTGCAGTAAAAGTAGTGGTTTGGTCCCTCTGACTGATATATTATTATATATGACATCATTAGATTATTAATAGTGAAGCATCAGTGTTAGAGCAGCATGTTACTGTTGTAGCTGCTGGAGGTGGAGCTAGTTTACACTACTTTATATACAGTTAGCTAGTTTAGTCCAGTGGTTCCCAACCTTGGGGTCAGGGCCCCTCCAAAGGGTCAGCAGATAAATCTGAGGGGTCGTGAGATGATTAATGGGAGAAGAAAGAAGAAAAAACAAAGTTTTGATACACAAATCTGTTTTCACTTTTTCTATAATCTTTGATTTTTAGTGAAATATTGGATCATTAGAACATTTATTGAAATGAAACCATGTGAGAAGTTTAGAGGGAAAAATCACTATTTGGTGGAGCTGTTAACAACTCATAGACATGTGAAATGTGACCCCGACTACACAAAGCTTGTTATATTATCCATTGTGTCAAATCTTCATCTGAAAAGTAACTAAAGCTGTCAAATAAATGTAGTGGAGTAGAAAGTACAATATTTCCCTCTGAAATGTGGTGGAGTGGAAGTATAAAGTAGCAGAAAATGGAAATACACAAGTAAAGTACAAGTATCTCAAATTATACTTGAGTAAATATACTTAGTTACTGTCCTTTTGTGTTCATTTCCGGTACTGGATTTTTTAAAAATCATCGTGGAGCTCAGATGTACGAGCTCACGCTTGGTCCGTGAACGCAGCATTAGTTCCCAAGGTGACGTCAGGCTGTGAGTCTGGGCTGGGCTGGAAAAACATGTAACGGTGCTCACGGCATCCTTTACTGACACCCAATTCACCAAAAGAGACCAAGTAAGCTCCCGCAGCAACTTTTTATTCACACCTGTCTGCTTTTATTCCTCTTTTAAATCACACCTGTAGAGCGTCTGTTGTCTTAACGTTATCCTCAGTTTTTATGCTTTCTTGCTAATCTGTAGCTAGCTAGCTCTGGCAGTTAGGAGCGCATTCCAGCAGGGACCAACGCAGATAACACAAAATGTGGAAAGAAATAGGTTTAAGCAGCTGTAAAATCACGGGACTTGCCCTAAAAAGACGCTATCTGATCAAACTAACCTATCATTGTGAAATGAAATGTGTAGCACGTTGAGAAAAAGTGTTATAGTTAGTTATATTAGCGTCTTGTAGGAAGGGCCAGCCTCATCATATGTTTTTCATGTACAGCAACGATTTATACTTATCTGGTTAGTGTCTGTGAAAGTCTGGAGATAAACTAGAGTTAGTCTGAGATGTTATCAGGCCCTGGGGAGCCGCAGGATGGAGGTTTGACAGCTCTAGGTGTGCTTGTTGTTTTGGTGTGCAGACACCGGCTGGGCGGGGGGAGGAGCTGATTTCTCATCATTACCTCATCATTGCATGAATACAGATTCACATCTAAGCTCCTATAAACTGCTAAAGTCCTCCTCCACCCAAATATGTGTTTTTTCTTCTTGTTCCTACAGTTGGATGTTTGAGCTTCACTGTGCAGATTTATGTACGTGTTGTTTTCACTTTCATCTGCTGAGAGTGGAAAGTTTCTCTGAGCTTATTGAAAATCTGATTTGAAGGGGTGAGCAGGATTTGTGACATCACAACTAGTTTGGAAGAAAATCCTGGTTTAATATTCAACTTATACAGAAGTGTGATGTGTAAACTTGAAGCCTGAGAATGGACTTTACAGTGAAGTTGGAGACATCTTGTGTCCAGCATTTAAACTTTTGACATGAAAAATATTTGCATATTCATAGATTGTGGAATTGTTAATTAAAGGAAAAGGAGGAAATGCAATTTTAAGGATTTTAACAAGATAATTGAACTTTTTTTCCTGTGCAAAAACCATATCAGACACAAGTTATTAATCACAATAGAGTATTTTTTTTACCTTGCGAGGCCACCAATCAGCATCCAATGAGGATTCTCACATGATCTTGTGAATCCAGCTGCCTCGCAAGGTAAGACGGCGATAGACAGATGGTTCATCCAATCACCTGCCAAGTATTTTTTGAAAGTGCGTAAGGTTAGAGTATTTTATATACATCTTAAAACACGTCTGGAGGGGATCTGCAGAAAGACAAATTAAGGCCCCGATCAGGATGAGACTGCTCTGTTCTGATTGGCTCTCGGCAGACTTCCTCCAGCTCTGGAGGCTACTGTACCTCAACAAACCACGCAACAAACTAGTAGCAGGATTTCACTGCTTTTTCTCATCCTTTACTCGAAATGTCAACTTCTCAGATACATTGGTGCATGTTTCGTGCTGAAATCGAGGGCTGTAGTCTCCTGGTCGACTGGTGGATTAGTTGGTTGATATGCTCTTGTCCGACCAAATTCTAATTGGTTGAATAATCGCTGTGTTACTTTCAGAAGGAGAAAAGTGCTACATAGCAGTAGCTTTCCAGAGTGAATCCATTATTTCCTGCAACGGGAGGGACAGACTAACAAAGTACCTGTGAAAACGGGGGTTTATTCAAAACACCCCCGTTGATTTCATAACTTTGAACTCGCCCAACCTAATGGAGACTGCTGGTTCTAACTGTACTCAACGTTTACTGAGCATTTACTGAATCTGTGTTTCTCCTATAATTATAATAATGAGAACCCCTGCCAGGCCAAAAAAAATATTTTTTAATGCCAAAAATAAAGCCAAATATTCATTCATTCGGAAGTCAACAGTGTTTGGGAGCCTCTGTGCAGCGCTGTTGCAATACGAGCGAGTGGCAGAAAAGTGACGATGAAAGCTAGCGGGGCAGAGGTAAAAGGTTAGCAGTAAGTTGTCAGTCTGTCAGTAAATGTACAGTACAGACTAAAGTGTGACAGTTAATAAATGCTGCAGCTTCTTAAGACCAAGAAAAGTCATGCCTGTCATTTCCCCAAGTGCTGGAAAAGTGAGGGGGTTAGCTCTGAAGTTAGCAACAATGAGTTATCTTAACCTGAAGACGCTAAAAAATTAGAGAATGGAGAAACATGTGGCTGCAGAGTTCACGCCTCTACCAGACTAATCGACTAGTTTAAAATTATATATGATTTCAGTCGAGCCCTACTTAAATCTGATCCAAAATATGAGAGAGGACAACGTGAACAACACATGGGAAAAACCTTAGCAACAACCTTAGCAACAACCTTAGCAACAACCTTAGCAACAAAGGCTACAGAACGGACGTTTATGGGCATGTGTGACGAGCCGACGTCATGTATCAGCGAGGTAGAAAAAAATGTTGCAAATGAAGCGTTCAGAGCAGGTTGAGGCCCTGACTTTTGACTTTAAGGCAGCATTTCTACATACTTTAAGCTCAAGTTTTTTAACTTTGACGCTCAGCATCCAGCATCAGAACAGAATATAAATAACAAGAAATCACAAAAAAGTATAATATGTCACCTTTAAGTCAATCTTCCTCTCTGATAAAGATATATAAGTCAGTTTTCATACGGATAGCTTTATATTTGTTTCAGGTATTGTGACAAAGATGAACATATTTAATCAGAAGGACATTTTACTGTTAAAGAATAAACTTGTTATGCTCTCTGGTGGACAAGCTTCAGTTTGTAATGGACACACAGTTTCTCATCTATAAAACATATCTGACTCTCCGTACCGCAGCTTCTCATCATTTAACGGTTGACATATAATATCGTCCCCGGCCCCGGCTATAATCAGACATCTATGCAGTAACTTCAGTGTAGAGCGTGACGTATTGAAAACACAGCGGTTACTGTATGACACATAATGTCTGTCTTGACCCAGTTACAGTCAGAATGAATCATCTGCTTTGTGAATAAAATGGCAGCACGGTCGAGCTGTCAGCTGTCCGCCACCTACAAGACCTTCAGGAAGAGAAAAAACTTCATCTTATTGGTTTGGATTTTGTCAGAGAAAGGAATGTTTGAGGCGGAAAAATATGCAATAAATGTGGAGGGATTTCTCTTTGGAGAGTGAAACTGTACACATGACATGAGGTCAGCCGGTATCACATTCATTACACGGTGATAATAAATAGCTTGGTAATAAATGGAGGTTTGGAGCTCGGTTACATACAGTTGGACGTGGTCTACAGAGTGTCACGGTCGTGGTTTAGGTCTTTATGAATAGAATATAATACCTATAAGAAAATATTCACCCCACTTGGATGTTTTTATGTTTTATAACATTGAATCAAAGTAGATTTAATGTGGCTTTTCTGACACTGATCAACAGAAAAAGACCCTTTAAAAGTGAAAACAGGTGTCTATAAAGTGATCTAGATAAATTACTAGGGCTTATTTTCACCATTGATTAATCTGTTGATCATTTTCTTGATAAATCGATGAGTCATTTGGTTTATAAAATGTCAGAAAATGGTGAAAATGTCGATTATTTTATCCACAAACCAAAAATATTGAGTTTGTTATCATAGAAGACGAAATAAACAAGAAAATATTCACATTTGAGAAGCTGGAACCAGATAATTTTGGCAATTTTTCTCTCTTTGCATCAGAGCTGAAACAATTAAACGATGAGTTGATCATCAGATAATTAATTAACAACTATTTTTAAATTGACCAGTAATTGTTTCAGTCATTTTTTAAGCAAAAATGCCAAAATTTCACTGGTTCCAGCTTCTCAAATGCGACTATTTGATGCTTTTGTTTGTCATACAGTATATGATGATACATTTTTGGACTTTTAGTTGAATGAAACAACACTTTTGAACGTGTTAACTTTTTGTTTTTGGTGGATTGTGATGGGAATTTTTCACTTTTTTCTTGCATTATGCATTGTATTATTCTTGCACATAAACAAAACGATTAATCGGTTAATTGAGAGAATAATCGTTAGCTGCAGGTCTAGTTTCCATAAGTATTTACACCCTTTAATGGTTCTATTTAACAGAATAAAACATGAAATGGTCTTTTATACCTGCTTGTATCTGTCCAACACCCTCATCATCACCTACTGCACTTACAGCTGTGATATTTGTATTATTCCACTAAAATATAGTTGTTTTATATTTCAATTGATTCAGCGGACTTGTTTGGTTTTCCAGCTCCCTTCCATCACATTGGGACTTTGCGGGGTGGTGGGGAAGGCCTAGTCCCCCACCTTGATCAGGCCAGAAACCCCACAGATCCCCTCCTGCTCACTGACACACCAGGAGCCATGAGTACAGGCAGCGCAGGCAAGGTCAGCGGGCTCAAACCCCCCAGTAAAATAGTCCGTCCTGCTGGGGTGCCGTCAAGGACGTCCCCATCCTCCGGTAAGAACCAAGAAAGTGTTGAAATAGTTTTAACATGTTGAAGGAAGTTTTAGTGGAGGAAGTGATGTAATAAAGTTAATATAAACAAAGAGAATGAATGAAACATATTTGTGACTTCAGGTGCTCCAAAACCAGTTCCTCCAGAGAAGTCCCCCGGCGGCGTGACCTCCCCGACCCAGGACGGAGCTGGCGACTTTCAGACCGGAGAGAGGGTGTGGGTCAACGGCAACAAGCCCGGCTACGTGCAGTTCATCGGGGGCACGCAGTTCGCTCCGGGGCAGTGGGCGGGCATCGTGCTGGATGAGCCGATCGGGAAGAACGACGGGTCGGTGGCGGGGGTCCGGTACTTCCAGTGTGAGGATGGGAGGGGGATTTTCACGCGGCCTTCGAAGCTATCAAGGACTGCGCTGCCGGAGAAGGAGGCAAACGGGGGGCAAGCCAGCCC
This sequence comes from Thunnus maccoyii, assembly GCF_910596095.1. NCBI lineage: Eukaryota > Metazoa > Chordata > Actinopteri > Scombriformes > Scombridae > Thunnus > Thunnus maccoyii. Next base: position 26,065,439 of record NC_056551.1, on the reverse strand, counting down.
GGCACAAGCCAGCCCGGCACAAGCCAGCCCGGCACAAGCAGCCTCGGCACAAGCAGCCTCGACAGCAGCAGGCGACCCGGCGCAAGCGTCCGCACCTGCTGGCACTACCTCAACCGGTAAAATACATGAAAATGATGTTCTTTAGTGAAGTAAAGGCTCTGCTGTTTGCTAGATCTGCATATTAAGAATCTGTATTCTTTGTTCAGCTCAGGGCTCTGCCATAAAGAGCGCCGCTCTCAACCGAATGCTGACATCCAGCGAGTCGGTATCGAACCTCTCAGACACAGAATCCATGAAGAAGAATAAAAGGGAGCTGAGGCTCGGAGATCGCGTGCTGGTAAGAAGCACCGTGGTGTGACTTTTGGATTCACCAAACTTTCTTAACAAACTAGTTGTAAATTGTTTGTTTCAACTTGATAAAAGTCACTTGTTCATATGTTTGTACGTGTTCATAAAATTTGATCATTAGCATGATCAGTTACCACAGATGCTGCTTTATTAGTCTACTGGTTCAACTCCATTTGTGGACAAAAATTGTAAAAAGAGGATTTCACACTGCAGAGCTTTAAGTCCTGCTGTCGGATATCAGCAGTGTTAGTAGTCGTATTAGGACCTGAACAATAAGGGAGGAATTGTTTAATATGAAGTCAGATGCCAAAAAAACATCCTGCTAAACCAAAGCAGTCCATGACTATAACAGGAGGTAGTCAAGGAGACGCGACAGTCACAGAAATGTCAGGTGTTGATAGCGAATTATGTAATTAGCATTTTGGCTAACACATTGTTCCTCCAAAAATATCTAAGAAAGAAAGAAAAGCTGTTGGAGTGTGACAGTTTTCCTAAAAACTACAGAATTGCAGATAAAATACTCATCTGAAAACATTGTTGTCAGTCCTGTCAGTAGATTACAGCCATGATGCACATCATATTTATATGGTGAATACATTTTACATTATGTTTTAGGTTTGTTTTTCACTTTCGTCTTAGTTTATTTTGATGAAATATTTAAGAATAATTGTCAAGTCAGTGATTTTGCCACAGTGGAGAAAGACAGACTGTTCCTGACTCATGATTTTGTTTACAGCTGTAACGATTAGTCGATTGATCAATTTAGTCGATCGGCAGAAAATTAATTAGCAGCTATTTTGATAATCGACTAATCGTTTCAGTCATTTTTCAAGCATTTGATGGTTCCAGCTTCTCAAATGTGATGATTTCCTATCTTTCCTTGTCATATATGACAATAAATTGAATATCTTTTATACTTTTTAATATTTTATGACACTAGTCGAACAAAGGAGGCTAACCGAGAAAATAATCAGCAGGTTAAAGCCGAAGAGTAAATTCTAGATAATAAAGAAAATTGATGAATACAAGTTCTTTTAAATCACTCGAACGTGTCACTTAAGAACAAACCTGTTCGTATGACTGACTCTGGTTTTTGTTCGTAGGTCGGTGGTACCAAGGCAGGAGTAGTTCGGTTTCTGGGGGAGACAGAGTTTGCTAAAGGAGACTGGTGCGGAGTGGAACTAGACGAACCTCTTGGCAAGAACGACGGAGCTGTAGCAGGAACCAGGTATGATAAGATTAAAAACATTTAAAAAAGGACAAATATACAAGATCTGTTCTTTATGTTCTTTAACCAGCACCGCCGTCTTCTCCTCAGATACTTCCAGTGCATGCCCAGGTACGGTCTGTTCGCTCCGGTCCACAAGGTGACACGCATCGGTTTCCCCTGCACCACACCTACCAAGGCGAAGAGCTCACAGAGGAGGTCCCTCCTCAAGAGGAGTCCCAGCGCCTCCTCCATCAGCTCGCTCAGCTCCGCCACCTCCTCGGTCAGCGGCAAACCCAGCCGAGCGGGACTGGTAAGACTCACACGAGGCTCTGTGTTTACTGGTCACGCAACTCATCCTCAAACCGTACTGCGAGTCATAGAGTCATTAGATGATTTCCTGAACAAAATTTCCTTTCACACAGAAGAATTACTGATGCAGATTTCCTGTCGTTTTAAACGGCAGTAGATTTTCTTTTCCCCAAAAAAGTTCTTAAACAAACAGGAGCACAGATGAAGGAGAAGTCTACGTCTGCTGACCCTTCATGACACCTTCACTTCAATGTGTTATTTCATTTTTTCCAGACTGTAGGGACTTCTGACACAGTTTCAACACTTGATTGTAATTTGCTCTGAAACTAAAAAGCATCAAATAACAAACAAAACTTTATCTTCCAGCTGACGGAGACGTCCGCTCGGTACGCTCGCAAGATTTCTGGCACCACGGCGCTGCAGGAAGCTCTGAAGGAGAAGCAGCAGCACATCGAACAGCTGCTAGCGGAGAGGGATCTGGAGAGATGCGAGGTCGCGAAGGCAACCAGCCACGCGGGAGAGGTGCAGCAGGAGATGGCTCTGCTGAGGAAAGGACGGGATCAGGTCAGATACACGGACACATGTATATTATCTGCAGTCAAACTAGAACATGTAGTCTTGTTTCAACTGTTAACTATGAATACAAGACTTTACATTTACATATCAGAAGTTCCTGCAGCTCTAAACTAGCTTTAGTTAGTGGTCTTCACATGTATAAGTACAATTTTATCATTGTTTATTGATTTTTGTAATGATTGTGTGTGTGTGTCTGTTAGTATGCGATGGAGATGGAGACAAAGTTGGATCAGTTACGTTCGCTGGTGGAAGCAGCAGATCGAGACAAAGTGGAGATGCTCAACCAGCTGGAGGAGGAGAAGAGGTGGGTGGTCTGACTTCACCTGAAGTCTCCCAGTCAGGTTTCTCTGGGCCCACTCCTGATTCCAGTCTGATAGTAGTTGCCTGCTGATACTGACTCCAATCTGATTTTATTTTTATTTTATTTACCTAAATGTTGATTTAAATCAGTGTCTGACACATTTAAATGTATACAAGCTACTTGATTCAAATACTGAAGGTGCTGGTTGAAAACCATTGAAGGATGTGACTGGTGATTTTCTATATTTTTCAACAAATCTCATGTTTGGATCCAAACCAACAATGAACTGATCTATTAACAAGTATTGTGTGTGTATCCAAAGCCTGATATATCTTATTCCTCCACTGTTGTCCAGACACTATTAAAAACACGTCAGTGAGTCACACCGCTGCACTGGGTGACATGTTCCTTCATCATGAAGAGTTTGGTCATGTTAGTTTGTTTAGAAACGGCTCTAAAGACTAATAACAGAATAGTTCTGTGTAAGGCAGACGACACTGAGCGTGTGCAGCGATGCAGTTCTGTTTACAGAGCTTCACTAGCTTGTTGTGCTCTTGACTTTCTGCTGAAATTCTTTGAGAAATTTTCAGTGTAGTACAAAGTCAAGAGGTTGTGATATGTTGCACAACAAGCTAGTGAAGCTCAACAAACTAAACTGCATCCCTGCACATGCTCAGTGTCGTCTGCCTGATACAGAACTACTCTGTTATTAGTCTTTAGAGCCTAACGTGACCAAACTCTTCATGATGAAGGAACATGTCACTCAGTGTAACGATCTGGCTTAACGACTGGCTGGTCTACAGCACAGAGGAATAAGATATATCAGGCTTTGGATAAACACACAGTACTTGTTAGTAGATCAGTTCATTGTTGGTTTGGCCCCAAACACAAGATTTGTTGACAATAAGAAAATTATAGAGGATGTCAACCATATCCTTTAACGTGATCAGCTTAAATTATTAATAGTAACGTGAAGTGATACGTTAAAGAGAAGACGTATCACTCTGTAGGAAAACATTCAGTCCACTTGTGTTTGTACAGCAGTGAACCAGACTTTAGTTTCCTCCCTCACAGGTTTAATTTTAGCCCGTCATCAAGTTACTCACATGATTAACAGTAATTATTGACAGCTGATATGACCTTCTGCTGGTGATGTTTGTCACTTTAACCAGTGAAAGTGATAATGTCCGGGCCTCAGCACATCTCTGCTGTATGTGGTGTATATCATTAAAGTCAGGGGGTGAGAGCTATCAGTTGATACAGTCTGGAAAACAAATTACACATGAATTGAATTATCGTCCCTGTTTGACAGAAAAGTGGAAGATCTGCAGTTTCGTGTAGAGGAGGCGTGCATCACCAGAGGAGACCTGGAGGTAACTTACGGTTATATAATCTGACTCTCAATTAAACATCTTCTCTCACTCACTCCAGCCGGCTGTCTCTCACTTATGAGGCTGATGATGTTTTCTCATGAATTCTTGTGTGAATTATTGATTAGAAAAGAAAAGGATGAGTTTGTTTATTTGACCTCATCACACCCATGTAGTTCTTTTTAAACCAATCAAACCAATAAATCAACTTCAATCCGTCTCATGCATGAGTTTCTCTTGAACACCACCTCTTTTGTTTTTACTTTAATTTCCAGATGTTTCATATTTTTTTTAAGCACATAAAATGACTTCAAAATGCTGAATAAGCAGCCGTTAACTCGTCACTGCTTCACATTTTCCTCTAAAAAAAAAAAAAGAAAAAGAACTTCTGATGAAATCAATCATTCTGTCTAAGGTTTTTTTTTCTTTCTCTGCACTCTTTGAATCATTCATTTACTTTCTTATTCAGACACGTCTGTCTTCCTGCTCCTTTATTTATTCATTCATGCTTAATTCACTTACCCTTCCTCTCTGATTTTTCCTCCGTACCTCCTTCTGCAGCACTTACTCTCACCATCCTCTCCTCATCTTTTCACCCACGTGCCCGACCCTGAAAGCTCTTAACGTCCGCCTCGCTTTCAACTCTCTTTTACATGCTTTTATCTCACTCACTCGCTCGTGTTGTCTGCATCTTCAGAGGAATTAGCGCCTGAATTAGTTACTACTTCCAGCGCCGGAGTACAAGCAAACACGTGCCAGTGCTAGAGTGGTGTTGTTGTTTGCGATATCCCGTCAGACGAGAGGAATCTGAGAGTCAGAATGAGATAATCTACATGATAAACTCCTCAGATTCCTCAGAAAATAACAATCTTTTCCTTTGTTCCTGTTATAATTGAAATGCTGGAAACCATCAGTGCTTTTTCTTACTTACTGGTCTTCTCTTTAAAAGTCTTCTTCTCTGTGTGTGTGTGGCTCAAAGCTGGCATGTCAGTGTTGCATTGGTGTTTGTTCTTCTTCTCTTCCTGCTCTTTCTTTTACTAACAGACGCAGACCAGACTGGAGCATGCCCACATAAAGGAGCTTGAGCAGAGCCTGCTCTTTGAAAAGACCAAAGCTGAAAAACTCCAGAGGGATTTAGAGGACACTAGGGTAATGCTGGCAGTCCCAGTCCCACAGCAGGACTGAGAGATGTGCTCCCCCCCCCAACCCCCCCTTCCACAAGGTTTAATAATGACACACAGCTTATATTGAAGGGATCACAACCTACATGCAAACTCTCAGATTTATCACAAGTTGCTTCCCTCACAGCCTGACTTTAAGCTGTAACTCATCGAGCTTTTCTAATCACCCGGGTCTGTCATACTGAACAATACGCATGTGTGCATGAAAAGCTAATTAAAGGATATTGTTTGGAAAAGGCCTGTGCTTTTTTTAACAATGCCGGCTTTAAAACGATAAGGCCGGCATTGCTTTTCATTTTTCTTATCGTCAACAAGAATGAAAACACTAAAAGTTTCCATACAAATGTAGCACAAATTATAACCAAATTTCCAGGAAAATCATCAAAAGAAGTTTTAAAATGAATTTACATTTCCATCCACACTACTGTGATGTGAGTATTTGGAGTTAGTTCATCAAGATAAACAGTTGGTGGCGTTAATTCTCCAGTTGGTGCCATTAAAAAAATTGCAGAAGAAGAAGGGGCAACAAAATGATGTCATTAAAAGAGCAGCAGTCAAAGCTTAAACAGTGAAAAACTGTTGAAAACATCATGGAAATATGACATTTATTATTATTTTGAAAAGTCTCCTCATCGCTCCACACAGATCTGATATTTTCATGTCTTAAGTGGACTTTTAAATGACTTCCTGTATTTATTAAATGTTATTTAGTATATAACATGGACAAATGCCACATAGCATAACATTTGTAGCCAAAGCTACTGTAGTTTATAATGTTTGTCCCAAGATGAGCCTTTAAAATACACATAACTCACCAATAAAACACATGTTGGAACTGCACAAAACACAAAACTCACACGAAAATACATACAAAACAGCACAAGACACAAACATTTTACAAACTGTGATACAATAAAAGTATCATAAAACACCAAGCAACAAATCACTCACGACTACACTGACTGATCCTCTTAAAAAAACACTTTCAACTGTTTGAAAGTCTGTTTATGTTGCACTTTGCCCATTTTGCTTTCATCGATACACCGACTTTTCCACATCAGCCAAGTATAAAAACTTTATTTGTGATATAGCAGGCATTTTTCTGATTTTCTGCAGTTCCATTCAGGTTTTTTTTAATGCACAAAATTGAAAATGTGGATAAAAACAGGTGGATGGAAACGCAACTACTGCGTTAGTCCGTCTCTTAAAACCTTCTGACCTCCCTACCGTGTCTGTGACTCTCAGCCTCAATTCTATTGGTTTCTACTGAAGACGTAAACGTGTCACAAAGGTTTTACTTTTTAAAAAGGCTCAGTGATTTCTTAAAACAGATGGCCGCTGTAGTTTCTGAAAAAGTCACTCTGAAGTCAGGAAACAGTACATTTATTTGGGACTATTTTCAGCAGCGGATGAATCCACATTCGGTGCTCTAGTGAGTATTTCTGGCAGCAGGACGGTGTGTGTGTTCATGGTGATGAAGGAAGATGCAACGGTGTGACTCCCTGATGTGTTTTTAACAGTCTCATCACATTTATATGAATTAAGGTAGAATAAAACTAATATTAGACACACATTACAGCTCACCAGCAACACAAAATGAACCATAAAATAAATCAATAACTCTAAAACTAAACACTAAACCTTTCATGAAGGTAGATTAATTACAGTTTTATCTACGTGTACCCAATAAACTGGCAAACAGGTGTATGACCCAGATCTACTTTTCTCCTCTGTCAGCCCTCCTGCCTCCTCTTTGCCTTCATTCATTCATTCATTCCTCTTTCTCTCTACATTCGTTCGCCGTAGGTGGCCACGGTGTCTGAGCGCTCCAGGATCATGGAGCTGGAGAGGGAGGTGGCGGATCTCCAGCTCCGGCTCCGGGCGTCCCAGCAGAAGGAGGACGCTGTGTCTCTGTCCCAGCAACAGATGAGCAGCCTCAAGGCCCAGGTTCAGTCTCAGGAGAAAAAGGTTTGTGGAAAGAGTCAGAAACCCCCCCCAGCGCAGGTGTTTTCTTTACTAGCTATATAATACTAATATTAATAATTTATGGCATGATAATAAAACTGGAAGAACTGATGCAATTTCAGTTTACAGCCCTCCTTTAAGCCATTAATGTAAATAGGCATCCGTCGTCGCTGTGATAATGAATAATTTATGGCCTTCCTGTTGCATACTGTATGTTCTATACCATGTGTCCAACACAGATCAGTGAGCTGAGCGTCGACCTGGAGAGCAAACAGAAGGAGTTTCAGTCTGTACAAGAAGATAAGAGCTCTCTGGAACAGCAGCTGACCAGCCTGGTAAGAACAGAGGAAAGTCAGTACATGATAATATAATCACAGATAAATACGGTTGAGATGAGACGTTGCTCCTTCAGGCTTCACATACATGTTAAAATGATGGATTTTGGGCTTTTAAAGATAAGTTTCTGTTATGTAAAACTCCTTTCAGACAACCTGATGACAGTTTTACAAGTTGGTTTCACGTCTCGTTAAGCACAGAGTCAAAATATCATGATGGTAATCCTACGAGATCGGACTTTTGTAACGTTTCTGTAACATTTCCAACATGGCAGAAGCCCTTTTAGTTACTGTCGCTGCTGCATCTGTCAAGCTTTGAAATAAAAATCATAATAAAATCAGCTTAATAAGACACAAAACAGACCAGATTACTATATACTTTATATCAAGATCTGTAAGCAGATGGTAGGAACAAACTGTTGGTCTAATGATGTTCTCTCCCACACTGTGTGAGAGGAAGAAAATAAGATTAAAACTAATCTTTGCACAACATAAAATTGGCTCATTCACAGCATTTCTCGGTTAATTAGACTGATTTTATTTCCTTCTGTACAAGTTGGAACAAGTGGCACGTTTAATATCTTTCATATTTCTCCCTTTTGGTGAGTTTGACAATATTAAATTCATACTTTAGGAGTGTTTTTGAAGTGTAATATCACTACAGTTGTCAGTACATTAACAGAAGGAGGTGCGTGTCTGTCTTATCTGTATCTGTACATTTGTAGTTGTTTCTTTTTTTTTTTTTTTTAAATGTGAGGTTTTGCTCGTGGGCATCGTGAAAACGGCCTCATTAAGCGAGGCATTTTATCCACAAATCTCGCATGTTGTCTGGAGCTAGTCATTACTCCCCATTTAGCTCAAGGTAAAAAAAAAAAAAAAAAAGTTACTATGCGAGTCATTAGCTCGAAGTCAAGCCGATGTTTTCTCCTTTTCACAGAGGCAAAAGCTGGAGATAACCGAGGAGGAGAACAGGAAGACGGCAAAGAACATGCAAGGTAATCAGATGCGTCTTAAAACCGTCTCTTCGCTCGGTGTGAAATCTGTTTTTTTCTGTGTCGAGATGAGTAATCGATGTTGTCCGTCAGAACTGGATCAGAGTGTGGAGCAGTCGAAGAAAGAGCATCAAACCCTGAAAGAGGAGAGCGAGAGCCGAGAGAAAGAGCTGAAAGCCCAGTTAATACAGGTAGGATTACACACGCAGCCGGTGTGGGAAAGTAACTGAGTATATTCACTCAAGTACTGTACTTCAGTGCAGTTTTGAGGTACTTATACTTTACTTGAGTATTTCCGATTCATGCAACTTTATACTTTTTCTCCACTGTGTTTATTTGACAGTTGTAGCAGGGATGGGACTCACAATTTGATTAAATTCCAATTCTTGATGACACAATTTGATTCTTAACCTATTCTTGACTGAATATTTAAAAAGCTTGGCATTATATTCAGGCTAAATGATCTTAATGAGGGTTAATATTTGACCAACAGGAAAAAAAAACAGAGAAAAGTGCCTTCATTTAGAAGCATCTTACAGTCTTCTTCCTGCATGAGAATAATGAAGTCAAAATGTCGTTTACTGACTAAACTAAACTAGTTAAACGTTTCTTTGTAAGAACAGATGTCGGTGTCTGTGTTCTGGAGTGAGGGGATTAAAAAAAAACAAGAGCGCTCCGCTGTGTTTTTATTAGAGACGTTCTGTCTCCAGCAGCGTAGAGGAGCCTCTCTGTTGCACCATCGTTATCCAAAACACAGCAGGGGGGTGCAGAGCTTCAGAAATGAAACAGAAATAGAACAGAGTTATTTTCCGCCTCACTAGAGTCGCATGAATTTTTGTGAGGTGCTGCAATGTGCGTCGCGTTTAGTGCTGCTCAACTCCGCTAACGTTAGTCTCTGGATGATGGGTATTAAAGGATAGCTACGCGATTTTTTCATGTCTGTCAGGTGCCCGTATGAACACTAAAAGAGGTTTTTCCTCACTGTAATCATCCCTCCTGCTAATACCGGCTATTAAAATGTTCCCTCCTAATGTGCTTTCAGTGTAAGTAATAGGAGACAAAATCCACAGTAGTGTTTTTGATGCTTATATGAGGTTTCAGACACATTAAGAGGATATCACCCAGAGTTACAGACTCTGTGTTTCCCTGGTGAGCTGAGGTGGAAGGATAGTAATAAAAAGAGGAAATTTGATACTAAAAAGACTGTAACTTTGTAAGATATCCATTTGATTTGATTGATTACAGCGAGCAGAATCACTGACTATTCATTTAAATCAAATCAAAGCACATTTAAAAACAACAACAGTTGACCAAAGTGCTGTATTCAATCATGATAACAAACACCATCAGAAACACAATTAAGACACAAAGACCGGTTTAACAGACAAAGAGACATTTCTTGGTTTTAACACACTGAGCAAAGGAATAAAAATGAGTTTTAACCCATAAGAACCCATTTCCCCTTAAAGGAAAACTATGGGGAATATAACACAGACTAAATGGACCATAAGGAACACATTTCTGATTTTTTTTTTTGAAATCTACCTTCAGTGTCAAAGATCTGTAATGTAACATATATGTCATAACTTGTTTTATATCAATCTGTTCAAGAAATGTGGTCAGAACAGGTTAAATGTAATACAGGACGTCTTATTAAAGCATCAGAATTGTTAAATGGGTTGAAATTTACCTTTTAGTAACAAAAAACAAGCTTTTTAACATTAGCTAGTTCTGTCACATTTGCTGACCAGGCACACCGCCATTTTGGAAGTGATGTCATTGGTACACAGATTCACACATTGTCACATGACTGCACCAGGATGTTCAGCAGACGTCACTTTGGGACTTCATGAGTTAAAATCAAGGATAAAGCTGTAGAAGGATTTTTCCAGAACACTGAAAGGGTTTGTGACACCTGTGTCACCATGGGTTCTTATGGGTTCAGACAGGATTTAAAAACAGGCAGAGTGGGGACCAGTCTAACATGCAGAGGCAACTGGTTCCAGAGTTTGGGGGCTCGATCACCCCTCTGTGCTTCAACCTTCATCGTTGCACAACCAAAAGCGACTGTTCAGCAGACTTTAGTGACTTTGATGGGATGTGTGGTTGTAAGAGGTCAGAGAGGTAGGTTGGAGTTAGTCCATTCAATGATTTATAGGCAAACAATAAAATAAAACGTACTGGGAGCCAGTGGAGGGAAGCCAGTACAGGGGAAATATGCTCTGGCTTGCATGTTCCTGTTAAAAGACGAGCTGCAGCGTCCTGGATTTAAGACAGACTTTAAAATTTTGAACATCTCCTTTAAGTATTTATGCAATAATTCAGCTTTGTCTTGCAACACTGACTGTTGTTAAATCCAAGATGCAAACACTTTTTATAAGATTAACTACGTGATAACTCCAGCATGTTCACGCTGTACTCGGTCCAGGTGCTGAATTCTACCTTCTCCGTTCCAAAATAACACGGATCACTAATGTTACAAAATTACAAAAATGGATTTTTGATATGATGATGAGATTACAAAGTACAATGCATTTTTAGGGATTAAACCAGTATTTCTCAACCATTTTGGCTTGTGACCCCTGTATGAAAACGCAGTGTCATGTTTCAGATGTCAGCAGATCCAGTAGAGACATTTCCCCTCTAAACTTCTCACATGGTTTCATTTAAATAACAATTTGAGGCCTGAAAACTGCACAATTTGTAAAGTGAAATTTCACAAAAAAGCAAACATTAGAGAAAAGTTTTAAAAAAAAGAATATAAATTTGTGTATCAGAACTTTGTTTTTTCTTCTTTCCTCTCCCATTAATCATCTCACGACCCCTCAGATTTATCTGCTGACCCTTTGGAGGGGCCCCGACCCCTAGGTTGGGAACCACTGGACTAAACTAGCTAACTGTATATAAAGTAGTGTAAACTAGCTCCACCTCCAGCAGCTACAACAGTAACATGCTGCTCTAACACTGATGCTTCACTATTAATAATCTAATGATGTCATATATAATAATATATCAGTCAGAGGGACCAAACCACTACTTTTACTGCAATACTTTAACTACATCAAGCTCATAATACTTATGTACTTTTACTGCAATACTTTAACTACATCAAGCTCATAATACTTATGTACTTTTACTGCAATACTTTAACTACATCAAGCTCATAATACTTATGTACTTTTACTGTAATACTTTAACTACATCAAGCTCATAATACTTATGTACTTTTACTGCAATACTTTAACTACATCAAGCTCATAATACTTATGTACTTTTACTGCAATACTTTAACTACATCAAGCTCATAATACTAATGTACTTTTACTGCAATACTTTAACTACATCAAGCTCATAATACTTATGTACTTTTACTGCAATACTTTAACTACATCAAGCTCATAATACTTATGTACTTTTACTGCAATACTTTAACTACATCAAGCTCATAATACTTATGTACTTTTACTGCAATACTTTAACTACATCAAGCTCATAATACTTATGTACTTTTACTGCAATTTTAACTACATCAAGATCATAATACTTATGTACTTTTACTGTAATACTTTAACTACATCAAGCTCATAATACTTATGTACTTTTACTGCAATACTTTAACTACATCAAGCTCATAATACTTATGTACTTTTACTGCAATTTTAACTACATCAAGCTCATAATACTTATGTACTTTTACTGCAATTTTAACTACATCAAGCTCATAATACTTGTGTACTTTTACTGAAGTAGGGTTTTTCATGCAGGACTTGTAATGGAGTATTTTTACATTGTTGTATTGTTACTTTTACTTCATTAAAGGGCTTGAAGTATTTCTTCCACCTCTGCACATACAGTAGTAGTAGTTGTTATCTTACATGTCATCATCTTGTGTAACCAGGCTCCTTATTGTTGTGTTTACACTGCGCACACAGAAAAAAGCCTGATGTTCCTCATTCTTCAGTGTCTCAGTAGAGTTAAAGTCACGGCTCTCTTTGCAGCTAACAGTCGAAAAAAACACCATATGAGGATGACAAATCAGTGTGTTGGCATTTACTGATTCCCGCCAAGATAGCTCAGTCTGCCTCTGGCTGTCAACAGTTTCCACCGAATGATTGGTGGTATTCTTGAAAGGAAATGGAAAAATAGTTATCTTGAAAATGTCACAACTAAATAATTTGGCCTTTTAAAGTAGCCTTTCCTTTAATAATTCCTCTCTTATTTTAATCTTCTCTTTTCCAGTGTGCTTTCATTCAGACTTACTGAAGCTCTCCCACTGGAGCTATGCCCTCAGGCTAATATGAAACATTACTAACACACACATGCACACATTACTCGCTCCTGTTTGGGTTCAATAAGTCTATGCAGAGAGCTGGCTGCTCGTCTTCTTTTCATTCAAGCTTTACGGTTTTGAAAAGTCTATTTTCTGTGGCTGCTGGTCACCATCAGAAAGCACCGCATGGAAAAGAGATTCATCCATTAATTACAGTAATATAAAGAACATATGGAAACATAAAAGTATGTGGTGTGTTTAAGGTTTTAAAGTCAAATTATAACCATTTTATATCTGTATTTTATGGCTAATTAGATAGTTGATAGTAGAGAAATGATGTGAAACAGCACACTGCTTAATAATTGACCTGTAAAACTTTAGTACTTTTACATATCAACCTGAAATTTGGTGCATTTGTGGATGTGAAGTGTTGCAACCAGGAAATATGAAATTTTAAGAGTTTTATAATTCTCGTAGTAATTTATTGTTTTAGCAGATGAGTAGCAGAAGTGCAGTTTTGTTTTCTTAGAAGAATATAGTATATTCACTGTCCTGTATTTTCATGGAGATTAATTAATTCAGTAATTGATGTTCATACATTTAACAGTGTAAGTGTCTTCTTCAGTTGAAGCTGTTAATCATGGTTCTGTGAGGTTTACATGAGGAGTTATTAAGCATTAAATAGATATATGTATGTAAAATAAGGCAGACATTGGCTCAAAGCTGTTACTGCAGAAAGGGTTTACGGCCCAGAGCTCTGATAAACCAACTACCTGCCCAGCACCAAACACACGGATAAAATTAGCAGATAGCTGGTGAACATAGTGGAGCATTTAGCAGCTAAAGAGATATTTTTCTCAGGAGTCGGTGGAAAGTAAAACAGAGCTCGGCAGGTGACCAGAAAAACACGACTCCTAATGTCTGCTGGATGTGTAAATAAGCAGTAATGTGCGCTAACTTGTTTTTCACAGCTTTATAAGGTGATAATATGTCAGTGTTGTGCGAAAAAAAAAACTTGTTGCACTGCTCCCAAGTGGCCGAAACAACCACTAACTTTAATGATGCACACAGTGGGTCAGACACAAAAACTCATTTTGTTTTATAGCCCGACTGAGGCTGATATATACTTATACACACATACGGTGCTGTGTAAAGGTTTTGAGGCAGTGAGGATGCAGTTAAATTAATACAAAGTGCAGCAAACAGCAGAAACTTTGCTGTGAGCAGCTTCGCCTTTAAAACAGCAGCAGTTCTCCTCAGTGTTTCAGGTACTCAGCAGGTCGGTTGTTCCTGCATCTTGGAGAAGTTCTTCTGTCTCTTCATGTTAATCCCAGACTGACTCCACGATGTTGGGATCAGGACTCTGTGGGGGCCAAACCATCTGTAGCAGGACTAGATGGTTCTTTATGACTCTGGTTGCATGTTTGGGCTCGTTGTCATGCTGCAGAATACATTTGAGACCGATTAGACGCCTCCCTGATGTTATTTTATTACGGATAAGAATCTAAACATCTAAAGTGCCTAAAACTTTTGCACAGTATTGTATATATTTGAGAGTTTCAAACATTGTGTAATGATATATTGTCTTTATATAAACCCATAATGTTTTACAGTAGAAAAACAAACTCGTCACTACTCTCTGGTGGACGAACTACAGAATACTGACACTGTTTCTAAACATATCTTTGGCATTTCTGCACTTCAATATCTTGTCATTTATCAGCTGACACATACGCTGATACCGAAATATCTGCAATGAGCTGTACTGAGAGGAGATGTGTCAGCCGGGATGATTAATCTGTCAGGCTTCATTTTGTTGACAGTGAACATGTAACTTTACCTTGCTGATTAATTCGTACGTGCCTCCGCTGTGAACCATAAGACATATTCAGTGGTGTTTCTGAAGCTACAGGAACACTGTGTTTCTGCTCATTTAGTATTTATGCTCTTATATTTCTAGCGGACTGTTTTTGCACATGTCAGACGTCTAAATGGAGCAGTAAACAACAGAAAGAGAGTGGACTTCAACCACTAAACTGCAACAGCAGTGAAAGCACAGAGTTCGCTCCACCAACTTGCTTTTATATTTCCTTGGTAGAAATTACAGTTCACGGTTATAAGCGAGTGTTTTCTCTCTCTTTCACTAAAAACCACTGCTCTCACTTCATTGAACTTATTACAGATGGATGCAGAAGTGACACAGCTGAAGAATCGTGAGGATCTTTCCTATTTTAGCCAAAGATTCATAATGAACTCTGATCTTTCTGGTCTATTAATGGAATACTCTTTTTATTTTAGTGCTACTGTTTTCCCTTTTGACTTCATTCTTAACTTGAGTTATTTTATTGTTTTGGTGCCTCGATACAATGAGTGTTGATTTTAAAAGATTGTGTGTATGATATTCTTTAATTGTGCTATTTGATTAAAGCTGCTCTAATTGATATTTTTATATTAAGGACAGATGAAATTACTATGTGGAATGTAAAAGTGGTGGCTAAGTAGTGACAAATCTACAGACAAATGACTCGACTCTGCAGTTATAGTGAGTTTCAGCTCATTGTTTATCTGTCCAGCTGCAACTTTACTGTTCTGGTTCACTCTCAGCGCTCTCACAGCGTCGTTTTTAGCCGCAACAGGCAGCTGTTTTCAGAGAAAAAGCTCTAAAAAAGCCACTGTACACTACCTGCTCAGCACCAAACGGCAAACAGACACAGTTAGCTGTAGACTAGCTGGTGAACATAGTGGAGCATTTAGCAGCTAAAGAGCCAGATATTTCCCTCAGGAGATGGTGGAGAACAAAAACAGAGCTAAAAGAGAGTGAATATTGGACTTTTATTCACCAGGTGGACAGAAACACGACTCCAAATGAATGATAATGTTGCTCTGTAACTGCTGGATGTGGAAATAAGCAACTGTTTGCTAACAAGTTCAACATATCAACCTTAGAAGATGACGATATGTCAGTTTTCTGTTTACAGCTTGTTTCCGCTGCCCCCAAGTGGCCAAAAACATCAGTTAATGCTCCTTTAAATTAATGCTACTCATTGATATAATTAATTTGTTGGTTGTTATGGGATGATTCAGGAGTCAGTTTATTTGCCTCTTGCAATAGAGATACTAAACTAGAACTGGCAACTGGATAAGACTCAGTAGACCAGTGGTTCCCAACTGGTTTAGCCTCAGGATTCAGAATTTCCCTTCGACTACAGATCACGTCCAAACATTGACCAAATTAACACCCACTCAGTTTATTTCCATCCATCCGTTCTGCCTGTCAGTGGATTCAAACCCACAACCTTCCTGCTGTGAGGAGACAGAGCTAACCACCACTGGCCCATCACAAAAACCATTAAAACTAAAATAACTGGAGTACAATTTAAGCTTGAAGATCAATAAAAAAAATAAGAAACGTTGCAGCGAGAGAGCAAATAAGAAAAGTAAAGCAGAAAACATTAAAAGCTCAGTTACATCATATTCAAGATTTATAGACAGTTTTAACAGCAGAACATGTAAACAAATACAAAGAGTAGAGCAATACAACAGCTGCAGTTCTGCACATTAAGTTGTTTTCAGTTTTCAAGTAAAACCAGAACTTCACTGCATAAACAAAGTCGACCCAAATGCTCACGACCTTCTCACAATGAACCGAACCACTGCAGTAGACGTACATACTAAAATATGATAAAAACAAAGTGGGTTTTTGTCTGTGCATGTACAGAATAATAGCAAAAGAACAAAAAGCCTTAAGGCAGGAGATAATTTATAAGATCAAAACCGACATCACACACAAGACCAGAGAGGAATACATGAACAATTTCTCACGCTTTGTTCTCTTGTCATCATTAGAAAAAGTATTTCATGATATCGGAGTAGCGTGTTTGGTTTTCCTGTGATCCTTAAATAATGATTTCATGACAATGAGAAATAACTCATGAAGCTGAAAATACATAATTGTGTTTGGACAGCGTGTTACGTCGAGATCCGACAATAATAAAACATAAATCTTTCTCCAGATAACAGAACGGTTGTTTTGTGTTCTCGAGGGGGGAAAAAGCTTGTTATGTAATAAATCATATGTGTGTATGTGCTGCAGTGTATATACATAACATACAACATGAAGCTGAAAGTTATTAATGTGTTTGTCCGTTGATGTTTTCCAGGCGACTGAAAAGTCAGAGAGGACGGCGCAGTCGCTGGAGCAGCTGACCAATGAGAATAAAGCACTGGAGACACAGGTGAGCAGGAAGTCCTGGTAGGAAACATGTGGGGAAACATTTATCTACAACTCAATACCCACAAAGTTGCCATTTTATCATCATTAAATTACAGTTTATTCCTCAGTTGTGTTGCTTTTAACATAACCTGTAAACCCACAAGCTAATGCAGTTAGCTCATGAAATGCTACTTAGCTTGAAAGTAACAAGTTGTAGATAAATTTCAGTGTTTCCCCTGAAACGTGAGTCAACGTCTGTGTCGTTTCCTGGGAAACTCTTGATGTGATGCGAGTGCCACTGCCATCAGAGTCCCTTTAAATTACTGCAGAGCATGTATGCATATGAGATGCAGGTTAGCTAACGTGAGCGTGCCATCGCCTAAAAAGAGAAAAAGCTCTAACGTCGGTGACGGACAAATATATCAACATTTTTCTGCAAAACTCTGGAGTCAAGCAGAAATACAGAAAAATACATCCTCTCCTGGTGACCACTTTGTTTTAAGTCTTGAATATACCGAGCAAACAAAAATTGGAATGCAAATATAAATTGCAGACTGCCTGCTGCGCCACCTGACCGAAGCCGACCGCACGAATACACCATCCTGCATGCCTCGTCCCTTTAGGGTTTTATCAGTGCGTACCACCAGGCCTGAAAAAAATTGCAAGGGGAAACACTGTAAACACATTATTTAATCCAGTCCTGACACTCTTCTTCGTGTATTTCTGGTTTTGGAAAGACACTTCAAGCTCTTTAAATGCAGAGTTTTAAGTCTCTTATTGCAGCTCCATGTGGAGAAATCCAACAGATTTATGTACACATGTATGTGTGTGTGTGTGAAGTGATTCACACACACGCTCATACAGAAGTTTAACATTTGTGGCCTTCAGGGTTTTTATTGCGTATTCATATCAGGATTCCCACGCTGACTGCATGTGACCCTGCGAGTCCCTGCTGTCATCGCGGCATTGAATCAGCCACGCATGAAATACTGCAAGACATCTCTCTCTCTCTCTGTTTTCTCTTCCTTCACAGCCTCCGCGTCTCTCACCACCATCTGTAACTCGATATTTTATCGTTTCACACTCAGTTCGTCTAACTGCGGTCCAGCTGCAGCCGTTCATTCGGCTCTCTGGTAGCCTCTCGTTCACTTATTCACCTCCTCTCTGCGAGGTCGCTCTGACTTCCTGCATCCTCCAGATGCTCGGTCCCATGACGGAGAGAGAAATGGATCGGAGATTAGAGCGGGAGATGCAGACAGAACATTAACATGCTTTTTGTTTGATAGTATTTGTGTTTCTTATTCCATGAAGCTTTTTCATGCACATAATATAAGGAGGAATTTCTTACATTATTACCGTTGGAAACTTTGAGAGAAGAAATTTCCCATAAATCCTTTAATTTCTCCCGTGCAGTATCCATAACTAGTGTGTAAATAGTAATTTGATTACACACATGATGACTGCTCAACCTGATGAAAGAAGCTGCTTGTTTGTGAGGTTTGATCATTAATATATTCGACTCCTCCAGCTACCTTTTCTACATGTTTGTGGGAAACTAAATGCACACTTAAATTTCAGGTATCTTAATAAAAGACAGAAAAATGTCGTTTACGCCTTCAGACGCAAAGAATTTTCCAGTAAAACTGATATAAAATACATTTGCACAAAACGAGGCTTCTTTTTTTTGATTTTGTCTCCCATTACTTACATTAAAAGTACATCTTGAAGGGATTTTGTGAACGTGTCCTTTAAATGTAAATACAACGAGGCGAGAGGTTGCACTTTGCTCAAATATCATGCAAACCGTGAGCTCAGCCGTGCTGTTATAAATACAGCACATGTGTTTCGGGGCAGAATGCGTCACATCTGCAAAATCTGACCCACGGTATTTAAAGGTTACTCAGAATATTTTTAAATTACA
The DNA here is from genome assembly GCF_910596095.1 of Thunnus maccoyii. Taxonomy (NCBI): domain Eukaryota; kingdom Metazoa; phylum Chordata; class Actinopteri; order Scombriformes; family Scombridae; genus Thunnus; species Thunnus maccoyii. Next base: position 26,046,448 of record NC_056551.1, on the reverse strand, counting down.
CGTGCAGCGAGAAAGCAGAAAGGATTAGTGAAACGTCAACATTAAATGTTTAAAACAATGTTGTCGTAACTACAGCAGCAGCAGCAGCAGCAGAGAAATGAGGAATTGAGTCTCTGTGGAGGCAAACAGACGAGTCGTAGATCATTTATTCTCAGCGCTGACGCTCTTACATCTGCTTCTTCTCTCCGCTCAGCCATGTTACTGTAAGTTGTGATGTAATCCTGCACATGTCAGAGTGTGTGTGTGTGTGTGTGTGTGTGTGTGTGTGTGTGTGTGTGTTTGATGATGCCTGGCTGGACAGAACATCGCTTCAGTTAAAGGACGGTTGACTTGAGTTTGGCCTCGTCAACATCTGTTGGAGCTGAAAACGTTTAACAATTGATTAGTTGATGAATCAGCAACAATTGGTAGTTAATTGGTTGTTTAAATCATTTTTGCTCTTCGATATTGTTCATATTCTGAGTCTTCACAGTATCCTCTCATAATTAGTTTCTATTGGAGCTTCAACGATTAGTCAATTAAACAATTAGTTGCCAACTATTAAATTAATTGGCAACTATTTGGAGAATGGATTCATCATTTTAGTCATTTTTAAAGAAAAAAAGTCAAAATTCTCTGATTCCAGCTTCTTAAATGTGAATATTTTCTGTTTCCTTTAATCCTTTATGACAGTAAACTGAATATCTTTACGTTTGAGGACGTGATCTGAGGCATTTTATGGACCAAATGACTAATCAATCAATCGAGATGATGATTGACAGTTTATGATGATGAGCAGACCACAAATCTGTTTTTCATTCATTAACACCTCATCAGTCATTAATAAACTGATGATTAATCTTTAATGAAGCTTTCAGAGAGCAGAGAGAATATTCTTCAGGGGTTTTTTTTACACTTTTTGTTTATGGAGAAAAAAACATTAACAATCACAATATATTATGTGTTCCATAAAACAGGAGAACATAACAGATATCAGCGTTTTATTAAATGTGAAGAATTCAACATTTTTCAATTTTGAATAAATATGTGTCAGATTTTACCTGAAACACTTTATACAATATAAAAATGTGTATCAGTTACACAAAAATAAAAAGAAGTTGGAATAGTTCTGGGTTTTTTTTTGGTTTTTAAATATATTTTTGGGTGTTTTATGCCTTTATTATACAGAGAGATGGGGAATATTGCATGCATCATCACCAATAGGCTACCAGGGTGTGCAGAAATATTTCCTTTTTTTAATATTCTGGGTCACTTTAGGAAAAAGTGATAAAAATTTCATGCTAAAAGGTGTTTTTACTGATCTTTAATGTAAAAATGTGTCAATTTTGACCTGAAGAGTGTGTAAGCATTACGCAAAAAAAGCCCCAAATTCTGATTCCAGCTTCACAAATGTGAATATTTTCTGGTTTCTTTAATCCTCTGTGACTGTTTGACTGTACGACTAACGGATTAATGGAGAAAATAACCGATAGATTCATCCATAATGAAAATAATCGTTAATATATTTGGGTTTTGGATTAATGATCAGCTAGAAGAAGCAGTTTGAATGTTTGAGATTTTCTGATGTTTTACCAAACGATTAATTGAGAAAATTATTGACAGATTAAACAGTAATGAAAGCACCAACAGTAAAGGAGAGAAGAGGAGGAATAACTGGCTGTTTTATCAGACAGCAAAGCTTCGTCTGCTTCTGTGATTCCTGCTAAACATTGTGAATGAAAAGCTTTCAGTGTGTGTGTGTGTGTGTGTGTGTGTGTGTGTGTGTGTGTGTGTGTGTGTGTGTGTGTGTGTGTGTGTGTGTACATACGGTGTCGTAGAGCGAGGAAACAAGATTGCGAGCAGCAGGGAGGCGGGGGTGAGTCTGGGAGGAGCTGATTCTGCCTTACATAATGGAAGTGCTTGGCTTCTTTAACCTGACTGTGTGACAGAGAGAGAGAGAGAGAGAGAGAGAGAGAGAGAGAGAGAGAGAGAGAGAGGCTGCTGAGGCGACACGCTCTCCATTTCCCTCTCGCAGATGTGCACAGCAGGGGATCAGAGCTGATGGTTTATTGATGCCCAGCCTCGTGTTGGTCTGTGTGCATGTTATAGATAGAGGGAGGGAGAGAGAGACACAGTGCTGGCATAGCAACAACACTGCTCTTGTTTAGCAGGTGAGCTGTGTAGGTATGGACATAGCCGCTCTGCATCAGGGTTACTCCAACAACATCTACTCGCCTCACTACCAGGTAGGAATGGTTTTTTGCTCCTGTGAGAGGAAAACCTGCCAATAAAAAGCGTTTCAGCGTCTCTGCAGGGAGAAAGAGGTGATACACTGTGGCTGATGAGTCTTTCTCCTGCTCCACTTGCTCTAATTAGCTCTTATGAAATAGTGCTTCTCTCAGTGTTGATGTCAGATTTTGCGTCTGTGCGTGTGAACCAGCGCATACATTCTGCATGTTTGCATGTTTGCACGTGTATGTCGTATGTGTTTGCGTGCGTCTCGGAGGTTTTAAAAAGTCAGAAACTCACATGCAAGGCTGCAGAAACGGAGTGAAAACACAGCGGATGACACACTTGACGAGGTGTTCGAGTGCAAACAGAAACATCCTGCAGACGTCAGACAGTGTGAACCGTTACACAGGTTGTTTTTTATTTATATACCTGAGTTTCAGCGAAGGCATTGATTTTTAAAAGTCATGCTCGTCGGTCCTGATTAATTATTGATTAACGCTATTTTAAAGCTGCTGAGATCTCGGAGCTGCACGTGTTTTTAAAAGCAGTTAGAAATGATTTCTGCACGTTTTTTTGTTTTTTTTTTGGGATCTCAGACTTCCTGCATGAATGAGAACAAAAAGTTTGCCTGAGGTGAAGTTGGAGGAGCTGATGTCTCTGGGGGGGTGGGGGGGGGGGGGTATTTTTAGTTTCACATGGTTTTAACCTCATACTGCCATCTGCTGAGTCATGACGAACATCAAGGGGATGTATATTTTTAAGTATTACCTGTGGTTTGACCCAGAATTACTCTTGTTAAAGAGTAACTTTTACTGGGATGCAAATGCTTTTTTTTCCCATTTAAATCTTTATAATAACAAAAATATAACAAAAACTAACAAACACACACATCCAAAAGACAAAAAACAGAAGAATATCCTGTTTGGTCACATTTTTCCATCAGTCATTGTTGCATTAGAGCTGAAACAGTTAGTTAATTAATCAGTTATTCAATTGACAGATATTGTTGATGCTCGATTTGATCATTTAAATAAAGTTTAAGAGAGAATTTACTGGTTCCAGCTTCTAAAATGTGAAATATTTGTTGTTTCCTCTGATATTAAACTGAATCTTTTTGGGTTTCAGACAAAACGAGACATTAAAGTATATCAACGTGTGTCCTGGTAAACTGTGATGTGCATCATTTCTGTATTTTACTGACCAACATTCAGTCGACTGAACCACTTCATCTAGAAAACAATCGGCAGACTCATTGATAATGAATATATGTATTAGCTGCAGCTCTAGTTTATTGTGTGTAGAATAGAAAAAAGAAATATGATGAACCCAAAAGAAGTTTACATTCATGTGAGCTTCAATCTGTGTTTTCAGTTTACATCCTGCAGACTGTTTGATGAGAAGGTTTTTACGTCACGACAGTTTTATTTGCAGCTAACGATTATTTTCACAATCAATTAACCTGCTGATTATTTTCTTGATGAATCATTTGGCTTATTATGACATCACAAAATGGTTAAAAAGATAAATGCCCATCACTGTTCCCTAGAGCTAAACGTGAGTCATCAAATGTCTTGTTTTGTCCAACCAGCAGTTTAAAAAGGAAGACGAGGAAAAGCTTTAAAAAAAAAAGAGATTATTTGTTTGGATTTTTACATAAAAATGACTTTCAAAATCAAAACAGTTGCTGATTAATTTTCAGCCTGTCGACAAATCGCTGCAGCTCTATTATTTCTGACCCCTTTTTTTTTTTTTCTCCTTTCACTCTTTATTGTTTCTATTCTGGTCCAGCTGGAGGCTTTGAAACAGCAGAACTCCAAATACCAGGAGGAGCTCAGTCTGTCGAAGGAGCGCAGCAGCTCAGAAAACCAGCGTATCGGAGTCCTCTGCAAGGAAATGTAAGTGTTCGTGATAACAGATGTGTTTTTTTCCTGTTTTCTGTCTTCTCTGAAGGTGACCCCAGTCAGCCTAGTTCAATAAACTGGTTTGTCCTGGGGGTGGGGGTTGGGGGGGGTGGGGGGCTACATTGACGTCGACTAAAAGGCCGAGATCTAATTCAACACAGAGAGAGGATTGTGTGCAAATGTGGCTGCATTTAATTGCTTTTAGACAGAATAAATGTTAAAAAAACGCCTTTATTGGTCTGACACAGAAACGTCAAGTGTGTCATTAAGGCGGCTCCGGCTGTAACGCTCCACAGAGATGTCCACACTACTAAATATGGTATAAATTGTTGTATAAAGCCCATAATTAGCCAGAGGATGTGATTGAGAGTGATTATGGATATGATGGTGGAGCGGAGCACAATACCCGTAATCACGGTGGAAAAAAAACAAAAAGCCTCCCGGGTATTGTGGCATCCATGTAAACATTTACAAACCACAGTGTGTGCAAGTTTTAGATCCTGAACCACAACTTGTGCATCTGTCTTTTTTGTCGACAGTTTTCAAATGCACATTATAGATTTAAGACTTTTTTAATGGGCTGACAACACTTTACTGCAAGTCTCTGTGTTTACAATATATAATCAGTGTATAAACATTTGATAAATGCTTTATTACACACTATAATGTACCTATAATGGCTGACAAATACTGTACATTAATATAAAGCTGCAACAAATGATTATTTTCATCATCCGTTAATCATTTAGTCTGTCAAATGTTTTAAAAAATTGTGAAAAAATGCCGTTCACAGCTTCTCAGAGGCTGGGATGATGTCTTCAGTTTCAAGATTTTTAATTTACTGTCACATCTGACAAATAAAAGCAACAAATCCTCATATTTGAGAAGCTGATAACAGATATTTGACCTTTTTTGCTTGAAAAATTACAGGAACGATTATTCAATAATCAAAATCGTTGCAGCTCTACATTCATTTACACTTGTTGAAATGTCCTTATGACTGTTTTGAACTACGTTATATCACAGTGAACATTAAGTCTGCATTATTTTTGTCAGTTACATCAGGATACTTCATATTGTAACGTTGACAGGTCCTTGCGGGTGCGCGTGTGTGTGCGTGTGTGTGTGTGTGTGCGTGTGTGCGTGTGTGTGTGTGTGTGCGTGCGTGTGTGCATGTGTGTGTGTGTGTGTGTGTGTGTGTGTGTGTGTGCGTGCGTGCGTGTGTGCGTGTGTGTGTGTGTGTGTGTGTGTGTGTTCTACTTGCTTATTTGTTCCTCTCATCTATATAAACAGGTTGGTTTTCTGTTTATCTGTATTTCAAACATCGAGACCTTCCGCTGACTCTGATCTGCAAAATTTCAAGAGGCGTTCACCGGCTACACTTACGCAATAGTGGATTGAATAACTGGAGAGTTTGATAATTGATTTCCATACTGTCAAAATAAATGAAAATGAATGGAAGCATGAAGTGATAGGAAAAAACCATGAAAAACTACAGCGGTAATCATGATAAAGATACTTTCATGGCTTCTAGTCTCCATCTTTCATAAAAACTATATTTTAGCAGCAGATCTGTGATGGATTGCTTCAGATCTGAAACAGTTTTTGATGCAGGGTAAAAATATTCATGTTTTCATCTCGCTCTGTTGTGTTTGTGGTGGATCTCCAGCCTGACGTCGAGGTCTATTTATAGACTCTGTGTGTGTGTGTGTGTGTGTGTGTGTGTGGAAATATGTGGTGTCTTTGCACGTGTGTGTTTGAGTCTTTACATTATCTTTCCACACAACCCCCTCCTGAGTCATCAGAGCCCTGCGCTGTGTCGTCAGAGCTCTTAATGTATTTAATTGGCTGTGTTATAGTCATCAATATGTAGCTTCCTGTAGGAGGAGCAGCGGACGGAGACGTAAATGTCAACGAATTCTCATGGTGAAACAAAAGCTGCTTCATCCTCCTGCAGGAGCAGCGATTTGTCTGCTTCTTTGTGTTTTCTACGGGCAAATTAATCCTATAAAATGTAACGTTTCTACATGGAGGGTTGATGTTTAATACCTCTCATGATGACATACATGAGTCGGTTAGATCTTATTTCCCACCAACCTTCACCTCCATCCTGTCTCGTCCCAACAATGTCTTCCTCCATCCTCTCTTAAGCACGTCCTTCCTCAGTCTGCTGCTGTTATGTAATAGCTCCGTCTCTCCTCCTAGGACCGCCTGGCTATGACATCAGAGTGTGTGTGTGTGTATGTCTCTGTGTTAAACTGTGTGTGTGTGTTTGTGTGGAATCAATGTGGCTTTGTGGCGTCTGAAAGAAACAGCTGTACTCACCGCAGCTTAGACGTGCTTCTCTGTGTTTGTGTTTTTGTTGCTACTGTTTGTCAAATCCTGATGGTTTTGTCTGTTAAAGGTGCAGCGTGTGGAATTTAGTGGCATCTAGCAGAAGAAATGGAATATAGTATTCATAAGTATGTTTTAATTAGTGTATAATCACCCGAAAATAAGAACTGTTATGTTTTTGTTACCTTAGAATGAGTCATTTATATCTACAGAGGGAGCAGGTCGTCTTCCACGAAGGCCGCCATGTTTCTACAGTAGCTCAGAAAGGACAAACCAAAAACTGACTCTAGAGATGGTCTTTCGTATTTTTCACGAGTTTCATGGCCACCGTAGGTTCTCCTACATGCTTAAAGGGGGAGGGGTGGGGTATTCAGTTGGCTGCAATCTGCAACCTCACCACTAGATGTCACTAAATCTTGAACACTGGTCCTTTAAAGCTGGCAGTTAACATTGAAAACATGTTCCTGACTTAATTGTTTGCTGCAGTATATCCTTTATTTTACTGTATTTCAAGCGTCTTTATTTACAAATAAATAAAATTAGTGAGGGCCGCTACGATACCCGAGTTCTGATAATGATATTAAAACAACACAAAACCTGCCTCAAGTCCATATGATGCTCTAAAGTCCGACAGATACAGAATTTATGAGGCCGATATTGATATTTGAAAGTTTAAAAATTCTGACAAATGATATATTATTGTCGCAGCCTCTAACACAACCAGCTGCACTACCAGTCAAAAGTTTGGACACAAAACACATAATGAAAAAGTGCATTTAATGTGTGATAATGTATTCTCTCTGATCCCAACTCGTATCCAAGTTCAGGCCCAAAGTGGCCAAAAAAACCTGATTAATACAGCTTTAAGATTTCTTTTCATTTGTTTCATGTGTATGGGTGTAAAAACATTTTATTTAGTTCTGTTTGGTGGAACATGGATCATAAACCTGCAGCAATATAGAGAAAGAAACAATTTCATGTGTAAAACTAGCTAAAGGAAGTCTGAGACTGCAGTGAAGTTTCATTCAGAGAATATGGCAGAACTATATTTTTATTGTGTACTTCCCCTTTAAGTGAGCCTCCTCCCTGTTGTTGGAGTGGAGGATGCTAAAGAGGCATGCTAAATGTAATTATACAGCATGAAGCTAAATATTTCACCCAGATGGTCCTCAGACTGAGCTATTAGTCACACATGGCCTCATAGTTCTTCCTTTGACACAAATCCTAAGAATGACCCACATGGAGATAAACTCCTTCAAATCATTTGGTTCCAGCATCCGAAAATATCCAGATTCATAAATTCCACGGACGACACTGTGTCTGCTACTGTCTGAATCACATCCACAGATTACAGTATCAGCTGTATAATATCTTCACGGCATTTTCCATCCATGGATGTACTGTATGCATGCTGTATGTAGACCACTTTGGGTTTTACACTCATCAAATCCTTTAAGATGTTTAAAATAGGAGGGTAAGCTGCAGCGAGACCAACAGATGGCTTTTTGAATGATGAGAATTAGACTGTAGATTACAGTGCTGACAGTGATTTCAGTGCTGTAGATCAATTTGCCATTAAGGTTGAATCAGCTTGTAGTCTGAAATGTTCAACCATTTGGCTGATTTCTTTAAGGGGACGTATCCTCCACATTTACAGGTTTATATTTATATTCTGGGGCTCTACTGGAATATCTTTGCATGATTTTCAGTTAAAAACTCCTTATTTATCTTATACTGGCCCTTTATGCAGCCCCTCAGTTCAGCCTCTGTCTGTAACAGGCTGTTTTAGCTCCTGTCTCTTTAAGGCCCGCCTCCTGATGAGCCCACTCTGTTCTGATTGGTCAGCTTGCCACTGACTTTCACTCACATCAACAAACCATAAAACAAGCTACTTTTTCTCCTTCATTACCCAAAACATCTTCTCAAATCCATCTGTTCATGTTTGAGCCGAAGTCCGATCCGAAATATGAGAGTGAACAATGCAAACAACACATGAAAAAACCTTAGCAACAACCTTAGCAACCAAGGATACAAAACAGACAGCCATTTATGGACATGTGCGACAAGGACAAGCTGAGGAAAAGCAGAAAAAGAATGATATGTCCCCTTTGCGGGAGACATAACATGTTTTTTGTGATTTTCTGTAATTTTTATACTCTTATAATGTCGGATCTATATGTTAAACATGGTCAAAGTTCCAAAACTTGATGTGAACGTCTGTAAAAATGCTCCCTGCAAGCTCAAAGTCAGGGCTTCAACTTGCTCTGAACACTTTGTTTGCAAAGTTACGTCTACTTCCACCAGGTGATTACATCAGATTGTTTGCACATGCCCACAAACGGCCGTTCATTCTGTTGCTGTTGTTGCTAAGGTTGTTGCTAAGGTACAGATGTATTTGAGAAGTTTATATTTTGAGCAAAGTATGAGAAAAAGAAGTGAAATCCTGCTACTAAAGTTTGTTTACGTAGCCTCCGGAAGCTTCCTGAAGCTGACCAATCAGAACAGAGTGGGCTCATTAGGAGGCGGGTCTTAAAGAGACAGGAACTAAAACAGCCTGTTTCAGACAGAAGCTGAACTGAGGGGCTGCATAAAGGGCCAGTATAAAATAAATAAGGAGTTTTTAACTGTAAATCATGCAAAGATATTCCAGTAGAGCCCCAGAATATAAATATAGAGCTGGGATTCTCCATGATAAATCTCCTTTAACAGATGTGAACACAGTTAACATCTGGCACCACACCAGATTTAAGTATGTAGACATGATCATGATATCACAAAGACTTAACTGGTCTGGATTCTCTCTTATCTTTTCTTTCTGTTTTTTCAGTGAGGAGCTGAAGCTGGCCTCCCAGAAGTCTCAGCATCTTGAGGAGGTATTGATTTTTTCCCACTTTCATATTATGTAAATGATTACCTTCATCCTGTTATAGATCAGGGCTTTGTTAAGCCACAAATGGTGATTTGATTAATGCCTTTCGGCACAGTGAGGATTGACTTCCTGCTGTGACTGAAGTCTTAAAGCTCAGACGGGTTTAGCTTCTATTTAAATGCCTCTATATTTGTGTCTGTTTGTCTCTCAGCACAATGAGGACTTTAACAGTCAACAGCCAGACATGAAAACCAGGTAAGACACTAAATATGTTCCTTATATTCACTTATATGCTCTTTTTAACATGTACTGATGTACTCTAGCTTTGATTTAATCATATAACAAATCATCTTTTCCTCTTCATTGCATCTTTACTTTAATGTCAAGTTTTAAAGTTTAGTTTTACAGACTCAAAACATTATTTTTATGTAAAATATCTTCTTACTTGTGTGATTTAATTCATCATCTTAGATCCCAACAGGAGAGTCAGTGTTGTGTTGATGTGATAGTGCAAAAAGTAAACGACAGAACGTAAAATACATTAAAATCCACTTTTATGTGTGAAGGCTGCATGTTGCAGTTAGAGCTGTAATGATTAGACCATTAATTGATTGACAGAAAATTAATCAGCTATCATCTATTTTGGTATTTGATTCATCATTTTAGTCATTTTTTTAAAGCAAAAATGCTAAACAATCTCTGGTTCTAGTTTCTGAATTGTGAGGATTTCAGGCTTCTCTTCATGATATATGAAAGTAAACTGAATATCTTTGAGTTTTTGACTGATGGTCGGATAAAACAAGCAATATAAATGCATCCATTAGGTCTGAGGGAAATGACTACAGACTGTTTTATTGCTATTTATTTATAGACCAGAGGCTTTCCAAGTCTGAAAAGATTGAGACTACATGTGTTTTTGTTATTTTAGCAAATTGGCACCATTAAAAGTATGCAGAACTAGCTATTAGCACTTGCATTTGGCAATGTACCTACGGATGTACAAACAGCTTTCACTGGATTACTTTGATCCTGAGGAACACTGAAAGTAGCTGAATGAGCTGTCAGCGTGTAACGTGAATTATCAGAGACTCTGCAGCTCCTCTCGGCTTTACGGAGCTTTATAGTGAGTTTCAGCTCATTGTTTATCTGTCCGGCTGCAACTTTACTGTTCTGATTCACTCTCAGCGCTCTCATAGCGTCGTTTTGGGTCGCAGCAGGCATCTGTTTACAGAGAAAGTAGACTAGCTGGTGAACATAGTGGAGCATTTAGCAGCTAAAGAGCCAGATATTTCCCTCAGGAGTTGGTAGAGAGCAAAAACAGAGCTAAAAGAGAGTGAATATTGGACTTACATTCACCAGGTGGACAGAAACACGACTCCAAATGAATGATAATGTTGCTCCGTAACTGCTGGATGTGGAAATAAACAACTGTTTGTTAACAAGTTCAACATATCAACTCAAAAGGTGACGATATGTCAGTATTCACTAGTTGTTTCTGTTGGAAACAAGTGGACAAAAAGTCCGATAATGCAGGTTTAAAAATGAGATGATTCTCAGGAAGTTCTGGAGTGGATTTATGGACATTTATTCCTGATGAAGATATTAATATCCTCGTGACGTGTAAATCATCCTGCATCTAGAAATGTGTTTATGGTGTCTGTGTGTTCAGAGTTAACTGGATTACGACCCTGACGAGGAGTATACATTTTGATGCAAATTGCAGACGTGGAGCGTTAAGTGTTTTAGTTTAATCAAGTAGCTTGATTGTCTCTCTGAGCTGAGTCACAGCCGCTGCTGCAGCTCCAACTGCTGATAAACGGCTAAATCAACAACCAAACTATAATAAACTAACTTCCTGTTGTTTTTAGAGCACTCACAGTTTGCAAACCTCTGTTGTTCTGTAGATAAAATGGAGAAAATAATCATGGGTTTAATCGATAATGAAATGAATCGTTAGTTGCAGCCCTACTTGCATATAATTAACAGTATTCCAGTTGTTAAAACTAAATTTTTAAATGTGGTTTTCTTTCTTTCCTTCTTTTTTTTATAATTAGTGTAACTGGATGTGGTACAAAAAGGTGATAATTTAGACAGAAATGGGGACATTGGTGTAACAAAATATATAAACAATTACACAATAAACACAACAAACAGTCAGACTTATTAAGTATTTTTATCCTTTTCTAAGTCTGGGAACAAAAGAAGCTCTGAACCTTTGATTTCCTGTCTGTACCTGCGAGTTCTGCCAGTGAGAACAGACGTCTCTCAGCTCAGTAATCAGAGGATTAATACGTCTGAACACTTCCGCACAGCTGCCGCTGAAGTTGAGAGTGAATACTTAATAAAGTGCGGATGACAGACGGCTGAGGAGAGATGACGGTCGAGGATCAAAAGACGTGTGTGAGATGTAAGACGGAAGCGACAGAAGCAAAGAGAGAGGGGACGTGAAGACGAGCCGGCGGCTTCGTGGCCGTTGGCCGGAGGGAAATGAAGAGGTGATGTACAATTAGAGCAGAAATAATAGATGTGGAGGGAGAGAGTGTTCTCAGGTTGAAAAGAGGAAAAACAAACAGGAGATGTGATTCAGTGAAACGAGCTTCACATCTAGTTTTATTGGTCGGGACGGCTCTAACGGAGACGTTATCGGGGTGTCAGCTGGGCGTCGCTGGTCTGTTATAATTGGTTTTGGAGGCAGGAAGTGAAACCCGCTGAGCAACAGCAGCTGAGATTCTTGGTGGTGAATTTATATCGAATCCTTGACTTCTTGCGGTTTTATTATGTTGTTTGTGAAGTTGTTAAATCCAGAATCATTTACATATTAAAACGATGCTGGAAGGTTTGATTTCACAAGTGGAAGTCTGAGGTTCATCTGCCAGAGAAACTAATAAAAAATGTGTCTGTGTAGCAGGGATGAGCAGAGAGCCCGGTATTTGTATTTGTATTCGAATAAAAGTGGAAAGAGGCTTAAAAATTCTGTTTTTGTTTTTATGACACTTTTAATTTTAGAAAATTAAAGTGTTACAATAAGTGTTCATGAATAAACTACCTTATGAAGGAGGTCCCCACACCGGGTCTTGAACTGGAGTCTCCCAGATCATAGACGACTGAGCTAAAACTTTACTCATCGCCTCATTGCAGACAGACCTCTACCTGTTTATACACTATAACACAGAGACAGCACACCATGTAACATGTAGGGAGGAACTTCAAAGGCAATTATTGCTTTGCACTTTTCATTTATTGCCTATTTTTTACAACCTAACTTTGTGGAAAGGAGAAGGGGAACAACAGGTTATGGAGAGTCCCTTGGAAGCACTTTGCATGTGTCAGTAGTTCAGCTTTATCTCTGAGGAACTTTGTATGGTCTGTTCTGTGTGTTTTGTTTTTGTTTGTTTTGTTGTTGTGCTGTTGTTTGTTTTGATTGTGGGGGACTACGGATGAAAATTAGCTTCAAGCTAACTCCGGCGCAGTGCATCTTTAATGTTTAAAACTGCAATAAATCAAATCAATCAATCAATTATTATTATTATTATTATTATTATTATTATTTTATTGTCCTAAGCAGAGGAGCTCGCTGTAGTTTTTCCAGCCCTGATTCGTGTTTGTTTGCAGCCCAAACAATCATAAACTGTCCCGATTTCTTATTAGAGACTGATTGTGTAGTTTTATATATTTTATAGAATCAACAAAAAGTCAACATACTTTAACCATTGAACACTAACAGGAAGTAACCCAGTACTACTACTGCAGCTTCAGAATGTCAATTAAACGTCACAAAGAGAAAAAATGATTTTGTCCAAAAATTGAATAATTATTTTTTTGTTCTTGGAGCATTTTTATCAGCTGCTCTCTTCTCTCGTCATTGTTTTGGCTGCTGGACGGTCAGAGGACGTCATGTAGAGAGGTTTTATAGAGTAAATCAAACTGGAACTGTGCAAGTATCAGAAGATGTAGAGGTGCCACAGACAAATCAAGCTGGTCTTTATGTCAAATAGAAGCTAAAATTCATCTTCACAGCTTGTTTTGAGCAAAAGTGTCTTCAGGTTTGAGTTTGGTTCAGTTTAAAGGAAGTTAACATGCAGTATTCTCTCTCCTTATTTTTCCCACAGAGAAACCATCTCTAATCAGGAAACAGACTTCCAAAAATCCACCGGAGCCTTAATCTCAGACAAAGATCGGGAGCTGGAAACTCTGAGGAATGAGGTACAGACATACATCGTATTTTTTCCTGGAAACTCTGCTTTTATCAGCGTAATCTGAGCTGCATGAGGGATTTATCTGTTCGTTCCGTCGCTGCAGATCGCCGTGCTGCGAGGAGAAAACGCCATGGCCAAGACGCTGCAGACGGCCGTGGAGACGCTGGAGAGAGACAAAGCTCAGCTGCAGAGTCGCGTTCAGAGTCTGGAGCAAAGGCTCATGGGAACGGAGACCTCAGAGGGAGAAGACAGGGAAGTTCCACCTTCAGGTGAGGAGGAGACGGTTACTGGAGCGTCCACACACACAGAGAGACGTTTTCTTGTTTGTCGTGCTGTTTGTTTTCTGAGTCACGCTTTTGCTTCTGCAGGTGATGCAGCCGTGGAGCAGCTGAGGGAGGAGAAGGAGTTCGCTGAGGGACAGGTGAGACCGGATCACGTTTAGAGTCTGCAGGTGTTACCTGTGCCGACACGTTGCTGATGTTTTTGTCTGATTGTCTCCGTCAGATCAACTTCCTGAACAGCGTGATAGTCGACCTGCAGCGGAAGAACGAGGAACTGAAGATCAAACTGAAGAAACTCGCTCTGGCTGAGTTCAACGGCAACGACGGGACCGATGAGTAAGAAATATATCACATAATAGAAATACACAACGATGAAAAAGCAGCTTCACAAGTTGGTTTCATAATCAGTTAGTCATTTAAGTGACATTTCAAGCATTTCAGCTTCTTATAAGTGAAGATTTTCTCTTTTTTACATCATTATAAATCAGAAAACTTCAGGTTTGGACTTTTATTCGTCATCTTGAGGTCTGAGAAAGCCTGACAAGCATATTTCACAATTTTTCTGACACCAAACGATTAATTAGCCTCACAATGACAGCCCACGCTTTCAGATTAGTTTAAGGCCGACATCATTTCAAGTAGACTTCACAACAGATGATTGACGTCTCTCTCTCTCTCTCTTTTCGAACCCGTCCTACGCCAGATTGAATAAATGTACCAATTACTGTGCTGTCAAGACCAACGTTTCCAAAACTCTCCACCAAAAAAGATAAAAGAAGTTCTGAGAAGTGATTTAAATCATCACCTCAAAACTTCAATTTAAAAAAAAAAAGCACACTTTGATTTCCAGCATGTCTTATCTATTTTATTATTATAGTTGTTTTTATCTGATATTATTGTTGAGTATTTTATTATATATATATATATTATACTTTTTAATCCTGGTTCAACTATGTTAAGCTTGTAACTTGAAAAAAAAGTTTATTATTCTTTTATTATTCTTTTAAATTTCACCTAAACTTCATATAGAAACCAACACAGTTTAGCCTCATGCTTCATGTTTCTGTCTGTTAAACTTCATAATGATCACAGTAGTTAATCATGAACAAGGTTTGGGAGTTTCGAGATGTGTTGACTCATGTTTGACTGAAACTGGCCTCGTCTCTGCTGCTCAGACTGGCTCCTGTTCCTGAAGGAGAACAGTTTTCTGTTAATGTCAACAAATCCCATGAAAAGACCAGAACCAACAATGTGTTCGTCCATCTCATTACTTTCTGCCTGTTTGTGACTCAGGATACACAAACACTACTTGGCAGTGGAGTTGAAGGGGAGGGGGGGGTGTATGTGAATGGATGACACATATTTTTTAGATTCAGTGTGATTTACACCTCCAGTGATTCACTTTATTGTGAATAAAGGTCCATAAATCTGCTTAGAAAAGACTCCAGAACCTTCCTGAGAATCATCATGTTTCTTCATGTTTTCTTCAGTTTCAATGTGATCCAGGTTTAGTTGTCTGGACATGTATGGGTATCTGTGCAAACAGGAACTGAAAATAGCTAAATCAGCATAGTTTTAATGGTGCATATTTACCAAAATATAAAAAAAATAGGATAAAAAACAGCTAAGTCCAGTTTACATCCTCTGTGGTTTCCAAACTGAAATAAGACAAGGAACAAAGAAGAATAGAAGTGACAAAATCCATTAATATTAATATTTTTATGAGGTTACTAATGCTGAGAATCTTATATTCTTGTAACTCTTGACACTCTCTGTCTATTCATATACAGATATTTGCCCTGTGCTGAAAACTAATAGACATTTCAACAAAAAACAAAATGATGACAGTTTAATTAGTCTCGGGGCGGTTTGATGGAGGTCACAGACTTTTTAAAACGTCTTCTTTAAATGAACGTCGCTCCTCTCACGTCTTCTCTCCTCTCTCAGTTTCGACAAAGGTGTCTCCAAGCGGGCGAAGAAGGCGACTCCGCGTCTGTTCTGCGACATCTGCGACTGCTTCGACCTCCACGACACAGAGGACTGTCCCACTCAGGCCCAGAGCCCCGACTCCGTACCTCACTCCACCTATCACGGCAACCCGGCCGACGAGCGCCCGTACTGCGACATCTGCGAGGCCTTCGGACACGCCACGGAGTCCTGCAACGATGATCAGACCTTCTAGAGTCTCCAAAATCCAAAATTTTCCTGCACTCCCCTTTTTCCCTCCTTCTTCTTCTACCCTTAAAACACATTTCACTCTCCCCGTTACATTCCCCACAATCCAGCCCGCCATGCCTGACTAAAGTCCCTGCAGATTTTTTCCATAATGTATTTTTATACTGTATTTATGCATATCACTGGTAGCTGGTAACTGTCCTGATCTAAATCCTGCAGATAAACTGTTCTGTAATGCAGAATGCTCGTCCAAATATGCTGCTTTGGTGCAATATTGATGTTTATAACAAAAGGAGTCCGTCCTCTGCACTCGCTGTTTTTTACGTGTTGTTTTGCATCCGAGTTTGTATCTTAAAAAAAAAAAAAAGCATAAGTGATGTTTCACACATACATTATTTTTGGGGGCTTTATTTGTAAATTAACAACAAAAAAAAAAAGATGGAAAACAATTAAGCACAGTTCAGACTGAAGGGAAGACGAAGCATCCGTCCGATTCTACATTCCTGTAAAGCTACGAACCAATCCAAGTGAAACTGCCATGTCAAACGTTTTATGTTCGGTGACGTTTTACGAAGGCTTTCTTCCAGCGTATCAACCTGCAGTATGCTTAAAAAGAAACTGGTTCTTGTGACGGGTAACGGCAAAAATGTTTACAGTTGTTCACAACTCAAAGACGGAGTGAAACGTTGGAATAACGGTGCACTTTTTTGGTCAGTCCGTCCTCAAAGGCATTCAAAACAGCGACCTCAGTTCCTCAGTTTTACACAAGAAAAATTATAGAAGTAGTTGTGTGAAAAATTGAAAAAAAAACTTGTCACCTCGGCACTCCTGACCAATCGCTGCGTTCAGAAAGTTACTGATATGTTATTATTACTTTCTAACAAGCACTTCTTTTAAAGCATACTGAGGCCTTCAGTGTTCAAAAACTAATAATAATACCACAAACTTGAGTGAAGTTCAGTTTTGACCTTGGAGAAAAAAAAAATCTTCAAACTCAAGGTCCACTTACGAGCTTTTTCCAGAGTTTCCGACTGCATCTTCATCAGTGGATTTTTTAGTTTTCTGAAGTTTTCTTGGAGTTCAAGTTTACTCAAAACCCGACAGATGCAAAAATAAATACGGTTGATTTTTTAGTGCTGTGAGTGGACGTTGTTGTCCTACAATGAAAGCCTGTAAGAAGCCTGAGAGGCAAAACCTGAAGGGTAAAAAACAGTCCCGCAGAGTTTTACTCCACCTGCTGATGAAGACTGTGAGATGCGGTTGAAAGCTCCACAAAAAGTCAGTAAATGAAGCTCTAGAAGAACATTTTTAAAGTCTGAAACAATAAATCAGGGCTTATGCAGCATTTTTTAAGCTTTAAGATATTTTTTTGTCAAAGTGCGATTTAACTATTTAATAGAAATTGTCTTACAAATATATCAGTAGTTTAACAAAACGATGTCACTTCAGGGTCCACTTCTGTTCTGGAGTTTTCACTCATAATCACACGATCTTCTTCAGCAGATGGAGTCGCCCAGTTGTCGAATGAATGAATTAGATTTTACATTTTCATCCACATTTGCTCGAAAGTTGAGGTTTAAAGTTCAGCTACAATTCCATGACAACTGAGCAACTTGATCGAAAGCTCCAGAAAACCTACTAAAAGGACCTTGTGGTGAAACTGCTCTATCAACTACTGTCTCCAAGGTCACGAATGAACTTTCAGTCTCAACGTTTTTTGTGTATTTTCTTTCCCATCGGTCAGCGTACAGGTTAATATCCTCGAAGAATTGCCTCCGAACGTTACTGAGAATTTGTTGTAGTTCATGATGAAGTTGTTGCAATTTGTTATTTATTGTCTGATCTGTCACTAACCAGTAAATATTCCTACAGAGAAATAAGCTAGCACTGATTAAAGTGTATAGTCTGTAGTAGGACTACTGTAGTATAGGTGGGCTTTTAAAATGCATCTGCCTCATGTTACAGGAACAACGCCCAGATGAAACTATTGAAGCCTCTACGAACTAACTTAAATATTTGCACTGTCCACTTTAAAGATTCAAGAAACATACGGCGCTTTAACTTTTAAGATTCTAAACAAAAGTTATTTTATCACGAAGGCCAGTACAGATGATTTCATTGTGCTGTCCCGTTTCATACCGCCCTCTTTAAAGCTAAAGTGTGATGTTTTGGGAAATACGTTTATTCAATTTCTAGTGGAGTTTTAGCCCTAGACGAAGAGATTAATACCACTCTCATATCTGTCCGGTACATATGAAGCTGCAGGCTTAGCTTTAAGGGGACGTATCATGCATATTTACAGGTCTATATTTATATTCTGGGGCTCTACTGAATTATCTTTGCATGATTTACGGTTAAAAACTCCTTATTTATCTTCTACTGGTCCTTTATGCAGCCCCTCAGTTCAGCCTCTGTCTGAAACAGGCCGTTTTAGCTCCTGTCTCTTTAAGACCCGCCTCCTGATGAACCCACTCTGTTCTGATTGGTCGGCTTCAGGAAGCTTCCTCTGGCTCCAGAGGCTACTTAAACAAACTATTGTAGCAGGATTTCACTTCTTCTCAAAATGTCAACTTCTCAAATACATCGTTCATGTTGGAGCCGAAATCCGATCAGAAATATGAGAGTGAACAACACATGGAAAAAGCCTTAGCAACAACCTTAGCAACCAGTGCTACAGACAGGACGGCTGTTTATGGGCATGTGTGACGAGCTGACGTCAGAAAGTCACATAAAGCGTAATATGGCCCCTTTAACGTTAGCTTAGCGCAAACCGACCGTTAAAACAGCAAATTGTTGTTTTTACACTTCAGTTTTTGTACGAAATAAACAAGCACAAGATATAATGTGTTTATTAATCAGCTTTAGAGTTGCTAATAGGCGGCTAACTAACATAAATATGAAAGTAGTATCGATTTTCTCATCTAAGCTAACGCTAACTCTCGACCAGAAAGCGAAATTATGTATTTCCCAAAATGTCGCCCCTTTCCTCTTTAGATTAAACGTGTATAGCAACATTTATTTGACCTATCGTGTACTAAAGCACAATTTTTGGATCATATTGAATCTTCCAGTGTAACAGTGTGTATATATAATACATGACGTGACTAACCACTCACACTAGTCTTTGTAAATACTAATCAGAAGCGTCTTTCTGATAAACGTGTACACAGTGCCATGGAACAAAAGCTTTTATGTGTACTACATTTTTATTTTTCTGCCCTGTTGATAAGATATGATGACATTGTATAAGGATGTTTCCTCTCTCTCTGGGGGAAAAATAAAAAAGCCTGTTTGTATAGATACTGACTCTAAAAAACATTGTTGTACTTTATATATACAGTAAGTGATGCGTCTAATAATTAGTGTCGTGTTTTATATGTAACAATTTCAGGCAGCATCTATAAACGGTTTCAAACCTTTTTACAGATGTTGACGTGTTGTAAATGTCACTGTTTTCTATGTACTGTATACTCCTGAGCAGTCCAATAGAAATACTAAGAAAATAAGCATCTCTTGTCATGTGTTGCCTTGTTTTTTTTTCTCTGCAGCAGCATCTTGAGGACTTTACCTCACAGTAGACAGGTGTTCTACCTCTGAGACAACATTTAAACCCCACTTTCTAACTCGCAGGACAATGCAGATTAGCCGCTGAACGACTCATTATAGTTTCATCCCCCGGATCCGTTTACTCCTGAGAGCTTCAGGCAGCAGAAAGAGCCTGCTGCGTTTTTTTCTTGAGCTCCAGACGGCTGCTTCATAAAGAGAGCTTACCTCTGCAAAGCACGGGCTTATTTTCAGGAAATTCAGTCTCTTAAAGGAGGGTTAAATAAGTCTGAAGTCTACATGAAACGTGACCTCGGTCAGACTCAAGTATCTGTACACTCTTCAAATCTGATGAAATAAAGCTATTAGCAACTTTTACCCATGAATGCAGCTTCGTAGAAAGAAACATGTTCACCATTTATTCTCTCTTTGAATGTAACTTCAGTCAAATTAAACAAAAAGACGACCAGATATGTCTATTAGGAATACAAACGGTATTTAAACTGTACTTTTACAATATACAGGCTGTCATGTCACCGTATAAATATCTAGTAGCACAACCCAGCTGATCACATGAACATATCAATTCACAAGGAAAATGTGCCATAAACATATGAAAAGATAACTTTTGGCAGCCGTGAGCTCAGACTTTCACACAAGTGCAACACAAGCAGCGATGGAAGAAGAATTCAGATCTTTTACTTAAGTAAAAGTACAAATACAACCATGTAAAAATACTTTATTACTGGTCCTGCATGAAAAATCTTACTTAAGTAAAAGTACATAAGTATTATGAGCTTGATGTAGTTAAAGTATTGCAGTAAAAGTACATAAGTATTATGAGCTTGATGTAGTTAAAGTATTGCAGTAAAAGTAGTGGTTTGGTCCCTCTGACTGATATATTATTATATATGACATCATTAGATTATTAATAGTGAAGCATCAGTGTTAGAGCAGCATGTTACTGTTGTAGCTGCTGGAGGTGGAGCTAGTTTACACTACTTTATATACAGTTAGCTAGTTTAGTCCACTGGTTCCCAACCTAGAGGTCGGGCCCCTCCAAAGGGCCAGCAGATAAATCTGAGGGGTCGTGAGATGATTAATGGGAGAGGAAAGAAGAAAAAACAAAGTTCTGATACACATATTTATAATCTTTTTTTAAAAACTTTTCTCTAATGTTTGCTTTTTTGTGAAATTTTACTTTACAAATTGTGCAGTTTTACTTATTTAGGCCTGAAAATTGTTATTTAAATGAAACCATGTGAGAAGTTTAGAGGGGAAATGTCTCTACTGGATCTACTGACATCTGAAACATGACACTGCTTTTTCATACAGGGGTCACAAGCCAAAATGGTTGAGAAATACTGGTTTAATCCCTAAAAATGCATTGTACTTTGTAATCTCATCATCATCATATCAAAAATCCATTTTTGTAATTTTGTAACATTAGTGATCCGTGTTATTTTGGAACGGAGAAGGTAGAATTCAGCACCTGGACCGAGTACAGCGTGAACATACTGGAGTTATCACGTAGTTAATCTTCTAAAAAGTGTTTGCATCTTGGATTTAACAACAGTCAGTGTTGCAAGACAAAGCTGAATTATTGCGTAAATACTTAAAGGAGATGTTCACAATTTTCCAAGTCTGTCGTAAATGTAAGACGCTGCAGCCCGTGGAGCTAGTTTCAACTACTTTATATACAGTTAGCTAGTTTAGTCCACTGGTTCCCAACCTAGGGGTCGGGCCCCTCCAAAGGGTCAGTAGATAAATCTGAGGGGTGGTGAGATGATTAATGGGAGAGGAAAGAAGAAAAAACAAAGTTCTGATACACAAATCTGTTTTCAGTTTTTGGACTTTTTCTCTAATCTTTGATTTTTGGGTGAAATATTGGATCATTTGAACATTTATTGAAATGAAAGCATGTGAGAAGTTTAGAGGGAAAAATCACTATTTGGTGGAGCTGTTAACAACTCAAAGACATGTGAAATGTGACCCCGACTACACACTGCTTTTTGTAAGACGTCAAAAGACAAAAAGGTTGGAAACCACTGGTTTCATCTTTAACAATGTGTTGTATTTTAAAAGCTTGTTATATTATCCATTGTGTCAAATCTTCATCTGAAAAGTAACTAAAACTGTCAAATAAACGTAGTGGAGTGGAAGTATAAAGTAGCATCACATGGAAATACTCAAGTAAAGTACAAGTACCTCAAAATTATACTTACGTACAGTACTTGAGTACTGGGGTACAAAACCCCATAATGCATTAAAGGAGTATAAAAAGATTTGTGCTGGTGACATTTAAAAAAAACCCAAAAGGGTTATAGAGACATCTCACCAAAAAAGGAAATAAACTAACATCTAAAGTGGAATTTTACCAAAGAGGAAGTAGCAGATGTTTATTTGAGGATTTTAACAAAGTGGTTGTTTTTTTTGTGGAAAAAAGCATATTAGACACAGATTATTATTCAAAGCAGTAAAACATGCCTGGAGGGCGTCTTCAAGGAACGTTTAATGGAAGAAATTGTGATTTCTGGTGCATTTAAAAGCACAAATGTTAACTGGAACACTGTGAAGATACTTTGGATTAAAAAAATATGAGTTCAGACTTTAAAGATCACCTCCAGACATGTATCAAGGTATATAAATATATTCTGCTTGGACCAATAATGTGTATCTGATAGGGGGTTTTCCCAGAAAAAAAGTGTAATTACCACTTTAAAATGTTTTTAAAATCCCAGATTCTATGAATATGCAAATATATTTAATTTCTGAAGTTTTCCAGCTGGACACCAGATGTCTCCTTCTTCACTGTAAAGTTCATTCTCAGTGTTTATGAACTGGAGGCTTCAGGTTTCCACATCACACTGGACCAGGATTGACTCTAAACTAGTTGTGATGTCACAAATCCTGCTCGTAAACCTTAAACTCAGATATTCAACGAGCTCAGAGAAACTTCCCACTTTCATGTGATGAAAGTACAGAGAAGCTCAAACATCCAACTGAAGGAACAAGAAGAAAAACATATTTTTGAGTGACTTTAAGTGTCGAGATGTGTTAAATGTGACGTCTATTGCAAACAGACTCGTGTTGCAGCAGTAAAGAGGAACTTTGGAGAAAACTCAGTTTCATTCTGACACTGATTGTAACTCTGGTTCAGCCTGAATACTGGTCTGACTGGGACCAGATGACTCCTACGTCTTTATGAAACAGGATTTCCTTAACAAACACCGAGGAAACAAGTTCTGTTAATTAACACACTCCAGAACAGTAAAAGAAATGTAAAAAACTCCCCAAAAGTTTTGTGAATTTTATTAAGAAAACAAAACCATTGGACATGATAAAAACCAAGCACTACTGATGGAATAAATAAGTCAAACCAAACCATAAATCTGTACAAGATCTAAAGTGAAACAAAATGGTCCCAAGAAAAAAAAAAAAAAAAAAAAAAAAACAACATACAAGATTTTATATCTCACAGCTCTTTTTTTACACACAGTTATGAGCAAACTATAAGCAATCGGCTCGATCAGGTGAAAGCTACAACATAAGTGAGATTTACTTTTAAACTGAGTGTACATAATGCTGTTTATAACTGTTAATGTCAATACAATAGCATTTTAAGTTCCAGCGCTGCTGGACTGGGAATGAGGTATATGCTAATCCATCCTCTAAACTGAGACAATTGTCATTTTTTTAAAAAATTTCTTTTCTCTCCATCCATGTGAATGCTGATTTGTTGAAATCTGATCAAGTAATTCTGCGTCGTAACGTACTTCCATAGCCCCTGTTGTATGAAGTCATTGGTTTGCAGTGATTCAATTGATTTCAAATCCATATTCACAAGTAAATATTGATAAATGAAACTGAATCTTACATGTGTGAGGTTGTACATTTAGAGGTCTTAGGTCTGAATCCGTACTATATAGAGTTCAAGTAAATTGCACAAAAAAATCTGCGCAAAAACCAAGAGCTTGATGCCACACGCGTCAGGATTCAGCCGACAGACAGCACCGTGAAGGAGGATCAGAACCAATGTTTGAGCTAAAAGACTGGACCCTTCTGCCGTGAGCTACAGAAACATGTAGGTCAGAGATAAGTAGTGATACACAGAACACTTACGGAGATGAGAAATGATTGAAGTCATGACGATGGACCAGACGGGGAAAAAACAAAACAAAATAAAACAAAAACAAAAACAGCCACTGGTCTGTTTCTACGTTAGCGGAGAAAAATAAAACCAACAACAAAGTTTCGCCTGACGTAGACGCGGACCAGCGACCAGGAAATGTGAATCGTGAGGTTTGCAGATGTTAAAAAATGTCCAGAAGACAAAAACTTAATTACTTCTGGGTAGTGTTCAGATTCCAGTCTCCAACTGTTTCAAAGGAATAGTTTGACATTTTGGGAAAGATGCTTATTTGCTTTCTTGCCGAGAGTTAGATGAGATTTTTTTTTTTTTACATCCGCCTGTTAAATATGAAGTGAAAGACTGGAAGCAGGAAAAAACATCCAGTCTGTCTGTCAGAATGTAAAATAATAAACTGTAAATGCAGCTCTACAGTTCGCTAATTAACACGGTATATCTAGTTGGTATAAATCAGTTTCCATCCAAGAAGTCACTGCTATCAAACCAAGAAATAATCCGACACGTAAACATCTGTAAAAGTACATCTTGTTGCTTTAAAACCACAGATTAACGACACGTTAATGTGTTAATTAGTGAGCGTGAGAGTTGCTGGTAGGCAGATTTTCTTTTGTTAGTTTTTTAACCTTAGACAGAGCTAGGCTAGCTGTTTCCACCTGCTTCCAGTCTTTATGCTAAGCTAAGCTAACCAGTGCTAAAAAAATAATAATAATAATAATCAGCACACCAGCACGTTTAAAGCTCACTAATTAACACCTTACATCTTACAAAAACACAGTTATAAAAACAACAAGTTGCGGTTACTTTTTGGTCAAGAGCAGTGACCTCCTGGATGAAAACTTTGGTTTTTGTACGGATTAAACAAACAAGATATAAACATGTAAATGAGTTAGCATTAAAGGTGCCTGTAAACTGACTTTTTAACCTCTGGACAGAGACAAGCTAGCTGTTTCCCCCTGCGTCCAGTCTTTATGCTATGCTAAACTAAGCTAAGCTAAGCTAAGCGTCTCCCGGCTGTAGCGTCATAGTTAGCGCACAAACATGAGATTGGTCTCAATCTTCTCATCTAACTCTCAGCAGGAAAGCGAATATTTCCCAAAAACGTTGACGTTAGATTAAATTAAACTGTTGTAGTTGAGTAAAAATATTGGATAAAAGTAATTAGTGATGATTCTAAGGCAAACAAAAAAACAAAAAGGAAAAAAAAACATGGCACCAAAATTGTAATTCAAAACCTGCTTGACCTAAAACGTGTGTTTAAATCTTTAAACTCAAGGCACGCCTGCAGGACCTACGCTACCTGTCTGCACTACTTATCCAAGAGTTTAACTTGACCAGTACCGTCGTCTTCTTCTTCTTCTTCTTCTTCTTCCTCTACGAACCACAAACTAACTCACTTTAAAATAAAACAAACAACAACAACAACAAAAAAAAAACATGTGAATGGAGAACTTTTCATGGATAGAGAAAAAAGACTTCCACTACAGCAGCAAATCTATCTGTGATCGATTGTGACATACCATAACAGTGCATTGACCCTCCTGAGAAAAAAACCCTAAACATTTCCTAAACAAATATAGAACATTAGTCTAACAGGAGGCGAATCGGGAGGATTGAAGTGACGTGGTCTTAGGGTGGAGGTTCCCCCCCAAAAGCCGCTGATCTGAGACCAGGTTAGCCTCTTGAGTATCCTGAGCTAAACCGTTAGCGGTAAAACGTTTGAAAGCCGTCTCAGAGCAGCGACCGGGATCAACCTCGTCCTAATCTGGATCCCCAGTGTGGACTCTTTTTTTTTTTTTTTTTTTTTTTTTAAGTCACAGATGCAGGTCAGTGTTTCTGGTCTGGCCTGGCTCGGCTGACGGCGCCGCCTCCTCCCCCTCCCCCAGGTCGAAGGTGGGGTGGGGTGGGGCGGAGGGGAGGATCGCAGCCCGGGTTTCAGAGCTTCTCTTGGCATTAGTGAAAGGTGTGGAGAACTGGAAGGAAGCACGGAGGGGACCAGTGAATAGAGGTAATATCCATTCTCCCTCTGTGGCAGAGGAGTGTTAGAGGGCAAAACAGGAGAGGAAACAGCCGTCAGGGAGGAGAGAGAAGAGAGACGTCCATTCTCCCTTTTGGTAGGTAGAGGAGGGGAGGTGGGAGGTGGGGGAGGAGGAGGAGGAGGAGGGGGGGAGAGAGAGCCGGTGTATCCATTAGCCCTAAATTATCTAGAGTTAATGGAGGGAGGAGCAGAGAGAGGGAGAGAGAGAAACCACTCAGCCCCGAAACATTTAACTCTCCTCAAAGTCCTGAGACGAGGACTCCAGTTTGCTTTTCTTGCTGGGCGGGGCCTCCTCCTCTAGATCCTACAGCACAAACACAGAAACAGATAAATAACGTTATACAATAATAATAATAATAATAATAAATCACTGGTGTCTGTAATTAATATAAACGCACAACAAGTCAGCATCAACCTGCAAGATTCATCGATTCATCAGCTGCCAGGAAATGAATCAGCAGCTATTTTGATAATTAATAAATACTTCCTGCTTCTCAAATGTTGTTGGACTGTTGGTTGAATTAAAAAGAAGCATTTAATGAGATCTGCTTGACTCTGTGATGCATTTTATTTACTATTTTCTGAGGTTTTATAGACTAAATGATTGATTAATCAAAAAAAAAAAATGAACAGAACATTAATCAGCAACTATTTAGATAATTGAATAATCGTTTTAGTATTTTTTTTTAGGCAAAAGTGCCAAAAGATTTGCTAGTTTCAGTTTCTCAATGTGATGATTTAAAGTTTTTCTTTGTAATAAATGATAATAAACTGAATCTTTGGGTTTTGGACTGTTTGGACTTTGCCTTCTTCTTCTTCTACTACTACAGCTGCTGTCTAGAAAACAGAAAGACACTACTACAGGTAAATATAAACACATGTTTTGTTTTCTGTAATTTGTAGGAAAGTCTCTTCAGTTTCCTACTTTAACATCAGTGAGCTTCCATCAAAATGAAAACATATCACACAACTCATGTTTTATTCAGCTTCTTGCCTTCATGAGGCTGTTTCCAGTTTATTTACATTTCATTGATCAGTCATGTGACCAAATCTTTTATGACTGAAGGTTTTGGAACCTTTCTGATCAGTTTTTCTTTTCTTTATGTTTTGATTGTACGTTTGTATTGTCTACAAGTTATTTCACTTATTCTCTGATATCTACTCTACATTTGACCTGTTTTGCTTTTTCTTGTTTAATTGATCGATTTGATTTTAAATTTCAGTTTAATTTATTGCAGCTAAAGTTGTCGGGACCCCTGGAAGACAATCGACCAGTCAGTGGAAGATCATGAGGAACCAAATGAATAATAAACTGTATGTATAGAAACAACGTCTCTGCTGAAGATCATCTGAAGGTCTTTAAACATTCACCACATCAACCACAGAGTTGATGAAAGACTCACAGACGAGTTCGTACCTGAGTGGCTTTGCTGTCTGAAGAGTCCTTCTCCCCTGAGGACAGACTGTCTCTCTTGGCACTTTGTGCTCTCTCTGAGGTCTCTGATGAAGGGATGGTCTTACCTGAAGATTTAAAAACACATCAACACGTCAGAACGAAGACATCGAGCTGAACACTGGAGGTTTCAGCTGCGGTTCTGTGGTTGACAGTCAAAATGAAAGTAGATGTGAAACTCGTTTAATCTGTTGACTCATCTAAAGTCAGTTTTATTTAAACATCACGAGACAAAAGAAATTTTAATCATTTACTAATTAGCAGGCCCACACAGGATCTGCACCCGCAGAAACCTGACGACACCTCCACAGATTTGAAACCAGTAGAGATGCTGCTTCTAAGTTTTATGTTTGAGTGTTTTTTGCTTTTGCTGTTTTTAAAGGTTCTCAAAAGATATTTGGTGAAGTTACCAGTTATTTATTTATGTATTTGTTTGTTTATGTGTTGTAGTGTTAATTGTTGGGAGATGATTAATGTTTTTGCTAATTAATGTTTGCTCTCTCTGCTCCACATTGAACCTTGCATTTTAGTGGCCATGTGTTCCGCACTTTACATTTTGTTTTGAACTGTTTGTGATGAAATAAAATCTCAAATTCAACAGTTCTACTAAAATCTACTAAATATTTCTTTCAGCCTGCTTGAGGTCATTTCAGGTTGTTTTAATGTATAGTGTATGTTTGCTTATTTTTGCTCAAAAACAATCTTTGTTATCTTAAATGAATATTGTTTGTCACATTACAAGCAAAAAAATATTCCTCTGAATTCTGCAGATTTGCTTTTTTTTGTTTGTTTTTCTATGATAGATGATAAAATGAGTTTTGGATCTGGAAGACGTCACCTTGACCTCTGAGAAACTGTGGAAGGCATTTTAAACAATTCATCAAATCAACTGAGAACATTATTGACGGATTAAACAATAATATAGAAAAAAAATTAATAATTATTAGTTGCCAAACTTTTTAGACAACAAACATTTTTTAACAGACTTATCTGACATGAGAAGAATCTTAAACCGGCTCATTTACAGTCTTTATTCAACTGTTTTTATTCTTTTGGTGCCTCAGAGACGCTGACTGTTCATATTTAACTTCATACTGATGAAGTCTTTACATTAATCTGACAGGACTCAACTCAGACTTTCATATTTAAAGTGTTACAGTAAAGTTACAGGTTCGACATCATGACGTTTAGCTAACGTGACTCGAGTGATTATTCAGACATGAAGTCAACATGTTAAATTGTGGCTTCAGCTGCACTGCAACCGTGTCTCTTTACGTATATTTAACTGTGAGGATGTATGTCTGAGAGATAAGATACAGAGGAAAAAACAAGAACAGGATGTGGTTCATCATCTGTCTGATCAGCCTGTATAGCGACAAACACCTGCCGACTGTCTGCTGGGTTAGAAGGGATATAATCAGTGGACAGTGTGTTGGTGTTTATGTATACGTGTGTGTGTGTGTCTGACCTCTCTTGCTGTCCGGGCTCTGGTCAGTCTTGGTCTCGCTGTTCTCGCGGTGAGACGCGGCGGTGGGCTCTGGGGCCGGGCTGGTGCTACAACTGTTTTCCTGTTTCACTGGAGATGAGTCAGCGATGGAGCTCTGGTTGCTGTTGTCATCTAGCACCGACACACAGATTCAGTCCTTTTAGTTTTTCATTTTAAGATCATCACATTATTCATCTTAGACACAAAAAGTTCAGTTTATAATCGTTTCCATGTTTAGAATTAGTGTGACATTAGTACGTTCATAGAGGATGTAGTAAAAGCCCTCAGTGGTGAACGCTGCAAACTGCTGCAAACGCAAATACTTTGGGCAATACGAGGTTTCAGGAAGCTAAATTTAACTCTTAAATGTGACACAGATGGGCTGAAAAAAAAAAGCTTGTTTCTAAGTTGAAGTTTTAAGGAGGTAAAATTGTAAGAACGCAGCTGTATTTAGGGAAAAAAAACAAGAGATATGACCAAAGAAAAAAGACGTTTTGCAAATTAAAACTACTAGTTGTGAACATGAAGCACAAAGAATCCTGTTAATACACAGTGAAAAAAATACACAGATACCTTTATTCTTGTTTTCTAAGCTGTTTCTAGAGGTTTAAGAGCCCCTTAAGGTGTGTTAAATTAGATTGGTGATATTCTATATTTCTCTTATTGTCAACAAATCTCATAAAAAGACCAAAAACCAGCAATGAACTGATCTACTGACAGAGACTGTCTGCAGACCCAAAGCCTGATATAATAACTTAAAAAGGTAAAAATGTGAAAATAATTAGATTACAAGAAATATTTAAAAGCAAAACACAGAATGAGACTTCCACACACACACACGTCCTGCTGCCAGAAACACTCACTAGAGCACCAAATATGGATTCATCCGCAGATGAAAATAGTCCCCAACAGATTTACTGATTTACTTTATTTACTATGGATTTGTGAGGTGTTCTTTAGTAGGAACCAATGAGGGTGAAGTGTCACAGACAGCGTAGAGAGAGACGGACTGACGCATTGTTGATTTTGGTGGTTTTGTGGGATTCGTTGACAATAACAAACATTTAGAACATCAGCAGCTTTGTGTTGTAACGGTTTCTGGGACCCACCATGCATGTCCATCATCCCTGGAGAGGAGCTGTTTTCTGGAGTCGTCAACTCTGAGCCGTATTTCTCATCTTTGCCCTTCTTCTTGTTCTTGTTTTTCTAAAAGCAGAGAAAACATTTCAGCGTTTAAGTTACGGAAAAGCTCCGTTCAAAAAGAAATCAACATGATATAATGTAACATAAAGACAAACAGTGTTCAGAGGAAAAAAGTATGAAAGCTTTTCTTGTGTTTTCAGCATTTCATCTAAAAACACCTGTTGAAAACATGTATTTAAGTGTGTGTGTGTGTTACCCTGGAGTGGTGTGTGTGTGTGTGTGTGTGTGTGTGTGTGTGTGTGTGTGTGTGTGTGTGTGTGGTTTCTGTTAATGGCTGAACTCACATCATCTGATTTGGGCTCCGTCACCGGCACCCACTTGTAGATACGAAGGGACGTGTCTCCAACAGTCACCCATTTCTTCTCCCTGTGCAGCAGAGAAACCAAGATGACTTTTATAATAATAACCTGGAGTCAAGAGTCGACGGCTCTTCTAAATTAAGACCCTGAAATGATGCGAAGCAAAATCTCAACAAAACCCACAAACAGCTCCGAGTCAGTAAAGACCTGTAGTCATTCTAGAAATCATACTGTATAAACATTATATCGAATGAAGGCTCCTTCATGTGATATTATAACGACTGATTATTTTTAAGAACTGTTTAAGAACTAAGAACAATAAGGTTATTCTCAGGGCTGCAGCTAAAAGAAACATTAATTAGACTGCTGATTATTTTTTTGATTAATCAATTAACTGTTTAGGCTGCGACGTGGTTTTGTTCCGTCCTCCACACGACTTCAGACCCGACCAGAAGCGTTTCTTCTACTGCGGGTAGGTAGGCTACGTTGTTAAATAATTCCTTTTTAATTGTGTTTATTGTTGATACACGATCAGGAATTTTGAGAATTGACCAGATGTTTTATGATGTTCCTGTGTTCTTCTGTGCAGCTTGACGCGACTTCCGTCAAAAATAGATGCGTATTTTTAGCGGAGCAGAGAGGAGAACCACTTCTGGGACTCTTCTGGGACGTGCTGCGGCGCGTCTGGTGGAAACACAAGCACTGACTAGAGCGGCCGCGGTGGAATCAAACACGTCAGTCCCATATCTCCCACAGGTGTCCAACTGGGTGGAGATCTGGTGACTGTGAAGGCCGTAACATATGATTCATCCCCATCGAACCATTCAGTGACCCCCTGGTGCCCTGTGAACTCCCATCAGGATAGAAAGGTTTCATCATAGATTAGCAGTGATCCTTCCCTCTGAGGACCCAAACCATGCCAGTAAAATGTCCCCCCAAAGCATAACAGAGCCACCGGATCTCCTCACTGTAGGGGTCAAGCATTCAGACCTGGACCGCTCTCTTGGTAAACACCACGCATGCAGTCGCCCACTTGTTGAGAATACGATGGTGATGACTCATCTGACCATATCACTTTTTTTTCCCCCACATCTCTGTAGACCAGTGTCTCTTTGTTTTTGCACCACTGAACTCTTGAAATGAGTATTCATCTTTGTAATGAGAGGTTTACGCGCTGCAGCCCTGCTATAATATCTCTCTCTACGTAATTGTCGATGGACTGTTGTTGCTGACAGTCTGATCACATCCTGCGTTGACATTCTCACTCTCATTCCTTTCATATCGCACTAACGCACAAGCATCACGATCATCAGATGCTAACTGTCGAACCACATTATTTACTGATGTCTTTCCCATAAATCTACATCCAGATGTCACTTCAGTCACTGTTCCTATTCAAACAGCAGTCAGCTGAGCGGTCCTTTGTGACCGAAGCTGCTGCCGTCCGTTGCCCCGACAATGAACCCTCTTTCAGAGTCACTTAGATCTTTTTCCTCTTGTCATCTAAACACAAAATCACTGGGCCTGCTCAGCGTTTTTATACAAGCCTCACAGCATGACTGGATGTTAATTGCTTAATTGTACCATGCAGTGCACCTGTGTGGAAGCATTATGTTTCTCCACTCTTTTATTCAGAAATGTCCTTTCTTCAAATCTTTTGTCCAAAACCCTAAAAATATATTTTTTACTTTCATATACGACTATGAAAACCATCAAATATTCACCTTGAATTTTTCTTTTTTAATAATGATTTACAGATCAGTCAGTTAATTGTTATTTAATCATTTCTGATTGACTTAACAGTTAATCAATGAACTGTTAAATCAAGCTAGTAGCACATACTGTTAGCTTATAGAAACAGAAAACTAATTCTTGTAAAAAAAAAAAACGTTTCAAGTCAGGAAAAATAACATCATGCCAAAAATCATTTAAAAAAAAGACATTAAATTTGATGTAGCATATGTATCCTAAAACAAATGTAACATCATATATGTCTATTTCTTGTCAGACAACCAACTTCTACTGACTTTGACCTGGGAACGATTGATTAAACCGCCTGTATCATTTATCACTTTAACAGTTCTCCAATGTAAATACTGGCGTGTCTTTGTATCTGGATCATAATTTAGGACGCCAATAATCAGTCAATTCATCAATTAGTCGATCGACAGAAAATTAGACTGAGAAAACCAGCACATATTCAACTTGGAGAAGCTGGTACCAGTCAATTTTTACTTCAAAAAAGATCAATCTGTTAACTAATCAACTAAATGTTTCATCTCTTAAATCTAGTCACTGTAAGTAACCTTTTGTTGTTTTTTAAAAAACATATAGGATCAGAAAAAAATAAACCCCATCCCAAAAATTCATTTAACTTGATGTAACAAATGTACACATAATATTTCAGTTTGACTATTCCTTTTATTTAATTGATTTAAGTTACAGTTACATTAACATTATTGTCAGACCACCTACTTCTGCTGACTTTGACCTGAGAACGATTGATTAAACCAAAAAAATCACATACATTCTGCCACCAAGTGGAGTTACACACCTATATTTTTAATATATATACGTTCTCGGTATAAACACATGTATATCCCTTATATACTGTTCATATTCTGACCTTTCCCCTCATAATGAGTCTCTTTTCCAGATTTCTGAACCACGAATCATTGGTGAAAACCTCATCAGTCACAGATAAATGGCTGATTAATCCTTAATGAAGATTTCAGAGAGCAGACAGTCTGTATTCTTTAGGTTTAATGCTTTATAATTACGGGGAAAAAACATTTACAACAGGAGAACATAAATGAATCAATGAATTGTAATAAATGTGAATTAAACATTTAATTAAAAATATTTTTTAATTAAATGTGTCAAACACTCAACAAAAACTGTTTTAAAAAAGTTCCGTTTTTTTGTATATTCCACATGTTGTACACACTAGGACAACTTTTAAAAAATCTGAGGCAAAAATAAAATAGTGTTCAGAGTGGGTTTTTTTTTAAACTACTCTCACATGTAAATAAAAAATGGGTCAAATATGACGGAGAACAGCATTTAAAGTAACATGTGAAGCGTGTTAAAAGCGTGTATTTGGTGTGTTAAACGTTAAGACTGAGTCACTACGTGTTCAGCCATACTTCCCCCTCCCCACCCCCACCGAGCTGCTTCTCTATCACACCTAAAAGGGCCACTGAAAGCGCTTAATTTAAAACTCCACACGGACTAAACTCCTCCGACTCGAGAGCGCCGTCGTCAAATTGTTTCCAAGTCGGCGGTTTTATTGAACGTTTCAGCCGTTAAGAAAAACACGAAACAACAAAACCAACCGCCGCCTGAGCCGTTACAAGCTCCAAACAGCGGGCAGCAATGGCTTCATGTGACTGCATCGAAATGGCTTCTGGGTTCAACCCGAGCCGTTAAAAAAAAAAAAAAAAAAAAAAAAAAAAAGCAGCCAGAAAAGAGAGGAAGAAACACCGGGTACATGTTGTGTTTGTGTGGCCGGGCGGTGCTACAGTGCGCCCCGGTGCACCTGAGCTGCAAGTACATCTGCCGGTGATAAAAAAAAATGTCCTATTCTTTCAATTTCTCCCGTCTCTCTGCTGCCGCTGCTGCCGCTTCCCTCTCCTCCCCCAACAAGCGAGCAAAGAAGAAGCCTTTCTCGTGTTAGATAACGAAGCCGTTTCCTCTTACCATTTTCGTACTTTCTCAATAGCGGCCATGACCCTCTTGATGTCATCTTTCGCCCTGCTCCGGGTCTCAGCGCGGACCGACCTGCCCGACATTGCCGCGGTGGGTTTAATATTTTTAAAGCTCGCCGGCAGTTGAGACACAATGCAAACAGTAGAGCGCACAGAGGAGCCACTGCGCATGCGCGGACTGATAGAGCACACACAGAAGGGGAGGAGGCCTGTGTGGCTGCAGCTGCACTGAACATAGAGCTGTCTCCCTGCTGTGTGCAGGAGAACAAAGAGGCTGCAAAAACACTGGATATTCACTCATACTACTACAAAAGTTTGAGCCCAAACTTTACTGTCTGCCACAGGCAGTGCTGGAAGAACTATTCAGATCTTCTACTTATGTAAACGTACCAATACAGTAGTGTAAAAATACACCATTAGTAAATGTCCTACATGAAAAGTAAAAGTATATAAGTATTATGAGCTTGATGTAGTTAAAGTATTGCAGTAAAAGTAGTGGTTTGGTCCCTCTGACTGATATATTATTATATATGACATCATTAGATTATTAATAGTGAAGCATCAGTGTTAGAGCAGCATGTTACTGTTGTAGCTGCTGGAGGTGGAGCTAGTTTCAACTACTTTATATACAGTTAGCTAGTTTAGTCCAGTGGTTCCCAACCTAGGGGTCGGGGCCCCTCCAAAGGGTCAGCAGATAAATCTGAGGGGTCGTGAGATGATTAATGGGAGAGGAAAGAAGAAAAAACAAAGTTCTGATACACAAATCTGTTTTCAGTTTTTGGACTTTTTCTCTAATCTTTGATTTTTGCTGAAATATTGGATCATTTGAGCATTTATTGAAATGAAAACATGTGAGAAGTTTAGAGGGAAAAATCACTATTTGGTGGAGCTGTTAACAACTCATAGACATGTGAAATGTGACCCCGACTACACACTGCTTTTTGTAAGACGTCAAAAGCCAAAAAGGTTGGAAACCACTGGTTTCATCTTTAACACTGTGTTGTATTTTAAAAGCTTGTTATATTATCCATTGTGTCAAATCTTCATCTGAAAAGTAACTAAAACTGTCAAATAAATGTAGTGAAGAAGAAATACAAACAATATTTCCCTCTGAAATGTAGTGGAGTGGAAGAATAAAGTAGCATCATATAGAAAAGTAAGGTACAAGTACTTTAAAATTGTACTAGTACTTGAGTAAATGTACTTAGTTACTTTCCACCACTGCTGGAAACTGCCTGGATATTCTCTCATACATCTAAAAAGTTTGAACTGAAACTTAAATGTCTGTCAGAGGAAGGTAAAAACACTTATTTTCAACACATGAGGGATATCAATAGACAATAGACAAGACAATATACCATTCAGTATACCAATTATGTACATAATATTACCTATATATCTATACATATATATATATTTAGAATGTTTGTTTTTGTGACTCTTGTGTGTGATTTGACTGCTGTAACACTGCAATTTCCTTTGGGATCAATAATAATAATAATAATTATAAAGTTTATTCATATAACTCTTATCAAAATCAATAATTTCAAAGTGCTTTACAAAGGGCAGGCATAATAAGAACAAAGGACAAAATAAAGTACTCTAAAGTACTAGTAAAGTAAACTTGTACATACTCGTGCATACCTGTATATATATATATATACTGTAGATTAAAAGTACAGTTATGGTATTTTACAAATGTTTGATTTGTAGCGTTCCTCTGGATGGAAGTCTTTTGTCAGTCAGTCATCAGTCTGACATCTTATTAACCAAATTATTTTACATTTTAGATGTAAAATGTTGGTTTGTGACTTTCATTAAATGTTGGTATGGATTTTCAAGGATTTTAAGTTCACTTCACACTGTAAAACATGTTGGATAAAGGATGGTTTCAATAATTACTTTGTGACCTTCTGATCTTTTTATCTAATACCAACATCAGGTTTTAAAATCAATGACTCAAACCTTGTGTTGTAATATTAACATTACTACCGGTATATATGTTTGTGTGTATGTGTGTGCCTCTTTTTTCTTCTTTCTGTTGTCATTCTTACTGACTTGTAAAGTGTACAGAGACTCTCTGGGTGATGTGAACTTTAAATAAACCGAAGTTGAAATTGAATTTCCTGTAAATATTCATGATTCCCAGGGATATATTTCAACATTTTTGCTGATCTCCTGACCTTTCATCTCTCACCAACATGGCCAAAATTTCCTAATTGTACATGAAATATATTAAAATAATTGGCAGATTTCTGGGACATTTATTGGGCACATTCATGCACCATAGAGGAAGAACTTTTTATTATTTATATTATTTATTATTATGGACACTCGCTGAGCTTTCCTCAAACACAGATCTCAAGCCAACATGTCAGCCAGGCTGGATGGGATCATACTGATAAACAGACAATTATAGGATTTTTAAAAAAAATTTAATGATAAAGCTAACAATTCTACTATCCACTACTCTACAGCTTGTTAAAAAAAAAGATCTAAATTAACGAGAGACTTCAGTATGAGTACAGTTGATAGAAATGGAGAAAGACCATGTGGCCATCTGGTGACGCAATCCAAAACTGCAGAAATTACTTTTTCAAATTTCACATAAACTTCAGCAAAAGACAAAAAACATATATATACTGTATAATATATCACAACTTTATTTACAACAAATATAATAATAGCATTAGTCAAACAGAAACATAGTAAAAAAAGCGCAAACCTTAGAAATTCTTTTTAAAGTTTAAGTTAAATTAAAGTCATATATCCGACAGCACGTGAAGAGGGCGCGCCGTTTTGGGGGAAAAAAACGTGCTGCGTCATCTTTCCGCGACACGTCAACACGCCGCAGGATGAGCTAACGGAGTGAAACTCAGCAAATAGTGTAAATACAACTAAAACACAGACTGCGGCGTGTTTTTTAACCGCAGCAGGCTGAAAAGTGTGATTGAAATTGTTTGTTTAAAACATTTAACTTGAGTTTTAGTCATAGTTTGGTTTGAAGGAAAGCTGCAGTGACGAAGACTAACTGACATCTGCAAAAAAAAATCCACCACCGTGGTTTGTTTTAACCATTAAAAATACAGATTGTAGCTCTGTGGTGAGTTTCAGGATGAATGAAGAAGGTAAGTTGCTTCAAGCTTCTCATTTAGATCATTTTATGTGGTTCGAAGTACAGAAATTTAAAGGACAAGTTCACAGTTTTTCAGGTGTGTCTTAAAACAACAATCAGGAGCCCAAATGAACAGTGAAACATGTTTTTTTTGCTGTAATCATTCCTCCTGTTCATACTGACCATTAGAAGATTCCTTCATAATGCACTTACACCGTAAGTCATGGAGGACAAAATCCACAGTCCTCCTTCTGTGCCAAAATGTATTTAAAACTTTATTTGAAGCTAATATGAAGCTTCAGCTGAGGAAAACCTCTTTCACTGTTCATATGGACACCTGACTGTTGTTTTAAGACACACTTGGAAAAACTGCGAACCCGCCCTTTAACTGTGTCTCACTGTGTAATCCTGATCAGAACTGGTGGAGTACTTCAGGGCCCAGATGAGGAAAGACCCGGACATGGCCTCTGCTGTGGCCGCTATCCGCACTCTGCTTGAATTCCTCAAGAGAGACAAAGGTGTGTTTGCCTCCCAGCGTCATTTCTCTTTTACTTGTGATGAATGTAGCTCATGTGGTTGACGTGAACCAGCTGCAGTCTTGACACGTTGTCTCTGCCTCCTCAGGAGAGACGCTCCTGGGTCTGAGGGAGAGCCTGACGTCGGCCACAGACTGCCTGACGAGAGTGGACTCCTCTGTGGCTGTTTCCTCCGGAGGAGAGCTCTTCCTGCGCTTCATCAGCCTCACATCGCTGGAGCACCAGGTGAGAGTCCTACCTGGGACGCAGTCAGTGGTGGAAAGTAACTTAAGTACATTTACTCAAGTACTGTACTTAAATACAGTTTTGAGGTACTTCATTTGAGTGTGTCTCTTTTATTCTAGTTGAAACGTCCACTCCACATTTCAGCAGAGGTTCTTTTTACTCCATTACATTTATCTGAGAGCTACTAGAGCTGCAACCATTGGTCAATTAATCGATTAGTTGCTAACAATTAAATGAGCCGCCAACTATTTTGATAATCTTGAGTCTTTTTTTTAGGGAAAAAAATTCCAAATTCTCTGATTTCAGCTTCTCAAATGTGAATATTTTCTGGTTTCTTTAGTCCTCTATGACAGTAAACTGAGTATTTCTGGGTTTTGGACAAAACAAGACATTTTTCATAATTTTCTGACATTTTATTGACCAAACAACTAATCGATTAATCAAGAAAATAATCTACAGATGAATCAATAATGAAAATAATCATTAGTT
This sequence comes from Thunnus maccoyii, assembly GCF_910596095.1. Lineage (NCBI taxonomy): Eukaryota > Metazoa > Chordata > Actinopteri > Scombriformes > Scombridae > Thunnus > Thunnus maccoyii. The sequence continues at coordinate 26,008,240 of NC_056551.1, read as the reverse complement.
GCAGCTCTAGATGCACCAAAACTGATCCGGTGATGGAAAAAGTGCATTTACTCAAGTAGTACTGAACTACAATTTTGAGGTACTTGTACTTCATTTGAGTATGTCTACTTGACACTTTCGCTCCACTATGTTTATCTGACAGCTGCGATGATTCATCGATTAATAAATTAGTTGCCAACAAATAAATTAATCAGCAACTATTTTGATAATCGATGAATCATTTGGACATTTTTAAAGATAAAAATGTCCAAATTCTCTGATTCCAGCTTCTCAGATGTGAATATTTTCTGGTTTCTTTACTCTTCTGTGACAGTAAACTGAATATCTTTGAGTTTTGGGCAAAACAAAACATTTAAAGACGTCATCTTGGGCTTTTGGGAAACAGATTTATATAAAATACTCTTCTTTGAATAATAATTTGTGTCTGATGTGGTTTTTCCACAAAAAAAAGTTCAATTATCTTCTTAAAATCCTTAAAATGACTTGAAAATGTCTTCTCCTTCTCCCTCATTAAAAATTCCAAAATCTATAAATATGCAAATATTTTCATTTATAAAGTTTAACAGCTGGACACCAGATGTCTCCTCCTTCACTGTAAAGTTCATTCTCAGTGTTAAAGCTTCCACATCACACTTGTATAAGTTGAATATTGTCTTCCAAACTATCTGTGATGTCACAAATCCTGCTCATAAATGTCCTTAAACGGGATTTTCAATGAGCTCAGAGAAACTCTGCACATACATATTTCTGCACAGAGACGTTCAAACATCCAACTGTAGGAACAAGAAGAAGAAACATATTTTTGAGTGAAAGGAGACTTTAAGTGAATCTAATCTTTGTAACTCTGCCTGTCAGGATTTGTCTCGTTGTAAGAAGGTGATGGAGGAGAGAGGAGAACTTTTTCTAGAGAAGATCTCAATGTCCAGGACCAAAGTCGCCAAACTCTGTCATACCTTCATCAAAGACGGTGCTGTAAGTACACCTAACACTTATTTACTGCTCTTTGTACAAACCGTGTGTGCAGCCAATTCAATGACTCTTTGTTCTCTTCTAGAAAATCCTGACTCACTCCTACTCCAGAGTCGTCCTCAGAGTGCTGGAAAAAGCTGCCGGCGAGAAGAAACGCTTCTCTGTGTATGTGACTGAATCGCAGCCTGACGCAGCTGGGTGAGTGAATCAGTGTCAGTTCAACTGTGTTGTTCTCCGAAGGGACAAACACTCATTGAATCGGGGGGGGTTTTCTTTTCTTTCTCTATGCAGGAGACAGATGGCAGAAGCCCTGAGGAAACTCAATGTTCCAGTAACAGTAGTCCTGGATGCAGCTGTGGGGTGAATATATTTATTATAGTTTTTTTTTTATTTAACATGATCTGAGCTTTAGTTATGGAGTAAAATACTGTCATTTCCTCACAGGTACGTCTTGGAGAAGGTAGATCTGGTTATCGTTGGTGCAGAGGGAGTTGTGGAGAGCGGAGGAATCATCAACAAGGTTTGTTCCCAAACTTCTGCCACATCTGTAAAATACTGTTTCCCAGGACAGGAAATAAGACTTTCATGCTCATATGTGTGAATGTTTTGCTCTTGTCGTTGCAGATCGGCACGTATCAGATGGCCATGTGCTCTAAAGCTCACAACAAGCCTTTCTACGTCGTGGCAGAGAGTTTCAAGTTTGTGCGTCTTTATCCGCTCAACCAGCAGGACGTACCTGATAAATTTAAGGTATAATGTGATATAGTTCTTGTGCAAAAGCAGAGAATTTCATGTCCAGACTTACTTTCTGTGTCGCACAGCTCCTCCCTAGTGCACCACGCTTCAAACGTTTTCTGCTGTTTTTTGTTTTAGTTCAGACTGAAATATCTCAACAACTATTTCATGGATTGCGATAAAATCTTGTCCAGACGTTCATGTTCCTCAGAGGATGAACACTATCGATATTGGTGATCTCCTGACTTTTCTATTAGCGACACCAGCAGGTCAAAGTTTAACTAATCTACTGAAATGGGCACTGGATGGCGTACAGTCGAAGAGGTATAATTATAGACGCGTCATGCAGGTGCAGGGATATTCAAAAAGCAGCATCAATGAAGAAAGTAGTGCCTGCACACTGACTCCACAAAAGCCACAAAATTTATTCAAATAGACGTTTAGATCCTCACTTTGATCCCTTTGACCTGATGAAGATCCGACTTGGATTGAAACGTCTATTTGAATGAATTTGGGGCTTTTAGTCCTGTTTTCATGGTTCTCAGAGGATGACGCCTACAGTCTTTTCCTCTAGCGCCACCATGAGGTCGATATTCTTGGTTTTTTAGTGAAACGTCTCAACTATTCATCAACTCATCAGGTCAAAATTTTAGTTTGTTCGATGTCTTTGTTTATGACCAAAATACCTGCATGACCAACGACGTGACCATCAGCCTCAGCTGTACTTTGTGTTTATTGGTAATTAGCTAATTTTAGCATGCTAGCACGCTAAACTATGACGTTGAACATATTAAACATTATGCATAACCTTATTATGAACATGCTAGTGTTTAGCTCAAAGCTGTAACGATTAGTCAATTAATTGATCAACAGAAAATTGGCAACAAATAATAATGGGTAATCAAATAATACATTTTTTTTTAGCAAAAATGCCAAACATTTGCTGGTTGCAGCTTCTCAAACGTGATGATTTGAAGCTTTTCTGTGTCATATATGATCATAAAAGTAATATCTTTGGGTTTTGGATTTGAAGACGTCACCAAGAGCTCTACGAAATTATAACGGACGATTTTCACTATTTTCAAAACGACAAAATGATTAAATAATCGTTAGTTGCAGCCCGACATATTTTATATTACAACTGTATTTATTATCTGTTTATACAGCAGCCTCCTCTTAATGTGTGTCCACAGGAGGAGTTATAGTTAAAAATACATTAATAAACACTTATGTCTACATTATAGTGTGTTATAAACCATTTATTAAATGTTAGCACGACTGTAGACTCTTGTTGTAAAATATTCTTACATGTTCTCTCCTTCTCCTCCACAGTACAAAGCAGATACTCTGAAGACTGTCCAGAACCTGTCAGAAGAACATCCGATGATTGATTACACACCTCCCTCCCTCATCACCCTCCTCTTCACCGACCTGGGAGTCCTGACCCCGTCGGCTGTCAGCGACGAACTCATCAAGCTTTATTTATAACTGTGCCTCACAACTCTCAAATAAAAAACTAAAAAAAAACACACATTACCAAGACGGTAAACAAATGTGGCTTTTCGTGTTTAATTGAACTTGGACATCAAACATCTTCTGCGTCTGAGCCGTCGTGTGACGGTCCTTCTGTTTTGTGTTTTGACTTTGTTATCTGTTTCTCAAAGTCCTCCTCGCTGATTCGCCCTTTCTTTAGTTTCTTGAGGAGCCGGGTGTCGTTTAAAATCTCGTTCATGTCTTCATCGTCTATGTCGGAGCCCTGCGGACGCAGAAGAGATCACAGGAGGGTCTTAAATAGATACAGAGCGCTCATGTTTGAGGTTTTATCGATGTTTTAACGGTCAAATACCTCGTTGTGCTTCCTCTTGGCTGCTGTCTTTTTCCTGCGCTCCTTCTTGCTCTTCTGTTTGGACCACGATTTGTTCCTCACGAAGTTCTTCTTGTGCTGGAAAGTCTCCCCCTCTTTCTCTTTCAGCTCGGCCAGCATCTTCCGTCTCTGTTTCTCCCTGTGCTTGTCCTTGTAGCGGATGGTTTCAGTGTCCACCGTCGTCTGGGCGAAATCCGGGAACGTCTTCCCCCTCAGTTCAGGCATCTTCGGCAGGCGGAGGAGGGCGAAGCCGCGAGCCAAGGCGGCAAAATCCAGATCTAGACGGGAGAAATGTAGCAGAGAAAATGTAAACTTTGTGCGCTCTAGAGAAATAAACTAAATTAAGACGTCGAGTGACTGTTTTTCACCTTTGACTCTGAAGATGAGGCTACACTCGTGTTTGGCGTAGGCCTGGACGAACGAGACGAAGGCCCTCATGCCTCTGTCGAACATGGCGCGGTCCGCCAGAGACATGGCCTTCACTTTGGGCAGAATGTCCACAACGTCGCTCACATGGGACATTTGCTGGAGCGGACACTGATGAAACAACAGAACATTCATTAATGTTGGACGGTGTAAAAACAAGACAACATTTCTGAGTTTGGGCTGAATTCTTCGTCCATTTGTCTGTTTTAAATAACTGATTTTCCTCAGTGTTTCCCTGTTGAGCTGTGGTGGAAGGACAGTAACAAAAAGAGGGACGACTGAAGCTTCATATTAGCTTCAGATATACTTTTAAATTAATTCTTACACAGGAGGAGGACTATGAGTGAGTCAGTATGAACAGGAGGAATAATTATAGTAATAAAATCCTGTTTCAAACTGATATTTCAAGCTAAACATTGTTTTAAGACAGTCTTGATGTTAAAGTTTGTGCTTTTTTTGTCCTTGGGGGCCACCGTACTATTCAAGAACTCACTTTCTGGTTGATGGATAAGAAATTGACGTATGATTCCTCCATCGGCAGCAGAAAGACGAGAGCGTTTCCCTGGTTACCGATACGTGCTGTTCGACCGCATCGATGTACGAAGGCGCTGAGACAAAGACACAAAAATAAAGAAAAAAAAACACATTTAACACATCTGTAAAATTAACATCAACTATTATTCATTCTAACTAACTCAAAACTACATATGAGTAAGAAGACAGCGCTGTGAAACATGTGATCACTGAAACTTTAGACATTTATAAACACAAAGTATCCACACAGGACCTGTTCTCAAAACTTATTACACTGATATTCACCTGCATTTTGTCATTATTATTGTATGAAAACAGCTTATAGCCACTAGAATATTATTGTTATTAACTACCAGGTTATTCAGCTTAATGGTCTGATCGATAAGATGATTAATCAGTAGTCAAGTAGCTGCTTTAACTTATTAAATTAACCAGTTAGTCAACAAATCACATGAGAGACTTTTATAAGTAAATCTTAAGAAGCGGCTCAAATATTTAGTTTCATTTTTAAAAACAGCTGATCACTGTAGTTTTTTTAGCAAACGTAACTCAAATAAGAGGAAATAGGGCATGTGTTGGGACTATTTTCAGTGGCGGAAGAATCCACATTAAACCACAGTGCAGCTGTGTGGCTCACTGACGTGTTTATAATAGTTTTTAGACAACGATGGAGGTCTACAGCACAGAGGAATAAGATATATCACACAAAATACTCGTTAGTAGATCAATTAATTGGTTTTCATGAGATTTGCTGATAATAAGAAAAATATAGAATAACAAAAGACTTTAAATATATTGATCGATTCTAATTTGGTCTTTCAGATCCAGTACTGTAAATGTTTCAGACTGGCTCACCTGGCGCTGCTGGGAGGATCATACTGCAGCACCCAGTTAACATCTGGAATATCAATACCTCTGGCCATGACGTCTGTACACACCAGGATCCCGCTGCAATGTCACACAAAGACAAATAAATATATATAAATCATTCCAGATAACTAGATTTACTGTATCTGTACAAACAAACAAACTGATTCTCACCTTTTCAGAGCTCGGAAGTCGGCAAAGATCTTGTTGCGTTTGTTCTTCATCTTGCCGTGGATGCAGTGGACGGAGACTTTCTTAACCAGCGTCTCCAGAGCTCGACCATAGTACTCGACGCACGCACACGTACTGATGGTGAGACGCAAACAAGTTTAATAAGAACACAACAAAACTTTATAAACTTCAAGGCAATGACGACATAACGCAAGACAGACGCTGTACAGCCATGAATCATCACACACCTCTATTATTAAAAGAGTTTTATTATTACAAGATTTTTATTATATTTAAATAACGCTGCTTTTCTCTTTTATGACAACATTTTTTATGGCGTCGTTTCAATAAACCTTTATTTAAAAACCTTCATGTATAAGGACAAAAGTGATCGGGGGTTTTGTGTTTACATTGTGTGTGTGAGAACTGAATTTGCATGTTTTGGCATTTCCCAGCTTTAACGTACCTGAAGAAGACCAGGTTTTTCTCATGTTTGTGTTGCCGTAGAAACGTCACCAGGTTGTTGAACTTGTCCTCTGGTCTACAAATCTGAAATAACAACAATTATATGTTGAATTTTTTTGTCAATTTTGAGCCGTCTGATGTGAAACGGGCTCTTGTGACACATCGACTCACGATGTAGTAGTTGGAGAGTCTGGACGGGGTTTTCTGGGTGGCGGTGGCGGCTACGCCTTTCTCTTTGACGGTGATGCGTACGGGGTTCCTGAGTCCGGCTCGCACCAGCTTCTCCAGCTCCTGCGTCTGAGTGGCTGAAAACAAACCTGTACGTCTTTGTTTAGGCAGGAAGCCCAAGATGGTGTTCAGACTGGACACAAACACAGAGAAGTTTATTTAAACCTGCGATGATCAGTCGATTGATCCATTGACAGGGAATCAATTGGCAAATATTCTGATAATCAAATAATCCTTTTTTAAGCAAATATGCCAAAATATTTGCTTCTTGAAGCTTCTTATATGTGATGGATTTTATGCTTTTCTTTGTCATACATGACAGTAAACTGAATATTTTTGGATTCTGGACTATTGATCAGACAAAATAAGACATATTTTATAGAAAAAACAATTAAACAAGAAAATAATTGGCATATTAATTGATAATAAAAAAAAGAGCTATGTATGATCTGCACTCTGAGCCCTTTTCTTCTTCTATGTTATAACTGAAAACTGCTCCTTTTTGTTCTGTACCTCATTTCAAAGCCCATGTCCAGCAGTCTGTCGGCCTCGTCCAGAACCAGCACATCCAGACTCTTGACTGAACTCGCCAAGTCCAGACCGTCTGACTTCCTCCTGAACATGTCCTCCAGACGGCCGGGCGTCGCGATCACGATGTTCGCCCTGAAACACACAAACATAGAGAGAGAGACGCTTGTTATCGTCTGTGTCCTGAGGCGTCCTGGATGATGTCATCGCTGTTGTTTCATGTCACCGTCTCTTCTATTCTCCCCTCGTGTCGGTGTTTAGCTCTCTGCTGGTGAAGCGGTGCAGCAGCAGCAGATTTGTTCATTATTTATCGTGTGTTTCTAATAACTTGTGACTCGCACTTTGACGTCATCACATACCCTTGATCCTTGAACTTCTCCACGTCTTCTATCGGGTTTGTTCCACCGATCAGTAAAATCTGCCTGAAAAACAAAAACAGATGAAGATGCTGAAATAAGAAACATGAAGACGCACCACTAATTAACAGAAAACAGGCAGAGGCGGCTGGTTTTCAGGCACAAATGGAAACAATGTGTCTAGGAAATGTTACGATATAGTAATTTCTAACATTTTCAGTGATTTTGCATCATCACTGTCAGCCAGACGTGTGTAAATCCACTGAGAGTTTGTCCATCTGAATATTCATATTTCATACTGTGATCTGTATTCAACACTTGTCTTTCTACTTACGTAAACTGTGGAAACTTCTGGATAAACTGCTCCATCACCTCACTGATCTGGAGCGCCAGTTCTCTGGTGGGAGTGATCACCAGAGCGCCGACCTGCAGGAAACACCACAACACAGACGGCTCAACAGAGTCCAAACCCCCCCCCCAAAAAGCCCCAAATTCACTGTGTGACGTTTGATTTGATTCACTGTAACTTTTATTCATCTTATTTTATTTTATGCTTTTATCTCTTGCCTATGTGTATAATAAGATGTTATATAAATAAACTTGCCTAATTGAAACATGCACTACTGGAGCACATTATCAGCTGACATGACGTTATTCACACACAACTGATCCATAAAATACGATGTTTCAATCCTGACGTTTTGCCGGCAAATAAAAGTCGATTAAAAATCGTAAATCGGGCCCAAAGAATAAGTCGAATCCAAAGATGATACGTCGTCAACAAATGAGGAATCGTCACAAACGGACCACAGATCAGCGTGCGGAGTAATTTTCAGTCTGTTCCTCTCGTAGATGTGACTGTTAAAATTCACTACGAGACATCTGGAGACAGAAAGTCACCTGCAGTCATGTAAACCTTTAAACCTGCTAATGTAGCAGCTGTCATCTACGTCACTGGTTCCCAAAATTTATGGCTTGTGACCCTTTAAAATAAATCAAAGTCTACCTGCTGCTTTATCAGCCATTTAAACAAAAAAAAAAGACTTATTTTGTTTTATCTGAATAACTTTTAGAGGCTTGAGGAGATCAAATACAGCAGCGTGGGGTTGTAACAGCTGCTCGTTTTACCTGCATCTTCTTCAGCTTCTCTTCTCTCTTCAGCAGCAGCTCTATAATAGGAATCACAAAAGCGAGCGTCTTCCCGCTTCCAGTCACCTGAAACGATATATGATGTTTAGTGAGCTGCACAGGAAAGGCTAAAAAAATACACAAAATTATTTTGATAATCGATTAATTGTTTGGAGTCCTTTTTTAAGAAAAAAAAAAGTCAAAATTCTCTGATTCCAGCTTCTCAAATGTGAGTATTTTCTGGTTTCTTTAGTCCTTCATGACAGTAAACTGAAGATCTTTGGGTTGTGGACAAAATGAATGAAAATAATTGTTAGTTGCAGCCCTAAAAATAATAAAAAAATGGAGTTTAAAAAAAGGGTTTCTTATTACAAAGTGGGTGCGTCTGGTCTTACTGGGAACTCTGGAGACATTTGAAGCTTTAAAAGTTAACTGTTATTTTCTCAGCCACAACAGATAAACCAGTTAACAGTCACTGGGTGGATGTCTGGGTTGTAAATAATAACATTGAGGTAGTTGGATGTGAGTTGTATATATATCACTGCTCCTTTTCAGACATGTAATATTTATTTATTTATGTTGTTTATTTATGTTGTTCGTGAGAATTTCTTTATTGTGAGTTTGTAGTTTATGTTTACTGTTACATTTTATTTGTTATTTTTGTTTTCTTGAACTTATTTGTCACATGTTCGAAATAAACAGACATAAACAGCAACAAATGGTGTTGAGCCTAATTAAATAATCAACTTACCGCCTCAGCAGCAACATCTTTGTTACTCATGAAAAGCGGAATACAGGCAGACTGGAGAGAAAACAGGAGATGAGTTTACTGCCTGGTGCTGATGCAGAGTGAACACACACACACACTGAAGATGTTCAGTTACCTGTACAGGTGTCATGTGCGTGAATTTCAGCTCCTCGAGCGTTTGTAAAATCCCGCCGTTGAGCTGAACAGGTAAACTGTCCCACGTGCCCTCTGTCGTGTTGTCCATGTTGGAAACAGACCGACAACCAAAGTTTGAAGCTAAAGTTGTTAGCCACTGCTGAGCTAACTGTCTGCTGGCTCCCCACGCTGCTCCGACTTCCGGGTGCGCTGATGTTTACAAGCCGGGTGGAACCTGAAGCGCTGCGGCGAGAATCGTTCCGCCTACCGATGTTTCTTCTATTTCTTTTTCTTCTTCTTTGAGTTGTTGTATGTATTTTTATTTTTTATTATTTATTTATTTATTTTTACCTCCTCCTATGTGGTATTTTGTTCTTATTGAATATAAAAAGCTTCCTGAACAAACTCTTGACCGAATGTTTATTTTTATATAATTGAATTTAATTCCCCGGCACTTTGTTTCCTCTTTTTGTTCTTCATAGTTGTTCATATATTACTGTTTTTTAATTTTATTGTTTTCAATAAGTTTAGGAAAAATAGTGTGTGTTTAAAAAAAAAAAAAAATTTAGCAATAGAAGTAATGAAATCCTTTACTTAAATAAAAGTAGAAGTACTACAGTGTAAATCATTCCAGTAGTAGAAGTAAATATTAGGGCTGCAACTAAAAAAAATCACACTCATGTGATGGGGATGGTGTCTTAAAGGGGACATATCATGCACATTTCCAGGTCTATATTTGTATTCTGGGGTTCTACTTGAACATCTTTGCATGACTTACAGTTAAAAACTCCTTATTTATCTTATACTGGCTCTTTATGCAGCCCCTCAGTTCAGCCTCTGTCTGAAACAGGCTGTTTTAGCTCCTGTCTCTTTAAGGCCCTCCTCTGTTCTGATTGGTCGGCTTCAAGAAGCTTCCTCCGGCTTCGGGGGCTACGTAAACAGTAGTAGCAGAACTTTGACCATGTTTAACATTCAACATCATAACAGTAAAAAAATAAGAAAAAGCATAATATGTTCCCTTTAAATTTAGGAGATTTGAGGTTAATAATCACAGGGTAGTCCATGACTGGCATATCAAACTACATTACAGATTAGTCCTCTGGAAAACTCACAAAATCTACATTTTCTCTGTTGAGCAGAGGATGAAGACTGAAGGCAAAAAAAGGCCGTCAGCTTATAAGAGTAAAGAGTAGTAAATACTGAAGTACAAGTACCACAAAATTGTACTTGAGTAAAGTATTTGAGTAAATGTACTTACTTTCCACCACTGAAGAGCTTTTATTTAAGTATTAAAGTATTGAAATATTACAAAAAAGGTCCCACATTGAAAATCTTATGAACAAGTACAAAAGTCTCATCAGCAAAATGTACAAAAAGCCTCAATTAATAATAAGTAATTGTTATTTCTGATGCAACAACATGTAATAAAAACATGTTTCTATAATAAATACAGTAGATTTATTAGATTCAGTAGATTGAAAATGTTCCTTTCTGGGTTTTCTGTACTGTGAAAAAACTCAAGTTTGTTCAAACGGCCAGTTTTAAGACAGAAAGATGAGATTCTCTCATCACCTCTGAGGTGAACTGGAGGCTTTTCTTCTTATTTTGGATTTTAAACTGACGTGTTTGGTTGTTGAGTAAACGTGTCCATCTTCACATTACACTCTGCTTTCTTTCTATATGCTAAATCTGGCATCAGACTTGCATTTGATAGTTTGATAGTCACTCATTTCTTCATCGTTATCAGAAAATTAATCAGAATTTTAGACCTTTCGCACAAGAGTGCAACATTTTGACTTGTCATAGCAGGAAAAGCACAGATGGAAACAATAACATTAACTTATTGTGATGCAAGGAAACAATTTAAGATGTTAATAGTTACACCTAGCTTGGTACATGCTGCTACACTGTGGTAGCAAAGTGCAAAATGTTTTGTTTTGCTTAATGTTCAATATCTCCTTCCAGTATTTTACTGCAACTGCTGCTCCAGTACGTCTCTCCCAGACCTGGTTACTCTTTAATGGTTTTTTTAATCTAACTGAGTAAACCGTACAAGAATTCCAACACACATGTACATTGCGTCTATACAAACGGCACAATAAAGCAATAACAGAGTCTTTTAAAAAAGTCAAAATGTCTGCTGTGAAACTTTTTTTATTCAACTTTCTCTCCATGTTCAGGATCCACTGTATTAGACGATTTTGCAGTCAATCTTTCTCAATAAGACATCGTTACCACCTGTTTGAAAAAGACATCCAAGCAATTGTACAGAATATTGGCTTTATTATGAAACCTGGGGCTTTTTTTTTCCACAGACAACCATTCTACATTTGTACAGATCCATTTACCAGATTTATGCTGTAATCACAAAAAAGGAGAGAGTGTGTACAGAACAGTTTGCCTGCCTGATCTCACCGAAGATTGTTTTTGATACAAAACTGGAGCATATTCAGTAAAAAAAACGCAACACTTCTTCGGACGCTGCAGCTGTGTGTCAGATGTGAAGCCGCTGCCTTGGACGTTAAGAGTTTTACCTTGTATGGGGAAAAAAAAAAATCGTCCGAGATTCATTCATTTGAAGGGCATCGTCACAAAAAAAGGTTGCGTCTTAATGAATATGCTCCAGAAAAAAAAAAACAGTTCAAAATTGTATACAATCGTATAATTTAAATTCCCCAACCCCAACAAAATAACTATATAAGAAGCAACTAAAGCACACAGCAGTCATTAGGTGTCAGACCCGCCCACCCAGCCAGCCACCCTCAATTAACACGTAACACTTATTTCAGTATTTTTCTACACGTAGGAGTTTCACCCCAAGTAGTTCAGTTTAAAACCCTGCCTCAGCTCCTCGAGGTCTCGCCGCCAAAGCGAGTTTTAAAATAGGAAGTGTCTGAAATTCAAAAATCGACTCGTGAACTCTTACAGGCCGAGAAACCGCTCTGCCTGTTGTTTTCTGAACTACATAAGGGAGTCCCCGCTTCCCCCCCGCGAAAAAACATGTCCACTGAAGTCTCCCACCCCTCCCCTCCCCTCCCCTCCCCCCTCCCCTCCCCCCTCCCCTCCCGACGGCATGGATCGCTGTGAATCAACAGACAAGAGCTAGAAGCTGTAGAGTTTCCCTTAAAGACCAGCTGCTATATGTAAATCCTTCAGATATTTCGGCGTGTTCGTCAGGAGTGCAATTTGTTGTCTGAGAGCGAAACACAATGCACAGATATCACATATCTGCCAGCACATCGTCTGACATGACCCCCATAAAAACACAATCCCCGTCCCCGTCTCCCCCCCTCCTTCCTTCCTTCCCTGCATCTCAGACAATTAGCTAATGTATTCTGGTTTTTTAATCATTTGAAAAAGGTTTAAATCTTAATAAGGGCTACATTCTCCTGTGGGGGACTCCTGGCGTGTCTATCCATCCATGTGCATTTCTAAGTAGTCTCTTTCATCTTAAAATTATGAGCCTCACAGTCATTCATACAGACGAAACTGTACTGGCATGAACTCCGTAATTAACTGTAATTATCAAACAATATTGGAGGAAAAAAAAACAACAAACAGTTAAAACCAAAAAAAAAGAAAAAACTAACGCAAACACCAGACATCTATCCCAGAATCTTTTGGCCGTTCGTTCCAAACATACAATTATTACACGTATAAAGAAGGAACCAAAAATAGGTTAACAGGAGAACAAAACATCTGAGATCCAATCATATGTAGGCTTTACTCAAAACTGCCAGTCTCATTTCCAGAGTGTAAATAACTGTCTTGGTGTTGGAGAAAACAGTGGAGGACACACAGGGATCGATTCAAAATCGCACTACACCACTCGCCGTACTTCGAAAAATCTCTTCAGGTAGTAAATCTGTCCGAGCGTCATCGCCACCAGAACCAGGGCTTCGAAGAACGACCACAGCACCACTCTGCTGTTTGTGTTGTCGTTGACTAGAAGCAGAAGAAGAAGAAAAGAGACAAGTTTGTGAAATTACAATCGCATAATATCATCACTAGTTATTTTTGGGATTTTATTTTTAGACTCACTTGCTCTGTGTATCCTCTCACGGACCTCCATGTACTCCTGCTCGTGCTTCACAGCTGTCATGGCAACTGCCAGCTCATTGATCATCTCCTCCAGCTTGTTTTGGTGAGCTGAAACAGGAAAAACATTATCCATCAGCTGAAAGTCACAACACGAGTTACTGTGCACAAACAAAAAACATGCACAGGGTATGCAAAACATGCATAACATCTGTCGTGTGTGTGTGTGTGTGTGTGTGTGTGTGTGTGTGTGTGTGTGTGTGTGTGTGACTGGGGAAGCAAGACATTTGTAATTCATACGTGTTCTCACTGTGCAAGTAGTCAAATCACTCAGGAACATATCAAAACTCCTCATGTAGCGTAGGAATGCACGATATTAGTTTAAACTATGGAAACAACTCTGGTTAGAGGAAACTCTGCAGTGCATCACAAACTCAAAAGTCTATTTCACAACAGCAGTACGCTGCCCTGTTCCCTACCATCCCAGCTGTCACCACCTACAAAGAGGGGAAAAGTGGCCAAAATAAAGTCAAATAAAAAAGGGAAGAAACTAACACACAAACTCAATAAAAGCAGAATAAAGAGAGAAAAAAATGGTTTACACTGTGCTTGATTCTTCTGGGAACAAGCTGGCAGATTTAAATGATATGGAATTTCTTATTTTTGTCTCTTGTAAACAAACATTTATGAATCTTCTTCTACGCCTACCTTCTGTCTCCATGTCTTGGCCTTTGGGTGCCTCTCCGATATCGATGGTAAACATGACAATCTTGGGTGTCATAGTGGACATCTTGTTGCTGAAGCAGAACTTGTAGGTGCCGTCCATGTGTGCTGCCACCGAGTATTTCCCACTGGACTCTCTGTCGCCTTTGTAAATCTGCTTTCCATCAGGCCCTGTTATCTGTAGAAAAAGGAGAGAAATAAAAGAGTTAATAACAGTGCACCAGTAATATAACATGATGGCTTTTGGAGGCAACATATGGCAACACTTGAGTGAAATAAAAACACTCACAATTGTGCATATTAAAACAGAGCAACATGTACACGGAAAACTTGTAAAAGAGAAGCTTAATTTTATTTTGTTTCACGTTATATTAGAGGTTTTAACACTTCTGCAGAATTTAGCCGCTATGCTAACGCTGCACTTCCTGTATCGTTTTGAATAATTCAATAACAAGTGACACACGTTTCTTAACATACATCTGCCTGAATAATACCCCTGTAACAATCTATTCCTTCAGATTTAGTTGTTTTTGTCCGGCTGTGAGTGAAAAGCGATCAACCCTGGACAGAAACTAGTTTAATGTGTCGTTACGCAGACAGACGGCGGCTGCTGCTGCTAACGTTAGCGCAGGCCCGCCGCCGCAGGTTTAAGTTCAAAGAAACGCAGATTTCCCCTCGTTATGTGGCTAATTTATCATCTCACCTCAACATCGATGTCCAGGAAGCCTCCTTCGGCTACCTCAAACATGAGGCCCATCTTGGTGCCGGAGTTGACCCGCTCATAGAAGCACTCCTCGGCATGGGCGTCTATGCTAACGAAGTAGCCGGACGCAGTGGCAGACAGGACGGCCAGCAGGACAACCAGCTCCGACACGGTAAACATGTTTGAAATGTGTTATGGCGAAGGTCGCACCAAGCCAGAGGATATAAAGGGTATCCTTGCTTCAGGATGTCGGTTTGTATGATTGAATTGTTGCAGGAGAGGAGCCGCACCAGCTTCGCCTGCTCTCTGACTGCCACGTACAGGCTTAAACCAGCCGGCGAGCAGCGAGGGCCAAAATTAAGAGAGTGCGTGGCGCAAAGGTTGTCACAATGAAGATCTGTAGTGGTGACTCTCCTCTAATTCAGAGTGGAGCAGTGATGGAGGAAGTACTCAGATAAAAGTATAATACAGAAATGTGAAAATACTCCATTAATAGTAAAAGTCCTGCATGAAAAATCCTACTACAGTAAAAGTACATAAGTATTATGAGCTTGATGTAGTTAAAGTATTGCAGTAAAAGTAGTGGTTTGGTCCCTCTGACTGATATATTATTATATATGACATCATTAAATTATTGATACTGAGGCATTAGTGTTAGAGCAGCATGTTACTGTTGTAGCTGCTGGAAGTGGAGCTAGTAATCTTTGATTTTTTGCTGAAATATTGGATCATTTGAACATTTATTGAAATGAAAGCATGTGAGAAGTTTAGAGGGAAAAATCACTATTTGATGGAGCTGTTAACAACTCATAGACATGTGAAATGTGACCCCGACTACACACTGCTTTTTGTAAGACGTCAAAAGCCAAAAAGGTTGGAAACCACTGGTTTCATCTTTAACAATGTGTTGTATTTTAAAAGCTTGTTATATTATCCATTGTGTCAAATCTTCATCTGAAAAGTAACTAAAGCTGTCAAATAAATGTAGTGGAGTAGAAAGTACAATATTTCCCTCTGAAATGTGGTGGAGTGGAAGAATAAAGTAGCATCACATGGAAATACTCAAGTCAAGTACAAATAACTCAAAACTTATGTAAAGTACTTGAGTAAATGTACTTAGTTACTTTCCACCACTGGAGTGTAGACCTTATATAACTCTTCATTTTGATAGGATGACTACTTTTATTACTCAATATATAGACTCTGAATTTTCCTTTTCTTACCACCAAGTAGACAACTGTTTATTTTTTCTAATTATACCTCTGCTAAAGCTAATGAGTTACATCTATATTAACTTTTATTAAAGAGCCCCTCCAGACATGTATTAAGACTCTGCTTGGAACAATAATGTGTGTCTGATGTGGTTTTTCCACAAAAAAGTATAATTACCTGTTAAAATCCTTAAAATGGCATCTACTCCTCCCTCATGAATTCATAATCTATTATATGCAAATATATATATTTTTTTTTATCTCAGAAGTTTAGAGATCCCCTCCAGACATGTTTTAAGTTTTGAATAATAATTAACATCTGATATAGTTTTTCCACAAAATAGTTAAATTACCTCGTTAAAATTTCTTAAAATTACATCTATTCCTTTTCCTGCTGGACACCAGATGTTTCCTCCTTCACTGTAAAGTTCATCCGCAGTGTTTGTGCTTCTGGAGGCTTCAAGTTTCCACATCACACTTCTGCATAAGTTGAATATTGGACCAGGATTGACTCTAAACTAGTTGTGATGTCACAAATCCTGCTCGTAGGGCCCCTTAAAACTGGATTTTCATTGACTGCAGATAAACTTTCCACTTTCAGCAGATGAATGTGAAAACAAACTCTGTTCATACATCATTCTGCACAGAGAAACTAAAACATCCAACTGCAGGAAGAAGAAGAAAAACACATTTATTGAGTGGAGACAAACATACAGCAACACAATAGAGCATACTGGTTTAATTGAAGTTATGAATGGTTTTGGCTGAACAGGTGGATCTCAGTCTGGGTCATACAGATTAATTCATGCCATTAACGTTTGTTCATCTGACACTGTTTTATCACCAGTTTACTGTAATTATGTGGTTTAAGATAACTGCCATCATCTCAGTGATGGGTCCTAGTAAAGGTTACATCCTAAAAAACTCTCCTTAAAGACCCCAAAAACAAAAACCTTCTGGCTTGGAGCTGGACGTCACAATTTAAAGAGTGTTTTTCTTTCTTCTAACAATATCTTTATTGATATTTTCAAATAACATACAACAGTATAGACACACATATGTTCATAGAGATTATAAAGGATAATATCAAAGGCAAGTAGTCTCTAGTTCGTAACATATGATAACTCCTGATATCAAATTGTTCCAATAGAATAATCAATAAATAACTAATAATGAATATATTTAGTTTTTGTTGGTGCTGCTCAGGTGTCTAAGTCTCATTTCAAGTATTTTTCTGAGTTACTATAATACCAAAATCAAACTACTTGCTCCTCTCACAAGAGAAAATATTCATTAAGAGTGAGATGACACTGAACAGCCTGATACTCCTGGTACTGTTTTTCATCTACGCATCTAAATGGAGGAAAATGAAAGCCCTGTTTTCAGTTTTTAAAAGGGACGTTGTGGACAGTTGTCTCAGTGCTTTGAGACTAATGAAAGGAAAACATGCAGAGTCTCTACTCAGAGTTTACAACGAACTGAAAATATCTGATGACCTCCAGAGCAGCGGTCAGCACTCAGGTTCAACCATGGGACAGTTTTTTTTTAGCACTGTCTATAGGGGGGCTGACATATAGGCGCTGTGAAAACGAAGCTTAATATGTTTTGTTTATTTCTTTTTATTGATTCAAGAATAAAATTGGGGTTGTATCTGTGGGCAGATTTCATAATTCCCATTAGTAAGTGACAGCAGCTTATTTTAATACTCATTTGGCAAAAAAACAACTCATAAACATGAACACATCCTCTATGTTACAATACAAGACTAGAAATGTAATTGATAATGTATCCACACATAATAAAAAGTGCTGTTATTGACACAAATCTGTTCTGCTCACAGCCAAATTATGTTATGTACCTTTTTTATTCACCTGGTAAATTTATAAGATGTTAGGAGGTCGAATATGTTGGGATTTACATGAGACTTGTGTTTACATTGTTATCTCCTGTAGATTTATGAGTAGTCATGAACAAGATTTAATGCATAAAAGGGAAAACTTCAGCTTTCCTTTAAGGGCTAAATATTTTTGTTGGAGGCCCAGATTTGGCCCACGGGCCACTATTTGCCAACCACTCCCCTAGAGCAACTACAAACCTACAAATAATAACCTACTACAAACTACTACAAATAATCATGGTATCATTGTAATATTTTCTATTATTATTTACCTTATTATATTATTATTTTATTGCTTCTCCTTGTTATTTTAAGTCATCTTTCTTATCTAATGTGCCTCGTATGTTAAGAGATGTTTATTGTTGTTATTGTTTGTATGTTGATGCTTGTAAATTAACCTTTTCTCAATAATAATAATAAAAAAAGATGATTATGTAATCATGTGATCTCTGCGGACTCCGCAAAGTTTCAATTTGTGCAACTGCCGCGCGGCAGAGGCGGTGCGGCAGCGGCAGACGTTCCACTCCCTCCGCTGCCGCTCTGCCGCGAGTGCCGCTGAAATCAATAAGCTCTAATGAGCATGCGCGGAGTGAAAGTGGACGGGCTCTTTAATTTACGTTACGCTGTTTGCCGGACGGGTCCGAACGCTGCGGTTTCTTTCGAGGGGGCGACGCGCAAGCGAACATCGGCCGCCGCGGGTGGAAAAATCTGCGCACCCTCTGTTTTGTCGCATGTTTGGTGACGTCCGATAATCGACTTGCTGTGAAGTCTCCGGGGCCGAGGCCTACAGACTTTTTGTAGCGCCCGCTGGTAAAATCTCCCGTCGATGCCTGGATTCCGGTGCCCGTTGTGACCGGGTGTGAACCGATGAAGCACTTTATCCTGTGATTGAAGCAGAAACGGTCGGAAACGTTAGCCAGCTAGCTGAAGCTACCGCTAACTGCCAGCGAGGAAGTGAGGAGCGAAAAAAAATGACATCTCGGAGGTAAAAGGAGGGGGGGGGGAGGCTGTGTGGAAAACAATGTCTGCTGATCATGTTAGCTGAGCTGGCTAACTTTAACTCAACTCAGCTGTTTGGATGTTGTCGGTAAACAAGCTCAGAGTGTCCCGGTGTTTCTGGAAAAAAAAAAGCTGGAATAGCTAGCAAAACCGCTTCATGTAGCACACACACCGGCAACTTGTAACCCAGTCAGAAGCTGTTTGGCACACACTGTAAACACTGATACCAAACCTACAAAGCTCACTCACTTCTTTGTTATTCATAGATTCTAGTAACAGACAAAGTTGAAGATAGCTGAACACTGACTTTGACCGCTGAAAGCCGAGCACAGCTACTGTCAGCAGCACTGAACGGCTTTATTGTGTTATGAAATGCAAATCAAGTCAGTTTCGTGCAACTACACATCACGAATCACAGATCGGTCTCAGAGCGACTTCTATCCTTAGATTTGGAAAAGGAAAAAAATGCCTTTTTAATGGGGGGAAAAGGGGAGGAAACTTCAGGAAGAGCAACAGAAGAGGAGAGATCTCTCCTCCAGTACGGAGACATGAAATGTGAATATATACAGACAATATTAAAGGACGGGTTCACACTTTTTAAAGCAACAGTCAGGAGCCCAAATGAACAGTGAAACATGTGTTTTATTGCTGTAATAATCCCCCCTGTTCCCCCCTTCATAATGCACTTACAATCTAAATGATGGAGGACAAAATCCACAGTCCTCCTTCTGTGCAAAAATTCATTTAAAAGTTTATCTGAAGCTAATATGAAGCTTCAGCATCCAAATGTGTCAAATCAAGTAGATATCTTTCAATGTTACAGTCTTTTTAGTGCCAAAGTCCCTCTTTTTGTTACTATACTTCCATCGCAGCTCAACAGGGAAACACTGTCCGAGGAAAACCTGACTGTCATTTTAAGACAGACTTGAAAAATTGTGAACTCATCCTTTAAGTAAAAAGAGTACAAACATAAAATACTAAGTGCAGAACATTTGTAGCAGAGCGTAAAAGTGATTTGAAGTGAAGGCTGCGGATCAGAGACGACATCAAGCAGCTTTCAGGTGCTGCTAAGATCTCGTAGGACCACAAAACCTCCTCAGTATCACAAAGAAAGACGACAGACAAAACTGAAAGATATCATTTTTAGAGGGAGAAGTCTAGAGCTGCAACGATTAATCGATTAAATGATTAGTTGACCCTTATTTTGACAGCTGATTAATCGTTTTGAGTCATTTTTTAAGGGCAAAATGTCCAAATTCTCTGATTCCAGCTTCTCAAATGTGAATATTTTCTGGTTACTTTTAGTCTTCTATGACAGTAAACTGAATATCTTTGAGTTGTCGGGACAAAACAAGACATTTTACACTGTTTTCTGGCATTTTATAGACCAAACAGCTAATTGATTAATTGAGAAAATAATGGATAATGACAATAACAGTTAGTTGCAGCCCTGCTTGGTACTGACACAACAAGATAAAGGGAGAGAACAGAGACCACCAGTGTTTTAACTCTAAATAAGTCTAGATTTCATACGAACGGTCACACAGCAGGACGTACAGTCATGTTGGGTCTGAAGTGACGGATTGTAAATCATCCGCGGCGGTTGAGACACTCGCATTGTGTCCGAAACCTCTCTGGTGTTTACTCACTCCCAACCTTTTCTTGGCACAGAGGATTGTTCTTATACCGTCAGTGTCGCTGCGGCTCGGCCTGTTTGTGGGTTTGACATGCCTGTTCTTAAATTATACGAGCTCCGGTTCAGACGTGATCTCTCTCTCTCTCTCTCTCTCTCTCTCTCTTCCTCCCAACACACAAATAAGCTTTTGGTAAAAGTCAGAAAATAAACAGAGATGGAGAAGAGAGGAAGAAGACAAGAGAGAAAAGAGAGAGAGGCCTCGAGAGACGGAAACGTAGACTTGTTTAGTCTGTGTTGAGTTGTGGTTATTTAAAGAATCATAAAAAAAAAAAAACCCAGATTGACCTTCATGTACAGCTGTTATGCAGTGATGTTCTAGTTACTCTTCAGTACTGATGACTGGCCTCAGTTTAAAGTCAGTGTTCAATGTATTTACAGCAGAAAACTCCAGAATAACATAAAGAGCTGCGAGGATTAGTAGATTAATCGACTATTTTGAGTCATTTTAAAGAAAAAAAATGTGCAAATTCTCTGATTCCAGTTTCTTGATTGTGAATATTTTATGGGTTTTTTTGAATATCTTTGAGTTTTGGACAAAATAAAACCTTTGAGGACGTCATCTCGGGCTCTGAGAAAGCATGATTGACATTTTTCACCGTTAACAAATCAATCAATAATGAAAGTAATCTTTAGTTGCAGCCCTGATAACCTATAAAGAAATATAATCATCATTCATTTGATATATATAATATATACTTATATACTACAGTAGGGCTGCAACTAATGATTGTTTTCATTATCAATTAATCAGTTTTTAGTTATATAGCTCAATATCTATATATTGACATCTAATAATGTCCTCCTGCCTCTTGATGTACTTTTAGTGTCATCGCTTGCTTTGAGAAAAATGCTCTATAAATAAAACGTATTGTTATGACTATTATATCAGAAATCACACATTTTTCTCAAGTATACAAATCCTTTATCTGTAGACCCTTCATCGATTCATCGTTCGGTCAACAAAACGTCTCAGAAATTATAACTTTTTACTCACTTTTCACTATTTTCTGAGTCACAGGTGACGTCTTGTTTTCTGACCAACAGTTTAAAAACCAACGATGTTCAGTTTACTGTCATTTATGACAAGAAAAACACATTTTAGAAGCTACAACCAGCTCATTTTTTTGCCATTTTTTGCTTAGAAAAATGATTATTCGATCATGAAAACAGCTCGACGCTACAGTGAACTCTGTAGTGAACAGTAAATAAAGATTTTAGACACATAGCCATAACTGACAGGTGTAGTTATGGTGCAACTATAGTTTTTTTTTAATCTATTACATGTGTTACGGTTAGAAAAAAAGTCGTTTAAGTGACGTGTTTATCACTATTTTCATTGCAATGTGGGAAGTTTTGAGGATTCTGTATAACATGAACCAGTTTTATCAGGATTCTTCCTTAAAATGTCGTTAAAATTTAAGTTTCTGGTCACTTTATTTGCACCGTGTATCAGTCAGATAGCAGAGTAACAAGGTTATATTTACTAGGACTGAATCAAACCTCGTATTTCTACATAATCTACAGTAGATTTGTGAAATTCTGACAAGTTTTGTTGTTTAATATAAATATCAAAACTTCAGCTTTCATCAGGAGGCCAAAATATGTTTCCCTGAGGGCCGGATTTCGCCCTCGGGCCACTATTTGCCCACCGCTAGACATACAGTAGAGCGTTAATTTGATAAAAAGTCAAAGATGAAAGTAAACAAAGCGCACTATACAGTAATAAGGAAGTGATTTCAGACAGAAGCTAATCATCGTTCCTCTCTCCCATCTCTCAGGTGGTTTCACCCCAACATCACAGGCGTGGAGGCTGAAAACCTCCTGCTGACTCGAGGAGTGGATGGCAGCTTCTTAGCCAGACCCAGTAAGAGTAACCCGGGAGACTTCACCCTCTCAGTACGGTGAGTCATTATCAGCTATAAGCAGTAATCACTTCCCTTTTTAAAGAAAACGTTGAATGATAGTATGAAGACCGACCTTTTTACTAATAATAAAAAAAAAAAAAAGCTTGTGGTTTTTATCTCGGGGCCTGTCCACTCATAAATTTTGAAGCTGAAGTATCATTAACTGGGTTTAGCTGATGTAGACGATGTTATTTTTGGAAAGAGTCTCATGTTTGAGCCCGTTCTCTCTCTCTCTCTCTCTCTCTCTCTCATCTCTTCACCATATTTACTTCCTATGGAAACAAAACAAAGTCACGCTCCTCTTGTGGAGACATTTCCAGACTGGGAGACCAGTCTCTTCTGGTTCAAACCAGCGCATGTCTTTTCTCCCTTCTCTGCACATTTCTGCCAGACTTTTTAACCAGAAGTCATTCAGGGTTACAGAGCTCCAGACCTGCCACAAGTTCTCCTTTTTTTTTTTTTTTTTTTTTTTTCTATTTTCCGAGATAATGGTGGTCACCTACGATGACTCAACGCGGTTTTTTGTAGCGTCTTATCTGATTGGCCGGTCAGTCTGTTGCATAAAAACGTTCAGTTCGGTCTCTCGGTGTCATCACCGCTGCCTTTGAATATCTTTCACAGCTTTTTAAGTCTCTCACCTCTTGTAAATAGCAGAGATGTTGTAAGTGATGCATGCAGAACACTTAGAAACAATTAACTCATCAGTCAGTTGTATTTTTTCACAGCAAAAATGCCAAAATTTCACTGGTTCCAGCTTCAGAATATTGATGCATTGACTGAGGAAAGAGAGAAATATTATATATAGTTGATCATATGTTACCTGTAAGACTCGTGTTTTGTTTGAGCTGTGAAACACGGTGAGAGAAATGAAAAAGTGTGAATGTCAGCAGCTGGAGAGTCAATAACGTGGGGCTTTAGAGGAGGAGACTGTAGAGACGTCGGTCTGTTTGAACTATAGTTTAGTCGACTTCGCTGCATTTATCACCGGACAGCGACTGACAAAATGTGAGTCCACTCTTCTCGACAGATATGTTGATTTCGCAGCTTTTAGTGGGCAGAGACTGTTTGTTGCTTTTTTTTTATACCAGATATGTCAAAAAATCTGAATATTTTGGGGTTTTGGACTTTAAGTTGAATGAAACGACACTTTAAAGATATGTTAACTTAAATTTTGAGAAATTTTTCACATTTTTCTGTCATTTTATAGACAAAATGAGTTTAGTTGCAGCTTATTTGAACTATAACACATGCACAGGTCTATACGTGGACTCATATGACTCCTCAGTATAGATATATGTGTTTATAACGTTCTTGCTTCTGATGGTAACTCTTCTGTAAATGTGTTTTGTTTTTTTTTCTGCAGGCGAAATGGAGCCGTCACCCACATTAAGATCCAGAACACAGGAGACTACTACGACCTTTACGGCGGGGAGAAGTTTGCCACTCTGGCGGAGCTGGTGCAGTATTACATGGAGCATCACGGCCAGCTGAAAGAGAAAAACGGAGACGTTATCGAGCTCAAGTATCCGCTCAACTGCGCGGACCCCACCTCAGAGAGGTGAGCACCGACGCGTTATCGGTTCTACTTTGGGTCGTATTGAATTGTTAGTTTTCTTTATGGAGTTATGAACATATTGGGACGGCCAAGTTTGGAATAAATACGACTTTTATTGTGTTAGAAAGATGTATCTATCTCACAGTATTGTGCAGAAGTTTAGGCACTAAATGGAAAGTGAGGTTTAAAAAATAATTACATGAGTAGTTTTTATTTATCAAATAACTTCATACAAAGTTCAGCAAACAGCAGAAACTTAAAGTAAAACCTTTAAACCAGCAGCAGCTCTCCTCCTACAGCAGCAGGTCGGTTGTTCCTGCATCTTGGAGAAGTTTCCACAGTTTGCCACATTTAGTCAACATCATCCTGCTTCTTTTTAAGTTGTAGTTGAATAAAAGTCTGTGTGTTTTAAGTCTTATCTTAGTTATATTGAACATTTCAGTCAATCAAATCTATCTGAAGCCAATCATCTTTTGTTATTTTAGTCAAACTTATTTTATCTTTTATCTGATGAAAAACAGGCTGAATGATTAAGATGCAGCTTTGCAAAGTGCTTTGAAAGTGTCTGATCTGATGATATCAACGTAAGGAAAACACCCAGACATGGAACATTTACATTTTTATTTTGAAAGCAATACAATTCAACAACTGGGTGACACCGACGTACACACTAGGGATGTGCCGGAATACAAAAACATTATTCGGCAAAGCATAAATAGCAGGTTTCATACGAATATTTGTTTCATACAAATATTTTAAAAATGATTTGTTTTTGGGAAGAAAAAAAAAAGGTCAGGTTAGATCACTATCTCAGTGTCTCTCCTCTGCTCCGCTGTGACGTCTGTCAGCAGGTCTAAACGAGGGGAGTCACATCCACCTGCTACATGACGCACATTTCCTAATTTAGACATCACTCCCGGAGCTACTGACACTTTAATTTAATAAAATTAAAAACGTAATAAAAACAAAAACAGTATTTTTTAAGCCTCTTTCCACTTTTATTCAAATACAAATACAAATAATTTTGCTGCTCAACAAATAGATACAAATACAAATACTGGTCCCTCTGCACATCCCTAGTACACACACACACACACACACACACACCGCTGTAAACATCTTATTCATTTATGCATTTTCTTATTAATTGCAGCTCCCCTCTCCACCCCAACACTCATATTCACTGCTTGTATTTAGAAAAAAAAACAGTCTATAATATTCTGTCTCAGTTTTGGTAAAGTTTTTATTTTTTAAACTACATTTTAGTCTCCTTTTTTTTTTCGTCAACAGTATTTTATGTTGATACAGTCACAGTTAGTGTTTAATGACGTCGGTGTCGTCTCATCTTAGTCATGGAAACAAAGGTTGTTGACGAACATATGTTAGTCATAGTTTTCATTAACGAAATTAACACCAGATGATTGGAAGGAAGAAACAAGGATTGACTGAAGGAAGTAAACGAGGAAGGAAGGAGAGAAGAAAGGAAGGATAGGAGCTAGGAGCGAAGGAAAGAAAAAGGAAGGACACAAGGATAGAAGGAATGAAAGAAGGAACCACTGAAAGACAGCAGTCAGCGGACTCACACTCTCCTGTTTCTGTAGATGGTTCCACGGTCACTTGTCGGGTCGGGAGGCCGAGAAGCTGCTGACAGAAAAGGGGAAGAACGGCAGCTTCCTGGTGAGAGAGAGCCAGAGTCATCCCGGAGACTTCGTCCTGTCGGTCCGAACGGGAGACGACAAGACGGACAGCAGTGACAGCAAACCCAAAGTCACTCACGTCATGATCCGCTGTCAGGTAAACCCGCCTTCCTCCTCAACGCTCCTCAGCTAAACGGAGACATTTTATTCTCTCCGTTACGGTGTGATACTGACAGATACAGATGTTTTTTATCACTGTTCTGATTTCTCTTGAGTCACCTGGTTTCTTGAGTGCACGTAAAACATCGTGATTGTCACGTGACCGGTCTTTTGCACTCGTGGCTGACGTGTCTGTGTCTTTCTCATCCAGCATGACCTGAAGTACGACGTGGGCGGAGGGGAGAAGTTCGACTCCCTCACCGACTTGGTAGAGCACTACAAAAAGAACCCCATGGTGGAAACTCTGGGTACCGTGCTTCAGCTCAAACAGGTACCTCTCCTCCTCCTCCTCCTCCTCCTCCTCCTCCAAGTATCCCAAAACTGACTTTACAATCTGCTCAACAAGTAAGACAACTTCTCTCTCCTCTCCAGCCGCTGAACACTACTCGCATCAACGCTGCAGAGATCGAGAGTCGAGTCAGGGAGCTGAGCAAACTAGCGGAGGCCACAGACAAGGTCAAACAAGGCTTCTGGGAGGAATTTGAGGTGAGCGGTTGTCTCATTCTGCAGATCTGTCCTTTTTTTATGGATGAAACATATAGAGTAAATAAATATCATGCAGTTTGATAAAAGATGTTCTGGTTGGCTGGAAATGTTGACTCTCTTGTTTCTTTTTGTTTTTTCCTCAGACCTTGCAGCAACAAGAGTGCAAACTGCTCTACAGTCGCAAAGAAGGCCAGAGAGCAGAGAACAAAAACAAGAACAGATACAAGAACATTCTGCCTTGTGAGAAACTCTCTTTCACCATAACAACCTCTGAGTTGTATCTCTGTAAGCGCAGGAATCACCTGAAGAGATTTTCGAAACTAACTGTGCGGTTTCTGTTTCTGTTTCCAGTCGACCACACTCGTGTGTGTCTGAAAGACGGGGACCTAAATGAGCCAGGCTCTGATTACATCAACGCCAATATCATCATGGTAGTATCTGCTATCATGGTAAACTCACTTCATCCTCAGGACACACACACACAAACACACACACACACACACATATAAACGTAATTAATTCTGTGTATGATAATATGTAGATGATCCAGATGTTAGCATGTGTCAGTTTACACTCTTGTTTTTGACTGCTTGTGTTGTGTTTCTCTGTTCATGTCGAGTATTCAGCTGACTGTCATGTCCATCTGTGTGTGTGTGTGTGTGTGTGTGTGTGTGTGTGTGTGTGTGTGTGTGTGTGTGTGTGTGTGTGTGTGTGTGTGTGTGTGTGTGTGTGTGTGTGTGTGTGTGTGTGTGTTCAGCCCGAGCTGGACTCAAAGTGTAACAGTACCAAGGGGAAGAAGTCCTACATCGCCACTCAGGGCTGCCTGCAGAACACCATCAGTGACTTCTGGAGGATGGTGTTTCAGGAGAACTCTCGAGTCATCGTCATGACAACCAAAGAGGTGGAGAGAGGAAAGGTGAGCACAACACCTGTAGTTTCAACAAGTCCTCCCAAATTAAATGAAAAAACACGTTGTTTGTCCTCTAGAACAACACATTTTTGGATCTGATGCCTCTATTGACAGGACGACATAGTTTGTCTGCCTCTGTTTGACCGGTAGAACGGCGCTCCCTTGTGGCTAAACAGAGTAAAAGCGCTAATTGAGAAAGTGGTGATGTGCTGTGATGGCAATAGAAACGGTTGTTGACATCTTTTATGTTGAATGAAATCGGCAGACGTTACATCAATAATATACTGTATTTCCAAAATAATGTATTTTTCACTTCTCTCAGATCAAAAGTAAAACATCAGTTTTTGTGTTCCGACAGAGTAAGTGTGTGAAATACTGGCCGGACATGTCGGCTCTGAAGGAGTACGGCGCCATGCGTGTTCGCAACGTCAGAGAGACGGCCGCACATGACTACATCCTAAGAGAACTCAAACTGTCCAAAGTTGGACAGGTAAGTTTTCTTTCTGTGTGTGTGTGTGTGTTGTTACTATAACATTATAAGTTGGTAATTGATTACAATTGGTTAAGAAAAATGTGGATTTGTGTTTCATAAGATTGAGATGAAATGTATATCTGAAGTCCAGTCTGTAGACAGTACCTGTAGTGTCATTAATGGCGCTGGTGGACGCGTTGAAGTGTATCTTTTAATTAACATGTCATTGTGTTTCAGGTACATGTGGGCTTTTCTTACGTAACAAGTCCAAAAACATTTCTACATGTGCTCTTAAAAATGTTTTATTGTCCAAAAAAAAAATCACATATAAAGTATGACATGTTAACTTCACCAGATGCATCAGTTCCTACAGAAGACGTCAATGTTTAAAAACTGGTCACAAATGTATAATTTCATTTTTAAAAAGGGTTCAGTAATTTCCTAAAACAGCTGGTCACTGTAGTTTTTAGCAAACGTTACTCAAACAGGAGGAAATGGAGCATTTGTTGGGGACTATTTTTAGCGGTGGATGAATCCACATTTGGTGCTCTAGTGAGTATTTCTGGCAGCAGGACGGTGTGTGTGTTCGTGGTGATGAAGGAACATGTCGCCCAGTGCAGTGATGTGACTCACTGATGTAGTTTTTAATAGTATTTGATCTCTGCTAGAAATATACAAGACGTGTAATTTTGAACTACTGAACACATTATAAGATAAATTTGTCATTTCAGGTTATAAAAAAGGTTGTTTTAACTGATTTATCTTTGTGAAATGGTAATATATCAATGAGTTACATTTATTACCGGAAAGCAACACATGGCTTTCATATGCACAAAATCAAAACAATACAATATCTTCGCCTTCACGTCTCGTCAAGTTTTTTTTTTTTTCCCACATGTTAAGATGCCGACCAGATGCTTGGAAGATTTTGTCATAAATTTTATTCAAAAACATTTTACTGCATTCACATGACAAAAAAATACAACCTTACAGATTTACACAATCATAAAAGTCCATTTAAAATCTGTTCAAACTATTAAGATCATATTCATGTTCTGAGCTTGTTATTGATTTGTATTGGTAACACACTGCTGCGTGTTTTCAGGGCAACACAGAACGTACAGTTTGGCAGTACCACTTCAGGGCCTGGCCGGACCACGGAGTCCCCACCGACCCAGGCGGTGTACTGGACTTCTTAGAGGAGGTCAACCTGAAACAGGAGAGCATACTGGACGCTGGACCTATAGCGGTACACTGCAGGTACATACACACAGAAAACAAACACATAACGCCCTAACGATGAGGTTCACGTCAAACTTAGTAGCCCTCGATCAATAAATCATAACTGTTAAACCAGAACCTTCCCTTCACTGAGACGCAGTTTCAGTCATCAGTAAATCCACTTTAGTTTAGTCTATTACATTTATTTGTCAGGGACCACGAACTCAATAAAACATTCATCAAGAGATTTATTTATTTATTTATTTCTCCGTTCTCTATTTCTCTGTTTAGTGTTTTCAGGTTATGCTAACTCATTGTTGCTAACTTTGCAGCTAACCTCCTTTACTTTTCCAGCACTTGGGTTAACAGCAGACGTGACTTTTTAGCATTTATTAACTGTTACACTGTAGTCTGTACTGTACATTTACTGCCAGACTGACAATTTACCGCTAACCTTTTCCTCTGCCCCGCTCGCATCCACCGTCACTTCTCTGCCTCTCGCTGTTTCCCGCTCGCTACGCAAACACACTACGCAAGCCTCAACGGCGTTACGCTACCAATAGTTTCCCAGGCAACGAGATAAAGGTTGACTCACGTACCGGAACAGCGCTGCACAGAGACTCCCAAACGCTATCGATCTCCGAATGAATGGATATTTGGCGTTATTTTTGGTATTAAAAACATTTTCTTGGCCTTTGCATTTTTTTTGACATTACTAAGGAGCAGAATGTCCCATCAACATGGTTCTTATATCCCTTTAAAATCCTGACAGTCTCTTATCCAGCCATAGATGGATATTTGTGCTGGAATAAAAACTTGTGGACATAAAGACAAATAACTACAAAATTTTATTAAATGTAATTGTACTTTTTCCCTAAAAAGTCTCCTTATAGCATGTCGGGCTGCAAGTAGAGATTACTTTCATTACATTTTGTCAATAAAATATCAGAAAATAATCAAAAATGCCCTTTATAATTTCCCACATTTAACAATGACAGTCAAGAACCTTTAGATAATTAATTTACCGTAATGAATGACAAAGAAAAGCATTAAATAATCACATTTAAGCAGCTAAAACCAGGAAACATTTTTGCATATTTGCTTAAAAAAATGACTAAAATGATTATTGGATTACCAAAATACTTGCAGATTAATTTTTTGTCAATCACCTAATCGATTAATCAACTAATCGCGTGTGTTGTACTGCTCTAAATAGCGTCACTTGTTCTTAAAAATACAATATATGTCATGCATATGTCACATAAACAGGCCGTTAAAGCCTCTAACAGAGGAGACATGTCGACTCAAAGATGTTCTCTCGTGTTCTTCAGTGCAGGAATCGGGCGGACAGGAACGTTTATAGTGATCGACATCCTGATAGACGTGATCAGAGAAAAAGGTGAGTCTGCATATCTGATATAAAGTCAGTTTCAAGAAGTTATGCAACCAATGCTTAGGATTATTATTTATCTATGCCGTTTTCGTCCTGCAGGGGTGGACTGTGACATCGACGTGCCAAAGACCATCCAGATGGTTCGTTCTCAGCGCTCTGGGATGGTGCAGACCGAGGCGCAGTACAGATTCATCTATATGGCCGTACAGCACTACATAGAAACGTTGCAGAGACGCATAGAGGAGGAACAGGTGTGCAGCAGACAACATCTCACTTCGGCTCCGTTCACATCACACGCTCAAGTGGCCCCTAGATCCGATTTCTTTGCCTCCGAGGCCGCGTTTAAGGCCTTTACACACTGGACGTGATTTTTTCATGCAATTAATTCGCACGTCAGTATATTTTTTCAAATTGTTGTTTGTGTTTCATGAGTACTTTCACACAGAACGCGAATATTAACGAAGCGAAAAAGTGTTTTTTTTGTTTTTTGGACCCAGTTCGATTTTTCTGACTTTTCACACAGCGAATAAAAGCATCAACCAATCACAAAGCGTAATCTGCACAGACAGCTGTTTCCTGCGACGGCCCACATGGGGTGTTGGGTATCCCGCTAGTTTTGAACTTATTCACCATATCTATATTGATTGATCAGCTCCAGGTCTGTCTGTGAAGGCAGACAGGTAGGTTCACTCACTACGGTGGGTGGAGCAATAATCATGTATCATATGCATCATCACCATGTTTTTATAAATACAAACACTGTGGATTTCTTCCCGTGGAGCCGACATGCAAACTGTTTTGGTTCAGTAACTCCCTGCTGTCAGTCAGCCTGGTGAAGGAGCTGCAGCTGACAGGCGGCTGCTTCTGTGGACGTGAGACGCTGAACGCACGTCGGAGATCATCATCATCATCACTGGAGGATGATGTCGACATCCTCCAGTGATGATGATGTTGTACTTCTTCTCCTCACTCGACAAAAGAAGAGGAGAGTGTTATATCCGCTCGATCCACAACTGATGCGAACTGTTTGCAGGCGATTATTTTGCAATTTCGTGTCGTTTATTGGCGTCGCTGTGTATGTGTAAAGGCCGCGTTTACACTGCCTGGTTCAAGTGACCCAATTCTGATTTTTTTTTTTTTTTTTTTGCTCACATGCGACACAGATCGGATATGTATTATTATGAACGTGTAAACGGGGGAAAAAAAGCACATGGAATATTCTCAGATCCGTTTTGGGCTTCAATCATATGTGGAAATAAATCTGATAGTAATCGGATATCAATGCCGATGCGACAGATCAGATATTCCCCTGTCATTGTGATTCACACGTCATTGAAAATGCGACCGTCTTATACTTTTTCACATTTTAATGACGTTATTTTCACGTACCTTTTCGCTAACCAAACCCTTGTTTATGCATGCGGGTTGTTTCAAGTGTTTAAGAAAGTATAAACAAAGGTATCGGATATAAAATAGATGTAAACAGACTTGCAGTGTAAACGCGGCCCGAGTGACTCAGATCAGATTTTTACTTTGTCTGCGCCAGCGACAGTTTCGTTTTCAGGTCGTCCGTCTTTCTGTCCATCTCATTCTCGTGAACACGTTATCTCAGGAAAGCCTCGAGGAAATGACTTGATGAACTGATTAGAACTTGGTGGTCAAAGGTCAAAGGTCACGGTGACCTCACAAAACACATTTTTGGCCATAACTCAAGAGTTCATGTAAGTATAACGAAGTTTCACACAAATGTCTAATAGGATAAAATGATAAAGTGATGACATTTTTATAACCAAAAGGTTAAAGGTCAACTTCACTGTGACGTCATTAAGTTCTGTAAAAACACTTTTTCTGGCCGTTATTTGGTCAGATACTGAGTTGGTGACACTAATCTTAAAAGTGTGGTGATTTTATTAAATCTCTTGAAAGTCTTCACTACAACTATGATGATGGATATAAACTGCAACCTGATTGGCTGGCGGAGGCGTATAACTGTGAGGCGGTATTTCTGGTCTCATATCAGATCTGGGCCACTTGGCACATGCGGTTCTACATCTGATCTCTGGCTCATGCGACCGCTGTCAGAACGATCGTGTGGTTTATTTAACATCTCACTTCTTCGCGCATATCGCCTGTCGACAACGTTCAGCGTCGGTGCCTCACAGCCCAGTAAAAATAAACATGGAGGAAATGGAGCAACAACAGCGACGAGGGTCAACGGAGAGTCCAGGAAGTGTCAGATTTGTTTATGGAAAAGCTTCTATTCAAGTCAAACTGGAAGGAATTTATCACAACTGAATAGAAGCACAGCAGTCGTCTCAAACATGTTTCTGATTTGACTTTAAATGACGTTATTCTTGTAGGCATGTGGCTCATATTTCAGTTAAGTCTGCGCTTGTGTGACAGTTGACCGTAGCCTTTGTCTTTTTTATTTTCACCTTCTCTTGTTTCTAACCTTCCTGTACTTTCTCTTCTGCAGAAAAGTAAGATTAAAGGGCGCGAGTACACCAACATTAAGTACTCTTTGTCTGATCTGACTGGAGGAGAGCAGAGCCCTTTGCCTCCTTGCACTCCTATTCCTACTCCCACCTGCACAGAGTAAGTAAATGCTGATAGTAAAGAACCTGCCTGTTTAACTGTTTATGTTATATTTAATCACTCTTTGTGAAAAGTTTACTGGTAGTTTCTCACGGCAGTGTGTGGATGTGTTGGCAGGATGAGGGATGACAGCTCCAGAGTGTATGAGAACGTGGGCCTGATGCAGCAGCAGAAGAGCTACAGATGAGATTCACCTTTGACCCCAGTGCTCTATCAGTTCCAGGTAAGTACAGTAACATAGCACTCAGCATAGAAAACAATAATATACTGTAAACTCTCAAAATAATGAGTATCAAACACAGAGAAAGGCCTGGTAATAACTCTAAGGCTGCATTCACAC
This sequence comes from Thunnus maccoyii, assembly GCF_910596095.1. Lineage (NCBI taxonomy): Eukaryota > Metazoa > Chordata > Actinopteri > Scombriformes > Scombridae > Thunnus > Thunnus maccoyii. The sequence goes on along the minus strand of NC_056551.1, from coordinate 25,975,087 downwards.
CACATCAGGTGGTGCGGCAAAAACGCTTGATAACGTTAAAGTTAGACTTTGCTGTCGGCTTCCCGACTCATTTTAAAAAAGACGAGAGAAAAAGAGAGAGAGAGAGCAGCTGTGGTCGAGCGAGCTAGAGAGTGAATGAAGAGAGGGAGCGCTGGTAGCGAGAAAACCGGTGAAACAGATCAATAAAACGTTATTTTCTGATTGTTTCACTGCGGTTACATTGTAGAGCACAAATAAACACACCCACACCCCTCCACACACACACCTCCGCTCGACCCTGTGGCTGAACGCCACACCGCCTGATTTGGTGTGAATGCAGCCTAATGACTCACATGGTAAATTCAGTATAATGTACGTTCCTACAGCACTAATCTAATCCAATCTACTGTTGTGGTTCATTGTCTTCAAATATAAACTTTATAAAGTGATATTATGCCAGTGGTTTGTTTTCAGCTCCATCCGCTGCCTCAAAAGTCACCAAATACATCAATTAAAATGGTTTTAACTTAAAAATATTGTTCTAATTTACTACTTTACCATTTTTTTGTACGTTTTTTTTAGTTTACTGTTTCATGTTATTATCTTACCAGGAAAGGGAGGGATTATACCTTATAAATTGCTGTATTGTGAAACATGTTTACAGAGTGTCGAGTTTCATTGACAAGTAGATTAACCCCGATCAATAAAACAACAAAGTAGAAGTGATTTTTAATTAATAAGAAAATAAAAAATAGGATTTTCTGATGGGGCGTCCTGGTGGCCAAAAGGGTCTAAGACCTCTCATCTCATTTCCTGTCACTTTTATACTGTTATGTTTCAAAATAAAAGCAGAAATATCCAAAAAAAAAACTTTAAAAAAAGCAAGAAACTCAGAGCAATAGAGTGGTAAGTAAGACAAGACTGTGAAAATGTACATCATAGTGCATTTACTCAGTTTATTTAGACAACATGTAAACATGGAGGAAGTGTTGAGTTAACAGTAAATAAAACAGAAACAGGGATACATCATACAGCTAATCTCAGATCTCTTCTGGCTAATTTATGTTTCATATGTATGTTTGTGTATCATCCGTATGTACAAAATAATACAGCTATACTGTTGAGATTATTAGAATTCATTCAGTCATTAATATCAGACTCCTAATTATTTTTCCTCTCTGTCTCCTTCAGGATCTTGATACCTGACCAGTTTTTTTTCGCCAGCCACACCTTGACGCCTGAGACTTGACCGTAAAAATAACATGGATCAATGGAAAAAAACACAACACACAAAAATAAACAAAAAAAAAAAAAAAACATAATGTGAGAGAGACCAAACACCAGGGTCCTCCTGTTTTTTTCGCTCATCCTACATGAACGTTGGCCCTCTAGTTGAATTTAAACCACTGTGATCATCAGAAGAGCCTTTTTGAGAAGCCTAACACGCTAAATCCTCTACTAAACAACACACAGTCTGGGGTTTTTTAGCCGCAACAAGGGCTGCAAACAGCGAGCGCTCTCTCTCTCTCTCCTCAGAGGGGGGGGAAAAAAACCTAGCTAACCTTTGTTCATCTCTCGTTTTTTTTTTTCAAAAATTTTTATTAACCAAAGGAAAATAATGTAGATTGTTTGTTTTGTAGATGGAAGTGAGGAGTTTTCTGGAAAAAAAAAAAAAAAAGGCCTGTGCCAAAACCACAAGTTTTATCCACCGATTTAAAAAGTCTTTATCGGGCCTGTGAAGCCTTTTATAAAGCAGCGGGAGCTGAGAGAGCGCGTTTGTGGAGCAAAAGTGGAGCAAAATTTCCAGTGATTTATTGTCTCGTTTTCACTGAGTCGTATATAGTGTAATGTTTCTGAATGAAGAAGTATTGGCATTGTAATGTAATACCATATTTACTGTTGATTCGTAATCCACTGACTTCTAAACATGAATTCCTTGTTTGTTTGTTTTTTTTTTAATTTTTTTTTTTGCGCCAGAACTGCCTTGAATAGAAACTTTTAATTCAGGCTGTTCTGTTTGTTTTTCCACGTTGGGTTTATTAATATGTTTCCACTGAGATACACGCGGTATCTGTTGATTAACCATTCCTGAGCTCAAGCCGAATGTCCTTAATGCCGCGATTTTACTCCGCGGCATAACAGTTACAGTCACAGCCTTGATTCACCTGGTGGATTTATTAAATAATCTAATCTGGGATTAAGATTAAGGGGAGTTTTCAGGGGAGGGCACATGTTTGATTTTTTTTAATGCCTCCTCTTCATGCCTGCACTTCAATGTCAGAGTCGGTATCGTGTTAAGATTTCAGAGGAGTCTGTTGTGTATCTCAGTTGCAGGCACGGCTGCCAAAAAAAACTTTGTTTTTTTAAGTTTTTTTTAAAAGTGCATATTACTTCTTTTTTTTTTTTTTTAATTCTTTCTTGTTATTTTTTAAAAGACAAATGCCTTTTTTTGTGTACCATTGCCTATTTTTTGAGCACCACATGTACTTAATTTTAAGAGTCACAGTTTTAAGAAGCAATCACACACATCTGTAAAGCTTTCGGCGGTATAGATCAGTCGTTATGATGGTTGTACTGTAGGTTTGTGGCCCTGTGATTCAGTAGTTTATACACACACACACACACACATATATATATATGTATACAGGTTTCTATAGGAGAGTGGTTTACCAGCAACCCAGGTAACCAGGAAGTTGTCTTTCTATTAATGTCAATCAAACCATTTAAAGAAATAGTTTGACATATTCAGGAAACAAAAATGCTTATTCTCTTTCTGGTTGAGTTACATGAGAAGATCTCAGCATAAAGACTGCTCCTTCTGTTTAATGATGCTCTGCAGTATTTAAAAACTGATCCTCTGTCCAAAAAGTGCAGAAAAACGTACTGTTCTGTTTAGAGCTGCAACTAAAAATTCTTTTCATCATCGATTAATCTTTAAATCTTTTAGTTCATTAAATGACATTCATAATTTCTCAGAGCCCATGTTGCTTGTTTTGTCCGACCAACATTCCCCCAAAAACTAGAGATTTGTTTTAATTTACTGACGAAGAAAAGCAGCAAATCTTCACGTTTGAGAAGCTGAAACTAGAGAATATTTGGTCTGATTACTTGAAAAATGATAATTATTGGATTATCAAAATAGTTGCCGATTAATTTTCTGTCAATTGACTAATAATCATCTAGTTAATTGTTTTTTCAGAAGTATTTTTGGTGCTAACTTTAGTCACTAACTAGTCAGTCGAATGTTTTCAATGTGAAGCAGCAGGAAATGTTGGTTTGTGAGGCTGATATCGTCACATGTTGCATCGTTTCCCGCCACTAACGATGTAAACTACCATATAGACACGTAATCATAGAACGTAAATACATTGAATGGAACTCGCTGCTAACATTTTACCATGAATAGTATCAAAAATGGGCTTTTATTTCAGGAAAATCATAAAGATTATAAATAGAAATATTAAAACAAGTCGTGGTTTTATGTGCTGGAACTATTTGTTGACCGACTCACTTCTCCGAAACAGAGCCAGAGCCAAGCTAGCTGTTTCCCCCTACTTCCAGTCTTTATGCTAAGCTAAGCTAACAGCCTGATAACTCTACAGCGTCATATATGGCGTACAGATATATAGATAGGAGACGATCCTCTCATCGAACTCTCCTGCAAGAAAGCAAATAAGCGTTAATTCCCAAAATGTCGAACTGTTCCTTTAATCTTCACCGTCAGCTGCGGTATTTAGGGGGAGTCTGATGTTTTTGTATCTGCATTATCATCGTACTGGTGAGAATCCACAACACTTGCCCTCTCATTTCAAACATGTGGCCTAAATATTCTCTCTCTTCGAGCCTTTCCCGACCTCTCTGCACATCTGCTCGCCGTCACTACGCCTTGAAAAACTGCAGCCTTTTTTTTTTTTTTTTTTGTTGGGCGATTGAACTTCGCTGCTGACTCAGAGTCTTTGAACTGAGCAAAAAAAGGAAGAAGCGGCTCTCCTCTTTTGCCTTGAGGGACGGTTCTCAACAAACCACTGATCCAGGATTGAACAGTGTCTCTCTCTGTAATATTAAGAATCATGAAATCAGTGTTTTGTTTTGTTTTTTTCGGGAGCTGCTTCCTCCCACCTGGAGGACTCTGCTAACACCCGGCTGCTGCTGCATCACAGCAAGTGTTCTTTTGAAATGATTCCTCTCCTCCCGGGTGACCATCCACTGACTGAGTAATGAGATCTTCTGTAGTGTGGTGTACTGTATGCAGTTTTATCGTTGAACGGATTGAGTTTGTACTTGTCTAATGTTTAGTGGAGTGCTTGCTCGTGGTGTTTTGTGTCCAGATGTGTGGATGTGATGTGAGAGAGTGCGGCTGCTCATCAGCCAAATACTGTGTGTGTTCCTTTCTCTCTTCTTGTTTTTGTTTTTTTTTTTCTTCCCAGATGATAAAACTGCTCTCCATTTATCATGTAAGCAATTTAGATGCATAGACGTGCCTTCTATGCATATGCCTATGTGTATGTGATAGCTATTATTATTAAAAAAACAAAAACAAAAACAAAAAACAAAACAGTGCTCTTTAGTTCCACCGCCATTCAAGAACTTGTAACACTTTAATGTGAATTCTTTCATCCTGAACATCCTGAACAAAAAAAGGAAAAAAAAAAAAAAACGGTGATCGCAATGCAAACAAACTATATTTTTTAACGTGTATATTGTACATGAGTACCTGGTAGAGGAGAATGTACTTACTAAAACATATCTACTTGCCAATAAGATATACTGTATGTATATTCCTACAGCTTTCTCTCTGTGACACAGAGAGGGACCTTTCACAAAGCTTAAGAGGTTTATTGTATGACTTTCAATGCAGTTAACCATGTTAACTTCCTCAATAACAATAAATGGCTAGCTCATGCCTCATTAAAATGCTGTCTTTTGTGTGTGTGTGTGTGTGGTTTGTAGAATTTGTTTGGCTAACATTTTGAGCTGCAACAGTTTTGATAATAGAGAATTTTTTTAAGCAAAAATGCCAAAAATTTGCTGTTTTCAGCTTCTCAAATGTGGCGATTTACTGCTTTTCTTTGTTGTACGTGATGATAAACTGTTAGACAAGACAGTTGAAGACATCACCTCAGGCTATGGGGAACTGACAGGAATTTTTCACTATTTTCTGACATTTTATAGACAAAAAAAAATCTATTAATTGATAAAATAGTTAGTAGATTAATCGATAATCATTAGTTGCAGCTCTACATCAATTGAAGAGACAAACTTGTTGATTCAAAGGAAGGATACAAGTAAAATTTACATGTTTGAATTAAATATTTGATTTATTAGTTTCTTGATGTTTCTGTAGTGAATGTGGACTAAAACAAGTACTGCCTCCAAGATATGCTGATATGAATTCAGTAACTGCTCAAAACCAGTTTATCTCATTTGCTTCGAGACTGTGGTAATTGTGAAGCACCACTGCAGACAAAGTACAAGTCTTTTGAGCAAACATACCCACTCAAATCTGAAGTGAAGGCACAGAAAATAAGATCGATCTGAGAGCCCGATATGATCGATCCACTTTGTTTTAAGATGCACATTATTTCATTTTTAAATGCAGCCCTTATTTTACTTGAAATGAGAAGAGAATGTGTATTTACTACCAGAGCACTGAGTGTATTATTACGTTGTTGGTGTATTTACTCATTCACACCTCAACATCAACTGTATTCATTGTTCGATGTGTTGATGTAGGCATGTTTTGAACATCACTGCTCTAGTTTATTTAATGCAGTCAAGCATTACAGACAGATATTACAGACACTGATTTTATTTAGTCTGCGTTGGTCTCCAGTCTAAACATGGACACAGTGGTTGTCTCCTCATCCAGTGAGACCTTCCTGCTCAGGAGCTGTTGAAGCTGCTTCTCCTCGTCCAGCTCCTCCTGGACCTCCTGCTTCATTTGATGGAGACAGAATCTCCTCGCTGTGGTCCAGGCCTGTCAACAACACTCAGTTAGACTGAAGTCTGGAGATTCACTATGTTTTACTCACCAGTTCAGCCATGAGGAGATGTTTTGTCTCTGGTCTCCCGATCATTTCTTGAAATCTGTAAAAATAAAAAAATAGATTGTGTTATTTTCTACAACTGTAACGTGTTTTTAAAAAAGCTGTAATATAATATGTTAGTTTTCTATCAGTATATGAGTCACATAAACAGTCAGTTTGACTTACAAAGTTTCTTTGTGTCAGCAGCCAGGTCTTCATCTGTCTGACAGTGAAATGATCAGGGACTTGATTCTGGTCGTCACAGTGGGTGTCCCCTCATCCAGTGAGGAAACCTTTGTATAACCCCCCCAGAAGTCTCCCTTTTTGGTGTTCTATAGCAGAAACCTCTGGAGAAACCCCCCCCTGCCCCTTGAAGTCCCACTTTTTGGTCTTCAGTGGCACAGACATTGCTATTATTCTTATATAAGTACCCTCCCTCTCCTTCAGATGTCCCCCTTTTTAGTCCTCTGTGACAGACACTTGTGAATCCTCTCTCCTCCCTAGAAGTCCCTCTTTTTGGTCTTCCGTGGCACAGACATTGCTATTATTTAGTCTTCAGAGGGACAATGGAAGCAGCGTGACATTGCCCTCCAAATGCCATGGAAGAAGGCACGCACTCTCTTCTTCCTCTTCATCTTTCTCTGAACTCCGAAGTCCTCAGCCTCCAACTCCTCCTGCAGGACTTCCAGCTCCGGCTCCATGTATATAATCACGTTGGTCTCCAGTCTTGAGGATGAGGATGTCCTCACAGGGCTTGTCTCATCCAACGAGACCTCTGGAGAAGCCGCCTTCTCCTCCAGAGGTCCCTCCTGTGACCCTACCGCCGTGCTGAGCTGAGGCTGAGGTCTGCATGCGGCAGTCTGCACTCTATTTTCCATATCTTGGATCGCAAAGATGACGTTCTCTCTTGCAGAAAAGAAGCTGTCATCATAGTCCATTATGTGGAGGATCTTCTGGGAGTAACGGTCAAACTCCTTTAAGATGGATTTGACCATGAATCCTGCTGCTATAGTGCAGACCCCGAGCAGAGGGGCTGCAGAGAGAGGTCCGTACTGAGGCAGACAGGGAGCTGCTGAGTCCCTCAGCAGTCTCCCAACCTCAACGCTGGCTGCTTCAATTTGACCTGCAGACTTTGGTTCCTCCAGGAGGAACTTAAGAGTGGTGTTAATCACCTCCTGGATGACTGGTGCAGTGCTCTTCTGGAGGTCTAACAGCTCTTGTGGCTTCGCATCCCCTGAAGAGACGGGAGGAATGCGAGATCCACCAAAATATTTCAGCAGCTTGCTGAACAGTGATGGTAGATATGTTTGCACAGCCTTCTCTGCTTTTGGTCGGAAGACTGTAACAAACATCTGAAGGCCCTCCAGTGTGACCTTCCTGTTCAGCAGCTGTGAAAGCCGCTTCTCCTCGTCCAGCTCCTCCTGGACCTCCTGCTCGATTTGACTGAGACAGAACCTCCTCTCTGTTGTCCAGGCCTGTCAACAACACTCAGTTAGTCTCAGCAATAAGATAATAAAGGTTTATAGTAGACTAGTGTTACATAAAGGTTTACATATCAAACTACAGTCTGAAGATTCACTATATTTACTCACCAGTTCAGCCATGAGGAGATGTTTTGTCTCGAGTCTGCCATCATCATTCATTATCATAATTTCCTGAGACCTGAAAAAATAAAAAAAAACATTGTGTTATTTTCTACAACTGTTACATGTTTGTAAAAAAAAGCTGTAATATAATATGTCAGTTTTCTATCAGTATATGAGTCAAATAAATGGTCAGTTTGACTTACTCCTCCACAAAGCTCCTTCCTGTCAGCAGCCAGGTCTTCATCTGTTGAACAGTTAGATGATCGGGGACTTGATCCTGCTGCTTCAGGAGCATGAATTGCCTGAGCATCATTTTCTGCAAGACAGATTCAGCAAACAGTCAGCTCACAGAAACACCATATTATACTCAAATGTAACATTAAATTGAACAGTGCACTTTTACATTTGACAGTGACTTACTTCTGCTTGGTAGCGGCATCGCTCTTCTTCAGAGAAAGAGGATGGTCTCATTTGTTGGACTCGTTTAAAGATGGCGTTGTTGTCCATTTTTAAGACTTGTCAGTTTTCCACAGAGAGAAAAAAACAATAAATCTGTGAAGTAAACAATCAGTAAACAAGTTTGTCGAACGCAAGGAACGAATACGTCGGTTCAGAGGGTTTGGACAGCTGAGCGATCAGGTACCAAATGAGTGAGAATGTGCAGTTGTTCTTCAAGTTAAGAATATTCGGAATGTAGATGTGTGTGACATCATCGACATTCTTGACACATCAAAGGACGGAACTGATGAGCAAATCAGCTTAACTCCGCCCACTGCATACCGTATTTTCTCTAATAGTGGCCGGGGCCTTTATTTTAATTGAACACCGGCCACTATTAGAGAAAATACAGTAATTTTGAAAAATGCTAAAAAGTGGTCAAGGGGCTGAGGGGGGGTCATGGAGTGGGGTGGTGAGGGGGTGTGGGGGTGGATTATAGGGCCCCCGCCACTCAGCCTTGCAGACAATTTTTCCCAGTGGTCACTCACAGTATCGCAGCAAAAACTCCCTCTGCAGCCCAAAAAGCATTTTCCCCATAGACCATCAGGTAAACAACATCAATTATGACTCTTTCACCTGCTTCATTAACAAGGGATGTTAATGAAGCAGGTCGGCAGGCAGGAGTTCAGACGTAGCACAAAATATTGGTACCCTTCCACTTTAAAAAAAAAAACCCTCAATTTTCTCTGTATTAAGTTGAAACTGACAGAAGTATATGGTACTCATCATTCTTTATTTCACATTGAATGTAACTGAAACCTTGCTTTTGATTTACAACTTAACATATTATTATAATACAATAAAACAAATGAAAATGGCCAAAAATATTTTGTTGTACACTGATCCAGTACAGATAAGAGCATTACATTACCCTAGTTTCTGGTGTACAAGCATAACGGTAGTGGAAATTAACATAATAATAACCATCATCATCATCATTACTATCATGTGCCGCATGTTAGCAGGTTACTTTAGAACAGTTAAACACATCCATTCCTTAAACTTTCTCTCTGTGTTTTTGGTTTTGGAAAGGTTAGAAAAAATAATGCTCTAGGTGTTGTGCATTGCTGTTATTGTAATTCAATGCACATCTCCTCAGATATGAGAATATAAATGTATATTAAAAAGATTCATGTTGAAATGTTGAAATTTATGTTGAAAAGAGATGTATTTGGCAAAACCTTTAGAGTTACATTTTGTATTTTAGTTACAGCTGACCTCTTTGCAGCAAGAGGTTGTCATTTGAAATTAATGTAGCGATCAGGTGACCGGTCGATCTCGGAGGACACAGCGGGGTTCAGGTCCGGATCCAGATTCAGGTCCAGAAGCAGCAGAGTCTGGTCTCTGCTGGATCTCGATAGAAAAGAAACAATTACAGCTTTATTAAAGCTCATGAATTCAGTAAAAAAATTTCTGGAAATGACATAATTACAGATAGAAGTCATTGAATGAATGAATGAATTCATTGAATATCAATGAATAATCTCAAATATATAAACTGAAAGCTGTTTATACTGATTTAGATTTTAGCTAATATTGATCATATTGCCTGATTTTACTACTGAAAACAACGTACTTTTTATCAGATGAACGTCGTTTGAAATCAATTGAACAAAGGTTCGACTGGTCGCTCTTTAAAGACACACAGCTGGGTTCAGGTTCAGGTTCAGGTTCAGGTCTAGGTCCAAGTCCAGGTCCAGGTCCAGGTTCAGGTCCAGATCCAGCAAACCTTGGTCTTTCCCAGTCTGGGCTTCTACACAACACACACAGAGCTTTAAGTGTGAATAATGATGATGGATTAATGTAACAGTGATGGACAGTTAGAGATCCTCAACTCACCTCTGAGCTTTGGTCTGGAGGTCATGTTCCACACACAGAGAGCTTTTAGAGGGAAGGACTCCCTCCAGACAGCAGTGTGAGACAGAGAAAGCTGTCATCGGCTGCTGCAGTTCTTCTATCAGTCAACTGGATGGTGTCATGAGGCTGCAGTGAAGTGAAGAGCAGCACACACGATGCACAGAGGAGGATTTACATTCACTGACTGGATTTGAAAGGAAGCTTCATTAATATTCAGTAAATTTAACACAAATAAACAACATTTAAAAAGTTTCAATTGTGCATGATTATGCATGATCCTCCATTTTAATAAAAAAGTCAGAGTGTGCAGGATGCAAAAGCAGATCAGCTGTTCCAAAGTGTCACCCAAATTATTATAATTTACTTTTCATGGGATTTCTTTTACAGTGAATACAAACATCAATAGGCGCCACATGCTAAACTTGTCACACTAGTTCAGTTGTGTAAGTAACAATATTATTTTGTGTAGAATGTTTTGATTGTGGTGATGGCGACCTGATACTGTCAGTGATGCAAAGCTCACTCTGATCTTAGTGTGTCAAGTGTCAACCTGCTCATCAGGCTCTGACATGTGTCTTACCCGCAGTGCAACGTATTGAATGTGTCCATGTAACCTGGCATGTCTCCCTTTGAATACCACTGCCTGTGGATGTGCTCCGTTTAATGGGCTTGTTCTGAAACCTCCACAACCTGGGTTAGGGGACAGTACAACTCAATCCATAAGAATGTACAATTTATGAATGTACAATTTTTCACTGAGGAAGACTAGACTGAAATGTTTTTAGTTTTTGGTACATCCTTGAATATTAAGTGCTCTGGGTCACTATATTTTAAAATGGTAAATGGGCTGCATCTATATAGCGCCTTTCTAGTCTTCGCTTTACACTACATGCCAACATTCAGTCTATGATTCACACACACACATTGATACACTGATGGCAAAGGTTACCATGAAAGGTGTCAACCTGCTCATCAGGAGGAGTTTCTGATCATTCACACACACACACACAGATGGTGGAGCCTTTAGGAGCCATTTGGGGTCCAGTATCTTGCCCAAAGACACTTCTATATGTGAATCAGAGAAGCTGGGAACACTTTACCTCCTGAGCCACAGCCACCTGTTATTTTAAAAGGTTTCACAGGAAACGTTAGTTTAGGCCTACTGTTGTGTCTGACTTCATGTGTTATGGAGACAATGTAAACAAAGTAGTTTGATTTTGTTTTCTGTTGTCTGAAGAAAGGAAATAATCATCATTTGTTTGAGGGGGAAAACCCACCAACATGTGACTAAGCCTGCTCAACAAAGATCAGTAGAGTTAATATCTTTGTGTAGCTGACACACAGTAAGATGCAGTTTGTAGATGTTCATCTTTCTTGCATTTGTTCTAAAATTCTGCACAACAGATTTTTAACTTGATATAATTTCTTCTTGCTGGTTTTTAAAGGATCTTTGAGTGAACAGTTATACTAATTACTGACTCATCCATGAAGTTCTTTCATGGAAATTCATCCTGAAATCAACAGCTGCTTTAAAACTACAACTAACTTAAATAAGATTATTTCATTAAAACCAAGTCAATCGGTTCTTTCCAGAAAACTTTCTTGGAATTATTAATATTAATGTTAGGAAATAACTGACCCATAAAACACATTTGTTGTTGGATTTTAGTCACTGATCCACTGAAAGCTTGTAATTCAAATCTTTAAACTGCTTAACTCTTAATAAGGGCAATCTAGATTTAGAACATGCAAGCGAAGACCTATTTGCAACATGACTTGACATGTTTCCCTTTGAGCAAGCGTGGTAGTGTATTAAAGGAATGCTATTGTCTGTGGATGCGCTCCATTTAGGGTAAACACCCCCATCAAGCCCACGTACCATATAAGCCCACCTGCAACTTTTGCGTCAAATTTTAAAAAAAAAAAACACATCATAATTTTTTGCTGTTTGATGTTTCTTCCAATGAAGCTGCTTGTTGCATGAATGAAATTTAAATTGAGTTATCAAAGCAAATGTGCTGATCCCAAAAGAAGTTGCAAAAAAACTTTGGTGATTTTGGTACCCTCAGAAAATAACATTTTTTGCATATTTCTACTTCTATTTTTGGTAAATACTCAATTGTTATCAAAATTTAAGAGATTAGTGATTTGAATAAGACGTATGTTAGAATATTACTTGAATCATAAATACGGTGTCTTTTGAAATCAAAATATGAGTTTTAACATGCGAGCAAACAGACCACATGCTGCATCAATACAGTAGCTGCATAGTATGGTTCATTGCAATGACATAAAGCATGATAAGTATGTATAGTTTACATTTTTGTATGCAGTTTGTATTATCATTGATGTGTCAAACACTGAAAATTGTCGGTTACATTACCTATAGATGGAGAGAAGACGCTGAGTCACCATGTGAGAGACATGGAAACGCATATGTGCAGGAAAACAAGCGGGAAGAGAGGAGGAGTATGTGAGCCACAATTATAAATAGCCAGCATCAATGGAGCCCCGATTCAACGAGTCACCATGGCAACGTGGAAGAGGAGGGCGGCGTTTTTTACCCCGCTAGATCTAGAAATCTTAATGCACTCATACGGCGAGTTTGAGCATGTATTTAGAAAGAAGTACAACACCGCTGCACCTGCAAAAGAGAGGGAGACGGCGTGGGAAAACATTGCTGCTCGGGTCGATGCGTAAGTTTAAATGTAGTCCTTTGTAATCACAATAATTACAGGGGAAAACTGCTCGAATGGCTGCCTATTAATTTATTTCATTTAGGTGCAATCCCGCGGGGGAGAAGCGCACTTGGCAGCAGTTTAAGATGAAATATAAAAACATTGTTCAAACAGGTAAGACCTCGGCATAATCTCATGGGGGTACCTCATTTTTATCTTGTTTTACATTGTAAAGTAAATATTAAGTGGCTGTTTGACTCTGCAGTTGTTTTATCCCCAACATAATGCTGGTTTCACACACATAAATGTCTTTTCATCTATGTTATGTTCTGTTAAATAATTAAGCCTATTTAAACTAACACATATTTCTACTCAGCCAACAGGAAGAAGGCAGATGCCCGTAAAACGGGTGGTGGCCCAGCACCGGCACCTCTAACGGAGGCAGAGGAGCTGGCCCTAAACCAGAATTTAGGAAGGCCAGTGGCTGGCTGAAGTATGGGTTGACAGGTGATTAGAAGTGTGTTTGAGGCGCCCTAAGTTAACTAATTAACTTCATATATTTTCTGACACAGTTGGATATCTTTTGGACTGATGATTCAACTAGTTTCATACCAATCCAAACTGTGAAAGAGCTCCAATTGGACCTTCAATCATTGTCTTTACAATATTGTGTTGCAATGTTGCCCCCTAGAGGCAAAAAAAGAGAAAAACTACAACAAAAATAAATGAATGCAGCTTTAATTTTTGTCTTTTTGTCTCTTTCTTTCTCCCTTGACTTTCTCCCATCAAAATATTCTTCCTTTTTCCTCTTCCTCTTTTTCTTTCTTTGTCTTTATTTCAGCCTCTTCAGCCTGATGTCACAGGGTCACAGACAAAGTCCTCGAGGAGCATCTGATTCGCCGCAGGACGCCCTTTCAGATGGCGATCGCTCACTCACGAGACTCCACGCTTAGGCAACACTGCTCCATGCCACCACCGCCAGGGATACAAGCTGATGTGTTATGACATCCCTCCAGAAGACACACACACACACACACACACACACACACACACACACACTTCCAGGCATTCAGAGTGAACTAGCAGCATCTGGACTATTTCTCTGAAGGACTTTATACCCAGGGTTATTAATGACATTACTGAACAGAGACATGTGTGTATGCAGGGCAGGCACATGTCTACCTCCCCCCTTCCATACAATTGGACTTCATTTTGGAGCCAGTGGAGTCGCCTCCTGCTGGCCATTAGAGGGAATGATGTAGGTTTAAGTCACTTCCAGGTTGACTTCATTTCTCAGCCCCAGAACTATCCGCTTGGTCCCAAAGATGTAACAGAAATGCACACACACACACACACACACACTATCTACACGTCATTGACTGTAAGCCCTCAGCATGCACAGTCATGAATTTGGCATTTATCCATCATATGTCATTAACTATGCTTCCCCTTCTTTCCCCTTTTCTGTTTTTCTGTCACGCTGGTCTTTCATCCCTCTGTCACCAAATTTGGTTATTTTAATTTTTAGAAACCCACTAATATTTAGCACATATAAGAGTAAAGTTACACCAAAAAAGGACGGAGGTATAGTGTTCTTAGCTATAATTTTCCTGCCTCCTCTACCTGCTCCTGATGATGGTTTTAAAGTCAATTTATCAGACACAGCTAACAGATACGGCCTAACTTGTAGTACTGCTGCTCTCATTTGGTTAAAATTCCTCCTCAGAGCATATTTAAAAAAGACCTTAAAGGATATTATCAGCAATCCTCATGTGCAGAGTCAAACCAACAATGAATTGATCTATTGTGTGTGTATCCAAAGCCTGAAATATATTATTCCTCTGTGCTGTAGACCTCCGTTGTTGTCCAAAAACTATTAAAAACACGTCAATGAGCCACACCGCCGCACTGGGTGACATGTTCCTTCATCCCGAAGAGTTTGGTCATGTTAGTTTGTTTAGAAACGGCTCCAAAGACTAATAACAGTGATCATATTTTCAGTTTCTCCGGAGAGTTTCTGGGCTCATGGAAAGTTGAACCTCTTTGTTCATTGAACGCACCGAGCAAATTACTTCTGTTACCACATCTTAGATGAGGATGATTTATGAACCATGAGGCCTTCCTGGCATTATCTGTTTTTGGACACTGGTTTAGATCAGGCTGCCAGTTTGTTAAATTTGTTTGTTAATTTGCTCTGTTCATCTCTATAATTACACCCACACCCTCTCAGGGCTGTCCTCTGTGCCGTGTTCAGCATTACTTGCTCGTGGGCAGTCCTTTTGCCCTCCTCTTCTCTAACTACTGTACAAACACAACTCTAGTTGTATCCCTGAAGCATTTCTGCATCATTTGCAAATCTGATTGTATCACATCAAGCATCCATCCATCAGCCTCTTCTTACATTGTAGTATATCATGCTCGAGTTAATGCTGAGGTACTCATCAGCTGGTATGCACATCTCTTCTTTGGCTTATATAAGTAATTATGTGTTTTCATAACCAGCTTCATTATGTAAATATGCAGCGGTGGAAGAAGTATTCAGATCCTTTACTTAAGTAAAAGTACCAATACAGCAATGTACAAATACTCCATTACAAGTAAAAGTCCTGCATGAAAAATCCTACTACAGTAAAAGTACATAAGTATTATGAGCTTGATGTAGTTAAAGTATTGCAGTAAAAGTAGTGGTTTGGTCCCTCTGACTGATATATTATTATATATGACATCATTAGATTATTAATAGTGAAGCATCAGTGTTAGAGCAGCATGTTACTGTTGTAGCTGCTGGAGGTGGAGCTAGTTTACACTACTTTATATACAGTTAGCTAGTTTAGTCCAGTGGTTCCCAACCTTGGGGTCGGGACACCTCCAAAGGGTCATCAGATAAATCTGAGGGGTCGTGAGATGATTAATGGGAGAGGAAAGAAGAAAAAACAAAGTTCTGATACACAAATCTGTTTTCAGTTTTTGGGCTTTTTCTCTAATCTTTGATTTTTGGTGAAACATTGGATCATTTGAACATTTATTGAAATGAAAGCATGTGAGAAGTTTAGAGGGAAAAATCACTATTTGGTGGAGCTGTTAACAACTCATAGACATGTGAAATGTGACCCCGACTACACACTGCTTTTTGTAAGACGTCAAAAGACAAAAAGGTTGGAAACCACTGGTTTCATCTTTAACAATGTGTTGTATTTTAAAAGCTTGTTATATTATCCATTGTGTCAAATCTTCATCTGAAAAGCAACTAAAGCTGTCAAATATTTCTTTATTAATTTTTTTTCTGAAAAATGTCAGAAATTTCCTCTGAGTCCAAGGTGAGATATTCTAGATGACTGTATTGTGCAACAAAAACATATTCAATTTACCACAATATAAAACAGTATTTACTGCTGAAAATCTGCACAACTGGCATTTTTGCTAGAAAAAAAAATGATGATGATTGTCCAATTTTCTGGTGATTAATTTACTGTCAATCAACTTTTAAAAATGTTTTTTAATTTAATAAAAAAGGTTTTTTTCCTATATTATTGTGTATTTTATTCCATTTTATTTTGTATTATTTTAATTGTCTGATTTTACTCGCTTCATTGTGATCCTGGTTCAACCATGTAAAGCACTTCCTAACTGTTTTTAAAAGTGCTGTATGAATAAAGATTATAATTATATTTTATTTTATGTTATTTTCCTGCATCACTTCCTGTTCGCTGGGCTTTGAGGATGCTGTGAGGATCAATCTAACACACGTGTTAATCACCTGAACCTCACTAAACCTGACTCTCAGACTGAAAGAAGGCCTCACTAAAGCCTGATTTATTCATAACTATTTTTTAAATTAATATAACACAAACTCAAATCTCTGTTCTGTTGAGGAAACTGTTGACTCTTCTCTTCACATCGTCTGGCTCGCAAACAGGCTGTTTTGGTGCTTTTTCAAGGTTGAGTTAACATTCAATTTCATGCAAATCTCATAGCCTTCCGAAATGTTTGGACAATTAAGTGTGCAATGTACCATAACTACACAGAACAGACGTGGGGGGGGGGGGGGGGGGGGGGAGCCAGTGGCAAATTGTTAGACATTACAACAAAGGAGCCACAAGAGGGCAACAACAGGCCGGCCAGTACAGCACATTTTAAATGACTGGCTGGCATTTGTTTAATTAGAGCTGAACCTTCAGAGGGCAGAAAGTGGTCCTCAGGGACACTAACTACAAATCAATAAATCATAGTGTGTCCCCAGATGCTGATGTTTATTTCAATACCTTCAGATGTCGGTGTCACATCCCACATGTGTGCCAGTAACAGGCTTTGTTGCTCCAGTGACCAGCTCTAGAAAATGGCTTAAGGTTAACCCTTGGCTACGTTTGCTGAATAATAGAATTACATAATCATTATGGTCTCTAATTGCACAGTGCAGCAGGCCTATTGGATTTGTATTGTATTGCACATAATAAGTGCAGCTGTTTTGCTTGAGGGTAAATAAAGAACCAAAAATAGATCTATTAGAAAGTAACTTATTCCCATATGGTGCGTGAATATGAGTCTTGTGCGGCACATGTGTACAGTCAGAAACACAGAGTTAAATATGCAGCAGCGGGTTTTAATCTATCAAGCAATAACAGAACAGGAATGTAATAGTTTGACTGGGGATCGTAGAAGATGTCAGAGGTGGAAGAAGATCCTTTACTTAAGTAGAAGTACTAATATAACAAGGTAAAAGCACTCCGAGTTCTGCATTCAAAATTAACCCTCTGCAGTCTGTCTGTTGATATGTGAATACATTTTTTATTTACAGTGATATAACTTTATTTAAATAAGATATCATAGCATAAGCTTAAAAAACATTGAATTATTAATATCCTCAGTGATTTGAAGATGAAAACAGCACTTTACATGTAAATGTACTGTGTTATAGTTTTATTTTTCACATTTTCTGCTGTATTTGTAAGACCTTTGACCATGTTTAACACCGACATCCAACATCATAACAGTATAAAAATAACAAAAAACTACAAAAAATGTGACAAATACCCTTTAAATAGAAGCACTAATACAACAATGTAAGAATCCTGCATTCAAAATCTTACTAGTACAGAAGTATTATCAGCAAAATTAATTTTAAATATCATTTGAAGACAAAAAAGGCACAAAAAAGTTGCTTTAAATCACTTTACATGTAAATATACTGTGTTACAGTTTTATTTTTCACATTTGCTGCTGTATTTGTAAGCCTTTTTACATATGCTCACCTTAAGTTTTGGACCTTTGATCATGTTTAACACAGACATCCGACATCATAACATTTTAAAAATAACAGAAAATTACAAAAATTGTTATACATACCCTTTAAATAGAAGTGCTAATACAACAATGTACAAGTCCTGCATTCAAAATCTTACTAGTACAGAAGTATTAACAGCAAAATTCATTTTAAATATCATTTGAAGACATAAAAGGCATAAAAAACAAGCTGGTATTAAATCACTTTACATGTAAATATACTGTATTATATATAAAACAGATAAATCTGAGGGATCATGGGATGATTAATGGGAGGGAAAGATGAAAAACAAAGTTCTGATGCACAAATTTGCATTTATATTATGGCATTTTCTTTAATCTTTGCTTTTTTGTGTGAAATATTTGACAACTTAACCTCTTTGTCCTCAAACAGCTGTTTAAATGAAACAATCTGGGAAGTTTAGAGGGGAATTTTCTCTTTGGTGAAAGTGATGACAGCTCATAGACACATGAAACGTGACAAGGAGACACAATTAGACTCTGCTTTTTTGTGGGAGGTCACAATTTCAAAAAGGTTGAAAAGCACTGGTTTAAATCTTTAACAGTGTATTTTAATTTTATGTGTATCTGTCTAGAGACTGCAGATTAGTTTAAAGCTAAATCTGGCATAAATCATCTCTTCTCATTTTGAGATTAATGTTTTTTATGCACAGTCCTTGTTTAATAAAGACTAATAATTATTATTATTTATAAGATTATAATGTGTTTTTTTTAATGTAAAATCTTTATCTTAAAAGTAACTATAACTGTCAGATAAATGTAATGGAGGATAAATATAATAAAGTCAAGAGATTGTGATATGTACAGCAGATATGTACAACAACACAGAACTACTCTCTGGAGACTAAAAACGTGATCGCTAACGTGACCAAACTCTTAATAATGAAGGAACATGTCACCCAGTGCAGCGGTGTGGCTCATTAACGTGTTTTTAATAGTTTTTGGACAACAACAGAGGTCTACGGCACAGAGGAATAATATATATCAGGCTGTGGATACACACACAATACTTGTTAGTGAGTTTAGCTATGCACATGAGATTTGTTGGCAATAAGAATAATGTAGAAAATTGCCAGACATATCCTTTAAAACATGTGTTAAGGGGATATTTAAATATTTGTATCCATCAAAAATACAGACAGGATTTATCAATACATCTATCCAGAGTTTTTTACAGTAGTGAAATAACGAAACAAAAAATAAATACAGGATAAAAGCCATCTGATTCAGATATGACATAAAACAGAATAAATAAAGGTGGTTCTTGAGGGTTTAGCTCATATTAGAGACAGTTTATCCATATATAGATATAGTTCTTATGGCCTCACAGTTCAGGGTGTCTACATATATGCTAAAAATGTCTTTGAATACACTAGAGTTGCTGGTGTGAATATAATACTTCCCAGATATCAAGAGCAAGTTTACAATGTATACAACATCACAGCCTTTAAAATATTCCTGTCATTTCATCTTGTAGTTTGCCTTGCCAGCAATTGGCAAGCCAAGTGGCATTCCCATTTAGTCTTCTTCTGCTGATGAGATGAGAGTGGACGGATTTAGTTAAACAGAGAGAGAGAGAGAGCGACAGAGAGAGAGAGAGGGAGGGAGCGAGGGAGGGAGGGAGGCGGAGCGAGGGTTTTACTACAGTGTGTGTTGAGGAGGCTGGCAGTGAGGAGGAGGAGGAGAGTACAGGAAAGGATGCTGGATGCTGAGACAGAGCTGCTGTCGTAACATTGTGTGTCACAGAGAAGCAGCTCTCATCCTGACAGAAAAGAAAAAGAACAACACCACATCTGCTCGGAAGCCTAAGGTAAGACGACACAGTCTGTTTTTATTTATTTTAAAAGCTTAAGAGTTTTAACTGTTTTTGTTTTTTTAATTATGACCTTTCATGGCTTTTAGTTTCAACTTTTTCATTCCAGGTTGCTTCATAGCAGCATACCTAATAATAAGCTGTTTAATTAAAAGGAACATTTCTGATATTTCCACAAATACCTTTTGTGTCTTCTGTAAAATAATACAAACAAATTCACTATTTAAATTTAAAAAACACTTTGATGTGATTTGTGACCGCAGAAAAGGGAGGATTGATTGTGATTTCTTGAGATACATTCAATGTTTGTTTTATGTCTTTTAAATACAGTGTTCACAGATAGCTGATGTGATCTGAATTGTATACTACGATTCACATTGTCAATTTACCTCAGGCACTGGCAGCTGGCAGAGGAGGAACACAAAGGAAAAGAAAGCAGTGAGCGGGGATAAATGACTCATAAATGAATGATTCAAACAGCTTATTAATTACTTTGTCAGTCATCATCACAACACAATGGTCCACCCTAACACCACACTATGGACTGGACACAGTAGCATGCTTGTATATACACATTTATCATGGCGGAAGGTGGAGATAAAAGATTTTTTAAATATGTGATAAAGTTGAGATATTAAGATTTTAATTATTGAGCTTTACAGTTTTTATTGAGCTAGTAAGTGGATTTGTTACCTTTGGACAGAGCTAGGCTAGTTCTTTCCCCTTGTTTCCAGTCTTTAGGCTAAGCTAACCTAACCGTCTCCTTTGTTAGCTCCATATTTAATGCACAAACATGAGAGTGGTATCAATCTTCTGATGTAACACTTAGCAAGAAAGCAAATTAGTGTATGGCGCAAAATGACAAACAATTGCTTTAATAAAAAAAAAAGAACATGTAAAAGTGTAAAAACAACAAATGTGCTGCACATAACTCCCAGAGAGCAGCCAGGCTAGCCGTTGTTTCCAGTCTTTATGCTAGGCTAAGCTAACCATGTCCTTTGTAGCTTCATATTTAACGAACAGACACAAAGCAGGTATTGATCTCATCGAACACTTAGCAAGCAAAAAAGCACATTTCCAAAAAATGCCTTAATTTGTAAAAACAAAACAAACAAAAAAAAACATGTAAAATGTAAAAACAACAACATATAACTCCCCCCAAAAACATAACATAACTTTTACACTTTGATTTTTGTACAGTTAAACAAATGAGATAAAACATGTTAATTAGTGAGATTTAGAGCTAGCCAGGCTAGCTGTTTCCTCTTGTTTCCAGTCTTTATGCAAAGCTAGGCTAACCCTCTCCTTGAAAGCTTCATATTTAATGGACTGACATGAGATTGGTATTAATCTTCTCATCTAACTCTCAGCGAGAAAGCACAAAAGTTTTTTTTACCAACTTCACATTTGCACTTTGTTACAGATAAACAAACATGATATGTTAATGTTAATTCGTGAGATTTAGAGGTGCAGGACTGTGTTGCAGCAGCTGTTTGTGACTCCATCATGAGTTTGGGTGTAAAGTCCATCTTAAATTCTTAGTTACTACTAACTAGTGATTTACTGAATCAGGTTGCACCATTAAAACTTTAGACATGTCTCATCTAGTAAACACTTAGTAATGTAGAAACAAGTTGCAAGGACACACCTGTAACGCCGTCCAATAAGAAGCAACCAACTATGAAGTCACTGTAGCATCATGAACTGTACCATAACTTCCAAAAACAGTTTTCATCGCCAAAAGATAAAATGAACTTAACTGCTAATACTTTGTGAATATAGATATAACATTATTTTATTTCTATCTGCATACCTGGAGAAATATGTGTTTAAGAATTATTAGTATTCATGCTGTTTACAGTGAGCGGGAAATAGCCAATTATGCTAAGCTAACCAGTGTTATTTGGTCATTTAGTCTAATGACATTGGCATAAAGTTTTGTAATTTGAGGTTTAGTGTATTTTTTTTCCATATCCTTTTAGTCTAAATGGCTCAGATATTAGCAATATAAAGCTTTTTTTAAAATTATTTACCAGAACAAAACAAATCTACACAAACATCCTCCACACTACTGCACAAGCACAAACAAAAAACAAACAAAAACACAACCCCCCCCCCCCCACCCCCCCAAAAAAACATACATACAAAAAAGCAAGAAGCTTTAAATTATAACAATAACATAAGCTAACGTTACTTTTGTCAGTTGGTTCATTCAGCTAGCTAACGCAACAGTTACACTTGGCAGTTAGTAGCTGAAGACATTTACTGACTGATTATCTGTACTTAAGAACTAGTTTATAATTTAGGTTTTAAATTAGTGATGTGTAAACCTGCACTTAGTAAACACTGACATTATAACGAGGCAAAGTTTGAACTTACAAACAGCTAGTTCTACTGGCTAGCTAGGATGGCTGTTTCCCCTTGTTTCAAGTCTTTATGCTAAACTAGGCTAACTGTCTCCTTTGTAGCTTCATATTTAACGGACATATAAGAGAGTGGTATTGACTTGGCAACAAAGCGATAAGTGCAGGCTGTTTCCCTAAAGGTCGGACTATTTCTTAATAAAATAAAATACAAAAGCTATTAGGAAATACAGTCTTTCACAAAGTGGACAGTGAAATGTGTGCAGCAGAGATGAAGAGGCGCTCTGTCGTCTCTTTGTTTTAGTCACTGGTCATCTCCAGAGAAGCCATCCTTACACAAAGCTGACTGCCTAACGTTTAGTGGCAGCAGTGAAGCTACAAAGGAAGGGACGAGGAGAGAGGAGGAAGAATTGAGGCATGGATTTAGTGTGTGTGTGTGAAATCAATTTGCAATACTATAACACTCACTTTTTTTATTCGGTCTATCATCCGCAGCCACAGTCGAGTTTATCGAGCCTCCTCTTCTTTCCCATGCTCCCTGTAATCCCTACTGAATGCCCCTTTTGACCCCCAATCAGCCGTATTGACTACAGTTTGTGTGTGGTGGGTGGTGGTGGATTATACAGGTTGCTGACTGATGTGGCTAATGTGCTTGAACAGAAACGGTTCACGCCAACTCAACACTCCCCGCTTGCTGAACTCAGGGGAAATACTTCTTGCTGTAGGTTTTTATTTTCTTCTTGCATCAGTGCTTTTTGAGATGTTTGCAGTCAAGATGTAATTGTCTTAAGTGCTGCTTTTAGGAGAAAAAACATCTTAGTGATGAGATATCTGCTGTCAATATGAGGTTAATTAACCATTACCTGAAAGTAAACTTAAGTTAAATGGAACCCAGTTTGTTAAAGGGACAATTCACCCAAATTATAAAAACACATATTCCTAGGATAGTCAAGTATCCTGGGAATTAGGAATCCAGGAACAAATGCAGGAATATATTTTGCCCTTATGTGAGCAAAGCTGAAAGTAGAGCTGTGGAAGTAGTAGATGACAGATGGGTGTGTAGTGCACCAGACATTCATTTGCATCCTCTCACAGATTTTTTTATTAACTGTAACTACAATCATTCCAGAAATATGCCTTACAATGAAGGGACACTGCACTGTTTTTACAAATGAAGATCAGTTTATTCGTCACAAGGAATACAGCTCAGCCTGTGAAAACAGATGTGAAATGTCTTCATGAGGAGTTTTGTAAAGTTTCAGAAAGTAACCCCGATGATTACTTCAACTGTATAACAGAAACCGAGTGTTACAACCTGGGAATGTGGAGTTTAAGAGACGCAGGTATTTCTCAGGCAGGGAGGGTCTAATGCTGTTGCATCAGTGAGTTGCATCATGGGAAATGTAGGAAAGAAGTGTTTTGGGAGCTTGATTCATACCGGGAACTAAAATTTTAAAACAATCTGTGCAATCTCTGTACTGGGAACCTGAGAGATGTCATGGAGATGTTTTTTTTAATGATTTGCTCTCCTTTCAATTTCATATTATATTTCATATTCACATTATTTTGCCTTCTTCCTTCTAGATGGCAGCAAATACCTTTGGTTCGGCACATTCAGTCAATTTTGTTTGACAAAGACAATGAAGAAGAAGTTTTTATGAACGGGATGACATGCGCAGTATCATCAATATTTTTTACTGTCTTGTAACACAATGTTGTCTTTAACAGCCAAAACACCAAGTATATCCTCATATCTCAGTCCAAGATTAAAATCAAACTGTATTACATCCAAGTGAACCACAGTGAGACTGTGAAGTGTACACACAAGACAAGACTAAAGACATGAAGCTGATAAATTATGCCAAATCGAGAGCACAAAAGATTTAATTTAATTGTTGTTGGGGTTTTTTTTCTCCTTGACACTTCTCCATACTGCTGCATTGATTTAGACATGTAGACATGTTTTTTTTTTTTAAATCCGTCTTTTGCAAGTCCCCCAGCTTCATGGACATACAATACTAAATCACTGGAGAACCACTTCAACCAAACCCTAACTTTACCCAGCTGTTTAAGTTGTCTAACATTCCCTAACCATGCCTTAACCATAGTTTATTTGTCAAAACCACAATCTTTCCCAGATCTATCATAGTTGCCAAAAACGTCATTAAACGTATTTTGGGGTTTTACAGTATCGTCCAATATCAAAGCTCTTGTCTAAAGACAAGTGTTGTTTTTTTCACGTATGTGTTTGAGATGATATTTATTAGTGAATATTTGTGGAAAAACATAAAAAACTGTAGAGTAGATGTGAAATTACTAAAACAGCACTGATGTCCTTTTCACACTGATTACAGTCAGAGTCAGAAAGACGCTTGACTTGTAAAAACACAACAACAAAGCGTCTGGTCTGACTTCTGGACCCCTGACTGAATGTCTATGTCTCAGGAGGCAAATATAGCAGACATTTCTGCATATGAGGGGATGTCACAGTCTATGAATGGTTGATCCACAGATTGGTGGCGGTTGTGTTTGTCAGACATGTTTCCCCCGAGGCCCCGACGGGCAACTCAGGCCATGCAGGAAAGAAATCCACACATAGCAGCATATAAAAGTGTCATAGCGGTTTTTCTGTTTACGGCTCTGTTTCTCTGACACATCCTTCCTGGCTGTAAACAATTCCAGTGTGGCCATGATACACTGCTAATCAAACACTTCTGGCCACTGTGGATTCGTGCATCACATCTGCTGCTCCTGCTGTGTTGTGAGAATTCCCGAGTGCTGGAAACGATAATGCCTCAGCTGCACAACTGAGGAGGAGGAAAGTCAATTACTGTACATCTCAACCGTCCAAATTGCTAAACGCTCCAGTGAATGAGCTCACGTGGTACACTTCTCACTGGTAGTAATGGGAAATGGGAAATTCATGAATTTCAATTGATTGCTTAAATGGATTAGGTCCGAACGGACTTGACCCCAGTTTTATGATCGAAGAGGTAATTTCACACACTTGAACTGGACAGGTGCCCATATAAAACATGCCAACAATATAAAGCTGCCTTTTATAGCCTTAAACAATACAACATGTGTTTGTGTTGTTTGCATTTGTATTTGGTTTGTTATAGTTTAAGCTCCTAATTTGGGGCATAGCGACCATTCAGATACTCACAAGAAAACAAAATTAAATTTAGCACTTTAGATTTGTAGCATCTTTAGTTGTCTGCATGTAATCCACATAGTAATATTATAATATAACAATATTTATATGAGCCTTTGTTTACAATTTCTATACAAAGTAATAATTTTATTATTAAACCGATGAAGAGTCAGGTTAAAACACATTTGAAGGAATTCATGTAACTCAGGTCATCTACACTAAAGGCCCTGTTCACCCAAATAACATAAAACCTAAACTGTATTTACTTCTAGTAGTATCTACTGTAGCTGTGGAGTGTTTCACATATTGTCCACTCTCATAGTTTGGATCAGATTTGGGCTCCGACATGTACAGATGTATTTGAGAAGTTTATATTTCAAGTAAAGAATGAGAAAAAGAAGTAAAATCTGACTACTACTGTTTGTTTACATGGCCTCCAAATCCAGAAACTGGCCAATCAGAACAGAGTGGGTTCCTTGGGAGGGGGGGCCTTAAGTTTTTATTTCCACAAAAAACTTTAATAAGCTGCTTAATAAATCTTTAACTTACATCTACTCCTCCTCCTTCATTGAAAATAATCTCTGAATATGTAAGTGTTATTCATTTCAAAAGTTTTGCTGCTGTACACAAGATGTTTCCTGCTTCACTGTGAAGTCCATTCTCAGTGTTTTAAGGTTCCACATCACACTTGTGTAAAGTCCGTTTCACACATGCACTGCAGCCCTGAAGTTATCCAGAAGAGCTGTATGTGTGAAAACAAATGTCCAAATCAGTTGGACCAGACATGAAACAAACTTCACCTTTCCAGCTCTCTACTACAAAGTCCATAATGTCTGACTGAGCCTGTGTGTGAATACAGCAGGTCATTTTCCGGAGAATTCACAGCGAGCGAGTTGGCGTGTTGGTGCCGTTTCTATCATGCGACTGGCGTGCAAGAATACAAATATCCAGGGGTGAAGAAGAAGGGTCATTTACACCAAGATGCTAATGAAAATGTGGAGAGACAACGAGATTCAGGAACTTCTGTCGGTAAAGGCTGACGCCAAAATCGTCAGACAAATTCAAGGAACAGCAAGAGACTCAGTTGTTTATGACCAAATTATGGACCAGATATGTGACCGCACGTACTTCTTGCGTCATGTCCTGCCTCCTGCTCGCTCTACCCAGGCACCACCCCTCATCCCTAAACGAACCGTAGTATGTCCAGTAAGTGAGAACGTGTCTGACATGGACAATCTCCTGATGTGTGCCATGTCAGGACCTGATTCTCCGGACGTTATCTAGAGTTTATATGTTGCATACTGGACCACGACTGGCTCCAAAGTAGCTGTGATATCACAAATCATGCTCATAGCTACACGTGTTAAACTGAGATTTTACGGTGAGCACAGAGAAACTTTCCTCCTTCAGCAGATGAATGTGAAAACAAACTCTGCACATACATCATTCTGCACACTGAAGAGAATAACGAGCAAAACACATGTTTTGACTGGAGGGGGACTTTAATTTTGTTGGCCTCTTGGGAACAGCGGAAACATGCCGTAAAGACTGCATTGACATTTTGTACATTGTCATTATTCTATCTCTGTCCTGCTCTAATCCTGCAGCCGACCTCCTCGTTGTTGAAGTCAGACGATTCACAAACTGCCTCGATCTGCAGTCTCTCTCTCTCTCTCACACACACACAGAGGAATGAGAGAGACAGATACAGTAGACAGAAAGAGACAGAGATAGACAATAAGCCTGAGGTTTGCGTTCTGTTTGGCTCAGTTTAGTGGCTTCACTGCTGCCTCTGGTGTATTCACACACGCACAGAGACAGAGAGAAGCTGTGATTTCAACTCACCACTTACCATATGGATGTTTGCTCTCGTATTGAACTTGTCATGCAGAGCAACACATGCAGATGGCCGCAGCAAACATACTGTACACACGACAAGCTGCTAATTACATCTGTTGTTACTTGTATTCTTCTTTTTAACAATTATTTGCTTTTGGTTTTTAAAAAAATCCTGCAGATGATTAGAGACATCCTCACTTTTTTGAAATTATTTAGGGGGAATTTTATGCCTTTATTACAGACAGTAAAGAGACGTCAGCAATTGAGGACCGAGAGATTGTTGGACTCACAACGGACAGTTTGATGCAGCAGAAATACATTCTTCTTTCTTGACAAAACTTGGCACCTACATTACCTACAATGCAACTCAACTGCTGACAGCTCAACCTGAGATTCCGGTGTTTTATGCTAGTAGCGGCTAATGTAGCCTGGAGCTGTTAGCCTCCAGCAGAGATGAGACACTACAGGGGTCTGGTAACCTCACCTCTTTCTAACTCCACACCCACAGATTTTTTTTCATTTTCAAACTTAAGTCTTCAGCCAAAACCGATGCTGACATCGTTTGAGGCAATTTATCAGATTTCGCACAGCAGCTCCCTCTGGAGCCACAAGAGGCTTTATACTTCTTTTTACACAGTAATACTCCCCAAAACCTGGAAACACATGCTGATGTGTAACGTTTCCCTTTAATACATAGACTACCAAGCACCCCAAATCCAAATAAACAGATTTGATTTCAGATTTTAACAAGACTAACAGTTGACAGTCATGCTAACAGCTCTTCCTGAGGCTGTACATAGGAACAGTGATGATTTGAGCTAAATGCTAACATCAGAAAGCTAACATGTGCAAAATGAAAATGCTAACAGGCTGATTTTATCAGGTATCATGTTTGCCATCATCTTATTTTAGCAACTTAGCATGCTAACATTTGCTAATTAGCACTTATGACAAAGTACAGCCGAGGCTGTGAATGTCATAAAGTATTGGAAATTTTGAACACATGGAGGTGCTAGATCAAAAGTCAGAGGATCACCATAGTTATTACAATTTATCTTGTGGGGGATATTAATATGTGTACCAAATTTCAAAGCAATCCAGTCCAGCAAACATTCATTTAAAAACCAAAAATATCAACCTAATGGTAGAACTAGAGGAAAGGTTAAGGGGGTCACCAAAGTCAGTAGGAATCATCCTCTGTGGATCATTAATGTCAGTTTACCAAATTTAGGTGCAAATCTGTATAATAGATGTGGAGATATTTCACTGGATTAGTGAACATTTTGACCTGTTGGTGGTGCAAGAGAAATGTTACAGGATCACTAAAGTTATTGCAATTCATGTCTGAACCAAATTTTATGGCAATTCTCGACTTCCGGTCGGCTGATGCTTATGTCCCCTCTTGGGGTCGAGTTCAGTTTAAACCAAAAGTCCAAGAATATCAAATGTCCAGTAAGGTATGGCGGCTGTATGGAGTATTCCCATTGGTGACCTGACAAAAAAACCCAACAATTTATCAACCATATAATGACTAAATTGTTCACTCTGGTGCCTCCATTTTTTTCTAGGTGACAGGTTAGGGTATCACAAATGTCAGTAGGTTTCATCTTCAAGGCACCATGCATGTCTGAACCAAATTTCATGTCAATCCATCCAATAGTTGTTGAGAGATTTCACTCAAAACCAAATAATGTCAACCTCATGGTGACACTGGACAAAGAGTCAGAGGATCATGTACTAGGATTCATCCTCTGGATTCTATGAATGTTTGTGTCAGGAAAAAACATCCAGTAGTTGTTGAGATATTTCTGTCTGGACCAAATTGGTGCACCAACCTTCTGACATTGCCATCTATAAAGCCACATTGCAACAGAAGCATGGCTAAAAATGCACCCATATGAGCGACAGCACCGTATCCATCCTCCTGTCATCCGTCAGCCTCCTTGTGTTTGATGTTTTCTTAAACCCATCTGTCACACCCATGTTTTGTTGTCCTGCCACCTCCTCCGCTACACAGAGTCGGTGAAGGATTTTCTAGAAAATTATGTGACGTCAAAGCTTTCAGCCACCCATGTTGGGATTTGAAGAACAGATTACTCTTATATCTACGCTTGGCTTTACCCAGGAGTCATCAGCAAATGGTTTGCATGTATGTGTGTGTATATGCGAAGGTTAACCATCCCCAGAGAGTCATCAGACAGGGGATAAAGTAGGTGGTGATGCTTCTTTGCAGAACTAAGCTCCATAAGCTGCTTCCTCACTAGTCTGACGAGCCTCAGTGGAGGAGTGTAGTGGAGGTGAGACCGGATAGATGGATGATGATGAATGGGTGAAAGAATGAATGGATGAAGCTTGTGTGCAGATTGATGGCGATGATAATGGAGGATTGATGCTTGGATGAAATCTCTCAGCTGTGTGACGAAGGGAATGAGTAATGAAAAGGAGGGAAGTTGCATGAGTGTGTTGAATAAATGTGTGTAGAGATGTTCCAGTCTAATTCAGATGGGAGTGTTTGGACTCATTGGGGAATGTTATGTGTACCGTAAATAACGGGGATTTTGCAGTTGTAGTAGATGAGGTTGTTTGAACTGGGTTTCCTGAGATGACTTTCCTCATTTGAGGTCCAATGAGGGATCTAACAGCTCAGGATGAATGACTTAAAAGTGTAAAAGAACGTAATTTGTACATTGATTCTTTCTATGAATCTTTTAAAGGATAATTCCTGCCTTGTGGCGAAGTTTGTTTTCCCATTAAACAGTTTAATTCTGTGTGCTTCTCTTGTCCTTCGTTGTTGGGGTTTGGTCTTAGGTTATCAACTATTACAACAAAACATGTCATTGAAATAAATATGTTTTAGGATAACACTGTGGTTAAGACTTGGTCAGGTTTTGACACACAAAGTTAGATTAGATTAGTGATTAGATTTAGGGAAAGATCATGATTTGGGTTAAAATGACTACTTCTTTAAAGGATAAAGGTGCCGATTTTCTTTATTTTTCTGATTGTCAACAAATCTCATGTTTGGATCCAAACCGACAATGAACTGATCTACTAACAAGTATTGTATGTGTATCCAAAGCCTGATATATCTTATTCCTCTGTGCCGTAGACCTCCGTTGTTGTCCAAAAACTATTAAAAACACGTCAATGACATGTTCCTTCATTATGAAGAGTTTGGTCATGTTAGTTTGTTTAGAAACAGCTCCAAAGACTAATAACAGTGATCACATTTTCAGTCTCCAGAGAGTAGTTCTGTGTAAGGCAGACGCCACTGAGCGTGTGCGGGAAGGCAGTTCTGTTTACAGAGTTTCGTTAGCTAGTTGTGCTACATATCACAACCTCTTGACTTTGAACTGAAGTTCTTTGAGAAACTTACAATGTAGTACAAAGTCAAGAGGTTGTGATATGTTGCACAATAAAATAAAGATCTGTAAAACAAACCGCATTCCCTTGCATGAGCAGTGGCGTTCATCAATGAGTCAACGCAAACGTGTATTCAATATTGTAAAAAAACCCCAAAAAATATCCACAAAATATTAGACACATGTCCTGCTGAAGATGGGACAGAGCTGCATCCAGCTGATATCCAGGGTAACTTAGAGGTTACTGGTTAGAAAAAAGAAAGATGAGCCATAATTCCCATCACTAAGGTGGTTCATCAGATAATCTGTCAGACTTTGCAGTAGCCCTGATCCAGGACTGGTATTTTTTCATATTACATTTCTGCATCACTATCTCCTGGAGCTCAGACATAAAATTTATTACATAGGATGGTGGATAATCTTCTTGGTGACCTATAGAGTGAGGGAAAAAAAGGATGTCAGGTCGATGTAAAGAAGCAAAAAACATGATTTATTCGGTGAGACAATGTAAAAAGGCTTCACAAGCAGGTCAGTCGAAATATGCAGAAAAAAAGGAAGCTAAGAGATGCAAAAAAATTGAGAGAATTTAATATGCTCAATGTGTGCACAAATACAGGCAGATAAATGGTATAAAGAACACAGAAAGGCTTGGATCAGACAAAGGTCTCTTCCATTAATGTCAGTTCAAACCATCCAGAACAAAGATGGCGCTGGACCTATTTGTTCACTGCCTTGAGGACCACAGCTGAGCTGAAACCTTTGTCTGTCAGAATAAATCATGGGTTTTGTTTCTTTACACTTGCCCGATGTCATTTTTTCTCACTTTATGGGTTCACCTATGGGTTGTTTGTTTGTTTTACCAACATTTTTGGAAAGTTCCAGCAGATACTGTAGAAATGCTTTATTGGCCAAGTATATTTAAGTATACAAGGAGTTTAAGTCTGTCCAGTGGTAGAAGAACTACTCAGATCCTTTACATAAGTAAAAGTATCAATAACACAATGCAAAAATACTTCATTACAAGTAAAAGTCCTGCATTTAAGTAAAAGTATAGAAGTATTACCAGCTAAATTTACTTTGTAAGGGTCATAAGATTAATCTGAGGGGTCTTGAGATGGTAGATTGGGTAGGAGAGAAGAAAAACCAAAGTTCTTTAATCATTTTTTGTGAAATATTAGAGTTTTACCTCTTTGGGCCTCAAAATGTTATCTATTTGATTTTTTTTTGTAAAACATTTGGTAACCACCGGTTTAATCTTTAACAATGCAACATAATTTATAAACTCATCATTTTGTTATTTTATGTAAAACTTCAGTCTGAAACTTAACCAAGCTGTAAAATAAATGTAGTGGACAAAAAAGTACAACATTCACCTCTGAATTGTAGTAGTGTAGAAGTATCAAGCAGCATAAAATGGAAATAATTTACTAAGTAATGTACAAGTACCTTAAAATTGTACTTAAGTACAGTACTTGAGTAAATGAACTTAGTTACTTTCCACCACTGACACCAATCACAATGACACTGAAATGATCCTTTAACTTGAGATGATCATTATCTGAAAAGCTTCTCTGTCTTTCCTTGCTGAATAATTACTATCTAATCGTTAGATAAATTATTCAATGGAGCTTCTACTATGTAAATGCCTGTTTTTATTAAGAGTAAGCACATTTTTCTTGTGCACCTAAAATATGAATATGAAATTTTAAAAAAAGAAAGGAGAGGTAAAATCAGTCATAAGTAGGGAGGCCTCTCGGCATCAAAGGAAACACAGAATGACGCAATCTGTCAGCTTTCCTCCCTGCGGCACTTACACACTTCCTCACACAGTGTGTGTTTGCTTGTGTGCTGACATAAATTACTTGTGTGTGTGTGTGTGTGTTTGTGTGTGTGTGTGTGTGTGTGTGTGTATGTGTGTGTGGCCCTGCAGCTCTTATTCAGCCCACATAGTCTCACAGAGCTAAAATGCCTTGGTTTCCTTTTACTTCACGTCAATTTGCCATGCCTTTCTCTGTGCCACTGACCGTGTGTGACAGCTCTCCCTGCACGCACAGTCTGCGTTCACGTGTGTGCTTTTATGTGTGTGTGTGTGTGTGTGTGTGAAAGTGGGGGACAGCGTGTGTGTATGTGCACTTTCTTTGCATGTCAATTTGTATTAATGTTAATAACAGGTTGGTGAAAGTCTTGATTACAGAAGACCTACTTTGCTGTGCTTGCCAGCTGCCGGGAGACAGACAGACTGAGTCGGCGCTCTGATATGAAAGTTGACAGTTGTGAGAGAAAACTGGTGACATCTTTGGTCGTCAATCCAAAACGGTGTCCTACGATACCCCCTGTGAGACTCATCCACCTATGACTGATTTGGAGCTTTGGTGAGCAAAAACAACCTGAGGCAAAACTCTGATAGCGTCAGAAATTTAAGACCAAATTCTCACGATGTGACTGCTGCTATGACGCACGACTAACAAGTCAGAATACAACATGAAATGATGCAGAACACACTGGCTGATGTGACATTTCATGTGTGCTGTTTTTTTTAATAAAGTTTAGGGGGGTAAACACACGTCGGAGCTGCAGATGGATGACGCAAGTTGATGACGTGTCTCTGTCCTCATACATGTTGTTTTTCTGTATTTACATCATAGCACTAAGATTCACGTCACAATCTGACAACCTCAATCTGATATTGTACAGATTACAGATTGTGAACAAGCAGCAACAACTACCTGAAGCTGGTGTGGAAGTACCTTGAAGCGCCACCGACGGCCGCTAGCTGCTCCAACTGACTCACATTCACAAAGCCTCAACTTCTCTCTAGAAATACTAAGTCAGTCATTGTTTTCAATGAGTTATTATGGTCTCAATCTCTAAATTCAAGTCCTCTTATAAATATGCTGGCAGTCATTTTGGAAATTATTGCTCCATTAATAAGATTTGAAGACTGACAGTTGGCTCACCTGCTGCTCTCCTCGGCTCCGGGACTTGCACTATTGTTGCAATATTTCACAAAGTTAATTTTGCTTGATTACGATACCTGCCCTGTTAGCGCAATTTAGCTAAAGTAGCTAACATTAGCCCAAGTGTGCACTGCTTGGTGTTTGCAGTAAGCTAGCGTTAGCTTGGGCTTGAGGTAGCAGGGTGTGTTTCAGGAGTGTGAAAGGCAACACCCAACTCTCCTTATCTAGAAGCTTCTTGCTCCAAATGGAAAAGATGCAACTCTGGGCTTCAAAACGGCTAACAAATACGTTATTCAGCAAAGCACAAATAGTGTTCTTTTTACAAATATTTGTTTCATACAAATATTTTAAAAATTATTTGTTTTCAGGAAGAAAAAAAATCACGTTAAATACCAGCACACAGGTCGGTTACATCACTATCTCAGTGTCTCTCCTCTGCTGCACTGTTACGGGAGTCACATCCACCTGCTACATGACGCACATTTCCTAATTTAGACATCAGTCCTGGGGTTGGGGGTGTTCCCCAGAGATAAAGCTGAACTACTGACACAAATGAAGTGCTCCCAAGGGAACACTTCATGAACACTTATTGTAACACTTTAATTTTCTAAAATTAAAAGCGTAATAAAAACAAAAACAGGATTTTTAAGCCTCTTTCCACTTTTATTCGAATACAAATACAAATAATTTTGCTGCCTCAACAAATACAGATACAAATACAAATACTGGGCCCTCTGCACATCCCTACTCGCTATATCCATCTTTATATACATGCTTACGATTGCGACCAAGATATTATTATAGGCTTCTTGCACAGTATGGCGTGCAATAAACTTACATGATTGTTGTTGTTGCAGAGTCTAAAGGTGCCTCCAGGGAGAGACAGGCAGAAAAACAGAGAGACAAGCAGTAATAAAGACAGACTGTCAAACACATTGATAATATGACAGATAACAGAGGAGTGAACATTACAGAACAGCACCTTGCTCTTAAAAATATCCTACTTTGATCTTTGCTGTTCGATGACATGGAAAAACAAAATCCTCTGACAATCTACATATTTTTAAAAAAAATGATCTTTAATCATCACCGTCCTTGTAAAAGTTAAATGAGATATCTCAAATTTAATTTTTCCCCTGCATTGATTCTCAATAATAGCTTTGGACCAGTGGAAGTGGTTAGATGAAAATGGCCCCGTCATTCCTCTCCATCATCGTGGAGTAGTTAACACCCGGTTCAAGTTATGACCTATAATCTCTCAACACACACACACACACGGTACACATACATGTAAGTACCTCTGCTCCTCGGAGGTCGTTCTGCCCCTCAGTCAACTCCCTCCTCATAAAACAAGTGTAAATCAAACCAAGCTTCACGTGGTGACGCGTGTCCTTGGCTGTAGGTCACAGAGGAGGAGTTCAGCCTTCTTAAGTGATGCTTGCAGGAAACCACATCATCTTCAGTAGCATCAGTAGTATTTCATATAGTGCTACAGTCAATATCGAATGATACAAAGAGGAAAAACTGTGATTATTGGTGTGATAAGGCAAAATTTAAGACCACACTGGACTGGAAGAAGAACATTACAGCACAATGAGAGCAAAAATCTGTGATAATTGAAACATATTTACATCTAATAATATGCAGAGTTTTTGAAAATTTGACTTTATTTCAGACTACAAAACAGAAAATTGAGGTACATCTTAAAGAGCAACTTGCAGTTTATCTTATCTTTTCTCAGGTAAGACTTGGTTTGTCACTGAGGTCCTTTTCTAATTCACTCTGATGTAAACCGTGACCAGTAAAAAAAAAAGTTTATCTTCAATCTCGTTCTCACAGTTATCACCGAGTCTCAGCTCTCGCAGCTCAACTCTCTTGTCACCACAGCGGTCTGATAAAAAAAAAAAAAAAAGCCAGCTTTACTGCAGCCGATGTTTCTAATCATTATTTAATCTCATCATCCTTTTTATCGCCACCCACAGGAAAAAAAAAAAAAAAAAGACCATAACATACTTGAACAGAATCAATGAGAGCGTCGGCGGTGCTGGTAGTAAACAATGGGGTGAAAAGAGGGCTAATATTGATGTGCTGTCATGTGTAAGCGGTGTCTGTGCTCTTCAGCGGATGACATTGAGAGTCAGATGGGAGTGTCATGTCCTGCTGCAGAGCTCCAGTGAACATTGATCTCCTGTAAGGCAACGACTGCTCAGGTCAATACCCAATTCATACCGCGTGTCTCTGTGCGTGAGTGTTTGTGCGTGTGTGTGTGTGTGTGTGTGTGTGTGTGTGTGCACGTGACTGTGAGGGAGAGAAACAACTGACCCTGACTCTAACTCATGGCCAAGATGATATATTATATAAAAATTACAGTGTTGAACTCATTAAATGTCACTAAGAAATATTTATTAGTGTGTGATTAATTTAAAATATCCATTTTCCATTTTATACTACTTTTATGCTATATTTTAACTCCACTACATTTATTTAACTACTTTATTTACCTTACAGATTTTTTCATACAAAACCTAGCATCAGTATATAAAATGTGATGCTCTGCTGTAGATTTAACTACCCACCAGTGTATAAAATACTTTAAATTAGCTCCATCTTGACCTGCTACAACAGTAAAGTACTACTTTCCCATTAATGCATCAGTAATATTGATTTATATGATAATATAACACTGACAGAGGCCATTCTGCATGATGAGTACTTCTACTTTTAATACCTTAAAGGAATCATTTGAAGCATATCCGTTTTCAAGCAGAAAATTAGGTGATAGATCGATATCATTCTTATATCTGTGGGTTATAATGTGTTATATATAAAGCTACAGCTAGGAAACAGTTAGCTTAGCCAGAGAGACAGGAGCTAAAACGGCCTGTTTCAGACAGAGGCTGAACTGAGGGGCTGCATAAAGGACCAGTAGAAGATAAATAAGGAGTTTTTAACTGTAAATCATGCAAAGATATTTAAGTAGAGCCCCAGAATATAAACATACCAGACCTGGAAATGTGCATGATACGTCCCCTTTAAGTGAGTTATTTGATGAATCAAAATGCACATTCCTTTATTTTCATGTTTTTTTCACATTCTACTAATTTGTAATTTCACTTCACAGCTGCAGTGATCTGATTCATAATGACAGTGTGTGTGTGTGTGTGTGTGTGTGTGTGTGTGTGTGTGTGTGTGTGTGTGTGTGTGTGTGTGTGTGTTTGCCTTGAAGGGTTCAGAGAGAGAGAGAGAGAAAGGTGGGGGTCAGTAAAAAAAAAAAAAAGGAAATGCTCTGAAATGGCAGACACTTGCAGCCTCGTGAGTCACCACACAACGGATAACACACACACACACACACACTCACATTGTCACGCACACACACAGACATCAATCTGTCAGCACGCCACATGCCGCAATGACAGCCACCCCTGACATTTGCATGCGTTGGGGACGGGACATTTTTCAGGGAGGAAACAGAGGGAAAGGGATGAGAAAGATGAAGGGCAGTGAACCGTTAAGTAAGTGAGGCATTAAAATATTCTTACTCAGCAGCCGCCGTCTGATCTCGTGTGATGTTTAATGCTCGGACACACTCCTATTACACCTTGCACCTACACTGAAGATTATTCAGACACTGACGAGCGAGTGAAGAGCGAAACGATGAGGTCAGGAATCCATTTTTTGGGGTTCTTTTTTAAGATGAGAATAAATACGCTTACAATCATGTGCAGCATCAGCCAATCAGGGAGGTGTCAACTGTTTCAGCAGCCTGGTTAGACCTGAGGCGAGAAGGAGAGGTCATGCTTTCCTCTTCTTAACAATGTTCTTGTCAAAAGATAATGAGTGCGCTTCTCTGTAGTGGAAATATCTTCAGGCGTGCACACTGCAGACCAGACTTCAATAACACATTACAGCGAACGGTTCACTTTCCACAGTCAGCAGTCAGCCTCAATTAACGCCCTGTTTTCATACAGAGAGAGCAGCAGAACAGCTACTTGGTGCTTTTGTGCTACTCGGACATGACCAGCAGATGTTTGGGAATTTAATAATGGCCACAAGTGCTGGTAGGTGTGGTGGAGCCAGAGTAAATCATTGGCCAATCAAATTAGCTCCTCTCAGACCTTTTTATAAGGAGCGCCTGTTCGCTGGCAGTTGAAATCTCTGTAGTCATGTTTTTATAAGCTGAACCGACATGAAACTGCTTGAACAGCTTTATGGTGGGACTGTGATGTTTGTATATGCTAGGGGTGTTCCCGAATACAAATACATTATTCGGCAAAGCACAAATGGTGGGTTTTATACGAATATTTGTTTCATACAAATATTTTAAAAGTATTTGTTGGGGATGTTCCTCAGAGATAAAGCTGAGCTACTGACACAAGCAAAGTGCTTCCAAGGGACTCTCCATAACCTGTTGTTCCCCTTCTCCTTTCCACGAAGTTAGGTTGTAAAAAATAGGCAATAACTGAAAAGTGCAAAGCAATAATTGCCTTTGAAGTTTCTCCCTACATGTTACATGGTGTGCTGTCTCTGTGTTATGGGTGTATAGATAGGTAGAGGTCTGTCTGCAATGAGCTGATTATCTGGGAGACTCTAGTTCAAGACCTGGTGTGGGAACCTCCTTCATGAGGTAGTTTATACATGAACACTTATTGTAACACTTGAATTTTCTAAAATTAAAAGTGTAATAAAAACAAAAACAGGACTTTTAAGCTTATTTCCACTTTTATTCAAATACAAATACAAATACAAATAATTTTGCTGCCTCAACAAATACAAATGCAAATACTGGGCCCTCTGCACATCTCTAGTGTTACGGACTAGTCAAGTCTGGGGGATTCAGTGCTGAGAACCGATCCTAGTCCTAACCTGGAGGGTGTAGAAACACCGACACAGAGGTAGAGGGACCGGTTTCCAAAATTAGAGAGAGACAGCCGGGAGGTGGGTTACCTTACCGAGTTCCCAGGCCGGCTAGCAGTTATTAGGTCCCTCCGACTCGACCTCACCAGCGCTGGGCGTTGCTCTCGTGAGCGGCGAGCTCCGTCTGGCGTTTCAGTTCAGTTTTTGGTGGTTGGGGGATGGGTCCCCGAAGAACAGGGCTGGTTTTACACAAGGGTCCGGGAGCAGGAAAAGTGTGAAGCTGTAATGTCTCAAAAACGATTCTAAAAGGACGTCTCTGCTTTTTAACTCAACTCATATCACTCATTCAACTTCGCGCTTTCGCAGCTGAGCCTCATCACGTCATTAAGTTACTCCAGTGACTGCACGCACGCAGCTTAACCACACCCCCTTGTTATCTTCTCAATGAAAACCAGTCCAGTGTTTAGAAAAGGGAAAGGAAGAAAGAGGAATCACTCCTAACACTAGTATATGCAGCAGTTTTATTTATTTATTTAGCCTCACTATTATCCGTCTGACTTTGGTGAACCTCTGACTACCAGCAGGTCTCACTTATTTTGTGAAATATCTCAACATCTACTGGATGGTTTGCTACCAAATTTTTTATACAGACACTCCAGGTTCCCAGATGTTGCATCCTACTGACTTTGGTGATCCCTTGACTTTTTCCTCTAGCGCCACCATGAGGTGCATTTGTAGTTGTGAGTGAAATGTCTCAACAACTATTGGATGTATAATAATAATAGATTCACCTTTCCAAAAAAGTTGCAGAGTGCTTTACAAGAAGTAAAAAGTAAATAAAATCCAAAACATGAATATAAATTACACAAATTACCATCAGTTAGGAAAAAGCCATGAAATAAAAATGAGTTTTAAGATGAGATTTAAAAGAAGACGGAGTTTGCCGCAGCTGCAGGGCTCGGACAGTGACGGGGCGATGTTTAGGAACCGTTAATAAGGCTCTGCTAGAGGCTCAAGCAGCGATCAGGCTCATTTGGAGTGAGTAGGTCACAGATGTATGCAGGAGTCTGACCATGCAAGGCTTTTAAAAGTAGTAAAATCCTAAAATCAATTCTAAAATTCAACCAGTGAAGGGGCAGCAATGATTGATGTGGACGTGTTCAAAGCCTGGCAGCAGCGTTTTGTTGAGGTTGTAGTCTTTGGATGTTCCGCCTACTTAGACCCAAATAAAGTGTGTTGCAATAGTCAAGTCTGGAGGATATAAAAGCCTGGATGACTGTTTTTAGATCTGCAAATGTGAGGAATGATCTAATCTTAGTTAAATGTCTCAGTTTGACAACGCAGGACAACATAATTTTAGTCACCTGAGCATCAAAAGACAACTGTGAATCGAAGATGTATCGCATGACATTCTTGTTCCCTTTCAGGATGCATTACTACCATCAGTAACCTTGGTGATTCCTTAAAGAGGAACCAGTTTATTTACAGGTATTGGGGAGTACTATGTAAAAATATTTCATAAATGTGCAATGACAAAGTTTTACCGTCCTAAAACTCTACTTAGGCTACATGCTGTTTTTTTAGCCACTACTTCTGTAAATTACCTGCATCTTCAGCTTCAGTTTACCAAACAGCTACTATTATCAGTACTATCAGCTATTCAATAGAGCTTTCAGTGAGTTTTTGTTCCGACGTGATGGCTGAGCAGCAGGGGGAGAAACTAGCGTATATCATTATCTGCGAAATGTTGGTCAGCGTAATTTTTTCCCCACTACTCACTGATGCAGCACTTCAATCTGCATTTTTATTGTTAACTATTGATTTTCTTAAAAAAGACTCTAGCAAACTATCTCCTTAAGCGACAGACTGTAAATATGTCAAGTTGTCCACATCAGTGTGTGTTTCCAGGTGTTGGGGAGTACTACTGCATGTGTGTAAAAAGTATAAAGTAGTAGTATAAAGTCTTTTTTTGTCTCCAGAGGGAGCTGCTGTGTGAAATCTGTCAAGTTATCGGTTGGGGAATGAAAACTACAAGTTTGAAAATGAAAAAAAATCAGTGTAGTTAGAAAGAAATGAGGCTAATAGACCTCTGTAGCTCCTCATCTCTGCTGGAGGCTAGTAGCTCAAGGCTACATTAGCCACTACTAGCATAACACACCTGAATCTGTACAGTCCAATGAATAGAGTGGAGTTGCATTGTGGGTAATGTAGGTGTCAGGTTGTGAGAATGAAGAAGAATGTGTGGAATAAAAGAAGACGACAACTCTGGTTACTGCTGAATTGAGTTTAAAAAAAAAAAAAAAGACTGTCCATTGTGAGTCCGACATTATTTTAGAAGTGCAGTGCTAAATTGGAGAACTTCTTTCATCAAGCACCATCATCAAGTCAAAAAATATACCTGCAAATTTAATGAAATTCCTGAAATTAGCCTCTGCTGTACTTTGTGTTTAGTGCTAATGAGCAAATGTTAACATGCTAAAATAGTGAACAAAGTAAACATTATACCTGCTAAACATCAGCATGTTAGCATTGTCATTGTGAGACGATATTAACATTTAGCCAAAAGAACGGCCTCACAGAGCTGCTTGTGTGGCTGTAGACTCTTTTATTCTTTTCATCTTTTAATAACAATACAAATAAGAAGAATAAGAAGACATTGAAAGGATCAGAGAGTGTTAGCTGTAGCGTTTTAAGCTTTGGTCAGGCTGCTTCACATCTTTATATGCATGAACACTCTGCAGGAAGCAGGTAAATCCGTATCACCATCCCGAGGCAGCACAGCAGCTATTAAAGTTCCATCTGTAGCCTGAAGGGCTGCGGTTCACAATTATGCATGCAACAAATATGGTTATCTTGATCAAACGTTGCATAACCAGCTCACACAGGCTTCTGTACACAGTCAACAGGGAAATATTTGGGTGATTTAATTAAATTAAATTCAAGTTAATTGGCATTATACAGTTCAGAGAACACGTACAACAAAATGTCTTGTGGCTCCTAGAAGGCGGTGCAGAAAAGGCAAATAAAAAAGAGCAAATACACATGTAGTGAAAACATAGAAAATATAAATATGTGCGATGAGAAAGGAGGAAACACTATTAACATGTATGTTTAGAGGAAGAGAGTATTTACATGTGTGTAAGGAAACCAGATAAGAGGCAACAAGCAGAAATGTAAACAGTAAAAACTATATTTGATGAGCAGCAATGATCAGACATGTTAAACCCTGAGATATTGATGAAGGTAATGAATGATTGATATTAAATAAGTAGATGAGGAGGCAATATAAAATGAAATGAGACAGTGATTTACATCATAGAATAAATTGTGTGATTAGTAGATAATCGGTGCTGTATTGTTTGGAAAAAATGTTTCTTCCTACAGTTATCTTTGAAAAATTAATACTTAAATGAAGTAAACAAGGCTGTTGTTAATAATAATAAGTTAATAATAGATAATGCAGCACTTTAATTGCATTATTGTGTGCATGTAAATCTTAACAGTGATCCTACGCTGTCATTTTTCCTTCATTTTATTCTTTATTTGCATTATTGCATGCAACTTGTTTTGCTTAAAGAGCAACTTAACAGCAGCCGAAAATACTGCTGCAGTGATGTAAACGAGTACTCCAGGTTGAACCAGTACATCATGACATCACCCCTGGGTGTGGCTCTTCCACAAGAGACTCATTAAGAGATTTAGAAACTTTAAACAGGCAGTAAAACACCAGATGCCTGGTGTGAAGTTACCCTTTAAATGTTATATAAAGTTTGTCATTATCATATTTTGTGCCAACATAAAAACAGACAAAACACCTAAAGAGTTGTAATGTTTGATATATTTGCTGTAATATAGCTGACTAGCCATTATTCTCTTGGGGAAGATGCGATATATATTCTCAATTTTTGATATCAGAATTTTCCAGCCTGCATCGTGCACATTTCTGCACACTTGACAAGCATCAAGGGAAACCACAAAATCATGAAAACACATATATTTATTCGATTTACAGCTGCAAGACATTTGTGCTCTGCTCTGTCAGTTTGCACACAAGTAACTTTAAACCTTAAAGGCAGAAACTTTCCAACAAACCAGAAACACTTATGATAATAATAATAATAATATCTTTATTTATGTAGCACTGTATGCACATTTATAAACAAAACACAAAGCAAAATCACATGTGAATGCATTTTTAAATTACAGCGTAAAAACTAAATACAGTGTTGCCAACGGGAGGAAGGTAAAGGAAGAAAAGTGAGTATCAAACGATAAAACACTGTGAAATATGACCTCATATAAAAGCACATCTATAAAAGTATGTTTTAGAAAAGATTTAAACGTGTACTGAGCCTCAGATCTTCTGGGGTCCTGACCGAGAAG
The DNA here is from genome assembly GCF_910596095.1 of Thunnus maccoyii. Lineage (NCBI taxonomy): Eukaryota > Metazoa > Chordata > Actinopteri > Scombriformes > Scombridae > Thunnus > Thunnus maccoyii. Next base: position 25,932,437 of record NC_056551.1, on the reverse strand, counting down.
GCCCCGGTCCCCCTTTAAAGAGCTTCTGTCGTCTCTTCCACCAGCAATAATTCTGAGACGATCATCTTGTGATCAACTAGATGCATATCATTTGTTTTCAGATGATCCTCCACAGCTCAGATATGTTTTTATGAAGTTAGAAAACACCATCATGCAATGCTCTCGCGTGCTATGACAATTTCTGCAGTTGCTCAGTGTTGCTTTCAACTCCAAACCGCTTCCAGCTGTGCTCCTGTCCTCAGATTTTAATGTTTAGCTCTCCTTTGCTACAACACTTTTTAAGCTGCGTTTTCACGTTGCGTGCCACTTCTGTGTGTTTATTTTTTGTTTGTTTTGTGTGTTCAGGTTTTGGGTGGACGATGAACATATCTGGCGGCCCCCCAGGGGAGGAGCTCACAGATGAGGAAAAGGAGATCATCAACAGCGTACTGGCTCGTGCCGCCATGATGGAGGCCATGGAGCAGGAGAGGATTGAGTGAGATGGAAAACTGTTGTCTCTGTTGCAATGAATCACATCAGTCAGCCATGAATGCAGATGCTCACTGCGTTGAATTATTTTTTTTGGGGGGGGGGTGTGTAAAACCAGTGCCAAGTTTGTGTCTGTGCTTACGTTTTATTTTGCACATGTTCTCAGGCGTCTCTCCAGTCGCCTGGATAATATCAAGAGGACAGCCTGTGGTGACGGGCAGTCGCGTTGTCTGCTTTGTGGGTCGTCCTTTGGACCACAGGGGGTCACAGCTGTCCTCTGTGTGCAGTGCAAAAAGGTGGGTGGATGCCTGATTATTTCTGCTTGAATAATGAAAGAAAGCAGACACTACACGAGCATGCAACGCTTCTCTACTCTGCATAGACGGGATTTCTGTTTACTATATTTTCTATAGTATTTTGTAGATCATAAGACGTTTCCTATGGCGATGAGCAGCCGGTGAACCATATGTTAACTTGTTCTGACACATACTGTGTTTTTCCTGATATTATGCATCACATTCTGTTTCTTGTTGCTCCCAATAAGTAAGTAAAGGTTAATGCTTTCTGAACTGTAAAAATATATGTGTTCTATGCACCGGCTATCAAGGACTAAGTCTGTGTGGGATTATTATTGTAGATTATGCTTCTGTGCGTCTGTGTGTGTGTTTGTCTCATGTATTTGCCTCTTTGCAGCACATGTGTAGCAAATGTGGGATTTCCAGCAACAGCAGGACTTGTCCAGTGTGGCTGTGCAGAATCTGCAATGAACAAAAGGAGGTGAGAGAAAGGACAGAGAGTGGTGGAACAAATACTCAGATCCTTTACTTTAGTAAAAGTACCAATGCAGCAATGTAAAAATATTCCATTAAAAGTCCTGCATGAAAAATCCTACTTACGTAAAATTACATAAGTATTATGAGCTTGATGTAGTTAAAGTATTGCAGTAAAAGTAGTGGTTTGGTCCCTCTGACTGATATATTATTATATATGACATCATTAGATTATTAATAGTGAAGCATCAGTGTTAGAGCAGCATGTTACTGTTGTAGCTGCTGGAGGTGGAGCTAGTTTACACTACTTTACATACAGTTAGCTAGTTTAATCCAGTGGTTCCCAACCTAGGGGTCGGACCCCTCCAAAGGGTCATCAGATAAATCTGAGTTCTGATACACAAATCTGTTTTCAGTTTTTCTCTAATCTTTGATTTTTACTGAAATATTGGATCATTTGAACATTTATTGAAATGAAAGCATGTGAGAAGTTTAGAGGGAAAAATCACTATTTGGTGGAGCTGTTAACAACTCATAGACATGTGAAATGTGACCCCGACTACACACTGCTTTTTGTAAGACGTCAAAAGCCAAAAAAGGTTGGAAACCACTGGTTTCATCTTTAACAATGTGTTGTATTTTAAAAGCTTGTTATATTATCCATTGTGTCAAATCTTCATCTGAAAAGTAACTAAAGCTGTCAAATAAATGTAGTGGAGTAGAAAGTACAACATTTCCCTCTGAAATGTAGTGGAGTGGAAGAATAAAGTAGCAGAAATACTCAAGTAAAGTACAAGTACCTCAAAACTGCACTTAAATACAGTACTTGAGTAAATGTACTTCCAGAGTGGGTTTGATAAAATCTTGGTGCCAGATTTTGTTATTATGTCATTCTTGTGCCACCAGAACAGGAACCTTTCTGATCATATGAATGAATTTTCTTGCTTTTAGACTTGGCTTTTAGCACATAATTGCATTTCACTGTCCAGTGGCCTGGAAAATTACCTTCCATTGATACCTCCTCAATATCCAAAATGAGTAATGATTGATTCTAACGCTTATTTAATTTTAAAAAATACAGATAGCATTTTGATCAATATAAGACTTGATGAATAAGGTCTGCTTTCTGTTTTTTTTTTCTTACAATGCAGTTTCGATGATGGCACTGTGTTTATTGAGGTCTCTGCCTCAAGGAGTCCAGACTCTTTAAATAAATGCTCTCTCCTGTCAGTCATACAGAGTTACTACTCTGTAATGCTGCCAATACAAAGTGGTCATGTTCCTGTTCCATAAAATAAAGAAATGAACAGTTATCAATACAGATAATGAAATCTGCCAAAAGTTGGGTGAGCATTCATATGAAAGCTCAGAATAAAAGTTGTATAAACTTAACTTTTAACTATAGATGGGTTTCCATTCGTCTGAATGAGGAGACGCCAAAAATGTGAAAAAATCTCTAAATATTTAAATATAAAAACATTTTCATGCCTAGCTGAGGCAGGAAAGTTAGTGTATCAATAAAATAAAATGGGACAAAAGTACAAAGTACAAGTGAATAAATGATGACGTACATGAACCATGTAACTTCGGGACTACAGATGAAAATTTGCTTTTTGGGTATATTTCCAGAAATTAATATGAATTGTCCCTGTCAACTACATTAATAGACTTAAACATCATTGAAGCTCGTTATTATGCTTATATATAATGTCTTTTAAGCAGATGTTTTCAGAGAAAAAGCTCTGAAAAGCCACTGTACACTACCTGCTCAGCACCAAACAGACACAGTTAGCTGTAGACTAGCTGGTGAACATAGTGGAGCATTTAGCAGCTAAAGAGCCAGATATTTCCCTCAGGAGTTGGTAGAGAGTAAAAACAGAAGCTAAAAGAGGGTGAATATTGGACTTACATTCACCAGGTGGACAGAAACACGACTCCGTAACTGCTGGATGTGGAAATAAGCAACTGTTTGCTAAAAAGTTCAACATATTAACTTTATGAAGTGATAATATGTAAATATAAATTTACAAATGTAAATTAATGTAAATGAATGCAGGTTTAAGGCTTAAAGAAATGGTTGGTTGCATATTGTTATATTGTTGGGAGCCTGTCTTTTGGAATATTTAAAATGCGTATAAAATCAAATCAAACTAAGAAATGAAATCTGATCTACCTCTTCACTTTGTTTTCTGTGTTTTTTTCTGTGATTTGATTTTACTGTGAAAAATTCATGTTACAATGAAAAAACAATTCAGTTTTCAAAAACCAAAGCTTAAATAATTGTCATATAACGTTCATTTGTTTTCCATTTAATTATGACAGTAAATGCACACATAAGAAAGGAAATACAAATAACAATGTGCAGTAGTATTTCATAGTATTTATTTGTTTGATTTGTTTTCACTGAGGTATTTAAAATCTTCCATACTTTTCTAACTCCAGTATCTGCCATATTGTGGAGAGTCATGGCTCTACATCACTATGTCTGTATTGTTGTGTGTATGAATCAAGTGTTTAGGGCCTCGTTATTGTGCTTATATGTTCATATAACTGGCATTACAACATATAACCCCAGAATGGTTTCCATCAGCTGACACAATGTTTTGTATTTCATATGAACAAACTCTGCAGGTCCAGAAGCGTTCAGGAGCTTGGTTCTTTAAGGGGAGAGGACAGCAGGTTCTGCCTGCCCCCCTACCTCTGTCCAGACCTCAACAGTCCAGCACTGAGAGCAGATCTGGTCCAGCGGACCACAACGGATCACAGGAACCTACGACACATCATCAGGGGCCTGGTAATGATACACAGATATTAGGTTTATACTTGTGTATGGGTCTGCTAGCATACCAGGATAATGATAGCTTGTTATTAAAAAATAATTAGTAAATGTTACCAGCTGGTTTTAGGATGACTTCAACTTTAATTGCTTTTAATAGGCAATTTTAATCATATTTAATGCAACTATGCATGGATTCATGAGTAATTGTAGGTGAAAATAAAGTATACTATAAAATTAATCAAGTACACTTAAAGTACATTTGAAGCATATTAATATTGTTGGTGCTAAAAATATATTTTATTTCAAAGTTTAATTAAGATTAAGATGTTGAGATGCACCATCTTGTTTTTAAGGGGGTCCTCGGGCACAAAACATAAAAGTTACAACATTTAAACAAAACAAAATACATTGATAATAATAATGATAACAACAACACAAAACAATCACCATAGCAACATCAACACGGACATACACATAAGCCACCTGCTACATCTGTTACACGAGTCATCTGTACAAAGAATGAACAAGAAATAAAATTAATGAATAGATCAAATAACATTATGTCAAAGTACTGAGTCCACTTATAAGCTAAAATGAGGGTAAATACAATCAAAAACAAGAACAAGTAGATTTGAAGTAAACAAGCAAAGAAGACTTGAAGTCATGGAGAGAAGAAATCGATCTGAGTCAATTACGCAAATTATTCCAGTCTGAGCTTTAAACTTAAAAGCACGTCTAACAATTTATTTAAAGACTCTCGGCACAATAAAAAAAAAAGTTGTTGAGTGTGTCTGAGTGAATATGATGAATGGAATGAATGAACTAAAAGCTGTTTCAGGTATAAAGGATAGTTAAAGTAAATGCATTTGAAAACAAAGAGCAACCAATAAAAATGTCTCTTAGAGTTAAGTTTTAGCCAGTTCAGCGTGTTGAACATCAAACAGTGATGTGTGCAAATCTATAAATATTATTGTAGAGTATATTTAAACAGGTGTAAATGGCATATAATAACACCATAATCAGTAAATGCAGATATATTAAATCTGTGTTTAGCTGCAATACTTTAGATTATATTATTCCTCTAACAGTATTTTATTGCACTTAAAATAAGAACTTAAAATAGTATACTAATATAAGAAATACAACTTTAGCTGTAAGTTAGTGTATTAAAGTGCACCACAAAGCAATACTAATACAAACAAAGTACAATTAATACATTATTTAAAATTATACTCAGATAAATTTAAATAAAAGTACAGTTATAATGGATTTTCATATACTGTTATGAAGTATATTTAATGGATGAAATTTTAAGAAATTTTACTTTTGTTGCACTTTTAAAAATATCTTTTCAACACTATCTGACAGTATTAATATTTGAGTGAATTTAAAATAAGAGTCAGTACTACAACAGTAATTTAGTCCTTTCCTGAGTACACAAAAAACATAAAAAATATAGTACCATTAATACATTATTTAAAAGTATACTTGATTATCAAAGCTAAGTTAAAGCTTTAGTACTGTTGAAGTGGATTAAAGTGTTGCTATAGCAACAGTAGTGACCACAGTAAAGTAGTACTGATAGTAGAAAGAGCCACGATGAAAAAATACACATCTAAATGGCAAATTATGGCATTCATGTTACATTACAACACAATCATAGAGACTCACTCGCCACAGGACACGACTGTCTACTGTTATCACAACATGGACTGAACAAAATACAAAGTGCCAAAGTGCCGCAATAAAGTGCCACAGTTTGTTAGCTCCTAACACAAAGCTGGCTGCTGTGACTCCGGGTGTCACTTTTACCCTGTATTTTGAATTTTTTTTAATCAGGGTTTCATTTTTACATGAGAAATATTGCCAAAATCCATCATGTCAGGGAGAAAATTATACATTTTTCTGTCTCTTCTCGCTGTCATCGCTGTTCCAAACTGACTCAGAACTATTTACTTGTTTTGTCATTTGCACGTCACACAAAATTAAACTCCAAGCTACTGAAAAAGACCCTTAATTTGCCAGTTTCACATCTTATATTGCCTTCTGGTTTAATTTAGACAGGATGTTTATACTCTTCTTATCTATAGTAATGCGCTGGCATCATCACACTTCATATTAAAGTACGTCTGACTGCTTAGGGCAGCAGGTGTGTTTGATTGATTGATGTGATTCAGTGTTTTAACAAGATGTACATTAAATTTGCACTTATACTTGAAGTCTTTTCTCTGATAAAACAAAAAAATCTGTTTGAAAACAGTTCTGATAAAGCATAAATATCATCTTTGCATCACTGAATAAATGCCGCTCTCAATGTTTTCAGACAATATGTTACTTTTATAAAAGAAAATACTTAAAGGATGAGGACTTAAAGTGGTTGGTTTGACCAGCAAACATCACGCAGCCTCGTCCACAAGAGTTAAATACAGAATATGTGACCTAACAACACGATAATATGTTGAGATTTGCGTTTTCGGCTTGTGCTGCTGCCCCCAAGTGGCCAGAAATAAGCACGTTAATTCAGCTTTAAGTCTTAGAGAAACGTTTGGTAGCAATTTGTTACATTGATAAGTTTAAAGCAACGTTTGTTTTTTATACTTTATTGCAAGAACGTAGAGTTACATTTGCTTACATATGATAGCATTCAAAAAATTACCTTTATATACTACAAAATAGCAACAGCAAATACATTTACAGGAACTGTAATGCTAGCCGAATGACGAGGAAATGTTGCCTAAATCTAAACATACTCACAGGATCAGGATGTCAACCTCGGTCTCCGAAGTCCCTATGGCTGCAGAGCTGTACATAAATGTCATTCATTCAAAAAAACGTTGCCTGTGAACATAAACCATAAAGCGATTACGTTGGAAAAACAATTTCGTAGTATATAAACGTCATTTCGTGGAGGCAGGGTTAGTTTCAAGGCCTCTTTGATGGAGTAAATAGCGAGTAATGTCACTACTTACTTTGTTGAATTGCTGTTGAATAATTAGTAAAATAATGAGTGATGACTTAGTGATTCCATTTTAAAGCAACACTGTCATTAAATGGTTTATAACGCACCATAATATAGTTGTAAACAAATATAAGGATATTTTAAGTGTGTGTAATTGGGCAGGAGGGTTAAAATAAAGTGTCATCTGTGAGGTGTGAGGAGCTGCGGATAACTAACAGCAGCTGTAGCGGTGGCAGGAATGCTTTTATTTTTTTTATTTTTTTCTTCCTCAGAGCTCAGTGCAGAGTCACAGCCGCAGCAGTCCTGTGGATCAGAGCAATGGGAGCAGACAGCAAGAACAACAGCTGACAGCTATAATGAGAGTCAGTCCCATCCAGCAGCTGTAATGAAGACGGAGAGACATGTGTTAGCCTCCAAACCGCCTCAGGCGAACGCACAGGAGGTCACCCCCACCTCAGGTAACTTCTTCTAAGAATAAATCCAACGCTACGGGGGTGGCTTTCAAAAGATTTAACATCAAAATCAATACGGAAAAAAAGGGACGTTTCAGGCCTTATTATTCACTAATTGAGTATTGTGACGTCTCCAGCTCCACCTGCAGATGTGGAGAAGAAGGATGAGACAGTGTCCCCTCCAGCTGTGGAGGAAAAAAGACAACCTGTTGTTGCCTCCAGTTATGTTTCATCCCATTCTCCCATGACAAGAATTGTTCCACCTGTCAATCCTCCGGCCAACAACCCCACTCCTCCGAAACCCACGCCAGACCGAACAGAGGAAGAGGACATCGACTATGACTCAGATGATGCCAGTATGACTGAATTTTTCCTCTAAAACCAAACCTCTGATTTATAGAAAGCGAAGTTGTCTTTCTTCCTCTTAGTCATTTTTTATCTGTGTAAGTAATATAAATTCCTCTGTATGTGCCTTCTTGGCTGCAAAAGAAATTTCCCATGGAGCGATGAAGAGTGACGAATCAATGTTTATCTGTTTTAGAGGGTGTTGATGTAAATGTTCAAGGGCTTTATTTATCAAGCTTCTCAGAGTAGGAAATCAGCCCCTAACTGGCCATAAAGTCAACTGTCTTAAAGGGGACACAGCATGGTTTTTGTGATTTTCTGTCATTAATATACTGTAAGAATGTCAGATGTCTGTGTTAAACATCGTCAAAGTTCCAAAACAGCCTGTTTCAGACAGAGGCTGAACTGAGGGGCTGCATAAAGAGCCAGTATAAGATAAATAAGGAGTTTTTTGAACTGTAAATCATGCAAAAATATTCTAGTAAAGCCCCAGAATAAAAAATGTAGAATGTATATGGAAATGTGCCTGATATGTCCTATTAAACTTAGGAAATCACTAAGTTGTACATTGTACAAAGATGTGATCGGATGGGGCTGATTCAGCATAAATCCTGCTCTGAGGTAGCAGTATTTTTAGTCTTAAGTTAATTTGCAGAGCGACTCTGAGTGATGTTTTTTGCAGGGATTTGATTTATCTCTCAGATGTCTTATGTGTTCCTGTGTTTACATTCTGGCAGCCACTCTGGGATGTCTGGAGTTCAGTCTTCTTTACGAACAGGAGAATCACGCCCTGCACTGTTGTATTGTCAAAGCGAAGGTAAATACATGCACAAACACAAGATGAGACTGGACAATACATTTATAGAAACATCTCAGCTCCAGCAATAAAATATGTGAAATACATTAGTACAGCACTAAATGTGTGCACATTACACACAAACACATCAACTCTGCCAGATCTGATTATTGTTGTTTCTTATGTGTCTCAGGGTTTAAAGCCAATGGACTCAAATGGCCTTGCTGACCCGTATGTTAAGCTGCACCTGTTACCTGGAGCCAGTAAGGTACAACCTTCATTACAACTTCAAGGTGCTGATTTCAACAACTGCACAGCTCTGATTTACTGGTCTTGGCAACGTTTTAAAGCTGCATTAGTCTGTTTTTTTTATTATTATTATTCTTTTTCGGGGGGTTTTGGCTACTTTAGGGGTGGAGCACCACAACAAGCTTAATTTCACACACACAGACCACCTCATACAGTTAACATGGTGGATGTTTTAGCAAACAGACATTTGGATTTGTGTTTCTGTCCACCTGATGAATGTGAGCCAAATATTAACCCTCTTTTAGCTCTGTTTTCAACTCCTGAAAAAAAAAATTCTGGCTGTATAGCTACTAGATTTTCCACTTTCTTTACCAGCAAGATGCTAACTTTGTCTCTCTCCTGCTTGGTGCAGGGCAGGCTGTTTATTTAGAACATTTTTATGCTGAAAAAGTCACCTGCTGCAGAAAAAGGTTGACGAGAACAGCGAGAATGAACCAAAACAGTAAAGTTGTGGGCCGTAAAAGCAAAGCAAATGTTCAAAATAGTGGAATTCTCTGTGGATTTTGTCACAACAAGTTACTGCTTTTACATTACATATAGTCATTTGTTTATATGAATATGTCCCACAAGAAATCTGGTGAGGCTGCTTTCTGTTTTTATGGCCCCAGACTGTAGAACTATAAGTATCTTTAAAAGGAAATTTAAGACCCATCTTTTTAAATCTGGTTTATAATTTGTGATAATTCAGTCTTGTTAAATTTTAAACTTCATATTAGCTTGATTGTTATTGTTTTCAATGTTTTGTATCATGTTGGTAACAAACGTCTTACTCGTTGTTATTCTTTTCTGTTTTTGGCTTAACGTTGTTTTATAGCAGCTCTTGGGGCTGCATCTTTACATGGCAGGTGCTGACTAAAGTTATTATTATTCTATGAAAATATTGATTTATGCAGCTATAAATAAACACATCGTCAGGATGTCAGAGATGCCGCGGGGCATTAGCTGATACACTGAAAAAATATGCTTGGGGTGCATTTATTAAATTAGGAATGTGCTCAGCTAATATGATGAAGCAAAAACCAATCACCTTGTGCTCCTGGCATCAAATATATGAACATACACTAGTGCTACTAGACTTATGAGATGAAGAGTTGTCATAGTTGTGTTGTTTATGCTAAGCTAAGCTAAGCTAACCGTCTGCTAGCTCCAGCTTCATATTGATCGGACACTCGGAAGGAAAGCAAATAAAATGTCCTTTAACATCCACAGTTCCCAGGAGTTTTAGCCCTGGACGTGCTATTGAAACCTTATGAGACTGTAGCTGTTGAATGCTAACAAATTAATTCATCTTTTACCTTGCTTAAAACAACAAAGTGCTCATGAGGTTTTTGATAGCACGTCCAGGGCTAAAACTCCTGGGAACTGTGGATGTTAAAGGGCATTTTATTTGCTTTCCTACAAAGTATCTGATCAATATGTGTTCTCAGCACCGTTGTACTTAGAAAATACAAATAAAATCTCAGTATCATGCCTCAGCATTTTAGAAAGACAGGAAATGTGTTAGCTAAAGCTAGCTAGCTAAAGCTAAAGCTCACAATAATGGAAATAACATAGTAGTAAATGTCTTTCTCTTTATGTTTCTCCTCTCACTTGAATGTTTTGTCTCATGTTGCTGCTTTTCAGTCTAATAAGCTTCGCACCAAGACACTTAAAAACACTTTGAATCCTGTTTGGAATGAGACACTGATCTACCACGGCATCACTGATGATGAAATGTCACGCAAAACCCTTCGGTGAGAACAACTTTAACCCACCTTACCTTCGATATTGTACCAAATATATGAAAGTAAAAGAGTTGAATTGAGCTCTTGTCTGTCTGCAGGCTTTCAGTGAGCGACGAGGACAAGTTTGGACACAATGAGTTCATAGGAGAGACGCGAGTGGCCCTGAAGAAACTGAAGTTTGACCAGAAGAAGAACTTCAGTGTTTGTTTAGAGAGAGTTATCCCGGTAAGCCTGAAGACAACACTGACATCTTATACAGTGGAGTCCAAAAGTCTGAGACCACGTTGAAAATCTCTAATATTTTCACATAAATCTGGAAATAATCAGAAAGTTTGATGATTCGGAAACGTTTAAAAACACAAGAAGTTATGACATGTAAAATGAAGAAGAAATATTTAAGATTCTGCACTATTTAAGCAAATTTGTGGCATCAACCAACTTAACTCCTATGTAGAAAAGGTCAGATTACCTTGAGTTGTATCTCTTCCATTGAATCATACGTTCAGATGACACTCAGGAGTAAACTCAAGTAACTCAACTTGCAGCCAGTATTCGCCTGTTATAAATTCGGCTGTGCCTCAAGTTTCCAGCAGATCATTGCTTACTAAGTAGCTCTGTGAGAGTGGGAAACATGGCATCAGAACTAAGTGAAAGTGTCAGAAGTCAATTTGTTATTCTAAGCAAAGACGAGCTTTCTCAGCATCAAATCATGACTAGACTAAAGGTTTCTAAGGGGGGGCGGCGGTGCACGGAGCTCTAAAACGCTTTGCAGAAAGTGGATTTGTTTCCAAAACACGATGAGGCAGACCAAAAAGCGACAACACCATCAGAAGATCAATACATGAAGCTTAGTTCCCTGAGAGATAGAAGAGCAACTTAGTCACAGATAAAGAATTTGCTAAATAAAGAACGAAAGACTCAAATCAGCAAAAGTACTGTCAAAAGAAAGTTTTGTTGTAGTGTCTCAGAGGACGAGTAGCAGTTTCTAAACCACTTCTCAGGAGGGGAAACAAGGCTAAGAAATAACAGCATTTCACAGTGGATGACTGGGAAAAAAGTCCTATTTACTAATGAATCCAAGTTTGAGATGTATGGCAGTAACAGAAGAGTGTATGTAAGGAGATGAACAGGAGAGAGAATGAAACTGCAGTGAATCAAACCCACAGTGAAACACGGTGGTGGGAATATTCTGCTTACTCTGGAGTTGGACATCCTTCTGGCTGTTCCAAAGTCGAGGCTTAAATCTAAAGGTGACCGTGCTTTTTCCATCAGGGCCCCTCGACTTTGGAACGACCTGCCTGAGGAGATAAGGCTGCAGAATCAGTGACTACTTTTAAATCCCTTCTTAAAACCCATTTTACAGACTTGCTTTTATGTAATGTTTGCTTTAGATCATCTTTCTTTTAAACTTTTTATCATCTCTTTATTGTCTTTCTTTGCCTTTGGCCGCCATCTTTTTAAGGTCAGATCTGTTATTGTTTTCTGTTTCATGTCTTTGCTTTGCATTGTACTGCTTTTTGCTTTGTCTGTCAAAGCACCTTGTAAACTTTGTTTTTAAAAGGTGCTATATAAATAAAGTTATTATTATTACCTGCACCGAATTGACTCCGCTATGACCAAGGAGAAGTACGACTCCAGTCTTCAGAGACGTGCTGGACCCTCTGGTTTGCATCTTTGTGGAGAAGGATTCAGCAGGATAACGACTCCAAACACACCTCAAAGCTTTGCAAGAACTACTTGAAGACCAAAGAAGACGTGAAGTCCTCCATAGTCACCTGACCTCAACCTATTGAACATTTACGAGGACATTTGAAGACTGAGAAAGAAGAAGCTCTTTGGAACATTGTCACATCATGCTGGGATAACATTGGTCATCAAGTTTTGCACAAACGTTGGAGTCCATGCCAGCTCAAGTGCATGTTGTCATTAAAGCAAAAGGGGGACAGATACTAAGATATTCTGAAATTCATGGACATTTTTCAAAGATTCAGCTTTTCACTCAAATTGTTAAGTTGATATTATCATTTGTAATTAGTATTACATTTGAAACAAATGCAAAATATAAGTGTCTTGACCAGTGGTCTCAGACTTTTGGCCCTACATCTTATATGTGATGACACTGAGGTTAAACCTGCAGTAACTGATTGTTTGGCCACTTGGGGGCAAAAGAAACAAGTAGTGAACATATCATCACCTTTTAAGTTGATATGTTGAACTTACTTCCACATCCAGCAGTTACTGATTTATCAGCATTATCATATATCTGGTTTTCTGTCTTTGCAGGTGAAGAAGGCCGTAGGAGGTCCGGCCCGTGGCATGGCTCTGTACGAGGATGATGTAAGACCCTCAGATACTGTATATCTCACACTACTGTGTTTTCTGCTGTATACATGGCAATTCGAAGATGTAAACTTAGCATGAATATAATAAAAAATGTAGAATTGTAAAGGTAGAGCAACAAATCACAACTTGTAAGGCTGGTGATATTATATATTTTTCTTTTTGTCAACAAATCTCATGAAAAGACCAAAACCAACAATTAATTAATCTACTAACAAGTTTTTTTTTGTTTGTTTGTGCATCCAAAGCCTGATAGATCTTATTCCTCTGTGTCACAGAGCTACAATCCGATACTGACCTTATTAAGTGGATCCGATGTCAGCCAGACGTGATCGATCCACATTAAATTTCTCTATCAGTGTCATTATAAAGCTCGCTGTTTCCGCTATCAGTTACATTCATTCAGTCATGGTGTACTGCAGGCTGAGTATTTAGCACCGCAGCAGTCCTCATGTTACATAAAAATGATTAAAATGCCACATTTTGAGTTATACAGATATTAAGTTTAGGAAAAAGAGATCACCAGTATCGGATCGGTACTGATCAGGAAAGAAAAAGTCAGACTGGTGCATCCCTATATAGACATCCATTGTTGTCCAAAAACTATTAAAAACACATCAATGAGCCACATCGCTGCACTGGGTGACATGTTCCTTCACCGCCATGAACACACACACCGTCCTGCTGCCACAAATACTCACTAGAACACCAAATGTGGATTCATCCGCTGCTGAAAATAGACCCCAACAAAAGTACTTTTTTACTCCTGTTTGAGTAACGTTTGCTAAAAACTACAGTGCCCAGCTGTTTTAGAGAATTACTGAGCCTTTTTAAGGAAAACAAAACCATATATTTGTGAGCCACTTTTAAAGATTTATGCATTCAGTAGGAGCAAATGCAAAAGTTTAAAGTGAATGGAGATAATCCTGTTGCATAATATGCTTGTAGATAATTTTGCACTTAAGCAAGTACATTATCCTCCATTAGTAGATATTATGATAATCACAGTTTAATGCCTCCAGATATGTGCGCAGGGCAAAGGAGCATTAAGATCAGTGAAATTAAATATTGTTACTTTGTGTGCATGTGTGGTATGTTTTTTAATGCTTTTCTTAACTTACATTTTGCGCATTTTTGTTTTTATTCCCACTTTTTTGTGTGTGTTGTGTGTTATTATTCTGTTGGTTTGATGCTTTGTACTAAATGTTATCCTTGTGAAGCGCTTGTGTTGAAAAGCGCTACAGAAATAAACCTTTCCTTACTCGTGTGTGCAGCTGAACGAAGGTGAGGATTCAGAGGAGAGGGGTCGTATCCTGGTTTCGCTGATGTACAGCAGTCAGCAGGGTCGTCTGATAGTGGGCGTGGTCCGCTGTGCTCATCTGGCCGCCATGGACTCCAACGGATACTCTGACCCGTTTGTCAAAGTGTATGTACTGTACTTGCCAGATTATGGCTAAAGGAATAGTCTGAATATGCTTATTTGCTTTCTTGCAGAGAGTTAGATGAGAAGATCTTGTAGGGGACAGAAACTAAGTACATTTACTCAAATACTGTACTTACAATTTTGACGTACTTGTACTTTACTTGAGTATTTCCATTTGATGCTACTTTATACTTCCACTCCGCTACATTTAAGAGGGAAATATTATACTTTCTACTCCACTGTAAATTTACTTCACAGCTTCTGCTTCTACTAAAGCTACTTTACAGATCCATATCATATCAACAGTATATGTTTTTATAACCTTAACCATATTAAAAAGCTGCAGTGAGTCAGTATTAATGTTCCAATTATGACCTGTATATTTATATGGTAAAAATAACCCTCTAAATGGGGACATTTTGCATAATGAGTACTTTTACTTTTGATACTTAAAGTACATTTTGCTGCTAATACTTACAGTATGCACTTTCACTCAAGTAAGATTCTGAATGCAGGACTTTTACCTGTAATGGAGATTGTTTGTTTTTTCATTGTGGTGTTGCTACTTTTACTTAAAGAACCAGTGTGTCAGATTTAGGAGGATCTATCTGCAGAAATGGAATATAACATTCATAAGTATTCATAAATATTTTTTAATTAGTGTATAATCACCTGAAAATAAGAATTGTTGTGTTTTCGTCACCTTAGAATGAGTCCACTTCTCAGCCCAGAATGGAAAAACCAAACACTTGGAAGGGGAGGGGTATTCAGTTTGTTGCAATCTGCAACCTCACCACTAGATGCCACTAAACCCTACACACTGGTCCTTTAAATAAAAGATCTGAGTACGTCTTTCACCACTGAGAAGATAGATAAGACTCTCTCAAGATTGGTATCAATCTTGTCATCTACCTCAGAGTAAGAAAGCAAATAAACATATTTCCCAAAATGTCAAACTACTCCTTTAAATATTCAGACATTCCTGAGGTGCAGTTATTTTATCCTTCTTTGCTCTTTTGTGGTGTAGATGTCTGAAGCCAGATATGGGAAAGAAAGGAAAAAACAAGACACAGATAAAAAAGAAGACCCTCAATCCAGAGTTTAATGAGGTCGGTCTGTTTCTATTTCTGTTCGCACACACTTCGTCATCCTGTGCTCTTAGATCTTAGTCATGGATTTCACAATAAACTCTGTTATTTCTTGTGTCATCATTGTATTTCAGGAGTTCAGTTATGAAATAAAACACGCAGAACTGGCCAAGAAAACTCTCGACATCTCTGTCTGGGACTATGACATGGGAAAATCCAATGATTTCATTGGTAAGTTAACTAATTCTCACCTGCAATCGAATTTCCTCATCCATCCATCCATCCATCCTTCTATACATCCATCCATCCTTCCATCCATCAATCAATCCATCCAACCATCCATCCATCCAACCATCATCCATCCATCCATCCATCCAACCATCATCCATCCATCCATCCATCCATCCATCCATCCATCCATCCATCCATCCATCCATCCATCCAACCAACCATCCATCCATCAATCCATCCATCCATCCATCCATCAATCCATCCATCCAACCAACCATCCATCCTTCTATACATCCATCCATCAATCCATCCATCCATCCTTCCATCCATCCATCCATCCATCCATCCATCCATCCATCCATCCATCCATCCATCCATCCATGGAAATGTCTGTCAGTCAGTCGATCCACCATGTTGGTCCAGACTGAAATATCTCAACAACCTGGTAAGAGACACTTCAGCCTTGGTGACATTATTTTAGGATTGTTTATACTCATTCTGACTCTTTTTTGTTGTAACATGTAAAGATTTATGTTTTAAATGAGACCAGTGTTATGACTGTAATCAAAAGGGTTGAAGAACAGTAACCTTCTTATTTTGGGCAAATTATTTTCGGGGTTATGCACAAAAATGAGATGCCTCTTAAGAGATTAACAGATTACCACAGACATTCATGGTCCCCAGATGATGGATCCTGTAAACTTTGGTGATCCCCTGACCGTTCTTATAGAGCCAACATGATATTGAATTTATTGGTTCATAGTGAAATACCATTGGATGGATTGCCATATAATTTGGTCCACACATTCATATTCCCATCATCCCATTACAACACACGTATATATTCCCATCATCCCATTACAACACACATTCATATTCCCATCATCCCATTACAACACACATATATATTCTCATCATCCCATTACAGCACACATATATATTCCCATCATCCAATTACAACACATCCTGGGGGGATTTGAATGTGTTGTAATAATTTCGTTCATCATCATTAAGTCATTATTTGGATTTGTCTAATAATTTGGTTTACAACCAAATACCTGCTAAACTAATGACATTTCCATCAGCTTCAGTTGTACTTTGTGTTTAGGACTGATCAGCATATGTTAGCATGCTAACATGCTAAACTAAGATGGTAAACATGGTTGCTGTTGGGTCCCTGTTGACCCCCGCTGCACATACTAGTACTCTACAGCTGAAATGATTAAATGATTAATTGATTAGTCCAATGACAGAAAATTAATTGTCAACAATTTTTATAATTGATTCATCATTTAAGTACTCAAATGTGAATATTTGCTAGTTTTCCATGACAGTCAGCCAGACTAGAGAAGTCATCAGAATATGTTTCACTATTTTCTGACATGTTATACACTGAACAATCAACCAATTAAATTAAAGAAAATAACCTATTGATAGATGTCAGACCTATTGATAATGAAAATAATAGTTGGTACAGCCTTGCAGTACTCCTATGATGGAATAATATGACTTGTTCCTCAGTTTTCTGTGTGCAGTTTGATAAAACACAACTTTACAACAAATGAGCTCACTATAAACTAAAACTCTTGGAACTAGATTTTGACACAGAGTCCGTCTTCAAGACCAGGACCACAAGATGGAGGATGGAGGATCTGTCAGAGTTCATACTGTATTTCAGTGGTGCAATTTTCTGACAAAATTTCAATTAATCAAATTATATAGACCCATATTACATGGAGGAAACCTGAAGATTCCTGGGTTGTTCCCGGTTTTTAATCCAGCCTTTCAGCATGTTAGCATTATAATTGTAAACTAGTTAGTATATTAGCTGTGATAATTACATCCTCACAGAGCTGCTAATGTGTCTGCACTCTCTTGTTTAGTCTTGTTTACATATTAACGCTTACTTTTCTCTCTGCCTTCAGGAGGATGTCAGCTCGGCATCCAGGCTAAAGGAGAGAGTCTGAAGCACTGGTATGAATGCCTCAAGAACAAAGACAAGAAGATTGAGCGCTGGCATGTTCTGCTAAACGACAACACCGTCCAGTTTGAAGATTAAAACATCTTCCCCTCATCTATGTATTTTCTTTCTCTCTCTCTCTCTCCCTGTAGAATATTGTCTTCCAGTGAGCACGGGTGGACAGATATTATTATCCTCTTGCTTTTATGTGGTGCAATGTGCAAGCTGCATTCACAATAGTTTTCAACTGACCAACATGGATGTTGAGACTCTTTGTAAAGAGGAGTGACCACTAAGCAAAACCAGGACGCTGTCACTGTCATCATATCATAATCTGTATCATATAATAAATTAACCTTATCTGACAGGCGGTAATGATTGAGTAGAGTAATTATCATACTTTATGGAGAAGATAAGCCGTTGTTATCATCATCATCACTACATTATGTTGTAATGAAGTGCACCTCCGTGTTCAGACCCAACCGAGGGAATTCCCGGTTTTCCGTCTCTGACCTGTTACCCCCGCCTTGAATCTGTGCTCTGGTGATATGAGATCACATCCTGCGTTATTAGCTGATCTACCGTATGTGACCTCGTTGTTGGAGTGCTTGCATCAAAACATTCACTTTGCTTGTGTTATTGTGCATAATTATCATGCATATGTTAATGAATAAACGGGGGAAGATTACAGATGTTTTGTAGCTTAAATAATGTGAACTCTTGGCTGCAGGTGACACGTCGGTCTCGCCATCACCGCCTTCTCCTCCTGTGCATGCGTGAGCTCTCTTGTCTGCCTTCTGGAGAAATGTAAAACCCCTAAAAATGCTTCTGCATGAAACTCTATTAATAAGAACAAATGAAAGTATGCAAAGTATTCCAGAAAGACTTGTGAAACTGAGGAAATTCTAACGCCAGGTTATCAGATCTGCACTCATGTTTCCGGCTACATGATCAACATTGTGCTCTCTGTGTTCTTATTGATGCATGTCTTAACTCAAGATGTCGCATACACGTGACTAATAAATAAAGACATCATGGAAGTTCTTTTGCTCCTTTCCTTGCTTGATATATGTTGTGACATGGCAGAAAACTTTGTCTGAATCAGGCGAGGTTTGAACCAATCAGCTCAGACAGACACGCAGCGGAGAATTTTGTGAACTTTGACTTCTCTTGATAATACTTGTCTTCTGTCCAAGTGGGTAAAAGTTTATGGACTTGTTACACTCTCACAAGTCTTTCCTGGGATATAAACTGCCACATAATCTACCTTTCTGTGCAGCAGCAGAGAGATCCTATTTTAAGATAAATCTAAAGACAGAAACCCAAACATTTACACTTGACAAACTGGCCGATCAATACATGATCTGACCTACACATGAGGCCAACATATAGAGGGACACACAACCAAATAACCAATGTGTAGAATTCTGCAATATGTAGTAGTTTAGACTAATTTCTGCACCTCATTTAGTTATATAATAGGCAAGAAATATAATCAATCATTTACTGACTTTACTGTCAGTATGAAGTTTACTTAAAATAGTAAAATAGAAGTAAAAATTGTACCTTATTTTGACCATCAAAGTAGAAAAAAATGAAAAAAATGAAAATCTAGTAACTGGTTGTAAAGTGTTGTTACACTCAGGAAGCAAGTGGGCGTCTTGATAAATGTGAGGGGTCATCATTTGTCAAATCTGTCTTAAAACAACAGTCAGGAGCCCAAATGAACAGTGAAACATGTTTTTCTTGCTGTAATCATTCCTCTTGTTCATACTGACCATTAGAAGATCCCTTCATGATACACTTACAATAGAAGTGATGGGGAACAAAATCCACAGTCCTCCTTCTGTGCAAAAATGTTATGAAGCTATTATGAAGCGTCCAAATGAGTCAAATCAAGTAGATATCTTTCAACGTTACAGTCTTTTTAGTGCCAAAGTTCCTCTTTTTGTTACTATACTTCCACCACAGCTCAACAGGGAAACACTGTCCGAGGAAACACAAAGAGGGAATTTGATGCTAAAAAGACTGTAAATGTGTCAAATATCCACTTGATATGACTAACTCAGACTGCTGAAGCCTCATATAAGCTTCACATCTACTTTTAAATGACTGTGTGGACACACTGTGGATTTTGGCCTCCATCAGGAGGAATGATTACAGCGAGGAAAACCTCTTTCACTGTTCATACGGACACCTGACTGTTGATTTAAGACACACTTGAAAAAAGAAATTGATTGATTGTCTTGTTAAATTATTTCACCTCTTCAGATATTTAAGAATCCTTCAAATGACACCGTCCGAGCAGGGAAATTTGCTCCTTGGTTGAACTGCATGTGGACAACAACTCATGACCACACTAAGGCAAGTAGACAGTGTTTCATTTCTAAGCAGTCATGACATAGAGAAGTTGGGAACAAAGGACAAAATCTTCACAGCGTCAGTTACCTGTATTTATATGATGCCTCCATGCCGCTCCACAGTAGTCGTATTTAGTCGTAAGACAACTTTTGAAATGTCACAAGAAAGAAAAACAGAGAAAATGCATTAGGTGCGTTTCCATCAGTTGGTTTGGAGCAAACAAACAAGGCTAAACAAACTGTAGTTTCATTAGAAGAGAATGTTTATTTCTTGTAAAGTTTGTCATTCAGCCTTCAGAGGGTCGCTAGATGGAGCTGACGGCTGGGGAGAGTCTGGACAGGACTCCAAAATAATAAAGTGACTGGGTAGCAAGTAGATACTAATATATATATAAACGGTCCGCTGTGTTTATTATACTGAATCTCAAACAGTTAATAAAAAGTTCCAGCTGAGATTGAGATGTTAGTTGTTTCTTCTTCAGCCACGTTATTACAGTATTTGTTGGTAAAAAGCAAGTATATTAACGTCCTCAGTGGAGAAGCATCTCTCTGAAGAAACATGACCATAACATTACTTTATTATCATAAATATAATTTCTCCCTTTTATAGTTTACATTAAAAAAAAACTTTGCATAATCTTTTAAAAATATACTGTATATTAGGAACTGTATGAATTATCGGGATGGTGAGGAGGTTGAAGAGTTTTTGTTTTCTGTGAACTCTTTAGTCGACTTAGTAAAACATCCATTTACTTTTTTCTTTTTTTTTACATTTTGTCATTCAGCAGATTCTTTATCCAAAGCCACTAACAAGTGAGGACAGTTGACAGTGACTCAGCAGTGGCACAAACTCTGACCAGGTCAAAGTGCAATGTGAAAGAGCGCTAGACAGAAGTTGTTCTTCTTCTTTTTTTAAAAAAATTATTATTAAAATAAGAATAACAGGAAGTAGACGAGTGCATAAGAAATACTACAAACAACAAGAAAGTAGTGCAACAATCAACAAAGGTTAAAGAGTTGAGTTTTCAGGTGTTTCTTGAACGCACCATCACAGAACCACAGAAACCCACAACATCTCAAAAAAATACTTGTTTATCAAGATATTAACATCGGTATCTTATGTGATAGTAAACTTGGACTGTTGGTCAGACAAAATAAGCATCTTTTAAAGACGTCGAGCTTTAGGAAATGGTGACGGACATTATAGATGAACAGTGTGTAGAATTTAGTGGCATCGGCTGGAACAGACTATATATTATTCATAATATTCATAAGTATGTTTTAATTAGTGTATAATCACCTGAAAATAAGAATAGTTGTGTTTTTGTTCCCTTAGACTGAGCCCTTTATATCCACATAGTGAGCAGGTCCTCTTACACGGAGTCCGCCATGTTTCTACAGTAGCCCAGAATGGACAAACCAAACACTGGATCTAGAGAGGGTCTTTCACGTTTCACCGACATCGTAGGTTCGAAGGTTGCATGAGAAGACTTTTTGTTTTACACATCTGCTCTTTAACATATTGACAGTTATACTTTATGCAGTTTCTGTTTATATTTAGTGTTTCTCCCCAAAAACCCTGTTGTGTGCATCCTTGAGGTTTAGAGCTGAATGTTTTGAACATTTTGAAACCTGTATCCATGTTTGCTTGCAACAAGTTCTCAAAATTAGATGAATATCTATTTGGTCCAACTTCTCCACACCAATACATCCACCCTCCAAAAAAACATGTCGCAATAATATTTGTATATCAGTTTATATCAGTTTATATTGTACAGAAGTCCTCTGCAAAGCGGGACAAAGTGCAACTTTATCAAATCAATCATGAGATTGCCACTTCATGGCACCTTTCATACAGGTTTACTGGAATTCAAAGTGCTTTACAGATGACTGACAAGCTCATAATAAGACAGAACAAACCCAATTTGAGATTAATACACACAGACAAGATAATCAATAGAATAGATTAAAATGAAATTAAATAAAAACTAGATAAAGCATAAAGAACAATGACAAATATTCTAATCAAAAGCCTAAAGAGTTTAATAATATCAACGCTTTCAGCTGCATGAACCACGGTGCATGTGCAAGTGGTCTTTTTGATCAATCAATCAATATAGATTGATTAGTTTGTCACATTTAATTGAAGTGTGTATTTAGCTTGTGTGTATTAGGGGCTATGAAATGACAGAAAGTGGCAACATCAGTCACTTATCGATATATAAGTCACATTTGCAGATTGATAAACCTATTTGTGTCTGTGTGGTTGTGTGTGTTAATCAATATGTCATGGTCACTGCCACTCTGTGTGTGTGTGTGTGTGTGTGTGTGTGTGTGTGTGTGTGTGTGTGTGTGTGTGTGTGTGTGTCACAGATAGAGGGAGTGATGTTTGACTACACTGACAGGTCACATGATTCAGACTGATCTGGATGTTGCTTTTATTGTAAACACCCCCCGCGTGCCTCCTCCTCCCCCTTCCTCCCCCCTCCTCCTCTCTCATTTAAAAACCAACCTGGAGTCTGTTAATCTGTCATAAAGTCCTCAGTGACTGAAGCAATAATTAGTTTTAGATCTAACAGCCTCTCAGCTTCTTTCATTCAGCCGCTCTGCTCCGTCGACGCGCCACCATGACGCGCATCGCTCCTCTTCTCGCTGTCATTTTAACATCATCACTCCTGAGCCGCACCGCTGCACAAACCACGATCCTCTGCGCTTGGACTAAAGTTACATCCAACCAAGAAGCGCACTACACTTTTCTCCGGCAGGCCGCTTCATCCCTGCGCCTCTATCACAGCGTCTGGTCCGGGGAGCGCACTCATCTGCTCGGCTGCTCCTGGAGCGACGACGCAGCGTTGATCCAGAACTATTTGTCTCTGTGCCAGGAGCGCACGCAGGAGTTTTCAGATCATCCAGATGATGAACGTTTCTATTTGGACTCCGTGTTTTTTGAGGCAGAGGATGTGTGCGTCTCTCTGGATTCTCCGGAGCTCACCGAGCTCACTGAGCGCGCGGGGAAGAGGGAGGCGAGGAGCGTCGGGGGTCGTCAAGATCGACATGAAAGGTCAGAGGTCAAGAGCCATCAGCGTGTGAAGCGCGGTTTCATTGTGCCGGGGACTCTCTGGTGCGGATCTGGCAACAAGGCGCCATCATATGCAGATTTAGGTATGTTGGTGATTTATCTCACTATAATTTATGAACTTGAAGATCAGTTTTCTCAACCTGTGAGAGGTCACCAGATATTTAAGAAAAGAAAAATGATGCTGATCTTTTCTTAGGTTTTTTGCCTGAATACTTTCACCTCTTCAGAAATTAAAAAAAACACTCATAACCTGTGATTAGGAGTCAGGAGCCTGATAACTCATTTTAAATGTGCCAAAAATAATCATGCAAAGGCAGTAAATGATATCATATTATGAAAGTAATTTCACATAATGTTCATATCATATAAACAAAAAGTCATATGACAGTAAACACTAAGGTGCATTTGATGACCTATGAATATTGCACTTCCATAAAAAAACATATTTTTTAAAGATTAGTCATAATTCCAGAAGACATTTTACCCCTATATGGGTCAAGCTCAAAATCGCTGGATCCTACATTTCCCATAATGCATCACACTAGCCTCATTAGACCTTGCCTGCAGGGTAAATGCCCTCATCTGTCAAACTCTACTACCCCAGTTTGTAAAGCACACTTCCTGTTAAAAATCAGACATTTTTAAAGCTGATATTTACATTTTTTGTTGGCCCTGTTCACCTCTGACCTCAGTTATATTTGTGTATATGTGTATTATTTGTGTGGGTATATGTGTATATGTGTATATGTATACTGTATATAAGTAGCCTGTGTGTGTGTGTGTGTTGTGGTATTTGTCTGGGTGGATCAGATTTGTTTTGGCCAACAAAAAGCATTATATGTATTACTTGTCTCATTTATAAAAAAATAAAATCACAATTCTGTCTCAAAGGGTTTCACAGCATGCAACATCCTTTATAATAACAGAGCAAGAGAAGACAGATGCCTCTTTCAGGACTGACAGATGTGCAGTAAATGTTGTATTTACATACAGAGTAGACAGAAATATCATTAATAAAGTTTCCCCCTTTGCTCTGTGCATCTGATGAGAAGTAAGAACTTAAAGGGGCATTCACTGGTGCACTTCCATGAAGTTGGAGGACTTGCAAGACACAGATTTGAAAAAAAAAAGGTCAAAGGTGATCACATCATCTACGTGCATGAGAACATATAAATTCAAGGCCCCCCCCCCCCCTCCTTAAAACATCGATCCATAGCGTTACGAGTGGTCCAAAACTCAACAGGGAACCTTTAAACCTGCATTAATCGATTCTTTTTTGTCCACTTGTCCTCAGCAGAAACAAGTAGTGAACACAACACTGACGTATCGGCACCTTTTAAGTTGATATGCTGAACTTTTTGGCAAACGGTTGCTTATTACCACATCCAGCCGTTACCAAGCAACATTATCATTCATTGATAATGTTGCTCCAGATCAAACTGGAATGACTCTGACGTCAGTTTGAGATAATAATCCTGTAATTCATCCCTCCTCTGACTTACTCCTTTTCCTCTCTGGTTTAATCTCTTGCAGGAGTTTTTTCAGACACAGACAGCTGCTGCCGTGAACACGACCAGTGCAAAGACACCATCCTGTCCTTCGACTCCAAGTTCGGCGTCTTCAACAGCAACATCTTCACCATGTCGCACTGTGACTGTGACAACAAGTAGGGACTTCTTCATGAACTATCCAATAAATATCAACAGATTTATTATATGCGTTTTCTATGATTCCTTTTCTAACTGTTGAACCACAATGTTACATGTTAAAGGTTTCGCAATTGTCTAAAGGAGGCGAACGACAGGATATCTGACGTAGTGGGATATACCTTCTTTAACCTGCTGAAGATGCACTGCTTCGAGTTTTCCCACGAACTCCAGTGTGTAGAGAGAAACTGGTTTGGAATGTAAGTAAAGGTTATCTAATAAGACTGTTGTGGATGTAGTTTTGTCATTTGAGCACAAATCAATAAAGAAAATTGTGAATTTACCAGTGATTTAGTGGATTCGCTGGAAGTACAAACAATCATAGTTTTGCTTTATTTTAGAAATATAATTAGCTTTTTTTTAAAAATTGTTCTTACTTTTCAATTTTTTTTTGTTTTACATCTTTCTATTGAAATACAGCATATTTTCATGACCTCAGGGCTCTAAAAATCCATCAAATGAAACAGTCTGAGAAGCAAAAAAATTATCTTTTGTTGAACCGCTGACACCTCGTGCCTGCACTGAGGTCATAACCTGCGATGAAGGGGTCACACTGTTTCATTTTATGGGGTCACAAGCCAAAAAGGTTGTGAACCTTTGCTGTGACACCATCAGCAGGTTGACAGTGGTGGTTGTTGGATGAATTGCCATGAAATTTGGTTCAGATATTCATGCCCCCCCCCCCCCCCCCCCCCTCAGGATTGTGACCCCTTTACTTCTCATACAGACAAATACTTTAATTTATGCCCAAATATCTGCAAAACTGACATTCCCATCAGCCTCAAAATTCCTTTAACTTCCAATAGAAAGAAGTTAGAAGCTATTTAGGATAACTTGGGTGAACAAACCCTTTAAAAGTTTTGAAAACATGAACTCTGTTGAATTAATTGATATATATGTACAAGTAATATGCAAATTAAGATGTTAAAGGGGTACTTTTGGGGAAATATGCATACTCACTATAGCCAGCAGGCGATTAGCTTAGCTTAGCTTAGCATGAAAACTGGAAGCAGAGGGAGCTAGCCTAGCTGTTTCCCTCTGCTCAGTCCAAAGGTAAAATCCACTTACCAACACCTCTAAAACTCACTAATTAACACGTTATATCTTGTTTGTTTCATCTGTACAAAAACACAAGTGTAAAAACAAGAATTTGCGATTTTATGGGAGGTTATGTGTGGGAATGTCCATTTCTTTTTGCTACCTTTGGGCAGAGCCAGGCTAGCTGTTTTCAGTCTTTATGCTAAGCTAAGCTAAGCAGCTGCTCGCTCTAGCTTCATATTGAAAGGACACATATCTTCTGAACTCTGTTGAATTAATTGATATATATGTACAAGAAATATGCAAATTAAGATGTTAAAGGGGTACTTTTTGGGAAATATGCATATTCACTTTCTTATAGCCAGCAGGCGATTAGCTTAGCTTAGCTTAGCATGAAAACTGGAAGCAGGGGGAAACAGCTAGCTAGCCTAGCTCAGTCCAAAGGTAAAATCCACTTACCAACCCCTCTAAAACTCACTAATTAACATGTTATATCTTGTTTATTTCATCTATACAAAAACACAAGAATTTGTGATTTTATGGGAGGTTATGTGTGGGAACAGCAGAGCCAGGTTAGCTGTTTTCAGTCTTTATGCTAAGCTAAGCTAACCAGCTGCTTGCTCTAGCTTCATAATGAAAGGACACATATCTTCTTCTCTGACTCTCAGCAAGAAAGTGATGAAGCTTGTTAAACATTTCAATCTCTGTGACTTCTTACAGGTGTAAAGAGACTCAAATGGCTCTATATGCTGTGGTGCATCCACCCACGCTCTACGAGTACGCCACTCCAACCGAGGTCAGCATGAACAGCACAAGCTTCATCAACACTACCACACCTGCAGGAAGCCTGCAGAACAGCACGTCTGACCCACACCTGTTCTCCATCGCTGCCGCAGCATCCACCGTCCCCACACCTTCAACCAGCTCCCCGTCTACCTCCATCGCTCCTGTTACCAACGTTACGGTCTCCACAGATAATCACACATCAGAGGCACCGACAGGATCAACACCTGAGCATAGAGATGATCTGGGGAACACTTTACCCACCAAAACCCAAACTCTGCCTGAGCAGAATATCACAGGTATTTGATTAGAGCTGCAACGATTAGTCAATTGACAAATTACTAATCACCAGCAATTTTGATAGTTGATTGTTTTGAGGCATTTTTAAGAAAAATGTCCAAATTCTCTGGTTCCAGCTTCTTAAATGTAAAAATTTTCTGGTTTATTTAGTCCGCTTTGATAGTAAACTGAATATATTTGGCTTGTGGACTGTTGATCAGGACAAAACAACACATAAGTTTGATCATAAACATTTTTCACCATTTTTTGACATTTTATAAACCCAATCTAGAAAATAATCAACAGATTAGTCTCCCTCATAGCAGATGGATTTTTCTACAGGAATAGTACTAAAAAGACGTTTTCCTTCCCCACTGCAGACAACCGGCTGTCATGTGGTATTTATAAGGATCTTGACGAGTGCAGGAACAAAATCCTTCCCCGGCAGGAGAGATACGGCCTCCACAACTCTGAGCCCAGGACTCTGTACCACTGCAACTGTACAACCAGGTAAATCCACAAATTTCATTCTGCATTTTGACACTTGATCAAAATGCGTTTTAATGACGTCAGGTATTGATTACACAATCTTCTTTAACCCCCGGAGTAAATATTTACAGTGCTATTTGCAGACCATATATAGACAGTGTGATAATGGTGCATTCACCTTAAAATACGTGCATATCAGGTAAAAAAAAAAGGCAGACACGGTGTGGTGTTTCATAACACACAACTAGGCCATAAGCAGTAGACACACACACAGATTCAGAGTGACACTGTTACATAAGGTGAAGGAGTTCTGTGAATCTGCACAGAAGTCATTTCACGTCCTTGGATGTTATCATAATCTCACGTCTGCACACATGCTCTCTATCTACTTCCCTTCTCGATTTGGCTCAACATCTGCATTTGTGTTTTTTTTTTTTGGCATGGCTGTCGGTCTCTAACATGTTTGTCTGTCCATTTAGATTCTTTCAGACTTTGGCTAAACAGAGACAACTGACCGAAGTACAAACTCTTCTGCTGGGACACATCTCTCAGTCCTGCTTCCTGCGTCAGGACTGCACAGCAGGCAACATGTTAGTATACAAACACAGACATAGATGCTTTCACATGGTCTGGCATGGTCAGTAATGTTTTGCACACATGTGTGTCCCTCGGCTTTACGGAGCTTTATAGTGAGTTTCAGCTCATTGTTCATCTGTCCAGCTGCAACTTTACTGTTTTGGTTCACTCTCAGCGGCTCTCATAGCGTCGTTTTGGGCCGCAGCAGGCAGCTGTTTACAGAGTAAAAGCTGTAAAAAGCCACTGTACACTACCTGCTCAGCACCAAACAGCAAACAGACACAGTTAGCTGTAGACTAGCTGGTGAACATAGTGGAGCATTTAGCAGCTAAAGAGCCAGATATTTCCCTCAGGAGTTGGTAGAGAGTAAAAACAGAGCTAAAAGAGAGTGAATATTGGATTTATATTCACTAGGTGGACAGAAACACGACTCCACATGAATGATAATGTCGCTCCGTAACTGTTTGGAAATAAACAACAACAAGAAATAAACAACAGTCAGCCTTATATGTGGCTTAAGCAGTCTGAGTTAGTCATATCAAGTGGATATCTGACACATTTACTGTCTTTTTAGCATCAAATTCCCTCTTTGTGTTTCCCTGTTGAGCTGCAGGAGGAAGTATAGTAACAAAAAGAGGGACTTTGGCACTAAGAAAACTGTAACGTTGAAAGATATCTACTTGATTTGACTCATTTGGACGCTGAAACTTCATATTAGCTTCAGATAAACTTTTAAATACATTTTTGCACAGAAGGAGGACTGTGGATTTTGTCCTCCATCACTTCCATTGTAAGTGCATTATGAAGGGATCTTCTAATGGTCAGTATGAACAGGAGGAATGATTACAGCAAGAAAAACATGTTTCACTGTTCATTTGGGCTCCTGACTGTTGTTTTAAGACACACTTGAAAAATTTTGAACTCGCCCTTTACATGTAAATATGACATCATTAGATTATTAATACTGAAGCATCAGTTTGTAAGCAGCATGTTTCTCTAATCTTTGTTTTTTTTTTTCATGTTATCTTGGATAATTTTACCTCTTTGGGTCTCAAACGGTTATTAAATTAATCCATCCGAGAATTTTAGAGGGGAAATGTCTCTTTGGTGAATCACTCGTAGAAATATGAAATGTGACAAGAAGCCCTAACTAGACACTACTTATATGTAAGAGGTTACACGCCAAAAAGATTGGAACCACTGGTGTAATCTTTAACAGTTATGTTGTATTTTATAAGCTTATTATTTGTTTTTTATATAAAATCTTTACCTTAAAAGTGACCAGTAACTGTAGTTGTCAGATAAGTGTAGTGATATTCAGTTATATAAATAAAATTTACTTGACTTGAAAAAGAGCATCATTTCCCTTTGAAATATAGTAGAATAAAAGTATAAAAAGACATAAAATGGGAACAACAAGCACCACATTGTTAAGTAAATGTACTTTGTTAATCTCCATTACTGCTGTACAGCATCATATAACAACCTCTGCCTCTTCTTTGCTCTGCAGCTGTACAGCAGTCTTGGTGAAAGCAGAGCTCCCTCAGCTGGACCAGAGCAGCGGTGCAGACGTGGAGGAGCAGCTCCATCTACAGGCAGTGAGACTGAAGGTCAGGAGACCAAACACAAGGAGAGCTAAAAGAAAAGACCGAGCCGTCAGACTACACAAACTGTGTCTCAGGATGGTCCGGCCCAAACTGAAGAAGAACAGAAAACAAGCTGCTCTTCAGCCAGCCGTAGGAGGAACGAGGCTCATCTGAATGTGTTCAATATGAAATAGATAAATAAGACATCATGAAATACATTATCAAAAACACATATTATAAACTTGAACTTGTGAATCAACCCAATACATTTTTAAAATTCAGCTCATCTTGTTTCTAGTCTAATTCTAACAGGTTTAGGATGTTAAAAAGACAAAAGCTCAAATTTTAGAAATAGGACATAAATAAATTAAAATGTGGAAAGATTCAGACTGAAATAACATTTTATAATAATGAGCTGAGTTTTAAAAGTTTGATGGATTATTTCCCAACTTCATATTTATATGATGTGTTTTTATCTGCATTTATTAACATGGTTATTCATTTTATAATGTCTTTAATTATTTAATATTGAACTCTTTGGGTCTCCGTTACACATTGTAGTATTATGTATTTATATTGTCTACATCAGGCATGTAGTGGAACTCAGTAGGTGTCAGTGTCTATGTTTTTTAAAGGGAGATAAAGTAAGAAAACCTGAAAACCATTTTCACAGCAGACATTTTGAAACATCAGGAACAGCACAGGTGTAACTAATAATATTAAACTAATAACATTAATAACGACGGCATTTCACTCAGGCCTTAAAGAGACAGGAGCTAAAACGGCCTGTTTCAGATAGAGGCTGAACTGAGGGGCTGCATAAAGGACCAGTATGAGATAAATCAGGAGTTTTTAATTGTAAATCATGCCAAAATATTCCAGTAGAGCCCAAGAATATAAATATAGACCTTTAAATGTGCACAATACGTCCCCTTTAAGCTATGAAGTGCCTATGTACAGCCTCATAGATGCATAAAACACGGCTGTAGATTCTTGTTCTGCTGAAAGTCAAAATGTCTGCCATGAAAAAGGTCTATTGAGTTTGATATCGGTGGTCGTTTTCCCTGAGATGATGATAAGAAGGTGATAGTTTACCCACCTTTCTATGCACCGCTACATCACTTATCTCCACTGTCACTGTTATTGAGGTTTGTTGTATATATATTTGGATTGTACTGAATGAGCTGTAGACTGATGCGAATCATGTTAGTACAGCAATGAAAAAGTACACACAAGAAAACATTTATTTGTAAATATCTGTACATAAGAAACACATGATGAAATATTTGGTTTATGATGTGAGAAGTAAATGAATGACTGATTACATGTGAAGGAATAGATGTATGTTCATTGGCCTTCTTAATGAGAATAAGATGAGATGACTGATAGCACTCTCAGTTTGGTAAATAAGCATGAGCTAGTAGCTGGGTAGCTTAGCTTAGCATACATACTGGAATAGGGGGAAACAGCTGGCTTGACTCTGTCTGAAGGTAACAAAATCCAGCTGCAGTACCAGCACATTTAAAGCTGAATAATTACAACACAGAAGCTCCAGAAGTAGGAAAACCTCATTAAAAATACCGTTGACATTTGTAAATATGCTAATAACTAAAAATCCAGCCTCGAAACAGAGTCTTTCACAACAACCCTAACGCTAGCTGCTAGCTTGGTTAGCACAGTGTGTTTACAGACGTATGGTTAACTGTGATAATGCTAATGCTAATTTTCACTAGTGAAAAACTGGCTTAAAATCATTAAAACTAGATGTACTCACTCGACAAACTGAACATCTCACTCTTTAGAAGGTCTTTTAGTACAACCAAACACTGAACAAGACTTTTTAGGCAACCAAAATTAACTTCCATGAACTGAAAACACACTGAAATAGCGACGGCTACAGTTACGCCTTTACTCTGAATCTGGGGTTACGCCATGGCTATGTTACCTAATCAACATTGTTGCTGTGGTAGTGACTTGTCAATCACAACATAATCATGCCCTAAAACATACACTGCTTTATCATCAAATTTAAATTACATGGGAACATAATTTACAAAATTATTATGCTGTATTGAAAAAGACTTGATACTAGCGATTGAGACCATAAACTCATTAGGAAACAGTTTACTGAGGTAATAAATCAAGTGAGAAGTAGAGTCATATTCTCATAGACTTCAATATAATCGGACTTCTTTTCAGAGCCAGTGGAGTCGCCCCCTGCTGGCCATTAGAGAGAATTCAGGTTTAAAGCACTTCTGCATTGGCTTCACTTTTCAGACCCAGAACTACCCGCTTGTTACAATGATGTAAGTAGCTGCACTGCCATGCTTGTAGTTCTTTTGGTGCACACAACAAAAATATTGTTTAACTTTGTTAAAATAACAAAGGTTTAAATTTCTGATAGCAGCTGCTGTAGTGGAGCTGCTTAATGTTTTTCAGAAAGACCGATAAAGTGAGAGATTGCATTGAGTTGCAGAAGCTAGCGGAGGCTAACCGGATGCTTTCTATATCTTGTTTGTCAAATTCATACAAAAACTGAAATGTGAAAACGGTTTTCGGGGGGATTTAAGTCTATTTCTGGGCCGGGGGCAGTGACTCGCTGCAGTTAGTTCTGTCCTCACCAGACTCACATGTAACCCCTCATAAATCCAGATATTATCGCGTTATTTTCACTTTGGTTTTTGTACAGATTAAACATGTTGTTTATTTTCAGGGGGAGAGCTTCATATTTATCGAACAGAAATGGTATCAATCTTCTAACTTAAGTGAATATTTAAAATGTCAAACTACATTCCTTTAAAATTAGTTTATTTTGCTTCCTTCCGTTAAAGCTTGTACAAATACATGTGTTTAATTATTTATTGTTTTGTTGTTTTGCTAACCTAATAAAAGTTTCAAATCATGATAAATCTGTGACAGTTTATTTTTTCCACAAGACCCACACATTTATTCTATTTATTGTTTTATTAACAGCTTTATTGAAGTATACAGCATGTTTGCAGCACTTTATCTATATATCTGCTGTCTACAAACACAGGGGGACTAAGGTCGTAATAATAAAAGAAATAGTTAAATTAATATCTTGTAAAGATTACAGTGGTTATAAGTTTTAACAGCTTTCTGTTTGTACATTCAGATGTATTGTTTGATATGGACAGTCAGCTCTGAAAATGTAGTTTTTTTTGCATAAGAATTCTGATTTATGAATATAAAATTTGGTCACAATAGCAGGTAAATAAATTAAATAGAACCGCGAGCAGAGATTTCTTTCATATTCATTGAATCCAAACAATATATTTTTCCAAAGTCATAAAAAGCGATGATGTATTCAGCAATAAATCGTGACAATTTACTCCACAGTTGTTGTGTATGTTGGCCACAAAAGACTAAAAATAAATATAGCAGCATTTCTCGAAACTCCCCACAAAAGGTTCAACTTACATCAACGTCTTTCTTGAGTTTCTGTAAATGATGATTAACGGGATAAAACCTGCGAAGCATTTTAAAAGACATCTCTTTCTTAGTAAAAAAACAAAAAACTGTCTCTGTAAATATCTCTAACAGATGTGGACCAATATGACAAAACAGAGGGTGTCCTTATGGAAGTCATCCTCTCCTCCGTCCCATGAGGCTTCCATCAGAGATGTTCTTAATTTTAGTAAATTAGAAAAGATTACATGTGTGGTTGTGGGTTCACAATTAAATTCTTCCAAATATGGCAGCCCGTCTTTGACCTTATAGAGACACATAGAGACACAGCAGCTCCAGAGTGAATCTGGCTGTTGGTTGTTTTTAATTTACTATTTTTAATCTAATAACTAAACGTGATTATGAAGACTGAAGAAGACTGTGTCTTTGGGGGGTGGGGGGTGTCATTATAATACTTTTTAAAAATATGTATACTTGTCTTTGTAACTACCATTTTTGCCATACATATAAAGTTTATATGCCATTATTATTATTATCATTATTATTTTTTGTATGTATGTTTAAAAAACATGTGGGAACAATCTGTGAAACTACTGTTTACAATGTGGAAAAACAATAAAAAAAGAGTTTTTTGGGGGGGAAAAAAGAGAAAAAGTTGAAGGATTGCCTTATTTTTTATTATTCTCAGTCTGCCATGAAAAACGAGTTTTCCCGACAGCTGTTTCAGTTGCATCCAACAGTATAAGACCAGAAGTTCTCAAACTTTTTCTCACCAAGGACCCCTAAACTCACCCAAATTAGACCCCCACATGATAAGATTCTAGCTTTTAGATGTTTTATTACAGAAAGTGTATGAAACCCATGAGCAAAACAGTCACACAAGCTGTCACTGTTACTTACAGATGGAATTATAGTGAAAATAGTTCATCCTCTTTTTTTCAGGGGACCCCTAGAACCCCTTCAATGACCCTTGAGGGTCCCCACACCCCACTTTGAGAACCTCTGGTATAGGGCTGATTGCCATTTCCTTTGAACAGCATCTCTATGATTGCGTACAGAAGCCTGCTGTAATGAATATCTGTCAGGTAACTCAACTCCTCTCTGATGTCATGAGGAGTAATTGAAACCTCGCTGAAGGCTGCAGCCGTGGAGCCGACCGGATCCCCGCCTCTCACCGGACAGAAAGTCCGCTATGGGGAGAGGATCGGCTCTGGGAACATGGCGCACTTACCCGGGATTAACTTTCCCCAGGAAAAACTTTGGAGGATCGCTACCTAGCACGTAAATCCTCCACACCTTCAGTTTTATCGATCAGTATCGATCAGCGGACAGCTTTTAACGGTGCCGGTGCTCGTATTGCGGTGGATGTGGTGAGTGTTTTCCTGTCCTGCCTCTCTGTCGCTGTGGGATGAAAGTTTTGGAGCTGCAGTCGCCGGATTTAGCAGAGAGCAGGATGGAAAAGCAAAGAACGAGGAAAGAAAAGGTAAGGCCAATGGAAACAGGGGCGAAATGTTTCATTTAGAGGCTCCAGAGTCGCTGTTTTTTCAGTAGAAGTGTCGGTGTGTAAACCGCAGGAGGCTGAGAAAAGAAAAAAGAAGAAGAAGAAGAAGAAAAAAAAGAAAAGGTCGTTTGCACTTTATTACAGACTGTGTGACAGCTTACAGACATAACAGGCTGCTCACATCCTGAAGCATTTCTTTACTGACTTCACACACATCTGATTTCTGCATTACAACTTTTCCACTTTACACCGTTAAAAGTTTATTAACCCTTTACGTAAACCAGTGGATGTCAGCTGGTTAGGGCTCAGAGGAGAGGGTTTTGACTGTGAATTACAGGAAAACACAATTAAAAAGAGAGAGAAACTTCATGTAGGTGTCGTTTTATAGTTTCTTTACGCTTTTCAGCTTTTCATAAGAGCCTCAGTGATCCAATAAATCCAAACACCATCATCGTTAAATAAGAGTTAGCCTTAAAAAAAGGAAAGGTTGGTCTACTTGTATAACAACTAGGCAAGTCTAAGTGCTTTACATAAGACATAAAAAGGCATTAAGATACAAAAAAGACAAATACAAATAAAAAACAAAATATAATAAAAATGTGAAATAAGACAGACAATACATTTAATTTAAAGGTGCAATATGTAAGATTCAGACATTCCTTCTTATTAATGACACTGGTGGTTGCTGCTCGTACTCGTGCGCATGCTCGCCATGACTGTATATAAATATATGAAAGTGAAGCCGAAACATCTCTATTGTTGGCTGCAGTATAGGTCATAAGTCCCTAAGTCCCGCCCCCTCCATGTTAGCGGAGTACGCGTCAAATACATTTTTCCCAAAGATGTTTTCTGTCATTTTAAGTCGTTCTTATCATGCTGATGTTTGTCAAAGTGCTCATTTTTCTGATAAATTTGTTTTTAATTAGTTATTTGACGATATAAAAAAGGGGGCGTGGCGTCGTGATTGACAGCTGTGACTCCACTGCGCAGACTCTTGCTCCAAATGACGTCACACAAGCAAGATGGCCGCTCCTGGAAAGGAGATATTTTGG
Organism: Thunnus maccoyii; assembly: GCF_910596095.1. Lineage (NCBI taxonomy): Eukaryota > Metazoa > Chordata > Actinopteri > Scombriformes > Scombridae > Thunnus > Thunnus maccoyii. The sequence continues at coordinate 25,896,915 of NC_056551.1, read as the reverse complement.
CTTCACTCTTGCATAGCGGCAGGAAGTGGAGACACGTCGTCCATATTTATATAAAGTCAATGGTTGCACCTTGTTGGTGCTGTAGGTGGACGAGAGAGAGGCGAGACACTCTGGGGCGCACATTAACGTAACATCCTTTGGATTTTGGAGTCGTTTACATAGAAATTGTTCTACAGGCAACCGAAAAAGTCGGGGAAGGTCTCATTTTATTCGTTCATTTTTGAATGTTTTAAACTAAAATTCTTACATAATTCTTACATATTGCACCTTTAAATTTAAAATGTTATAGCCTCAATTCAATAGGAATGTGAGTAAGACCATACGAGAGAGAAGTGTGTAGCAGAAGGTGCAAAATAAAAACACAGATAAACATAAAAACATAAAACATACAACAACATAGAGACATAAAATCATACTTCGTCTGAGCAGATCTCAAGTTTTCATAGATCACAATCTGCAGGAATTAATACAAGATACCAAAAAATCAACACTACAATAAAAAAATGCAAAAAACAAATAAAAAGAATACAACTAGCTACAACAGTGAGGTGATTAATTGCAATCATTTTGATCATAGATCAATCAAATAAGACATTTTTAAAGAAAAAATTGACAAACATTTGACAATTGGAAGCTTTTCCTCGTGTGACATCATAGTAAATGAAATATTTTTGGGTTTTATAGAGTTGCTGAGAAGAAACAAGACGTTTCTCTGGCATTCAGAGGCATTTTTGTTTAATGATTAATCGATGAAACAAGAAAATAATTGATAGATTAATCGATAATGAAAATGAATGTGGGTTGCAGCCTCAGTTTATATAAAGTAGGTCTAATACAGAAATTATGACAATACATTACGTGCACATTCATGAAACCTATTATGGTCGCCACTTCCTCAAGCGGCAGTAAATCAAAGTTTGCTTGGCGAGCTGGAATCTCCAGACTAGAATCTTTATATGAATGAATCCGGGTATGAAAGAGGTTTTTTTGTGTGGTTTAAAACATTTAAACTATGCTAAAAACGCTTTGTGATTCATGTATTTTTAAATATATAACACAGCTCTCAGACAGTCGAGCTATCAGTTGAGATAAGCTTTTTTAAAGTTGTAGAAGGGTTCAGTGTAAAGACCATCTTACTTTAATCTGACGCCCTTTAGGGCTGCAACTAACAATTCATTATTTTCTCAATTCATCGTTTGGTCTATAAAATGTCAGTAAATGATGAAAAATGTTTCCCAAAGATGAAGGTGACGTCCTCAAATGTCTTGTTTTGTCCACAACCTCAAAGATATTCAGTTCACTGTCATAGAAAGATAAAGAAACCAGAAAATATTCACATTTGAGAAGCTGGAACCAGAGAATTTGGGCTCAAAATGAGTAATTGACTAACTGATTAATTGCAGTTCTACTTTAAACAGATGTTTATGAGTTTAATATTCTCTTCAGCTAACATCTTTGTTTTTATGTAGTAAACACAACAGGGGAATGACAGACAGACAGACAGACAGACATTCTGCACATACATTCGTAGCTACAGTGGCCCTGAGAGAAAACACATGCAAATGAAGAAAACATCCACCACCAATTTGAGAAACACATACACAGCATTCAGGAAAGCAAAACACAGCTTACATTGTGAGCCCATTTTCCAACACCACAGACAGATTGTCTTCAGTAAATACTTCAGTAACGTGAGACCATGAGATGCACTAAAGCAGCATTCAGGCCGCGTTCAAGTGTCCCCCGGAAACTTTAGTTAACCTATTTTGTAAATTATTTCTGTTGTGTGTGTGTGTGTGTGTGTGTGTGTGTTTGCTCGTGTTTTCTGCCTTTGCATGTGTTGTCAAGCTGGTGACGAAGATGTTTTCTTCATGTGCTTGTGTTTTGTCTGTTTGCGTGTGTTTTCTGAGGCCGCAATGTGTCGAGCTCTCAGGGGCCACCATACATAACAGCTCCTTAGTCATAATATAAGTCAGGCACAGTATAATAAAAATAGATCACACGACTAAAGATTAAAAAAAAAAGAGTTGACGGAACATCAAACTCACGAAGAGACACTTTTGATCTAGAGGAGTATCAGTGCTTTCGATTACAGAGATTGTTAACGGATGCGTACAAGTTGATTTATGAAAGTAGTGTTTCTAACATCAGGTGTCATTGCTTTATACGTATGATTGCAGCTTTTGCCTGGATGCCTCACCTACAATATGACTTTTATTAAAAGATCAAAGGGCCACATTCAGGGACACAATTTCCTCTCCTCCACGTTATTCAGGCCCCCAGTTTCTCCTCGTATGTCTGTGTTGTTCTCCAGGAATGTACTCCCTTTGACCTGAGCTGAAACGAGGAGGGCTAGGAGTAGTAAGACAGGAGACAGGGGAAGTGTGTGTGTGAGAGTGTAAGAGTGTGTGTGTGTGTGTTTGTGTGTAGGAGTAGGACAGGATATACATGTTGTGTTCCTGTCTTTTTTTATCCTACTTGCATGTGTTTGTGTCAGAGAGAACAGTGTTGTTCCTTCCAATACCAACTTTTTTTCCTGAACAAACACCCTAACACTATTTCTATCGTTTTGTATGTGTATTTGTGTTTTCTGTGTGTGTGTGTGTGTGTGTGTGTGTGTGTGTGTGTGTGTGTGTGTGTGTGTGTGTTAGTGGCAGCACCATTAATAAGCTGTTACAGGATCAAACAATACAAACAACAAATCACATCCTGGTGAAGCAGATTCTGTTTGAGTGAAAAAGGTCACGCTTAGTTCAAGATGCCTTATATGGTCCTCATCGCAAATCAATATTCGCTCGTTTTAAGGACTGAAATCGGTCATTTGCAGTTGTTTTAATGTGATTTTTAATGTTTTAGTTCCTTGTAGAGAGAAATTAAAGTGTTTGAATAGAGCTAATCGATTAGTTGTTTGGTCTATAAAATGTCAGAAAATGGTGAAAAATCATTTTCCAAAGTCCAACATGCAACCTAAAATGTCTTGTTTTGTCCTGATCAACAGCCCATAACCTAAATGTATCAATGAGGACTAAAGAAACCAGAAAATATTCACATTTAAGAGGGAAAATCATTCAAAAATGATGAATCGATTATCAGGATAGTAGGTAATTTAGCCAGGACTCTCCCCAAAAAAGAGACTGATTTCAAGAAACTATCCTGAATAGATTAAATAAATGACCATAAAACATCTGTGTATGGGTGAATAAATGTGGGAAAAGCTTTCTGGTGAGTTTTTGAGGCTCTTGAGGAGACAGAAAAAGGTTCTTGTTTCTTTCAGGTGAACTAAAAAACACCCTCTTCTTTTCCTTTAGAGATTAATGTCTTAATTCCATACACATGATATGAGGCCTTTCTTTGTTTATTTCAGCAAACACCACCCTGGTAACACGTTAAACAAGCTCTGCGTTATATCACATTTGTCATATTTGAGCAAGTGTTCCATAACAACATGGCACATTCATGAATAATGATGGCATACTGGAGGGAACAGCTGAAAAACGGGCATCGTCGGAGGACTGTGAGGTGTGGAAATGTGCTCAGCGAGTTGACACGCAGCATTAGTGTGTCATAGTACTCCTCGGGGCTGCAGCTAGCACCGAGGACACTGAGGTCATGTCCTAATTTTTTTTTTACCGTGAATTTGGGGTTTTTAGAAACCTTGGGGGGAGAGTTTGCATCCTGCAGTTAGAAACTTGTGCATGAGGGCTATTTTTTAGGCTGATTCTAGTATTTTTTTGACTCACTTTAAAGTTAACTACTCTATAAGCCAAGTACTCAAAATTTCTCCACCATGGAGATGTAGAGAAGGCTTTGAAGCTTTATTTAGACCTTCATGGTCATAATTTCCTAATAATTTTCCAGGAGATTATGTAATCTGGTAGTATATATGTCATTTAAAGGATAAGGTTTCTTCTTAGTGTCAACAAATCTCATGTGCAGAGCTAAACCGACAATGAAATGTTCTCACAAGTATTTTGTGTGTATCCAAAGCCTGATAAATCTTATTCCTCTGTGCTAAACTATTAAAAACACATCAATGAGGTGATGTTCCTTCATTAGAAAGCACCTGGTTACTTTAGTTTGTTTAGAAACGGCTCCAAAAACTAATAACAGCAATCATGTTTTCAGTCTCCGGAGAGTAGTTCTGTGTAAGTCGGACACCACTGAGCATGGGCGGGGAACGCTTCGCTAGCTTGTTGTGCTTGACCTTGACTTGGTGCTACATTGTAAATTTAGCACATTTTGTAAAAGCTCTGTTAACAGAACCACATTCCTGCTCATGCTCAGCGGCGTCTGCCTTACACAGAACTACTCTAACGTGACCAAACTCTTCACGATGAAGAGACGTGTCATCCAGTGCAGCGATGTGACTCACTGATGTGTTTTTAATAGTTTTTGGACAACAACGGAGGTCTATGACACAGAGGAATAACACTCTGGATACACACACAATTCTTGTAAGTACATTTCATTGTTGGTTTGGCTCTCCGCACATGAGATTTGTTGACAATAAGAAAAATATAGAAAATGGCCAGACGACTATAAAAAGTCAGTAAATAGTGAAAAACGCCCATCACTGTTCCCTAAAGCCCAAGATGACGTCTACAAATTGCTTTGTTTTGTCAGACAAACAGTCCAAAAACACAAAGATAAATCAGTTTTCTACCAGATAAGACAAAGAAAAGCAGCAAATATCCACATGTGATAAACAAAACACAACGATTATGAAAATACAGTAGTTGCCATTTAAATAAAACTTGCAGAGAATATAACTGAGCAGCTGATTGATTAAAATCAGTTTCAGTGGATGTGTAGGTCTGTGACTTGAATGTAACATTAATACATGAGGGGCACAGGGGCACTAGGCTAAAGTTAGCATCTCCGTTCTGCTCTGTATTGGATTTGGGAAAAGTTTACCCGAAATGACTTCGCCTAAACTTGCAAGTTTTAAAGAATCTCTCCAGTCTGCATATTTTGAGTGTGTAACCGAGTGAGAGAGAGAGAGAGAGAGAGAGAGAGAGAGAGAGAGAGGGGGGGGGGAATAGAGAGAGAGAGATAATGAAGGCCTTGGTGTAAGCTCTGGTGAAAGGACAAATTTGGAAACACCAGATCAGTGAGGGATGTTAAAGATGCCGAGAACTAACCTCAGTGTGCACATTTTACACAAAGTTAAACGAATGAGAAGAACAGAACCCTCATCTGACTGTCTGAGCCTCTGTCTGACTTTCCTCTTTTATGTCTCCGTCTCTCAGAGGAATTCTAGCCGTTACCGCTGAGCAGAAGAGAAAAGTGCACGCAGCAGTTTAGTGTCCCATTTACCGGCAACTACAGTATCATATCATGCAAATGAGGCCGCTGCAGTTTCGATAGAATTCTGCTTGCAATAAGTTGTTTTTTTTTTATGACTTACGTAACGGCGGCCAAAAGCACATTTCCTTTCTGTCCTCCTAAACTTTACTTTTATTTCTCAAAGAATTTCTCCGACACTACGGCCAACAAAGCCTTTTGTCATTTGACCGTTATTGGGACACAGCTGAAAATGTGGAATAATTAAAGTAAAAACAGGTTTGTGCTCCACTTTCATTGAATGCAGTAGATCTGTCCAGAGCCCCGACAAACGATTATCTTTATTATCGATCAATCTGCCCGTTATTTTCACAGTTTCACAGTTTCACGATTCATCATGTGGTCAATAAAACTTCAGGAAAAAGCTGAAAAACGCCCATCACAACATCCTGGAGTCCAAGGTGACATCCTGAAATGTCTCATTTTGTCCAACCAACACTCCAAAACCACCAAATATTAGATTTACGATAACGCAAGACCAAGAAAAGCAACAAATTTTCATATTTGAGAGCTTTGAATCAGCAAATGTTTGATTTTTTTGGCATTTTTTGCTTGAAAAATCACTTAAATGCTTTGCTTTGGATAAAAGTGTCTGCTAAATGAAACTGTAAATTGTAAATGATTAATCAGTTATTAAAAGAAGGTTAACAAGCCACCATCACTGCAGTAGCACCTCCATAAACCTGCATATAAATACAGTAATGTATGTTTTAGCCAAGAAAACTGTCCAGGAGATCCTGTAGAACCAGTAAATGTTTAATGAAACTATAAATGCATTAAAATAAACATAAAGCATGATGATAATAATCACTTATCTTCAACAACACCCTGTTGCTGCCAAAGACTTTCTATTTTTCAGCCATTTATTGTGTTTAAATGACCAAACACCACTTAAATTACAAGCTGCACCTTTCAGTTATTTTCATCATCAATTAAACTGATTATTTTCTCCTTAATTGATTAATGGTTGTAAGACTACTCTACCGATTCAGCATTCAAATTGATGCAGCACAAGATTATTGTCTTTTTTTTTAACACATTCCTCTGTCTTCTCAAAAATCTGGTGCTTACATTACCCACAATGCATCTCAACCGCCAACAAGTGACATCACTTTAGGCAATTTATCAGATTTCACACAGTTCCCTCTGGAAACACAAAAGGCAAAACACAGAGATTCGGTTTACAAGTTCAATATGATACGATAATGAAACCAAAGAGTGAAAAGCAGCAGACGCTGGAACCAGAAATAGTTTTGGAGTTGTTTCTGATTAATTTCAAATGGTTTCAGCTTTCATTACACGGCTTTTAACTGATATTTTGCCTTTTCTCTCTTTCCCCTTCTGCTCCCCAGTTCTCTCTGTTTGGTTCTCGCTCCACCAGCAGGACCACCAACCCTCCCTCTTCATCCTCCTCCTCCCCCTCTCCCGTGATCCCTTCTGCTCCGACATTAAAGAGGCCGGATCATCCCTGCTCCTCCGGTCCCGGCCTGAGCAAAGCGGAGTTCCTGGAGCGCGTGCGTCGCAGTAACCAGGCCTGCCAGCAGGGGGAGTACGCCCTGGCTGTACGTCTCTACAGCGACGCCCTGAGCGCCGACCCCCAAAACTGCATCCTGTACAGTAACCGCTCCGCAGCCTACCTCAGGCTGGGCCAGTACAGCACCGCCTTGGACGACGCAATCAAAGCACGTCTCATCAACCCCAAATGGCCCAAGGTAAGAGGTTTGACCCTCTCCGCTCAATCACACACTCCAAATGAGACTGCAGCCGAGAGCCGGGGAATGGGTTTTATGTACTCTAGCAGAAGAGTGGATGTATCCATTAAGTGGATGGTTAGATGGATGTTTGATGGATGTGCTTTTCGCTCGCCTGCGTCTCAAAATCATCTCAGTAATGGTATATTTATGTATATATGAAGCAGTGGAAATACAACTAATTATAAACCCTTGTAATCAATATTTTACCCTCTCTGGAAGCTCAGCCTCTTGTTGGAAGAGTTCATCTATGGGTCAACATTTTAAAATACCTGTTGCTGGATATAATCTTTGCTATTTCCCTATGTTACTGCTGACTTTATAGGGGGCACATCATGCACATTTCCAGGTCTGTATTTTTCATTTTAGAGCTCTACTGGAATATATTTGCATGATTTACAGTTAAAAAAAAACTCCTTATTTATCTTCTACTGGTCCTTTATGCAGCCCCTCAGTTCAGCCTCTGTCTGAAACAGGCCGTTTTAGCTCCTGTCTCTTTAAGGCTACAGACATGCAACAAACTATAGTCGGATTTCACTTTTTCTTTACTTAAAATGTCAACTTCTCAAATCCATCTGTTCATGTTCAAGCCGAAGTCCGATCCGAAATATCAGAGTGGGAACAATGCATGGAAAAACCTTAGCAACAACCCTAGCAACCAAGGCTACAGATGCCATTTATGGGCACGAGCTGACGTTAGCTCGTCTGCAAGGTAGAAAAAAAATGTTGCAAACAAAGCCTTCAGAGCAGGTTGAAGCCCTGTTTTGGTTTTGCAGGGAGTATTTCTACATACATTCACTTAAAGTTTTTGACCTCGTATAACATCCGACATAATAACACGACATAAGTAACAACAAAAAAAAGCATAACATGTCCCCTTTAATTGGCTTTTGTGCTTCTCAGAAAGAAGCAAGTTCTCCTCTTTCCTTCCCAGATCCTGTCAGTCGGCCTGTTCTGCTGAAGTTTTGATTGTGACCGGTGTTTGGCAGCCGAACACAAAACCTGCTATTTAGATGCCGCAGTCCACATGTTGAGCTTTTATAAGCTCCTGCTGTATCGTCTTTCCTTGTTTGACAAGTGTATTTGCAAAGGGACAGCGCACACATATAACTCAGCATTACCAGATACGCCTGGTGGTAGGAGATACAGTGATGACAGAGATGATGATGATGGACAAGGATGTGACAGTACTTTCTCTAATGATACACATCAGTAGGAAAAAAAAGGAAAATAATAACGTTCAGGTGTAGAATTGAACAATATGAAAATATATAATGTAAGAAAATATAGAACATTCTCCAATTCAAATTATGTACAATCCTGAGAGGATAATGTCAGGGTGGAGTAAACATCCCAGCACAATGAAAGCGAAAAACAAACTTGAAGAGATGTGTTGTTGACTAGCGCTCACATGCTACTTTGCTAAGACATGCGGATGCAATTTGCTGACCGTCGGCCTTTTACAGCTGGTAATTTGATCTATAACAGGTTTCTCACAGTTGAATTCCATAATTATAATATATATCGATGTCTCGGTATGAAACTTAATACACTGTGATGTCTTTTTATCCGTATCGATCACCCCTGAACGTTGTGATATTACATGAGCTTTAATGTCCAGCAGTACGAGTCCAGCAGGACCGGTGATGCGTGAGAGCGAATGAGTGTTATTATAAAATGTTTCACATTTCCAGCACATTTAACCAGAATAGAGAGAGAGAGAAACGACGAGTGGCTGGAAACTGCATCAAGTATTTCTTTACACTTGAAGTGGCTCTTTACAACTTAGCGACGGCGTGAGGATGACGATGGCGAGTCTTTCAAAAGCCGTTCAGAGAGGGAAGCGGGCAGGCAGGCAGGCAGGAGACAGGGTTTTGCCAGGGCTACCTCTCTGTCTGGACAGCTGGGGCCGGGCCAGTTCGACTCCACTTCCTTTCTCTGTGAGAGAGAATGGACGGAAGTGGTGTTTGGGTGTGTATATGCGAGTGTGTGTGTGTGTGTGTGTGTGTGTGTGTGTGTGTAAGCGAGAGAGAGCTTTGCACGGCTGTTATTTTGTTTTCGAAGCCCTGGCTAGGCCTTGGCCTGAGTTTGGCACTTAAAGACAATAACAGAAGCAGCATTCCTTTGTGAGTGTGTGTGTGTGTGTGTGTGTGTGTTTTAGTGTGTATGGTTTTGTATAGTGGCGGTGTCATAGCATTAGGCTTGCTGCAGCATTCGCCGTGGGTCAAAGGCAAGGTCAAGACTAATGAACTACCAATAAGAGCGAGTCTCTTCTGAGAGGGACGTTTACTTCTGCTTGATTTCTCTCTTTCTGCTCATCGTCTCTCGCTCTCTCTCTCTCTCTCTCTTCTTTCTCTTCGTCTTTTCTTCTTTTCTTTCTGTCTCCCACAGTTTGTCCCATTGCCCCCCCTCCTCGACTTTTTTTCTGTTGGTGCAACAGGCTCACATTCACTGTATCGCACACAAAATAAAGGCGAGTCGGTCATGGGAACGGAGGGGTGTAACTGGTCAGAAGTCGCATGTGTTTGTGTGCTTATCTGGATAACAACACGGTACAGAATAACTAAACTTCTTTGCGTGTTTTTCTTTTTTTGTTGTTGTTTTGTGCGGTTTTATCTCATTGTCGGTGCATTCAGAGCGAAGCTTTGAGAAAGTCTTTGTGATTCAAATGAAGTCAAATCACATCACACAAGTAAAACTGCTGTAGGAGCGAAAGCCTTTCTTTTGACTCCTTTGGGTGTTTTTTTTTTTTTTATTTTCTCCCGCAGACTCGACTGTTTTGTGTATGAATGTTTCGCTGTCATCCTCACACTCGCTCTGTGTGTTTTTGTAAAAAAGTTGTTGGGAACTTTCTAAGAGGCTTTTTTTTTTTCCCTCCCTCCCTCCCCACACAGGTGCATTTATGCAGATCCTTTAAGCTCGTAGCAGCGGGTCTGGGAAACTTTTTCTTCACCACATAGACCGCTATACTTTTAGTTCCCACAAATAAAGACGTCTGTTTGGCCCAGAAAAGAGGAACGAGGGCGAGCTGCGGCGGTAGGATGGGATCTGTAGGATAACACTAGACGAGGAAGCTGGTGGTGAACTGTTTTTGGATGATTCGCCCTCAGTTGGATAAATAAAAAAAGTAACAAAAATGACAAAACAATCTCACCACATCTTTTCCCCCTTTTTTTGTAGCTGTTCTGGAGCTTTCTACGGTATCGCACAATCTTCCTCACCAGATGGAGCTGCAGATGTTCAAAGTTTTTCTGAGCACTTAAAAACCTGCATTAACCACTTGATTTCAGCAGAAAACAAGTGGTAGACATATCAGCAGCTTTTTAAGTTGATGTGTCAAACTTGTTAGCAAACAGCTGTTTATTTCCACATCCAGCAGTTATGGAGCAACATTATCATTCGTTTGCAGTTTCTTTCCATCTTTTAGCTCTGTTTTTACCAACTCCTGAGGGAAACATCTGGCTCTTTAGCTGCTAAATGCTCCACTATGTAATGAAGAAAAGAAACTGCATTAACACCATTTCGTCAGAGGAGAATGTACTTTATAATCCAGCTTATTTTTCCCTGTTTTTCCTTTATTTCCTATCCAGCGTCTAAGGATAGAGGATGCCATTGCTTTACAGATTGTAGAGCCCCTCTGAGGCAAATGTGATTTGTGATATTGGGCTGTACAAATAAATTGACCTGACTAAATGTAGTAAATTTAGTCAGTATGCAAGCCTCTCTGCTCTGAAGTGGAAGCCAACCAGATGGCAGCCAGCTACGCCTGTTTACGCAGAAGGCCGTGGAGGCTGGCCCCGCACCGCTCAGGCTTCCCCTGTCATTAAGAAACTACTCTCCAACCACATGCTGCAAAAAATATTACCAACATACGTGCAGAGAGAGAGAGAGAGAGAGAGAGAGCATAGAGTCCCGTCGCTTAAAGTAGGACTCAGGATCTCAAGCGGCCTGTTTAGGAAGCTTCCCCACATGACATGAGTTTAGTCGTATAGTTTAATGTGATATAAGCAAAGTGTTTTGGTTCCTCACTGGTCGGACTGTGTTCCTGTGTGATGATAATGTCCTTGACTGGGTATCGTGCTGTGTCTCAAAATTGTGTCATGGAGAAATGAGTCTGGGTCAGTAGGTAATCCAGGACTTACTGTAGACCATGTGAGGAGAGTGAACGAGGAACAGGGAGATATTTCACTCTCTCTGTGTGTGTGCTCCACTTATGTGACTTTCTGCACACAAAACAACACAGCCTCTCTCTGTCTATACTGCTCTCACCTTTGTCACACTTTAACACAAAAATATGCACACACAAATGTACATACTGGATATTAAAAGATCTCCTTCAAATGTGTTTTCAGTCCACAGTGTGTCCACACAGTCATTTAAAAGTTGTTGTGAAGCTTATATTCAGCTTCAGCAGTCTGAGTTAGTCATATCAAGTGGATATCTGACACATTTACAGTCTTTTTAGCATCAAATTCGCTCTTTGTGTCACCAAAGAGGGACTTTGGCACTAAAAAGACTGTAAAGTTGAAAGATATCTACTTGATTTGACTCATTTGGACGCTGAAGCTTCATATTAGCTTCAGATAAACTTTTAAATACATTGTTTTACACAGAAGGAGGACTGTGGATTTTGTCCTCCATCACTTCCATTGTAAGTGCATTATGAAGGGATCTTCTAATGGTCAGTATGAACAGGAGGAATGATTACAGCAAGAAAAACATGTTTCACTGTTCATTTCGGCTCCTGACTGTTGTTTTAAGACAGACTGGAAAAACTGTGAAAACGTCATCACCACATGATCTCAACACAAACTCAGATTTCCAGGCAAAAATATGGCGGCAATTTATGGATTATTTACATTATTGATTAATCTGATGATTGTTTTGGTGTTTTAGAATCAGAAAATCGTGACAAATGTCCATCACAAAGTGGCTTTGAGTGCCTTTTAAAAGCGCTGTATAAATAAAATGTATTCAAATTTCAAGGTGATGTCATCAAATGGCATCTAAAACCCAAAGTTAACTCTCATATAAGACAAAGAAAAACAGCAAATCCTCACAATTGAGAAGCTAATTTTTGTCGTTTTTGCTTGAAAAATTACTTTAAAACAGTTAATCAATTTTGCATATTGCTGCTAATGAATTTTCTGTCAATCATCTAATTATTCCACCTCTAAATTAATGTGTTTTGAGCTCCTGCATAGCAAACAAAGTAATAAATATGTGAAGAATCTCCTCTATCTACTTACCAAAGGATGCTTTATGTTTCTAAGATAGAAAGCAGGGCTCATATTCACCTTGCAGACTATTTCTATACAAACAATCTACTATATTGTGTTATGAAGACAGTAAAAAGGATGTAATGAAACATTAATTTTAAATGCAGCCACTAGAGAGCAGCACTGACGCTTGGTCACAACCTTAGAGAGCCCCAAACACAACTTTTCCTTTGTTACAGCGGCTCTCTCATGATCCACATCACATGAGGCTTTGCAGCACAGTCGCTCACAAACATGTACAGTCCCTGTAATAATCCAACTCAGCGTGGCTTAAAGATCAGACACAAGATGCAGATAGCTGCTGTAAATGGACCCCCTATGCTTCTTTAAGTGGCTACATTTTAATAATCAAGCTTGCTTTTCCTCCCTGTTTCTTCTTCTCATCCTTTTTCTCACACCTTATCACTCCCATTAGCGGCGGCGGTGGCGGCAGCAGGCCAGATGAAGCTACTTTGCAGTTTCCCATATGTGATAACATGTTTGGAGGAAAAAAAAAAAAAAAGTGCATGTCAGCAGCAAATAAACCTGCTGCTCACTCCGTCTCACACATGCAGAGTTACACATCCTCTCGCTCGCGGATTGTAATGAGTTTTGATTTCGCTTACAAGTGGAATGGGCCTAATTGTCTGGTATTAATTGGGAGATGTGCTTCTGTTTCTCTGCTTGCAGTGTCGCTTCATATAAGACATCTGCACACACACAGACAGCCAGACTCTGCTGTCTCAGCAACAGTCCAGAGCTGCTGGAGTCTCTTTTTACCCGCTCTTTATCCTCCCTCTGCGTACGTCGTCTCTCTTGCACACAGTCGGGAGCCTCGGCTGTCTGTGCAAAGAGAATTGCAGAGGAAGGAGAAAGATAACAGCAGTGGGGAGATAATGAAAGGCTGAGAGTGAGTGACTCGGTTGGACTCGAACACGGCGCGGTGTGACTGCTATCAGAGTGAGAATGAATGTCACAGGATAAGGATTTACGTCTCAGTTCTTTATTTCTGATTAAAAACTCAGCGTAAGTACAAAGTGACCATAAGCAGCTCACACACTGGGAGCTTTTAAGGATTATTTCAGTTTTTGACAACCTGGGTCTTATTTTTTTGCCCTCGTTTTTTATCGCTTATGATAACATTGTACTCACAAAGCTAATTGTTGAGATCTGGGGAGGCGATGATATCTTTAAAATAAGGTCTGAAAGGGGCATTTGGTAATCACATGAACAAACAAACAAAAAAAACAATTTGGAAGGGGAAACCAAGGCGATAGGTAAAACTGTCACATTTTCGATTTCCTGGTTCAACTTGGCCTGACGTGTAGTTACTGTAGTTGTAGTTGCCGTAGTTACACATAGTTTCCCTGTACAGTGAATGATTATTACCAATATTTCTGGTGAACTCTCTTCAGTTTCACCTTGATAATTTTCTTCCAGAGAAGATCAAAAATAGAAAAAGAAATCTCATCTATGTTGGACTCACAGGTCAGTCTCTAAGGACTGAGGACAATCTCCCAGCTATCGTTGTTAAAACTGGGTGGAAACAATTAGAGAGTTAAAAAAAAAAAACCTGCATTGCAGAACGAATCCAAGATCTTTAGGGCGGCCATTCATATTGGGGCAATGACATGCAGTTCACTACGGGGGGGGGGGGCCTCATCCCTAGTGAGGCGTAGGTTTGTTAGTGTCTTATTTATTTTATTTATTTATTGGGACCATGTACAGTGTCATACATAAATGTTAGCATTTGATGTACTGTACCAGAGTTAGCTTAAAGCTAATTTTCAGTTAGCGGCCGTTCTCGCTACCGTTCAAGCAACTACTGTGCATTTAGAAATCCTCAGACTTCAGTAGATCTCTAATTGTCTGGGAATCGTGAGACTGCATCTACATTTACTTGTGCGTGTGCACATGACACAAACAAAACGTGGACCCACATATTAAAACATTCCTCCATCACACCCCTTACAAAAAAAACACATGTGAGTTATAACATGTGTTTTATATTCAGGGGCACATGTGGTTTTCGGACGTTTCACATGTGATGCATTCAAGGGCACATGTGACATTATCTTTCTCACATGTTAAGTTTGCAATCACATGTGAAGCTGAAAACATGTTGTCTTTTTCACATGTGAATTTTAAGATACACATGTGAAATCACAACAGCACATGTGAAATGTCTCAGTTCACATGTGAAAGACTGAATTTCACATGTGGTTTTTTCGTAAGAGACTACTTTGTCTCCACAAAGTACCTTTAACATGCTGATGTTTATCATATATAATGTTTACCTTCTGCACCATCTTAGTTTAGCATTTGCTAATTAGCACTAAACACACAATACAGTTAAGTCTGATCGAAATGTTTTTAGTTTTTGCAGGTATTTGCTCATTAATCAAAGTATTTGACAAGTTAAATGTTTGACCTGATGATGGCGCTACATGAAAAAGTCAGTCCTGAGGGGGGCATTAATGTCTCTACAAATCTTAAGACAATTCATCCAATAGTTAAAGAGAAATTTAATTCTGAACCACGTCGACTCATTTCTGAACTCAACCTCATGGTGGCGCTAGAGGAAAAGTCAGAGGACCACGAAAATCAGGAGGATTCAGCCTCTGCAGACCATGAATGTCTTTCCTGACAATCCATCTAATAGATGTTGAGATATTTCAGTTTAGAGGTGGACTGACTGACACAATCATCCCTAAAAATGTGAAAAACATCCTTTAACCATGTTCTCATTGAGACCGCCGGCCCCTCATGACTGCATGTACTGCAGCTCCGCGCTTTGCTTTGGGATTTGTCGTCCTTGTCGTAGCTTTTGGGATTTCCTGGTTACCTCTCGGTGTGTTTCGAGCAGCTTCGGCGTAACGGAGCTGAGGAGAGAAAATACATAAAGAGGAGAGATAAACAGCAGGGAGAATGACTCACTAATAATGGGGTGTATGTTTCTATTTCCAGACAGAGGATTGAGGTTAATGAACAATCACATATTTGGGATTCCTGTGATGTGTGTGTGTGTGTGTGTGTGTGTGTGTGTGGAGGTGGGTGGGTTGTGGTTGAGCTTCAAAGGAAGCACTTTTTTGTGAATGTGAAGTAGGGAGTGTAATACAAACAGGGTTCACATCAAGGCCTCATCTTGTGAGATACACTTACAAATAATTACAGCATAAATCAGCTCAGTTAGTCAGTGTTGTTAGTCATCAACCGGACTCTTCATCTCTTCATGACGGTGCAAAAATATAAAGATAATGATGTCCCTTCATATCCGCCACGTCTCCCGGCAACAGAGGAAACACTCCCCTGTGATATTTTGTCTTTTAACTTCCTTTAACATGGAAGAAAATTAGACTTTCCTCCATGTTGGTTTTATAAGCATATCAACCGGCTCTAGGCAGGATTTTATGCTTTCCTTTGTCATGTATGACAGTAAACTGAATATTTGGAGGGTTTTGACTATTAAAAAGAGCCATTTGAATATGTTACGTTGGCCGTGTTTCACTATTTTATGACATTTTAAGCAAAAATACCAAATATTTGCTCTTTGTAGCTTCTCAAATGTGAGGGTTTTTCTGGCTTTATACATGATAACAAACAGTTTGGATTTTGGAGTGTTAGTCAAACAAAATAAGACATTTGAAGACGTCATATTCAGTGTGTTTATATGCACGTAAGTAAACAGGTTACAATCAGCTCATTTCTTAACTGTCATGTAAACCTGAAAGCTAGTGTTTGTAATCGGGGTTAGAGGTTTTAGAGAAACCTGGTTCCCACAGGTTGATCTCTCCTGAAGAACACATGTAACCAGGTTTCTAATCAGCTTTTTACAAGTATGCACGTTCATAACAACAGCATGCAGACGGGGAAAGCACAGCGGAGCGGCTTGGTGAAAGAAGAGATCGTTACATGAAGGGATACGCGCTCATATTTAAAATAACTGCATCCAAAGTCCAACTAGAACTGAAACTGAAACACAGCAGCCTGTAGAAGTCTAAATATGAGAGATCCCATCACTGAACGTTTGACTATTTGTTCAATTCAGACTCTTTTGTGCTGTGAGGACGAGCTCTACTCTCAGTGATTAAATTATAATGGCTGATATTCACTATTTTATGACATTTCAAAGACAAAATAACATGTGCTAATACAGTTTGTCTTCATCCAGAACACAGAGTGGAGACTCAGTTGGTTTGAAGTGGAGTTAGAATATCACAATATGCAGATTTTTCATTTCAGAACACAAAGAAAGGATCCTTTTTTCTTCAGATCTTTATCTAGATGGAAGGATGAGTCACCATCTCGTTGTATCGGAGTCTAACAGAGAAACCTTGGGACCACTGAGTTGATTGTTGGTTTTCTAGGTCATGTTTTAATAGATGTGTACTTTGAATGAGACTTTTTCATCCTCTTTTTTCTTCTGTAAGCAAAACTATCTTTTCATCTTTTGCCTCCCACACCCTCCTCATTTTCTAACAACCCCCCCCCCCAAAAAAAAATCCTCTGTCAAAACTTCCAACAGTTTGCCTCCATATTATTGCGGCTGCCCTGCAGTAAACTGACTCCTTGCAGTGGGTCATGAGTGGTTTGGCTCGTCACTATGGCAACAATGGTTCAAATTATGGATTATCTTTTCTTTTGTGAAATTGTTCTCAGGGTTTATACGCTCAGAGGACTAGTATGCGTGTGTGTGTGTGTGTGGTTGATTTATTTCATGACAGAACAGAAGGGTTTAAGGAGAAAATCAGTTGAAACATAAAATTCAAAATTGTGGATTTTTGAGCTTTGTTGCTTCAAGAGCTGCAACGATTAGTCAATGAATTGATTAGTGAATCAACAGAAGATTAATTGGCAACTATTGTAGTAATCATTAATAATTCAGTAATCGTTTTGAGTCATTTTTCAAGCAAAAAAAAGCTTAAATTTGAACATTTTCTGGTTTCTTTATTCCTCTATGATAGTAAACTGAATAATAACTGAGAATGGAAATAAAGCTTTGTCATTACCATATAAACTCTGGATACCCAATAATCCTAGAGAAATACATTTAAAAATATACTAAACATATACTCCACAAATGTTTTTTTTTTGTTTTGCTGATATCATAGACTGTATAAAATGTGGATGTAGTCACCATGACATCACTGTTTTGAAGCCTCGATTGTAGCGATTTGACCATCGCCGTCTTGGATTTGGCCGTCACCATGCTTGATTTTTGGATTTTCTCCGTCGCTACTGTTGCGGCTGTGAAACGGTGGATAAATTGTTTTGAGTGTCACACAACCCCCGTGAAATGACTCATGTCACTATCAGAATTTGATCCATTCTGTCCGATAACATTTAGAAAGTCAAGAAGAACCGCACAATTAAATTATTTTATCCCCGTTCAAGTTAGCAGAGGGCTAACCGGAAGTTGAAGTCTCTGGGTGCACATTCAAACAGCCAGAGCAGGAATGTCCTGCCCAACATGAGATTTAAAAACTCTGTGAATACTGTGAAATATAGAGAGATTTACCTGTTGGTGACAGACTTAATCAGCATTGTGTGAACTTATATGGCTTAAATGTAACGGACCTTCACTTATATGTAAAAGTTCTGCAGGTTTAACTGAACATCTTGTAGAAAAGAAAATGAATCAATCACAACAACAACACTGTTATAATTGTAACTTCACAGCAAGGGCTGGGTGATATGAGCAAAATCAAATATCGCAATACTTTTTTACCAAATACCTCGATATCGATATTGCGACAATATTTTAGGGATGACTATCAGTGCTTTTACAAAATATTTACACAATGAGATTTTTGATAAATAATCATCAGTAATGTGGATATATCTGAGTAAAAGCAAATAATAGAACAGTTACAACAGTCTGGTAAGTTTAGAGAATTACATCAATTTACTGTAATGCAGCGTTTAAAACCAGGAAAAGACAACACGTATCCCATATTGTTACGATATAACGATATCCAAAATCTAAGACGATATCAAGTCTCATATCACGATATTGAGCTGTACTTACAGCGACATTTTGTCATTTCCAACATAAACATAATTTTAAACTTTCTATTAAAGATTTTACAACATATTTAAAATAAAAAGACCCTCAGATTGATTTTTATCGTAAATGTAATGATTATGATGGGAAATGTTTATATTCCCAAATGTAGTTTTTGTAGTTTTTTGTCTTGTCCGTCATGATTTTACATATTTTACAACACTCTCTAAGATTTCTTCAGAGCAAAAAGAGTATAAACACAATACTTGATTATATTTGCAGTATTTTGTTTGTGCAGTAAATAATCTAATGGGCTTTCAAACGTCCAAACATATAATAAGCTCCTCTCTATCAAAGTCAACCAGTGTGTAAAACCTTGTGCAAAGCTCTCCTCACCATTAAACCAAACACAATTATGGGCTCATCTGTTTGGCAAAGGCCCCGGTGACTCTGCGCTCGCCCGCCAGGCTCGCCAGCTCCACCGGGCATATGTGCCACCAACTGTCCGTCTGAGCCCAGAGTATCAATAATAACAGAAAATGATCATCCGAGCCGACACGTTGCCTGTTTATTATTCATCTTAGCGTGAAAATGTTGAGGTTTCGCACGAGACAATATGCAGGCATCAAAGGATTAATGAACGCTGCACTCAGCAGTTTCTCGATCAGATAGGGTTAATGCTCTCTTGTATGTTCCAGCTTATCTTTAACACAAAAAATTACATATTCATGGGTTTAAATGAAACTCTTGAAAAGCTGCATGTGCTTTTTTTCCCCCCCATTTAAGATACAGCTTAACTACAGCGGGGAAATTGAAATAAGTAATCATAAGCTTTGACATGTTCAGGTCTCCTCCACAGAGACTGAGATCAGGTCTTGTTTGCATTATGTACACGGATTATAAAGAATTTACTATGAAATATATACTTTATTATAATTCATGTGCGGAAATGTTTTGCCTCGTTTATCAGTGTACTTGTCTAATAATTAATAAAATGAAGAATTCTCACTTGTCTTTGAATTAAATATACATTTTAATGCTTTTTATTGGTATTTTGTGCAACTGTGATGCAATTTATAACCATGGTTTTTTAAACAGATATATACAGTTGCATCACTTTTTTTTGCAGTAGCCAGTTCAGTCAATTTGTTGTCAAGTTAAGTCAATTTACTCATAAAAACAACATTAAAAACAATAAAAGTTGACCAAAGTTCTTTACAGAGAACTGAGAAATATAAATCAAATAAAAAACACAGACAGAGTTATGAGGATCAAAGTGAAAATTAATCTGAAAGTGTAGAGTGAAATAAATAAAATGGTGATTCAATGGTAAAAACACAACAGAATTGCACAGAGAGCAGATAAATAAGAGAGAGAAATAAATAAAAACAGAGTGAGACCATTCATAACTTTATATTTAAGGCTGAAGAAATGAGAGATGGGTCTTGAGACGAGCTTTGAGAATATGAGTGGAGGAGGAAGATCTAATAATGATAAGAGGCAAAATGTTCCAGTGGAAAACGTCCAATCACCTCTGGATTTTAACTGGGAGCGAATGAAGAGCAGTGATTGGTCAGCAGATCTGAGGAGTAGAATAAGAGATGAGGAGTTCAGAAAGATACACTAGAGCTTTAGTCCATAGGGTGCTTCAAAAACAAATAAAATAATCTTAAAATCAATTGTGTATTTCACTGGTAACCAGACAACAGAGACCAGTACAGAATTTATTCAGGTATATAATCATAAACATCAGGCGGACGATACGTAGGTCACATGTTCACCACAAGTTTTTGACCTTTTCATGTTTAACAGAGACATCCAACATCATAACAGCCTTGCAGCCCTGATGTGGCTAAAAAAAAACCCCAAACCCCCCATTAGATATTATTATTATTGTTATTTTTAGGTACATACAGATAGATTCTCCCCCAGACATGTGTTAAGACATATAAAATATACTGTTTTGAATAATACTGTGTGTTTGATTTGGTTTTTTCCACAAGAAAGTTAAAAATCACTCAGTTAGAAATTCTTAAAATGATTTCTACTCCTTCCTCCTTAAAAATTCAGAATCTATAAACATGCAATTATTGTTCATTTTAACTGTTTAACTGGACACAAGATGTTTCCTACTTTGCTGAAAAGTCCAATCTCAGTGTTTGTGTACTGCAGCCAGTCCAAGACAAACTGCCTTTCAACACAGTTAACATGTGAAATATAGTTTTAGTATTAATAGAATATCCTGACATGTTCTATATTATATCTTTTGTATGTTTCAAACGTGAATATTTAAAATTCATGAGCTTTGTGCCTTCAGTAATCTGCTGCTAACCGGTGAATAATATCGTTGTGCATCGACGTGAGGTGTGAATGTCTCTAACGTGTTATCGGCACCTTCTCCTCTCTGACGCTCTGCTCCTGTTATATTCAGAGGAGTGTTAGTGAGGAGCGTTATATCAGCTGGCTAAATATGACCTTCACAAGTGTCCCGAGGGAGCAGAGCGGGGCTCAGTGTACAGCCCTCCACTTACACACCTGTCAGGCACACGTTGGTAATGCAGCCGAATGTCAGAAGAGCTGCGGTGTGTGTGTGTGTGGTGTGTGTTTGTGTGTGTGGTTGTGTGTTAAAGAGCATAAAATGCACAATTTAATACAACCTTGCCATAAGGCATAGACAGATCAAATTAGCTATTAGTTAGCTGAGGAACTGTACCATGGCAACATAAACAGAGCAAGCACACACACACACACACACACACACACACACACACACACACACACACACACACACACACACACACACACACACACACACACACACACCGACCTCTTATCTTCTCCATTAACTGCATGTTGTAATTTATTTTCTCACGGACACATACGAGCCTGGACAATGTTAGCTTGTTATTTTAAAATGATTTTCACCCCGTCAGAGCAGTGTAATTATTCTAGTGTGTGTGTGTGTGTGTGTGTGTGTGTGTGTGTGTGTGTGTGTGTGTGTGGCCACTGGTGCACAGGATCAATATAATATGTGCAGGATGATAACACACACACACACACATTTCATAAATGTAAAATAATCAAAGGAAGGCGTAGTCTGTGTGTGTGTGTGTGTGTGTGTGTGTGTGTGTGTGTGTGTGTGTGTGTGTGCGTGTGTGTGTGTGTGTGCGTGTGTGTGTGTGCGTGAAAGCAAAGCAGAGCAGTAAAGTAAGGTCTTCAAAACCAAATCATTAGCTGACTTAAAAGAAATGTGATTTGTAATATAATAAAAAAGATAAACAGAGAAGTGAGGGAAGATTAAAAAAAGAGAAGTTCATTATGCAGAAATCCATTTCAGTCAGAACATAATCAGGGTTTGTGTTAATGACTAATTTCCGGCGCATCAAAGGTTACATTACACGATGATATTTCAGTTCAAAAACGGCAGAACTCATGTTCATGAACAGCGTTTCTGTATTAACAGGAGATGTTTGAAGTTGTTGTTTAAGTCTTTAAACTTGTGCAGGAAAGGTGTGTCCGTGTTCTTGGGATGGTTTTATTTAAAATGTGTATGTTTTGTTTCACTGCAAATCAAGTACAATGCTTCCCTCGAGCAATATTAACTTGTATTTTTCAGTCCACTCATCCCTAAACTCTCAATTTTCTCTGTCAACCCTCCTTTATTTTTTTTGTATCAGCTAGTTTTGAAGCTTTTCAACCGGAGCATCAACAACCAACAACAACCTTGCTAACGATGGGGCTGAAGGCGATGTGATATTGATTTGTCAATTGTCAATTGTCAATTTGTCAAAAGCAAATCAGGCTGCAGTGAAATTTTGTTCCCCCATTCATCACACATCATAAAAATATACAGCATAAATGACAGAAAATCACAATATTTCCCCTTTAAAGGACTTTTAAACATGTTACAAGCACCATTTTTATATATATTACTTCACCGTCACTGCTATGGAAAAACACCTTTATCCATCAATTTTAATATTATTATATTTTTAAGCAAAAATAGCAAACATTTCCTAATTGCAGCTTCTCAAACATGAGGATTTGAGACTTTTCTGTGTCTGACATGATGGAAAAGTGAATATTTTGGGGTTTTAGACGGTTGGTTGAACAAAAAAAGACAATTTAAGACATCAAAATGAGCTCTATGAAGTTGTAATGGTTGATTTTCACTATTTTCTAATATTTCATGGACAAAATGATTAATTGATTGAGAAAAACACGCTAGCTGCAGCCCTACATATGATACAACCTGTGAGGTCTGAGTGGATCTTGCCTCTGTTTGCGTCTGTCTTTGCAGTCAGCTGATGATGCTCCGATGTGGGAGCTGGTGTGCTGTTGCACATATTGGACCTTGAAACTATAACCTGAGGGGGCTTATCATCCTATTAGCCTATCACTGTTCAATACTGCCAGCGGTGCAGTGGTTTTGCCCCCTGATCCCCCCCCCCCCCCCACGATGCTTCCTGCTCTCACCTAATTCTCAAGAGGAAGAGATCAATGTCAAAACCTTTAGGATATGTTACTAAATCAATACATTTTTTTTCCAACAGCAGTAACATGTGCATAGAGATAAGTAGAACACACACACACACACACACACACACACACACACACACACATACACACACAGCTGGACAGATCTGATAACCAAACAAACCCTCTTTCCAAGCTGTTTGGTCTCGTTTGATTGGCCCTCTCACTTTGACCCCGGTGACCCTCATGTGACCACAGCTACACCCAGGTGTCTGACCTTTGAACTATTCACCTGCACTTGTGTGATTCGCCGCCGTAGATGGGAGATGATGTGTTTGAGTTTGTCTGTATGTGTTTGTGTCTAGTAACATTGATTTATCTCATATGTGATTGACACAGAGAGGGAGGGAGACAGGTGGAGGTTAGAGGAGAGAGCAAGTCAAACAGATGTTTTAAAGGAGACATACTCTGCATATTTACAGGTCTATATTTATATTCTGGGGCTCTACTGGAATATCTTTGCATGATTTACAGTTAAAAACTCCTTATTTATCTTATACCAGCCCTTTGTTCAGCCCCTCAGTTCAGCCTCTGTCTGAAACAGGCCGTTTTAGCTCCTGTCTCTTTAAGGCCCGCCTCCTGATGAGCTCACTCTATTCTGATTGGTCAGCTTACGAGAGCTTCAGCCGACTCAGTAGGCTACGTAAACAAACTATAGTAGCAGGATTTCACTTCTTTCTCTAGTTCTTTACTCAAATAGTCAACTTCTCAAATACATCCGTACATGTTTGAGCTGAAATCTGTTCTTAAATATGCGAGTAGACAACATGAATAACCTTAGCAACGAAGGCTATAGAACGGACAGCTGTTTGTGGGCATGTGCGAACAATCTGTTGTTATCACAAGGAGGAAGTAGAGGTAACATTCAGCTCGGTCGCCAGAATAAAACGTTGGCACTGTACGTTTCTGCAAACCACAGAAACGTTGAATATCTACGTTTCAACAGGTGAAATACGTAGCATATTAACATTTCAACAAAATATATCATATCAACATTTCTAAAGTGACGTAGTTCACATGTGATCTATATGAGTTGATCTTTCCTATATAGGAGGAGGAGGGGCAGGTAAGTTTCTTGGCAGCAAGTTGGAAATCAGCAGAGAACACGGTTCAAGACCACCTCGAAACCGAAACCAATGTCTGCTTCCCGTTTCAACCGACAAAAGCGGGTGTTTTTAGCGAGACGTCTCCATTTTTCTGGCGAGAAAACCGTCTTTTTTTAACCCTGACCAAGTGGTCTTTGTGCCTAAACCTAACCAGACCTTAACCACAGCGTTGTCACACCATAAAACATCATTATTCGACGGGTAGAAATGTTAATATACTACGTTTGTAGAAATGTTGATATGATACGTAATTCACGTGTTGTAACATTGCAAACAGAGCATTTAGAGCAGGTTTAATCCCTGACTTTTGACTTGCAGGGAGCATTTTTACATAGGCCTTGTTTACACCGGCCATAAACATGCGTCTTGGATGATCTGATCACAAGTGGAGAGCCATAAGTACAGGTGTGAAAGCACCCAAGATGCAGACCACATTCAGAGGTGGTCTGAGCCGCATGTGGCCACAAGCTTCTATCAGTGTGAATGCGAATGTGTCCTGGACCACACTGAAGGACTGCCCACTCAACTGACGTCCTCTATTTTCCACTAGACTAGGCACGGGAAGTGCATTGCTGGGTCGGCGTGTACGGAGGGTACATGGACCCCCGCCCCTCCCATTAAAAACAACACTGAATTTGGTCTTTGCAAGTGGAAATGATGTAGTTTATTTGCATATATAACAGGGAAATGAGAGCCGATCATAAGTGGTCACTCAAGAAGCATGTTAATACCAGGTGTAAACACAACCATACGTTCACCTCATGTTTTGGAACTTTGACTTTATGTTTAACATCCGACATCATAACAGTATAAAAATAACACTGGTGGCAAGACATAAATAATTTATCAGAGATCTTTAACTAGAGTTTCCTCATTGAGTGCCAGAATAAAATTGGATGCTGCACTTGTACATTTGCCAGTTCCCACTCCACCTACACTTGACAAGGTAGAAAGGTCAAATGATTATTATGCTGCTCGGATATTACAGACGTCGGTGTGATCAGTTGGACGTACATAAAGATTTCTCCTCACATGCAGAATAATAGTGAACAAATTATTTGCATCTTTGCTTTTGCAGGATTCTATTGTGAATTTACCATCACACTATCACTACTAGAGGGAAATGTAAAAAAAATAAGATGAATAAGACACAGCAACAAACACAATAGCAGCCTCAAAAACAACATTTGGGAAATCTTGGAAGCGGATAACATGAGGTGGTACTGAGATTGGAGAGTGGATGCTGTTTGTGCTGTGGGAATGTAAGAAAGAGAAACAACAGCAGGTGAAATACCTGCTGTGGCTGCAGAGAAGAATGAGCGGATTAGACGGCAGTGTGTGTGTGTGTGTGTGTGTGTGTGCACGACAGAGAAAGAGAAAGCGTTAGTGGTCATGTATGGTAGCAAAGATGAATGGTCTCATTTGTGTTGGGCGCCTGGAGGCCACACAGACTGATGTAGCCACACGACTGCAGACTTTATCTCACACTCAGACCATGTCCACACTAAATGCAGATAAATTCGAAAACACCTTTTGTGTGTCAAACAGGGTTTTGTCTATACTGGCAGTTTCAGAGTGTTTTCTAAAATTTCACTGTCCATGCTGAATGACCAGAACAACAGAAAAATAGTTAAATGTCTTTATGTCCTCCTCAATTTTCTTTTTGTTCATCGTTTATGTAAGAACATAATTTTAAAACAGGACATAATCTCTTCTTCCTCTTCTTTGGGGTGGAAAACAAAACGGTGCTTCGTCTGGACTGGTGAGGTGTTGAAATGTTGGATGGTTTTGATAACAAGTCCTCCAAATTAAAAGGATAAAGCTGGTCATTTCAACAAATTTCATGTGCAGAGACAAAACAAACAATTAATTGATCTACTTACAAGTATTGTGTGTGCATTCAAAGCCCATCATTTCAGGCTCTGGAGAGTAGTTCTGTGTTCTGTATTGTCCAAAAACTATTAAAAACACGCCATGCTGCTCTGGGTGATGTGTTCCTTCATTATGAAGAGTTTGGTCATGTTAGTTTGTTTAGAAATGGCTCCAAAGACTGACAACGGTGATCACATTTTCAGTGTCCAGAGAGTAGTTCTGTGTAAGGCAGACTCCACTGAGCATGTGCAGGAATACGGTTCTATTTAGTGCTTTGCATATCACAACTTGTTGACTTTGTAAAGTTATTTAAAGTGTATAATGTAGTACATCAAGCTCTGTAAACAGAACACGTTCCTGCACATGCTCAGTAGAGTCTGCCTGACACAGAACTACTCTCCGGAGACTGAAAACGTGATCGCTGTTATTAGTCTTTGGAGCTGTTTCTGAACAAACTAACGGGACCAAACTCTTCATAATGAAGGAACATGTCACCCAGTGCAGCATGATGTATTTTTTCATAGTTTTTGGACAACAGTGGAGGTCTACGGCACAGAGGAATAAGATATATATATATGTTTGGATACACACACAATACTTGTAAGTAGATCAATTTATTGTTGGTTTTGTTCTGCACATTTGTTGACAATAAGAAAAACATACAAAATCACCAGCCATGTCCTTTAAGACAAAATACATTGTTTGTCCATGCCCTATAGAACAACACATACTAGTGTTTTCTGATCTGGATAAATGAACTAGATATTTCACTGGATGAGTAGCGCTAGAGGAAAACATGTGGGGATCACCAAAGTCTGTAGGAATCATCATCTGGACATTGTGAATATCTGCATGAAATTTCATGGCAATCTATTTAATAATTGTTAAGATAGAGTATTTAACTGAAAATAAATAATGGCAACCTCATGTTGGAACTACAGGAAATGTCAAGGGATCACCAGAGTCATTAGGATCATGGCAATCCATCAAATAGTTGTCTCAGTCTGGACTAATTGACTGATATTACCGTCCCTGGAGCCACAGCAAAAGATTAGACTACTCTGCCTCCAGCAAAACAGAAAAAAGTACATAACTTCCCTCCTTTCCTGACCTCCCCTCCCCCCGTAATAATTTTCATACAGTCCCTAAGATGAAGTCAAACCTCCTACCTGTACGACCAACTGAAATCTACATCTGCTGTCTCATAGTTCAGCCACACGAGCCACCGTTGATCTGGAAGGAAATATCGGGTGTTTTGTGGCTGCAGCACAATTCCTCCTGAGATCACTCTTCACCACACACACACACACACACACACACACACACACACACACACACACACACACACAGTACACTCCTTAACTTACCCATCCTATATCATTTCTTCATTTGCCACAGAAAAAAGCTTATTGATTTTTGGTGGAATGAATGGGTGTGCACACTGTATGTGAGAATGTGTATGTGTGTGTGTGTGTGTGTGTGTGTGTGTGTGAGGAAAATCATGATGCTGCTTCTTGCGGTGATGTTATTGTTTGTTTTATAGATGGCTGGAGCACTTTATTAGAAGTTGTGTTCATTAATCACATACAACACACAATAATTGAGTTTCACCTTGAACTTTATTAGATAGTGACAATGAGAAGCAACAGGAAATGACAGAAGAGAGAGAAAGAGAGATGACACAGAACATAGGGTTGCACATTCAGAGTCACATTCACAGTCATCCCAATGTTCACTGGGCCCTATAGATTTAGGGTTAGGTGTATGAATCAATATGAGTGACCCTCACCACCTTGTTGCAAGTGGAAATCCACCGGAAACGCCCCGACGAGTCCTCTCTGCAGCACAAAACCTCCATCCAAAGTTCCCATCACCAAAGACAGATTGGGGTTAATGTGATTGCATTTCCCAGGGATCACTTTACATCAGTGTTAGAAGTGTCCTGTAACTGATTGGTTACAGTCAGTCAGTCTCCTAAGATCAGCCGTCATACCTACGTCATCCATCCCTGTGTCGTCACGCAATACTTACCTATGAGGCCAAGCCACAGTCAGGCGTTTGCCCTCCCGCCCTCCACCCTTCATCCACTCCTCCACTTCATTTTTTGGATGGAAATGTCCACCATTTCAGTCCAGACTGAAATATCCTAGCCAATATTGGATGGTTTGCTAAGGATTTGGTACAGATACTAAGCACAGTTCCATCCATCTGTTGTGGTTTTATACAAATTTTAAATTTGCATAAATAACCCTGAGTGGAAATGTTCAAAATTCCTCCAAAAAGTTGAGATATCACAAGAAAACACTTAGCTGAGATGGAAAAGCAGGTGTATCAATAAAAAGAAAATGTGACAAAGTGCAATGGAAACAGACTTCGTGAATAAATGATGATGAAGCATGTGACTTAAACGTCACTCAAGCTTCCACTAAAGAGATAAAAACATCAGATCTGTGTGGAGTGATGAGGAGAATGTTATATTTCCATCACGGTTTCTTCATGGTTTTCTTGAGCTTTGACTGTCACTCTTTTAATGACGTCATCACGTTGTGTCTTCTTCTTCTGCGATGGTTTGATGGCACCGACTGGAGAATTAGTGCCACCAGCTGTTTATAATTATGAACTAACTTCTAATGTTCCCATAACATTTTGGCGATTTCTCTAGAAATTTGGTTAAATTTTGCGCTACATTTGGATGTAAACACGACTATTCAGGATAATTTGACTTTTCATCGAGCACCTCATCAGGTCAAAACTTTTAATTTCTCCAATATTTTGGTTTATTCATTCTCACCCTCAGCTGAACTTTGTGTTTCATGCTAATTAGCAACATTTTAGCATGCTAACATGCTTAACTAAGATTGTGAGCATGATAGAGATTACCTGCTAAACATCAGAGTGTTGATATTTGACATGCTGATGTTTATCATGCTAATGTAGCTCAAGTAATCAGACCAATTCATTTAGCTCAAAGCAGTAGACTCTTAAAAATATGCTGGAAGGGAGTGTTTTTGAATAGTGTGCACTTACTCTTTATCATATGAAAATAACAGCCACAATGCATTCCATTATTTTTCTATACCAGCACACCCCAGAGTGTATTATCACCCCTCTGCCACAAACTCAGCTGTGATTATCATCAAAGTGGACTTAAAGTAAATTAATCTGTACTTATAAATATCAAAATTTATATTAAGGTCTGGCAAAATGTCATAAGGTAAAGTTAACCTCATCTATTGTTTTATAACCATGACGTTAGAATTTATATAGTGTTGTTTTTGAATTGCACAGAGCGCCGTATATTATAATCACCACTACATTAAACTGTGAGGTTTAATTCTGAGACTGCAGCAATAAATGTGTCAGTAATGCAACTGAACTGCGAAATAGAGCGGAGACCATAAACACACATGTACTAAATCTGCCAGTCCACCAGTACCCACACACACACACACACATCGAGCCACTACATTCATCACTGCCAAGGTGTGTGTTTAGTAGCCATGTTGGCTGTGGAAAGTGCTCCATCAAATTGACTTTCCTGACATATGGTGTGTGTATCAGTGTGTGTCTATGCGCTTGTGTTTATCAGCGCGGTGATGTGTGCGTAGCGGCAGAGTGATGATGCCGGTCGGAGAGATGAATAAGACTGATAGAGATCTGATAAAGATATGCGGCCACGCTCGTCTTTCAGCCTCTCTTTGACAAACACGA
The DNA here is from genome assembly GCF_910596095.1 of Thunnus maccoyii. Taxonomy (NCBI): domain Eukaryota; kingdom Metazoa; phylum Chordata; class Actinopteri; order Scombriformes; family Scombridae; genus Thunnus; species Thunnus maccoyii. The sequence goes on along the minus strand of NC_056551.1, from coordinate 25,867,334 downwards.
GCATCCAGCCCTAAAGGAAAAGGTCAAAGTTCAGAGGTCAAGGTTGACTTTATTATCTCGTCACGGAAACGCTGTCAGGCGGGCCGACAGTGTTTGGAAGCTTTTGCTGTAGATTGCGTTATAGTTCCTGTACTGGTGATATATGAGTTAAATATAGAGTTTCATCTCTTCTTTGCTGCAGTAATACACAGCTGAAGTGTATATTAATGACTTCGGCTTCCAACTATAATACTATTTGCATACCTCTGGTGTCTGTGTGCCTGTGTTTCCATTGTTTGCTCCTTGTAACAGGTTGTAAATATGCAGTTTACAGTTTTCATGAAAAAACAATGAGGTTGGCAGCGGCAATGAGCATAAACAAATCACACGCAGACACCAGCTGTTGCATTATTGATGGCATCTGAGTGAGGTGGGGGGTGGAGGGGGTGGAGGGGGTGGAGGGTGGTGGTGGTGGGGGGGGGGGGGGTTGTTTTAAAATCCGCTGTCTAACGCAATGGAAGGGCACCTCACATGAACTGCTCCGTACACGCCCTCACATATCTGATCATTTGTTCATCGTGAAGTTTAAGTGCAGATATTCAAAAAGGATTATAAGGATTTTTCTTAAAGTGGAAAGGTTAAGTTGTGCTTTCCAACCCTGTGATTGCGGATCCTGCTGTTAGGAGCCTTTTAACTGTATAGGATTACAACAGAGTTCCTCTCAGTCTGCAGGAGACATGTTTCTGGACAGACTCGCCTCCCTGGAGTTTGGCAAATCCCTCTGTTTTATGTGTAACAATGCTGCTTTAAGAAAAGATGGATTGTGGCAGTCTTTTGTATTTTTGGCATCTAGCGTCGTGCATATGTTGTCAATGGTTGTAAGTCCTCATTTGTTAGATACAAGAGCTGAATCCAAGCCATGAGTAGCTCTAAAAACATTCATATAATGGCAGCGATTGTAGACAGTTTGCTTCGATTGAGGTCAGAGCACCGAGACACACCCCTAAATAAATAATCTTTTTGTTTATAAAATGCCAGAAAATAGTGAAAGTAGTAATGTTTTGATTTCTTAGAGAACAAACTGACGTCTTCAAGTATCTTTTGTCTGATCAACAGTCCAATATCCAAAGATATTCAGAATATGATCATGTATAGGGCTGCAACTAATGATTATTGTCATTATTGGTTAATCTGTCAATTATTTTCTTGATTTATCAATTAGTTGTTTGGTCTATAAAATGTCAGCCCAAGATGACGCCCTCAAATGTCTTCTTATGTCCAAATCAACAGTCCATAACCCAAAGATATTCAGTTTACTGTCATAGAGGACTAAAGAAACCAGAAAAATTCACATTTGAGAAGCTTGAATCAGAAAATTCGGAATTTTCTTCTTAAAAATGTCTCAAAACGATTAATTGATTATCAAAATAATTGGCAATTAATTTAATAGCTGGCAACTAATCAATAAATCACTAATCAGATTATGAGTATCAGAATAGCTGTTGATTAATTTTCTGTCCATCGACTAATCAATTAATCGACTATTCGTTGCAACTCATTCATGTCATACTGGAGTTATCATAATAATGAGTTTCTGACTTGTAAATAGTGCCAACATCCAAGTTGTGTTTACAATTCAATTTATATACGACTTGGCGCTTAATGATATGGAAGTTCCTGAGAGCCAAACAAATATGGCCGCCTCACATGAGCCAAAGATAATTGTTCAGTGTAACTCAACCCAACATTAATGGATATGGTTCTACAGTATATTCTCAATCCTTTCATCGACCAACTCTAATCATACAAGTGCCTTATTGTTTTTATTTACTGTTTTAATTTGTTGTTAATCATTTGTTTTCAATTCCTTATTCTTATGACTGTATTGTTATTGTGTGTTACTCTTTCTCGATGCTATTTTTAATCTTTCATATTTATGTTAATCAGTGTTACTGATGGATGAGTCTGCTTTGGTGTGTCTGTTTTTTGCTGTGCTGCAAGACCCATGGGGGACGAACAAAGACTGAATATATTGAAGGACAGATAAGCAATACACAGGACCCAGAAACAACAATGGCTAATTCATGGTTTCATACAGCTGATATGTAATAAGAGAAATACATGTATGCACAAAAATAGAACCGATGGTACCAGATGAACAAACTATACAACCCAGTCAGCCAACTCACAAGGAGTAGATTATTATTTAAATGCAAATTGTTATTTACGTGCTTTATTACTGAAGCATGTATGACAGAAATACACTCATTAACGTTGGAAAAGGAAGTGCAGGGATTGGATTACGTGCAGCAGATCTTGAAATGATCACTGCCGACGGCGTCTCCAGAACACCCAGCCAGACCAGCCGGACCAAACGTCACCACAAGTGGTGCGATCGCCCCAGGAAGAGAAGGAAGAGAGCCGGGATCAGAGCTAAGCTAACCCAGCTTGGACCTAAAGCTATTCCTCTACTCAGCCGACTTCTGGCTAATGTTCAGTTGCAGTAAATAAATAAATACATCCAATAAAATGGATAAAATAAGACTCAGGCTAACTCAACAATGGGAAATCAAAGACTGTTGTGTCCACGTCTTTAGAGAGACTTGGCTCCATCCCGACATCTCGGATCAAGCTATTGTACTTGTTGGGCGGACCGAGTTCAACGCCGACAAGAGGAGGCGAGCCGGACTCTGTGTTTACATCAATGATGCTTGGTGCTCAAACACAGTCAAAGTGGATGGACAATGTTTACCAGATGTCGAGTTTTTAATGTTTTTAAAGATGTCGACCATATTATCTGCCCAGAGAGATGTGTTTGTTGTTGCTGTTTACATTCCTCCAGATGCAAATTCAAAAAATGCACCACAGGAAGTGTATGAGGTCATCAGCATTCACATGATAAAACAACTGGATGGTATTTTTATTGTAGCTGGTGATTTTAATCGAACAGACCTCAGAACTGTTTTACTTGAATTCCACCAGCATGTCCACATCCCCACCAGAGGAAGTAAAACCCTGGACCATGTTTATACCAACATTCCTGGCAGCTACAAAGCCTTCACGCCTTCCCATTTTGCTCTATCAGACCATATTTCCCTGCTTCCCCTGCCCATTTACTCTCAGCTGAACTGTTAAAGTGTGGACGGATGAAGCTTCAATCTTGATATATGAATATACATCAACAGTGACATCATACATCAGCCATGTGTTGATGATGTGGTGATCACAAACACACTAAAATCATTCCCCAATGGAGAGGTGAGAGCTTTATCCAGAGCCAAAAAAAGCTGCCTTTCGGTCAGGTGATAAGAAAACATACAACACCGCCAGAGCAAGACTGAAAGCTGGCATCAAGGAGGCAAAGCGGAGACATCAGCAGAGACTGGAGAGAGAGACCTCAACACCAAAAAGATATGTGGCTGACGATCCAGAACATCACAGGCTACAAAAGCAGGAGCAACCCCCCCATAATGTGTGAGGCCACGTTGTCAGATAAGCTTAACTCATTCTACGCTCGCTTTGATATCCTCAACAAAGAGTCAGCTGTAAAATCTACTCCACCTCCAGAGGACCTGCCACTGTCAGTATCCACAGCGGATGTGAGAAGAATCCTGCTGAGAGTGAATATGAATAAAGCTGCTGGGCCTGATAATATCCCTAAAAACATGAGCCAACCAGCTAGTTGATGTTATTACTGACATTTTTAACATATCACTGTCAGAGGAGAGTGTTCCCACCTGCTTCAAGACGGCCACCATCATCCCTGTACCTAAATAGTCTGTGTCTGTGTCTAGTCTAAACGAGTACCGCCACTCTGATGAAGTGCTTTGAAAAACTGGTTCTCCAGCACATCAAAGACAACATCCCAGCCAGTCTGGACCCTCACCAATTTGCATACAGATCTTCACTGCCCTCGACTCAGTCTTCACACACTTTGAAAATAACAACACTTACGTCAGAAATGCTGTTTGTTGGTTTCAGCTCAGCATTTAACACAATCTCTCCCATGAAACTGATTGGAAAACTTTGTACTCTGGGCTTGAGTACCACTCTCACGCAACTGGATATTGGATTTCCTCACAAACAGATCCCAGACAGTTTGGATTGGTGGTCACACCTCCTCCACCCTAGTGCTCAACACCCCCATTCACACTGTACATCCCATGACTGCAACCCCCGACATGGTGAGAACTCCATTGTGAAGTTTGCAGATGACACCACCAATATCACTGTCAACAATCTTGCAGAATGATGCACAGAGAACAACATACTGCTCAATGTCAACAAAACCAAGGAGCTGATGGTTGATTTTAGTAAAAAAGGAGGCAAAGACACACAGCCCTGTCTACATCAATCAGCATCATAGAAAACCTGTCATGGACATCACACATCTCCACCCAAGTAAAAAAAGCTCAGAAACTACTGTATTTCTTAAGGGAACTTAAGAAGGCAAAACTCCTGTCCCAAGTTCTTGTTAACTTTTGCAGAGGAGTAATAGAAAGCATCCTGACTGGAAACATCACAAATTGCCATGAGATGTGCACAACCCAAGACAGGAAGGCTCTGCAGGGGGTGATTAAAACCGCCCAGAGCATCATTGGTACCCATCGACCGAGCATCAGTGATATGGCATAGAGCCCAAAGGATACTAAACCCACCCCAACCACAGCCTGTTCACCCCGCTGTCGTACCACCAGACTACAGAGCAGCTTCTTTCCTCAGTTCATCCCCCACACTCCAATATCAAAAATAGTTTTATTGTTATGACTTATTATATATTAATCCATTTATATAATTTCTGTTTTTGTGAGTAGCATAAAGGGACTACAAACCACATTTCATTATACAACCTTGTGTTGTGAAATGATACCCAGATAGCATATGGAAGTGGGTCACTTCAAGCAATGATGCGGCACTGCTGGAGTTCTTTTGGCCCGGACAAAATGGATGTGATCCTGAAACGGCCCACATATAAAATAGCAAATATAACCCAAATATCTCAAATTAAATGTGGGCCTTTTTTGGTAAAGATGCAGTGCTCTCAGATATGTGTATACTGGATCCGGGTCAGTTCTGGTTTATCTGGTTTGTTCATACGGCTTGTTTGTGGCCCAGATCTGTGAAACAGGAACGGACCGCCAAAGGGCCATCATCCCACGCAGTATGTGGGCCGGAAGAAAGTGTCGAAAGTGTCGGTGTGAGCCGGATCTGGGCCGCAGCAATTTTTGCTATCTTGGTGATAATAAATGAATCTTGAATCTTGAATATATGCAGCATTAATCTTTGGTGTCTAGGTTCTGAACTCATCACTCCAACATTGAGCTCAACACAACAGGGAGGGAGCGAGGATACTAACTAGTAGTAGTAGTACTATTAGTGGTAGTACTGTAGTTGTAGCAGCAGTAGTAGTGGTAGTGCTGTAGTGGTAGCAGTACTAGTAGTGGTAGTACTGTAGTGGTAGCAGCAGTAGTAGTGGTAGTACTGCAGTGGTAGTAGTACTGTAGTGGTAGCAGTACTGTAGTGGTAGCAGTACTAGTAGTGGTAGTGCTGTAGTGGTAGCAGCAGTAGTAGTGGTAGTACTGTAGTGGTAGTAGTACTGTAGTGGTAGCAGTACTGTAGTGGTAGCAGTACTAGTAGTGGTAGTACTGTAGTTGTAGCAGCAGTAGTAGTGGTAGTACTGTAGTGGTAGCAGTACTGTAGTGGTAGTACTGTAGTGGTAGTAGTACTGTAGTGGTAGCAGTACTAGTAGTAGTAGCTGTCTTTATAGTAACAGCAAACTTTCAGAAGTGGTACTAGTAGTTGTAGCAGCAGTAGTAGTGGTAGTGCTGTAGTGGTAGCAGTACTAGTAGTGGTAGTACTGTAGTGGTAGCAGCAGTAGTAGTGGTAGTACTGCAGTGGTAGTAGTACTGTAGTGGTAGCAGTACTAGTAGTGATAGTACTGTAGTGGTAGCAGCAGTAGTAGTGGTAGTACTGTAGTGGTAGTAGTACTGTAGTGGTAGCAGTACTGTAGTGGTAGCAGTACTAGTGGTGGTAGTACTGTAGTTGTAGCAGCAGTAGTAGTGGTAGTACTGTAGTGGTAGTTCTGTAGTGGTAGTAGTACTGTAGTGGTAGCAGTACTAGTAATGCTAGCTGTCTTTATAGTAAGAGCAAACTTTCAGAAGTGGTACTGCAGAGGCAGTGGTGTGCAGCACTTTTGGAAACTGTTTTTTTTTTTTTTTTACTGCAGATATGAAGGTTTTCAGCATTCTGTCGGTGTCAGTTTGTCTTTGATGTTCATATCGACGCAGCAGGAGACAGAGCTCTCCCTGAAGGCTTTCACCTCACACAACAAGGGACCAAAGTCTAACAAGTCTTGCTGTAACACGTTATTGACATAGTCACATTTGCATGTTGAATCAACAAATCCGTAACAAAATATTTTATTCAGTGATGCATTTGCATACGCACATACTTTTGACGCCGGCTCAAGTCTTATTATGTGTCTGAGTTTCAGTTTGAAAGCTGTGTGTTGTATGTGTGTGTGTATGTGTGTGTGTGTTTTGGTTATGAGTATCCACACATCTTTTGGGAGACTCCGTGCATTAGAGGCTTTCTGCATATTTGTCAAGTCACTACAAGTCATTTGTGTGTGCAGGATGCAGATACGACAAGGACAGGAGCCGAAGGATCCTAATGGAAATAAAACATTTTTGCAGCCCTTTTTTGCTGCGTCAGTCATCAATCTCTCTCCTAAACACACACATACAGAAACATGCACACACACACACACACACTCATGCAGAAATCTGTCACACCCCTCGTATCAATCACCAGATTTCAGGGTGATGTGCTTTGTTGCTACTATAGGCAGTATGCTGATATTCTTTGAACCGATACTCCTATCAAGTGCTAGAGTGGATTTTGATGATTACGTGATTTGAATCTTACCACAAAAGAAGATAATCCTAGCATTAATCTTTTTTTAGTGTCTTTTTTTTAGGTTTAAGCGTTTTTCCTGCTCTTTCTGGGCAGCTACTTTAGCCACCAGTTTGTTGTCTTTGGAGCTAATGTCTCCGGTAATTAACAGTTACAGTTACAGTCTGTTTATAGTTTGTAATTCTTCTGAATCTCTGAAGTATCATAAAGTCTGTGCAATATTTTAGGTTATAACAGTTTCTCGTTACACTATAAATGTTGGAGCTGTGTTTGGCAGACCAACACACCTGCACAAACATTTAAAAAAAACATGATATTGAAATTAAAAATATTAAAAATACTAAGCACTTTTAACTATTTCTTCCTCCTTACATTTCTATATCGGAACATTTTTTAAAAGTTTTTCAGTAAATCACACATTTCATCATGTTCTCAGATTCAAGATTGTTTACTCACAAGCAGCATTTTAAAAAGAGAAATGACCAAACCAAATTTACTGCATCTAATCACCAAATGTGAACTAAAACTGATTTAAATTGCCATCTTCAACTGATGAAGATTTAATTGAAGAACACATAAAATATGCAGCTTAAACAGGCAGAAACTATGAACTGTGTAAGTGTGTGTGTAAGTTAGTAATTACTTTCTGCTCTTCTGCACTTCCCCAAGATTATTGATTATTGAGCTCTTCCTCTATTTCAGAGATACCTTGTCTGATAAATTATGTAGCTCAGATGTTCTTACATCTCAGCTTTATCCTAACAACAGTAGTTATGCACAGCAGCACTTCGAGCTAAATGCTAACATTATCATGCTAACATGCTCACACTGACAATACTAACATACTGATGTTTAGCAGGTATAATGTTTACCATTTTCACTATCTTAGTTTAGCGTGTTAGCATGTTAACATTTGCTAATTAGCACTAAACACAAAGTACAGTTGAGGCTGATGGGAACGTCATTAGTTTTGCAGGTATTTGGTCATAAACCAAAGTATCGGACAAATTAAAATTGAAAAGTTAAAGGATCACCAAAGTTTTAATAATTCACCTTTGGGGAACATGAATGAACACATTTCATGACAATCCAGCCAGTAGTTGTTTGGATTTTACTCAAAACCACAAATGTCAACCTCATGGTGGCGCTAGAGGAAAAAGGAAAAAGTCATCAGGATTAAATCTCTGGGAACCATGAATGTTTGTACAAAAGTTGGTGCCAATCCATCTAGTAGATGTTGAAATATTCCACTGAATAACTTTGACCTGCAGGTGGCGCTGGATTAAACGTTATAGTGTCACTAAAGTTGAAGTCTGTTCTGTAGTTTTGTGGGAAGTCAGAGGTGTTTGTTTCATCATAGCCCTCAGAGGAATGCCAACACAATGAGGTCACAACTAATTAATGTGCTGTGATGCTACAAAGTTTAGCTTCTCATTGAACTCATCTGTGGTTAGAAAAAGTAGTGTGGATGTTTGTTGAGAATATAAATGTACTCTCTACTTCACTTTCACTTCTGTCACAGACCTGATGGAGAGAAAAATCTCTGACTTGTATTAAGCTTTCATAAGCAGTCAGCAGAGCGACAGCAGTGAGGGGGTCAAGAGGAGGGGCAGTCTGTTATCTGCTACCTTTTGCTCATCTCTTCCTCCCCTCTCTTTGTTATACCAACCAGTTACACCCGTATTACATCACCACCGCCCGCCTTGATCTTCTGGGCCTGTCGTGTTCCTCAGCTCCCCGACACAAGCTCATAATACAGCCGGTGTCTCATTTATTAGGAACATGTACTCAATTAAGAGCTTAGCCCCACGTCAACAAGAGGAAGTGTGGCGGTCTTCAGAGATTACTGGAGCTGAGTTGTCACTGGTCATGAACCTGCTAGTGTTCATCACATCTGTGACAGTCTCACATTAGTGTATACAGCACTTTTACTGTCTCTGTAATAACAAAGTAATACGTACTTTAATATCACAGAGAGACTATACATAAATATATGGTCTCATCCATATGTTTATGTAGTATTAGCATGCTAGGCTAACAGTCTGTCAGCCGTGTGACGTCGTTCTGAGCACACAAACACTGTAAACACACCTGTCACCTGCCCAGCACGGTGCTGTTAAACCAGAAACACTGTGGCTACACATTATTTTCATACAGTCTACGGGCTACAAAGAGCACAGCACGGCTATGTTAACGATGCTAGCCATGATAACTAGCTGCTAGCCGTGACGTCAAACATGCCACACCAAGTAAAAAAAAAACAAAAAGGCAAACTTGTCTACTGGTGATGGGAAGGGAGTCATTCACCTATTTTAGTGGGTTTACTCGTATTTAAAAAAACCACCATATGTGCGCTAATTTTGGTGTAAAAGGGCATAATTGAATTTAGGGAAGTTTACACTGCAGCACCTCTGCCAAACTCATTACCCAAGATAATATTATGTTTGCCAAACTCATCCTTCTCCTAAAAGCCTTTTCCTTTGTAAAAGTTGAAGATATTTTTTTGAAAATACGAACAATAAAGCCTCTGTGTTGCTTAATCAAGTTTGTTTTTTATGCTAACAATGAAATCACATTTTAATTACACTTTATTTATATTTCTGTGCCATAATACTAGGATGGACTACAACAAGAACAATGCTGCTCTTTTATTTCCATGTCTTCTAGGATTTTGACTTTTTGCCTGGGACATGTTAGCTTTAGCCTCAGTCTTTTAGCATGATATCATATACATATGCGGCCATCAGTCAATTTCAAGTCAGCTTGAAATATTAAAAAATCACCTCAAGACAGACCAGTTTATAGAGATAGCATTAATTAGCTAGCTACAGCTATTTTGTCGCTATTTTGGCTGACACAATCAATGGCTATTGTTAAGAAATAAGGAGCCTTGCTTTTGTTTACTTCTGTGTGAAACCAAAAACCCATTGTTTAAAAAATTACCAAATATTTCGATAGTTAAACTGCCACCGTTATCATTATAATCTGCCATGGGAGAATGGAAAGCTCAGCGAATGGGCAGAAAACTACATGTGATTTCACCTTGTCCTACTTAAGACTCACAGTGTTCATAGTTATACACCATACCTTGTATTTGCAATGAGACACTAAACAATAGTAGCAGCTGATGTCAGCGGAGATGGCTTGCAGTGATAGAGACGGGGTTATCACTCAGCTGATGACCAAATTAAAGCCATGGTGAGGCTGCACACAGAGCTAGAAGTGGTGATTCTCCTCTAAATCTAATTTACCCTGGGCCGTTTATTTCTGGAGATTGGAGGTTGTTCTTTAAATGACTGACAGTCGCACACAAGCGGACATCTCACACTGTGTGTCTGTGTTCCTATTATTGGAGATGGGGTTAGTGATCTTCATCCTTCACAACAATTTACCCTCACTGTCACTGTGTTAAGTTCATTTCTGTTATTGATTCGAGGAACCCATCACAATCATGCACAAACACACTTCAATCCAGATTCACAAGCTATTCACTTTAACCCTGTAATGACATGCAAGCCTTTGAATTTGACCTTTGTCTCAATTCGGAGACCGAACCTGCTGGTTTATCCAAACAAATAATGATGATGAAGAAGTTGCAGAGTGATGAAGACAACAGAAAATCAACTGCTTTGTTTACAGGAAGAGTTAGACATTTTGTGAATACACAAGCTAGATGAGAAAACTGATAATACTCTCATGGCTGTGCTACAGCTGCTTAGCTTAGCTTAGCTTAGCACAAAGACAGGAAACAGAGGGAAACAGCTTGCCTGGCTCTTTCCAATGGTAAAAAATCCATCTGTAAGCACCTCTACGGCTCACTAAGTAACTAACACATTGTATCTGGATTGTTTAATGTGTGTAAAAAAGTGAATATTTGACTGGCAACATCACGGTGACAACAGGAGCTGGTTCGTAAGTTAGCCTTGGAGAATTTTACGTCACTAAATTAAAACCAGTTGCACTACAAAAACTAGTTCTTGAGATGAGTTTTTACTAAATGTTTACAGCTACTAACTGCCAGGTGGAAGTGTTGCGTTAGCTAGCCGAATGAACCAGCTGACAAATCTTGCATTAGCTTGCTAATATCTGAGCCATTTAGATTGAAGAGTAAAAGGGGTAATATGGATTATAGTTGGCATATCTGACCTCACTCTTTACATTTCACAGGAAAAAACACAATATACCTCAAATTACCAAACTTTACGCCAATAAAGTTTGACTAAATGACCAAATAATGTCTTCTGTAAACTGCATGAATACGACTAATTCTAAAACACACTTATTTCTCCAGGTAGGCAGGTAGAAATGAAACAAAGTCAGACCTACATTCAAAAATGATTGGAAGTTTATGTATTTGGCCCCTAAAACTGAAACTATCTTCATCTTATCTATCATCTTTTTGTGGTTTTGTGGAGAATCTGCGCCACCAACTGTTTACTTCAATGAGCTCAACTATTAATATTCGCAAAACAGTAGTGGATGGAAACACACATGAATTTGCATTTTCTTCTATGGATTTTCTGAAATTTCGGGTGGAAATTTGTGTTTTTGTAAGGACTAAACAAACAAGACATAGATATAACTCTAGAGGTGCTGGTAAGCAGATGTAGGTTAGCTGTTTCCCTCTGTTTCCAGTCTTTATGTTAAGCTAAGCTAACCAGCTGGCTCCTGCTTCATCATACTTACCATAAACACATTGTGGAGACAGGTGATACCACTTTAATTATCAGGAGCTCTCTGTGCGTCATATAGGTGCCTATTAACCTGTCAGCCGTCATGTAACTGTGAATTTCCTTTTTCTGATTTTCTCCCTTTCATTCAGCCTTTATATATAGTACATGCAACTTCAATCAGATTCACTGTGAAAGACAATTTCACTGAAGATACACTCCACATTCGTCTAAGCACCTTTCAGCCTGAGTGTCCATTGTGTGTAAAGAAAACTCTTACAGACAAACCACCAATTACGTGACACCTGTTTCAACCTTTATTGATTGAATTCGCTCAATCTCTCTTCTGGCACCTTCACAGTCTTTTATATAGCACCTCTGATAATCTCTCCTTTGCTCTTTGAGCTTGTGGGTGTCAGGCCTCACTGCCCTCTGCCTTTGTTTACGCAGGGGTAAAGGATCCTGAAGGCTTTTCTCTCCCCTCTCAACTTCTCTGATCTTCAACAATATTACCCTCAGCTCCGATTTCAAACAGCGCTCGCCGCCACCCCGAGTGCAGAGATGCACACAGAGGTGTAAGGTTCTCCTTATATCTCCACTTGTGCTCTCCCAGTCTGCTATCAGCCATGTGGCTCCTGTTTTAGGTTACTCGTCCTCTCTTCTCCTTCTACTTTGCCGTATGTAGCACTTGTAAATGTCAGGGATGTGGTGTTAGATTGCAGCAATTAAAGCTTGAAAACCAACCTTTGAAGTTTCTTTTAGGGCTGCAACTAATGATTATTTTCACTATCCATTAATCTATGAGCAGTTTTCTGTAAAATATCAGGAAACAGGGGGAGAATGCCTCTGAATGCTAGTGTTACAAACCCCAAACTGTTTAATTTACCTTAATGTAACAAGGAAACACTGCCAATTCTCAATTTTGAGAAGCTGAGCCATCAAATGTTTGTCATTTTTTCTTGAAAATCAACTTAAAGGGACCATATCATGCACATTTCTAGGTCTGTAAAATAAAGTGTTACCGCAAAATTATATTAGGTTGCACTTTTAAAAGGGACGTATTCTGCACATTTCCAGGTCTATATTTTTAATCTGTGGCTCTACTGGAATATCTTTTCATGATTTACAGTTCAAAAAGCTCCTTATCTATCAGATACTCAAACACATTCGTACATGCTCGAGCCTGAATCCGATATGAAACTGGACGGCCGTTTATGGGCATGTGCGAACAATCTGACGTCATCACGAAGAGGAAGTAGAGGTGACACTGCAGCGGAGTGTTCAGAGCGGGTCGAAGCCCTGGATTTTGACTTACAGGAAGCATTTTTACATATGTTCACCTCAAGTTTTGAACCTTTGACCATATTTAACAAACATCTCACATCAAAAAAAGCATAGGTCCATCTCTGATTAATTTTCTGTCCATCGATTAGTTGATTAATCTTTTTGTCAAGCCCATGAGGGGGCAAAATATTAGGAACACCGTTGAATATAATGCACTCTAGATTTATTTATTATATGTTGATATACTGCTTATACTAAAGTGTTACCACAGTAATGTGATATATCATATTAGAAGCTACAAGTTGCTGATAACTTGCTGATAACTTACTTCAGTGAGACTGTGAATGCAACTCTTTTACTTATCATTTTTTAGGGCTGCAACTAACCTTTTTTTTTAAATTTTATTTCTTCATTTTTTTATTACTTTATTGATTAATTGATTAGTTGTTTGGCCAATACAGTGTCAGAAAATAGGGGAAAATGTTGATCACTGTCTACGGGAACCCAAGACGACGTCTTTAAATGGATATTCAGTTTACTGTCATATAGACATTATGACTAAAGAAGCCAGAAAATATTCACATGTGAGAAACTGGAATCAGAGAATTTGGACTTTTTTTTTCTTAAAAAAATTGCTCAAAACGATTAATCGATTATCAAAATAGTTACTGATTCATTTAATAGCAGTGTGTGTGTGTGTGTGTGTGTGCATGAGAGAGAGTATGAGAGAGAGAGAGAGTATGAGAGAGAGTGTGTGTGTGAGAGAGAGAGTATAAGAGAGAGAGAGAGTATGAGAGAGAGTGTGTGTGTGAGAGAGAGAGTATAAGAGAGAGAGAGAGTATGAGAGAGAGTGTGTGTACGTGTGTGTGAGAGAGAGAGAGAGAGAGAGAGAGAGTATAAGAGAGAGAGTGTGTGTTTGTGTGTGTGTGTGAAAGAGAGAGAGAGAGAGAGAGAGTGTGTGAGTGTGTGTGTGTGAGAGAGAGAGAGAGTGTGTGAGAGAGAGAGTGTGTGTGTGTGTGTGTGAGAGAGAGAGAGTGTGTGTGAGAGAGAGAGAAAGAGAGAGAGAGTGTGTGAGTGTGTGTGTGTGTGTGTGAGAGAGAGAGAGAGAGTGTGTGTGTGTGAGAGAGAGAGAGAGAGTGTGAGAGAGAGAGAGAGAGAAAGAGAGAGAGTGTGTGTGTGTGAGAGAGAGAGAGAGAGAGAGAGAGTGTGTGTGTGTGTTAGAGAGAGAGAGAGAGAGAAAGAGAGAGAGAGTGTGTGTGTGTGTGTGTGAGAGAGAGAGAGAGAGAAAGAGAGTGTGTGTGTGTGTGTGTGTGAGAGAGAGAGAGAGAGAGAGTGTGTGTGTGTGTGTGTGAGAGAGAGAGTGAGAGAGTGTGTGTGTGTGTGTGTGTGTGAAAGGGAGAGAGAGAGAGAGTGTGTGTGAGAGAGAGAGAGAGAGTGTGTGAGAGAGAGAGAGAGTGTGTGAGAGAGAGAGTATCGGTGTAGACTCTCGGCTCGCGGGAGTCGTCAGAGCCTCTGAAGCCTCCGGAGCGGACAGATGATGCTCTGCACAGACCAGGCAGCTGGATGACAGGACAACACACACTCTCCTCTCGGTGCTTCCCGGAGGCTTCCAGTGTCATTATAACGGGATTATAACTAACTAACTCCTGCTCCCGGAGCGCCTGCACTCCCTCCGTCGAGTCTATCATCGCGGCGGCACTGAGCTCACAGCAAGCCGGCGGAGGCAGCCTGCGCGTCCGCGGTTCTGAGATGCCTCTGCCGCCGCGCACACACATCTCTCCACTCCGGCTGTTGTGACACTTTGATGCTGCACATATCTGGTTTACAAATATGATGAAATGGCAGCCCCGGAAGAAGGTGAGTGAGCTGTGACTTCTCAGTCGACTTTACTCACAAAGTTGTATAGCGGGAATGTGGCTGGATGACTGACCGGCACCGCTCGGGATCAACGGGGTTATTTAAACACTCTCAGAGCGCGCAGCAGTCACGGACACTTTATTAAGGATAATCCGTTAATAGCCTGCATTTCTGAAAGGCTGCAGCAACATGTCTGTGTAGGATTATTGGAGGATTATACAGGAGATGAAAAATTCCACAAAGCTGAACTACCAGAGACACTGTAAGCCACTGTATGTATATTATAGTGATGCCACAGAGAATTAAAATGACATAAAGATCGTTACACAGCTATATTACGTGAATTTTACAAAGATATAAGATTAGAAAAGCATCATATAGTCGGTAGAAATCCACTATTCACTGCAGACCTCCCTGCCATCATCCTCTGATTAAGACTGTAAGACTATTAGTCCATTAATTGATTAGTTGACCCACGTTTGATTTACAATTTGATTAATCGTTTAGGTAATTTATCAACTAGAAATGCTAAACCTTTACTGGTTGCATCTTCTCTAATGTGAGCATTTGTGGTTCTGTTTTATATCACCGTAAATTCAATATCTTTGGTTTCTGGAGTGTTGTGTTTGTTATTTTAACACTTTGGGCCATTTTTTTTACTATGACCATTTTTTAGAATAAGCAATTAGCCAATTGATTATAAAAGTAATCAAAAGACTGATAAATGATGGAAATAATTGTCAGTTGCAGCCCTGACTGAGTAATTGCAAAAATCATATTAGAGAGTACAATTGATTGTTAATTTCAAACCAGTGCTGCAGATTTTAACCTCACTTCAACTGCGTAGCATGATGTTTTTGAGAAATAATATTGGATTTTTAGGTCATTGGTGGCAATGTTAGTTAATGGGTCCACTACTTTGGTATAAACTGAAATATCTCAACAACTATTTAATGGATTCCCATGAAATTTTGTGCAGACATTCACGTTGCCCAGAGGATGAATCCTAATAATTTAAAGGACCCTCCCGGCTTTTCATCTAGTGCCACCAGCAGGTCAAAGTTTTCACTTGTGCTGTGAAATATATCAGCATCTACCCGATGGATCTGCACCAAATTTGGTGCAGACGTTCGTGTTCTCCAGAGGATGAATTTTATTGACTTTGGTGATCCAATGACTTTTCCTTTAGCGCCACCACGAGGTTGACATTTGTGGTTTTGAGTGACAACAACTGGATGTATTGTCATGGTATAAGGATGAATTGTAAGAACTTTATTGATCCCTTGAGCTTTCATCTAGTGCCGTCATCAGGTCAAAATTTTAACCACTTATCATATTTTAGCATGCTAAACGCTATACCTGCTAAATATGCATTGTCATTGTGAGCATATTAGCATCAATGGAGGACAAAGTACTCAGATGTTTTCCTTAAACTCACATTTTTTTGGCGACTTGGCGTCAGTGGAAACAAGTAGTGAACACAATACTGACATATCATCACATTTTAAGCTAATATGTTGAACTTGTTAGCAAACAGTTGCTTATTTCCACATCCAGCTGTTACGGAGCAACATTATCATTCATGTGGAGTCGTGTTTCTGTCCACCTGGTGAATGTAAGTCCAATATTCACTCTCTTTTAGCTCTGTTTTTGCTCTCTACCAACTCCTGAGGGAAATATCTGGCTCTTTAGCTGCTAAATGCTCCACTATGTTCACCAGCTAGTCTACAGCTACCTGTGTCTGTTTGCCATTTGGTGCTGAGCAGGTAGTGTACAGTTTTAGAGCTTTTTTAGAGCTTTTTTAGAGCCTGCTGCTGAGAGTGTAGGAAAATCTGTTTGAAAAGGCAGTTGCAGATATTTTAAAAAACCTCCTTCATCTGTTGAGTGGGTAGTGTGAACTAGCATGGGATTTGCTGCTTAACCGAATTTGTTTCTGGCTCAAAGATCACAGGGAGCAAGAGTTCCTATGGAAAGAGCATGAGCCCTGATTTTGAAGTGGTATATCCAGCTATAAAGGCAGGAGAGCTCAGAGGGGTAAAGTTCCCCTCTCATCCAGCGGAGAGTGTAGAGTGACAGGATCAGACAATCAGCTGTTGGAGTGTTAATGGCAGTAATGAGAGGAGAAGAGAAACTATAGATTTATCCTGTGTAGCTCACTGTAAACAACACTGTGTTTGTGCAAGTGAAGTAGAGGAAGGATTACTGCTGCCGCTGCCTTTTGCAGGACTATTCTTGCATCGTGAAATCGTTATCACCATCATCAGTGCGTCTTTATTTACATCTTTCTTACCAAGGTTACTACTGTTGTTTGATGCACATCTGGTCCACCAGCATAGAGTTTATAAGAGATACCTTGCAACATTACGGTCATGGACTTTCATCAGGCATCAAAGTCACAGCATGAAACAACAGTATTTTAAAGGTCTGGTCACAGTGAAATTCATCTGCGTGTCTAGAGACTTGGTGCTAGTTGGTGAACTACTGTGTTTCAATCAGGGAAGACACAAGTTGACATGAACTCAGAAGCGTTATTTGATAGTTTTTGGCATTGTCCCAATCGATTAAATGGATATATAGGGATGGAGCTTTATAAATAGCAGCCAATCGGAGATCCCCCTATAGACAGCACCTTGACACAGGTGGCGGTGGAGCAGAGATGTGGCATCGACTGCAATGACAGCAGAGAGAGACAAAGATTATTTTTTGGGGCATTTTTGCCTTTATGGGACAGTCGACAGTGAAGTGGCAGACAGGAAACAGGGAGAGAGAGATGGGTATGACACGCAACAACCTGGCTGGAATCAAACTGAGGATGTTGCGTTTATGCAGCATGTAGCATATGCTACATAAATGCAACATCCTCAGTAGCATGTAGCATTATGTAGCATGTAGCCCATTCAGCGTTCCCAGGTAAGATTGTTTAAATATTCTTTGGCTAAGTTGATCATTGGATGATAGAGAAGCCAGTTGTCTTCCTGCTTGAACTTGCTCTTAAAACTTCATTTGGCAAACTGAATTGAAGATCGGTCAATGCTTTTTCTTATAAATACTTAACCTTATTACTGATGTTTTTTCTTCAATGCACCTGACCTGCAGGCATGATAAATATATTATTCACAGCCTGCACATAGTTACAGTACAGTCCAGCTCACCTGCAGAGCAGTGTCATGTTTTAATGCCTTTGTTCATCATCTGTAATGTTAAATCATCAGATTGTAGCTGTGTAGCTGCTTACTGTGCTGCCAGCTCAAGAGTCAGTCACACTGGACAGTAGAGGACGTTGTACCAGCCTCACAGGAGCTGAGAGAAACGAGTCGAGCTGCTTTCTGTTTCCATCACAGTTCATTTTATAGGTCACTAACTTTGAGACAAGACTCTGTAAAAGTTTCAAAGTTGACAAAACGCGAGTTGACTCGGGGTCGATCTTGACTGATGATTCGTATCGGTGTTTCTCACTGTGATCTAAACAAATGTAAGAGCACTTGAACAGTGTTGACTTTGAAGAAGAGATGCCTGGTTGCTCAGCAAAGACTCCATGCTGACCTGACATCTCGCTCCGGGTTTACATGTGTAACAGCCTCGCAGGATCCTCGCAGGGTGACGAAAGCCTCTGTAAGACACTCGGACCGCTCGCAGTGTTTGTGTAGCTGCAGATCTACTGTACAGCTGTCATCGCCTCCCGTGGGTTCTGAAAATCTTACAGTACTTTCTTTTAGCACTTGTTGCTAAGGATTCATATGTATAAAAGCTCATATAGAAGCAGAGTGCTGCTTTTATTTGAAGCCTCAGAGTGAAGATAAACACTCTTATTTTCCAGCAGAGTAAATGAGTCACTGTGTGATGAGCTGCAATGTATTACTTTGAATCAAACTGTTTCTAATGATTTAAGATGCCATAAAATCAATATTCCTTTTCTACTGAGACCGTGTAACATAAATGAGAAGGGGTGCATGTGCACAAACACACATATGTATGTAAGAAGTACACACTTGTGCAGTTTTACACAGTTTGCTTGTGCAAGATTGTGCTTCTGGCTCATTTTATCTGAAGAATGAAACAAGATGAAAATCAGGGAAGGATGAAAAGAAAGAAGAAAGGAAGGAAGGACAGAAAAAAAATGATAAATGAATCGTAGGGATGAGGTGGTGTACTGGGCTTTGGGGATCCATCCTGTCATCCTTACTGGTTTGTGAGTGGGTCTTTCCCTCCTTCTTTTCAGCCAGGGGGGACCCATCACAACCTGATTGCAAATTTATCAGCTTAATGAGGGGGAGTGAGAGGAGGATGAAGGGACGTGTGAGAGTCAGCGAATAAAGGATTGAAGCTATTATGGATGGAAGATATTTTTGGTGTTATGCTTTTCGCTCTATGAATAACAGTTTGAAACATCAAGTAGATGGCCTCGATTACATCACTATGTACTCCGGAGTTTCATCTCTTAACGAGCAGGTGGGTGATATAAGCTCACATTTGTCCTCATTAGTTTCTGATTTATGACTTTTTATCCCTCCTTGACCCATATAGCTTTGATTCAGCGTGGATATTACATATGTAGGTGTAAGTGTATACTATACATATTATTTAGTCTTATAAAGTCTTCTCTTAAAGCTACACTAATCAATATTTTTATATTGATACGTAGCTAGACATCATCATCAACCTTGTTTCCAGCAGTTTTCAGTGGACTGTACATTACCTCAAAATGTCAAACTGTTCCTTTAACTGTATGAGTCTGTGTGCATACAGTACATTTAAGCATTTAAGCGCCCAAAAATCCCGGTTGAGAATTAAGAGGTTGGATTAGAGGCAGTTTTAAAGGAGCAGGTGAAGCAAATAACATTTCTACCACTAATTTAGCAGGCAGCGAAGATGTTATGAAAGAAGCTCAGAGAGGAAATGTTTTTTAATGAATGGAGCTTATATGCTAAGTTGCATGTTCATAGAGAGCATCTGTGCAAAAAATCCACTCCGTTCAAATATCCACTCGTAACCATTAAAGCATGATTTATGTGTTTTATTGTTGTGTTTAGCCCCCTCGCAGCACATGGTGAAGGTTAGGGAAAGATTGTGGTCTTGGTTAAATATTGAAAAATCTTAAGTTACATGAAGCATGAAACATTACAGGGTTTGATTTATTAACATTTAGCCACAACCAAGATTTTTTTTCCTTTCTTTTAGAGATTACTTTTTTGGCAGATTACTTTGTGGAGAGAGAGAGAGAGCGATACAACACCAACCATCAGGCTATCAGGGCGCCCTGCCCAGATCCTTTCCTAACCTTAACCAAAGTGCTGTTGTTGCCTAAACCAACCACATATGGGACTCAGGATCCAGTCTCCAGTATCAAAGTCCTGCATCTACTATCCTCTCTGCAACTTGTGCGGTACAAACACCTCTCACGTCCTTCGCCAAAATAAACATTGTCCGTGTACTGTAATCCTGGCAGCGATTCCCTCAAATGAGTTGTATACAAATGTGATTTTTAGGAGACGAGGATGGGTGAGAAGGACTTGTAGCCTGAGTTGTAAGAAAACCAGCTGACTGTACTGATATTTAATCAATCATACAACATGTGAGACTTGTACTGTATGTATGTGTTGACACTGCGAGCTGATCCAGGGGTGTTTTCATGAGTGGATTGTTGACAGCGTACTTACCCTGAAACACTGTGGGTTGACTCACTCGTTTTACATTTTTTCCAGCATATAAATAAAAAGTTTCTCTCTCTCTCTCTCTCTCTGAGGCATTATGTTTACCCAGCAGGAGTTCATGAAACATTTCATATTCTATTCTGCTCGGCCGGATTGGTAATGCACTGGGTGTAATGTGTTTACTTACAATGCAGCTAAGCCGCTTAAAGCTACACTCCTGCCTCTGATTTAAGACTTAGCCCTCCAACTAAAAAAAAAAAACCCCCTCTCTTTGCACACAGGCTCAGTCAGACGTATTTGTTTGAATGTGTCCACCAAATAATCACCACATTCTTCTGTAATCCAGGGGAAAGATACACTGCAGGCTAACGAGTCTAGAGCCACTGTTTGAGTGTCATTATGTGCCGCGACGTGTCATGATGAAAACCCAGAGGAAAGAGTCCGCAACAAAAGGATAGATGCCGTTTGACTACGGCGGTAGCACTTCATGGTTTTAACATGATTTTTTCCTTCCATGTATCGGTTTATTTTTTTATTTATTTGAGCCCTGATCTCATTTAAACCTTTGAATCTGTTTGATTGATGCAGTTTGCATAAAAAAAAGTCCCTCTCTTCAGTTATAACTCAAATCAGAACACAGACGTCATACATAATCTGTTTGAACCAGCTTTCTCTTACTCCAGTAAGTTTTTCATGGTGCAGATTTCGCCAAAATTTCAAACAGTATCAGGTGGGAAAAAAAAGCAGACTGAAGCGTTTGTAGCCCACAGTGAACTCTTTGACTTCATAGCATTGTTACCCTTCCTGTTTATGTGGATGCACTGATCTCTCCCAATATGATTCTGATACCTCGACTCAAATGATCTGCCAAGATAGATCAGACTTCCAGTGCTGTTGCAAATTTAAAAGCTCACTTCATGGAGGTCATTTTTTTTTTTTTTTTTTTTTTTTTGTAATGTAACACGAGGCTAGAGAGCTCTAAAAAACTGAGCCGGTGGCCCGTCATGAATAAATGAATGTAACTGAAAGACTTTTATATTGATGAACAGTATTTAAACGGATGAGGCTGGTGGTTTTCTATATTTTTCTTATTGTCAACAAATCTCTTGTGTAGAGCCAAACCAACAAGTATTGTGTGTGTGTGTGTGTGTGTGTCCAAAGCCTGATGTTTTTTATTCCTCTGTGTGTCATAGACCTCCGTGATTGTTCAAAAAACTATTAAAAACACGGTGAGTCAGTGAGCCACATGTTAGTTTGTTTAGAAACGGCTCCAAAGATTAATAACAGCAGCAGACACCTCTGAGTATATGCGGGAATGTTAGTTTTACTATCTGGGTAATGAGTTACACAGGGTGACATGTTCCTTCATCACAAAGGCAATTGTAACCCAGGTTTCAAACAGAGCAATAAATAGTTGTGAGGAGTCAATTGATTTCAGGGCATTCCCTCCTGTTAAATCAGAGACCGCCCCCAAATTGAGTTTAACAGGTTCATTTGCAGAACTTAATTCATCTAACGGGTTAAATTTAAACTGCATAAAAGTTCATGTCTGCAGGCCATGTAAATAATTCTAAATGTCTTTCCAGGATACAGCGTTTGTGAGATTTTTTATTTCATTCAGTATTGTTTGTAGATGCGCTGTCTGGCTCCCGCCACCAGGTTATGCTGTTGAGTCGGAAAAAGCGAGTTGTGAAGGAGAAGAAGAAAACTTTGTCGTTGTCCATTGGAGCCAAGAGAAGAAGGCAACCGTTTTAGCAGCAGAGAAAGTGTGCTGCCGGAATGTGAGAGTGAGCATAAACTGCTTTGTTTTCGTTGTTAAAAGCAAAAATAAAGACTTTGCTTGTTGCACGACAGTCCTGCATCTGCCTGAGTCCTTGGCTGCAACATAGTCATAAATAGTGAATTAAATAACAATAAATAAATATTTAAATAACAACCTTTAATCGTGGTAATAAATAATCTTCCTTAAAACACGTCAAAATCTTGGTTGCTGTTGGTTTCATGCAAGTTTTAATTGAGGTTTAAAAAGGGTTTGACTCTATTTTAATGAACTTTGACTTCTCCTTTGACAGCCTCCCAGTGCAGCTAGCGTAGTTCAAGCCTACAGGAACATAGTGGTCAAACCATGTAATTACAACTTCCAGGTCTGACGGGTCCAAAAAGCACAATCATGGGAAAAGTAGCAGCTGGAAAATGGTGGATATATTTTTTTGAGTGTCACAACCAAAGCGAAATGACTCGATTCATGGTCAGAATTTGATCCATTTGGTTCAATAACATTTGGAAAGTTTAGAAGAGCCGCATGATTGAATTGTTTTTTCCCCGCTCAAGTTAGCGGAGGGCTAATCTGGAAGTTAGCTGGCTCGGCCGGTGGAAGTGCATGCGGTTGGGAGGCGGGTTAAAGGAAACACTACTGCACTTGCTCTGTGGATCCCACCACATGGAAAATAATAAGTCCATGATGCAGAAGCTGTGCAGAAGATCTGGGTGATTTTATACCCAGGAGTCAAACTTTTTTGGCTTTATGCGCCACTGAGCAACTTTGATAGGAATGAAAGTAGAGTAGAGAGTAGAGTAACAACAGAGAGAAGCAGTGGAGAAAAACGGCATGTAGAGTCAGAATATTTTCACATCTAGCTCAGCGAATTAAGGGTTTATTCCAACAAACCGGAGTTGGTGATTGTTGAAGCTTGTTAACTTAAACGAACAATATCTAGTTGACAAAACTAAAACTTGAAACCTAAACCTAAAATAATCTGAATAAAAAAATGGACAAACAAAGAGGGTTAAAGAGTAACTTATTGCCTTCAACCTACTGTGAATATTGTGTATGTGTACTGTGAGTGTATGTTTTGTTGTCGTCAGTAAACTGCCGGCTTGTTAATTCAGAGGCTCTGGTCTACTGTTTTATTTAGCTCAACCACTCCTCCAAACCCAGAACTGGTCTTGTGGCTTATAAGTTGCCTGTGATACACTGACACGAGTTCTAACACAATGGCTATGATAGTTTGTTTAGAAACGGCTCCAAAGACTTATAACAGCGATCACGTTTTCAGTCTCCGGAGAGTAGTTCTGTGTAAGGCAGACGCCACTGAGCATGTGCGGGATTCTCTTTACAACTTCACTAGCTTGTTGTGCTTTATATCACAACCTCTTCACTTTGTACTAGACTGTAAATTTAGCAAAGAACTTCAGTAGGATGATGTTATTCCCCTTCCACTCCTCTCGTTTCAGCTGCTCCTCGCTCCAGCCTTTTACGTCTCTCTGGAGAAGCGAACAGCAGGAATAAGACAGTTTTTCTTTCATGTGAGCAGAATATAGACAAGAGGAGGACCGTGCGTGACTGCACTCTATCACTTAACCTCCTCCTCCTCTTGTGCTCTGTGAGAACCAAACGTGTTTTCTTGCTTTTTTGTCGTTTTTTAAGATTGTCTGTAACCCCATTTGAATGAGATATTGCTGTCACACATCAGCACACAGCCTCTCTTGTAGCTCCTCTGTTCTACTTTACACCCACTGAACCAGAACAGATGTGCAGTAACAGCAGCCCAGTCTCACTTCATCTGTCTGTAATGACTCACTTTATCTGTGAATGTGTTTAAAACATGTGTCCGCTGGGCTTTCTTCAATCAGTTGTTAGTTCTCTTCAGCTCTACCAAATGCGGAGATGCCGGCGTTCAGTTAAAAGAAAAACACTTATTCTGAGCTCTCTCGGTTAGATTTTCGACTGTACTGCAGTTCAGTCGGCTTCAAGGAGAGAAGATTTGATATTTTTATAATGTGATGTAGTAATTGGTGGTTGTGCTGTAAGGTCGTTGCGGTCCCTCAAAAATCTCCCCTTCATGACATCACTGCCACTCACTCAATTAAAGTATAGCTATGAGAGAGAGATTAATACCAGAACACAAACTAGCAAGCTATTAAATACCAGAATATGCATGTATGTGATATAATATGTAGGGATGTGCAGAGGGCCCAGTATTTGTATTTGTATCTGTATTTGTTGAGGCAGCAAAATTATTTGTATTTGTATATGAATAAAAGTGGAAAGAGGTTTAAAAATCCTGTTTTTGTTTTTATTACGCTTTTAATTTTAGAAAATTAAAGTGTTCATGAAGTGTTCCCCTGGGAGCGCTTCGTTTGTGTCAGTAGCTCAGCTTTATCTCTGGGGAACACCCCCAACTCCGGGAGTGATGTCCAAATTAGGAAATGTGCGTCATGTAGCGGGTGGATGTGACTCCCCTCATTGAGACCTGCTGATAGAGATAGAGATGTATCCGACCTGTGTGCTGGTATTTAACGTGGTTTTTATTTTCTTCTTGAAAACAAATAATTTAAAAAATATTTGTATGAAACAAATATTCGTAAAAAAACCCAAAAAAACACTATTTGTGCTTTGCCGAATAACGTTTTTGTATTCGGGCACACCCATAATAATATCACAGTGTTTATTCCAGGTTTATTTAACAGAAAGCCTTGAAAAAAAATATGGTGTTACTTATGCAATAGGTGTGCTTTACTTGTTTAATGAGGGGCGACGTCTCACAATGATTATTTGCTCCTGAATTGTAACTTTTTTTTTTCCTTTCACGGCATCAGGCGACAAATTCCCGCCTCAGTGTATCTTCCACAGAGATTAAATGTGACTCTTTTACCTGCGCTGTGATGTTTTGAACAAGCTTGTGTCCCCGAACGGCGTCGAGTATGAAATGCTTTTGTGTGTGTGGTGATGTATATGTGTGTCTCTGTGTGTGTGTGTGTGTGTGTGTGTGTGTGCTTGCATCTATATATGTGTGTGTGTGTTTATACAAAACAAATGGGATTTGACCAGCTAGGGGGGGAGAGGAGAGTGAGAACTCCTTTATAAATGTTTTATTTAAATGAGCCATGTGGCACTGGAGTGAAAGATAAGCTGCAGTCATTATTTTGTCGGTGTAACAACCTGCTGAACAGTTTCCTCTGAGTGTAAATGTGTGTTTCTGTTTTACTTCGCTGTTTGCTGCCTTGTTTGTACCTCAGTGAACTTCAATTTTATTGTTCATATTTGTGGGTTGATTATCTTAAAAAGGGGAAATTGCAATATTTGTCAAACTTGGACTTATTCGTATATTTTTGTCTGTATATTTTTCATGATAACACGTCTCTAGTAGAGATTTTGTAAATTGAGACTCTGGCAAGAACAACATCAATCAGGACAATTAGCATGAGCTTCACACAGTTGTAAGCAGTAGCATCACGTAGTAATGAGTAAATTCGGCACAATTTGGCCAATTGGAGATGATTGGAGAGGTTCGGGGACATCAGTGACACCACAAACTGGAAGAGGTCTGGAATTTTATACAGGTTGACAAGATGTAGAAGGTTTATGGTGTTCTGCATAGTTCTAATTATTGTTATTCAAATATGACTCATCATAGACAAGGACCAAAAACACTTTTTTGAGCCTTATTTGAACTGATGTAGTTTTGTTTGTGTTTTAGCCTCATGCTAAACAAACACATTTCCAGAAACTAGAAGATGTCACTTGTCAAATGAAACCTAATACATGCATCATGGCCTTACAGTTCTTCTGTTATAAGCGTTTCCATTTGCCAAACAGGTGTAAATTCTATAAAAAAGGGTGGATGTTAAGGGGTTAAAACAACAACAGCCTAACTGTTGTGGTAAACTACATTGTAGACCTGATCCACTTTCTGCTCATCTTCCTGACTGACTTAAAGGATAAGGCTGGTGATTTTCAGTATTTTTTCTTATTGTCAACAGATCTCATGTTTGGAGTCAACCCAACAATGATCTGATCTACTAACAAGTATTGCGTGTGTGTATCCAAAGCCTGATATATCTCATTCCTGTGTTTCGTAGACCTCCGTTGTCGTCCGAGCACCATTAAAAACACATCATTGACTTACACCGTTGCCCTGGGTGACATGTTCCTTCAACATGAAGAGTTTGTTCATGTTAGGTTGTTTAGAAGCGGCTCCAGAGACTAATAACAGCGGCGGACGCCACTACTGAGCACGTGCAGGAACGCGGTTCTGTTTACATCTTCACTAGCTCGTTGTGCAACATATCACAACCTCTTGACTTTGTACTGCATTGTAAACTTCTCACAGAACAAAGTCAAGAGGTTTTGACTCCCTGGAGTCTGAGAATTTTAATATTTTTTCTTAAAAAACTTCTCAAAAATGATTAATCGATTACCAAGACAGTTGGTGATTCATTTTCTGTTGAACTCTATTCTCTCCTTTGAACATGTAGGCTCAACAATTGTTCATTGATTCTCTGTTTGTCTGGCAAATACTGCGTCACTTTCCAGCTGCCTTTATACTCCTACAGCCGACTGAAGTGAAGTGAACACATCTGCAGACGTACGCTGTACATACGTTCAAGCACTGGACGTGTGATCACAGAGAAATATTGTTCAAGGTCTCTGTTACCTAATGGAGTGAGAGGGGGGAAGTCACTGGGCGAAAGAGAGAAGTTAATAGCAGAGGTGAAAGAAAGAGAGAGAGCGAGAGAGAGAGTGGGAAAGACTGGTCTGTGCCATGATGGGAATAACAGAAAGAGACAATGTGTGTGTGTGTGTGCTGGATCTATTTATAGTGAGGAGATCATACCTGCTTCTAGTCTCAGTGGAGCTGACCCAACAGTGCTGGGACACCACTGCTTCACTCTACATGTGTATGTGTGTGTTTGTTATGGAATTTTCCATCTTTAGGGGTTATACTGGGTTAAGCCTTGAGGTCACACTAATATTATTAAGCAGAAGGAGACGTTTTTTTTTCCTTTCTTTGAGACTCAGCATAACTGTCTGTTACTCTGTCCAATGTTAACACAGATTAACATTGGCATAACCAGACTGTGCTGACTTAAACTTGAAAGTATCACTCAACATGACCTGAACTAACAAAGTGCAGTTCCTTGTTTAGAAACTAAATGAGCCAATAAGACTCATTTTTCATATCGTGGGAGAATTTGTTGAGGTTAAAGAAGGCAGAACGGGAAAAGACAGCGTCTAAGTGCAGACCACCTTGATGTTTACTGTTTCTGTTCTCTCCTTGGACGAGTGTTTCAATAAATATTCTCAGCATAAGACCTCAAGGCTCCTGTACACTTTCTTCACTGAGGTGTTGACCGATGCTCAGAATTTCTACACAGCATGTGTTTGTTTGTGCGTACACATGTGACTGTGTATTCTGGCCCTTCATCCACACCAGACTGCTCCTTTAACCTCTGAAAACAGCTTTTAAAAACACTCTAAATTTGCTAAATGGCACTCTTACATCTATCTAAGAGTGTAAAACTGGATGTATGGTGAGATATTAGTCTTATTAACCATCTGATGACTTAATCATCCCGTCTCCTTGTCGTTCTGGCTTATGATGTGCAGTATGACATTAATTTAACTCTTAAAAGAGTGTTGTCACCATCGCTAAAACCAAGCAGGATCAGAAAACGTTCCTCCTTCATTCTTTATGGCAGACCAAGCGCTTAAACACGGGGAGAACAAAGTAAGATATGTGGGTCACATCATCAGGAATGATCTATGTGACGACGAGGATGTGCAGCGCCAGCCGTTGCAAAACCGCGCGCACAAGCGAATATGCTGGCACTCAAGATTTCATATGTTGTACAGATTATGTTAAAACAGCCATTTTTAGAAGCTACTGTACTCCACTCTGTTCAGCCCACGTGTGGTGCGGTTATAGTAAAAAGCAAAAATGAAAAAGCTCCAGGTGGCGTTTAATGATGCATTCAGAGTCTTCTCCTCTCTCAAGCTCCCGGACGAGTGCAGCTCATATGTTTGTGACGAGGAATGTTCCCACCTTTCATGATGTGCTGAGGAATTTTATATAGAAATTTATGTGTCGATTAATTGATTTTAAATGTAAATAAAGGCTTTAACTGAGCCTACACACAGTGACACAAGCTACTCCTCTTGTTTTTGGAAACATTGGAACAAATGTCTGTACGTGTTTTCATCACTGTAGACTTGTAAACTGCTGATATGGACCTATGTGTAATTGAATTATTTACAATCTGTGCATAGAAACACAGAAAATATCACAAAAAATCTTTGAAAAATATCACAAATAACCGGCTCAGGTGGAAAAACAGGTGTTTCAATAATAAAAAACAAAATGCAACAAAGACTTACATGATCTTAAATGTCCACTGAAGAGACAAAAAGAGCAACAAGGAGACTGTAACGTTCCTCAAATGAATATATGACGGTCTTTTAATGACGTCATCTTGTTGTGTCCTCTTCTTTTGAAATGTCTTAATGGCACCGACTGTAAAAACACCAGCTGTTTATCCTGAAGACGCAACTGTAACGGGGGGTCCATCTTCTCTTCTCCCCCGTTAACTCTCTTTTATATCGCTGACAGTGGTGACAGCCTGCAGTCTCTGTTGTGTGTTGATGATGATGATGATGGTGGACTAACGGCTGACAGTTAGTCGACTCCCACGAAGACATGCAGACGGCTCTGATGTCGATTCAATGATGAGTTGTTTATTGCTTACAAGCACTTCGGGATCTTGGATCTGGGTCTCAGTAAAACTATTCAGTATAAAATAAAATCATAATTAAAAGGAAACTTTGATTCGACACAAGCCCGGTCTGACTTGTTCCCCCGGTGACGGGCTTTATAGCTGCATCGTTACCTTGGATACTGTGCGGCCTAGTATTAAATATAAAATAAAAGCATAAAAATATGATAATGACACACATATTATAACTATAACCTTATAACTATCAAATAAAGGTAAAATATCTGAAAAAATTATATTCTTTATTATAAGATTCTGCTATTAGACAGTAACCATTGAAAGCTCAAATTATGTATTATTATAACATGCAAGAAGCTTATGTAACACAACTCAAAATATTCACAAAACAGCAGTGGATGGAAATAGAATTTCCTTTTATTGATATTCTGGATATTTGTAAATGTAGCTTTTGTTAAGGATAGAACATTGAAGTGCTGAACTAGCAACCGTTTACCAAGATGGAGACGATGGCATTGTCTGACATGAAGAAATATCACAAAATAAATACTGAATGTCGATAATTGATTCCTAAGAGCAAACAACCCATAAAATGTTTGTAGAAAGTACTTAACATCACTTCAGAAAAGAATCCTGACTTCCTGGTGCCTACTGTTCTTCATTCTTGCTCTCTAAACAACAAACAGAGGACTTTTTAGAAGTGGACAGAGATGTGAAAATGATTGTGAAGGTGGAAAACTTTGGAAAGTACAGTAGAGGTAAGGAGAGATTTGAATGTGACAGCAGTAAAGTTAGATTAGGCCTCTATGCAGCAGTTACATCGGTGGTGTCGGTGTCAAATCACAGCATGAAATGCTGAAAGAGCAGAAATTTAATTCTTTTTAAGGAGTGTTGTATCTCAAAATCTCAGCGTGTTGAATCTCCTGAAGGCATGTTCAGAAACATTTTTGTACCATCACCTGCAAAAATGATGACTGTGAAGCAATTTTATACACATTAAATTCTTAGTTTTAGGCTTTCACGTCCTATTTATAACACCTCAAACTATAGATTAAACTTTCCAAATCTCACTTTAATCACAGCTTTAGTTAAGATGTAGTGACACCAACAACATCTTAAATCTTTAAGCAATGAGAAAAACTCAAGTTGATCTGTGATAATAGATATATCTGAAGTTTTTACTTATAATTAATATATTTTTGGGCAACTTGTAGTTAATGGAAACAAACTGTAAACACAACACTGACATGTTATCAAGCTGATACGGTGAACTTGTTAGCAAATAGCATCATTAGCATAATAATGGAGTCGTGTTTCTGTCCACCTGGTGAATGTAAGTCCAATATTCACTCTCTTTTAGCTCTGTTTTTGTTCTCCACCAACTCCTGAGGGAGATATCTGGCTCTTTAGCTGCTAAATGCTCCACTATGTTCACCAGCTAGTCACAAACTTTGCCTGCCGTAGAGCATATAGTGGGATTTTAGAGCTTTTTGACAGAAAAAGATTGGTATTGAGGTGTGTTCAGACTAAAGGGTGGATACCTGACCCAAGCCCGACGGGACCAACAGGTCGGTCTGGGTTTGGTCATGTCAGCTGGGTTAGCCAACTTGATTTTTTAAATTTTATTACATTTATAACTGCTGCTAATGTTGCATAATGTGTGTGAGT
This sequence comes from Thunnus maccoyii, assembly GCF_910596095.1. Classification (NCBI taxonomy): domain Eukaryota; kingdom Metazoa; phylum Chordata; class Actinopteri; order Scombriformes; family Scombridae; genus Thunnus; species Thunnus maccoyii. The sequence continues at coordinate 25,836,799 of NC_056551.1, read as the reverse complement.
GTTAAAACAATATACCTATAGCCTATATAAAATAATGCCTTTTGACGGTCATTTACAAGGTGCCCACACATGTGTAATCAGGATAAACAGGTAAGCTGTAACCACGGTAACAACAATTGCGTGACAGGGTAACACAAACTCAGTGCTTCCACTTACATTAACTGCGTAGGGGTTGGGTCGGGTTTGGACATAAAAAAACAGAATGCCTGTCGGGTTTGGTTACTACTCTCTGGGACTCGGGTCCGGTTTGGACAGAAATATGTGGCCCGAGCTGCAATCTAGTTCAGACAGAACATAAGGCAAATTTTCTTGCCACATTTGTGCGTATTCGGCTGCTGGACTGTTTGTGTTTTTTCGTCCCAAACAGCCAAAAATTCACCAGAGACTCTGGTTCTTTCTGTTATTTCCCTCAAGTCTTTCACCTTTTTCCCTCTCGTCTCTGTACGTTTATGAAGTAGATTCATAAAGCTAAAACATTTTCAACTCGAGCCTCTTCGTGTCAATTTGTGCCACCTTTTGCAAATTCATTTCTAATCTCGTCTTTCCATTGACTTTGTATATATTCTGTCTGAACACACAGTTAAAAATAAAAAGAAAAGAGCTGTCTGCTTTTGCTTGAAATGAGGTTGATGAGAGCCATGAGAGTCAACCAAAACAATGAGCTGAAAGATGCTAAAACACTGTAGAGCTGAGAGGAGCTGCAGAGTTGAGTTATAATTCACTGCGGGTTCATCACCCAGTGCGACCACTTTCACAAAATTGTGATCATAGCAACTTAAATGATGAGAAATAGTCTTTTTTGTGCCTGTTTCACTGCTTCATCTACAAATACTGATTATATTTAGCTGTTATCTGCTCTGTAACGGTATCAAAAGGCTTCTATCAAACCATCTGGGAGCGTTAGCTGGTTTAAATCTTTAAATTTCTAATGTTAACTTGACTGTTGTGGAATAATACCGCAGTATGTGAGATCAAGTCATATCATTGGTAGTGAAAACTCTATTCCCACTCACCTGCTTTGAGTCTTCATTTGCAGCAGTTTGATTTATGAGATGACTGGTGAGCAAAGCAACAGCGGCAGTAAAGAGGAGAATGTTCGCTGTAAATAATGCAGATGAATAGGTATTGAAAATATGACATATTCACATAAAACTCAGACAGGTTTCCAATCTGTATTATCAGACTCTTCTGGGTTTAGAGCTTGTGTGTGTGTGTGTGTGTCTATACGGTGATGCTGTGTGTGTGTGTGTGTGTGTTGCAGCCTGCTGTATTCATTGCTTCAGCTTAGCGAGGCAGCAGGGAGGTGCAAATGTCACGCTGTCTGAAAAAGCTAAGCCAACTGACTGTGGAAAGTCTCAGGAGAACCGGGGAAGAGGAAGGAGACCTGGAAGCCACTTCAGAATATGAAAGTGTTGAGTGAAAGGTGGAAAACATCGCAAATCTCTTCATACAATGAGAGCCTGCTAAGACTTCTCTCTCTCTCTCTCTCTCTCTCTCTCTCTCTCTCTCTCTCTCTCTCCATCATGCACACACGCTCGCCATCTACCGCTATAATCACATTCCAGAGCGTTTCTTCTACTAAATTGAATTGTAATTGGCAGACAATGGGCGTGACATCACAATTCACTGGCTGGCTCATATAGAAGCAGCTCGTCTAAATTGATCCTAAAGTGGGCCATGCTTACTGATGAGCCCACAACGTTAATGAAAGAATAAAGGGAGGGAGCCGGGTACCGGAGCGCATATAGGAAACATGGAGGCACAGAGGAGAAAGGAAGGTGTACGAACTCTGAAAATTAATTGCCCTTTGGGACCGGTGTCATTAATTATTATCATGTGCGACTGCAGCAGCGGAGTGTCTACCTTCTTCAGCGTATGCACAGCCATACCTGAGTGATCTCTGGTGGAATAATGGAGCTTTTATTAGAAGAAAAAGAACGCAAATAGTGTTTGGATTAAAGAATCCATCTCCTCTTCTATTTTTTGAGTGCTTTTTTTTTCTTTCTTTCAATCTCCCTCTTTGTGATTCTTGGTTGCTTCCTGTATTTTTAAGAGGTCAGGTGACACATCAAGGGATGAATTATGCTTTATAAGAGTTAGGAGTGTGCCTTATTACAAATATTACAAATACGTCATTCGGCAAAGCACAAATAGTGGGTTTTTTTTTACAAATATTTGTTTCATACAAATATTTTTTAAATTATTTGTTCTCAGGAAGAAAAATAAACCATGTCAAATACCAGCGCGCAGGTTAGTTGCATCGCTATCTGTCTCTCTTCTCTGCTCCGTTGTTACACCTATCAGCAGGTATTAACAAGAGGAGTCACATCCACCTGCTACATGACGCATATTTCCTAATTTGGACATCACTCCCAGCGTTGGGGGTGTTCTCCAGAGATAAAGCTGAGCTACTGACACGCGCTTCATGAACGCTTATTGTAACACTTCAATTTTCTAAAATTAAAAGTGTAATAAAAACAAAAACAGGATTTTAAAGCCTCTTTCCACTTTTATTTGAATACAAATACAAATAACGTTGCTGCCTCAACAAATACAGATACAAATACTGGGCCCTCTGCACATCCCTATTAAGAGTACTCCACCGATTGAGCATAGCACTCCTATAATATTATATAAAAATAAACACAAAGTATAAAAATCAATGCAAGAGTAGTAGTCTTCAACCTCAACGGACAACCAGACCAAATCAAAAACCAAACTTATAAAACAAAAGCAAATTTATTGATATTTATCACATCACATTTTTTCTGGATACAAGGCTCTTGAAATAACAAGCTTTCAAAGTTCAGACGTTAACACATCTTTTATCTAACGCTTTGGTCAGTTAAAAGAAAAACCTCACTGATGATATCAGCTGTTACTAATTAATGTTATTTCCAGCTGGAATTAAACTGTTTCCGCTTGCCTGGTTATATATGCTCTTTGCAAACTGGTGTCTGTTTGGAGGGATGGATCAATACCTAAAGCACTAAGTCTCCTACTGATACTTAAAAAACAAACCCTCTCACTTTAGATTCTGTCTGTGATGCTTTGTTAATACAGAGAATTCAACATATGTTTACCAGAGTTATTAACAGATAATAGGGTGCCACTTTCTGATAAGTAACCCTTCATAAAGGGTTTATAAGCATTAATCAATGTCTTTATTAAAGGTTAATGAATAATTTACTGATGCTTTATAAATCATAATGTAGATGAAATGTGTCCACTCATGTTTCCGCTCCTACTTCTACATTATTTTTCACTGTTTGAGGTTTACACCCTCTTCTTCTGAAAAAACTGCAGCACTAACTGCACTTTCACAAAAGGGCAGTGGGTGGAAATCCACATTAATTAGAATTTTCTTTTGAAGATATTCTGGAAAATTTGGCTCAAATTTGCACTTAATTTGAAGAGAAATCCAGCTGCTAGCCTTTTTGGCATGTTGCAAGATTCAAACATAAAACGCTTCATTTAACTCTTGTCTATATTGTATATTAAGACCTAATTTGTACATTTTAGGGAACAAAAGATGCAAGTCTGATGAAAAATGATTAACAGTTTTGAATTTGCATCAGTCACTCTGATGTAAATCTGCTATTTTACAGGGATCATTAAATAGGACAGTGACAGAATAGTTCTCATCACTTTCTACTGAAGCTCAGTAAACACATGCATAAACATCTCAGCTCCCTTTGCAGTGACTTAAATTAAATTCAAGCAACTTATATTGAAAGGAAGAAGTGAAGGCAGATGGGAAAATAATTACACCTCAGCAGCTCAACTGTATTGAAGGCCTTTTCCATAATTTTTCTTCTCTTTCTGTCAGACGTATTGCTGAAGTTTACTGCCAGTATGAATCACAAAATTATACAAATTAAAACTGCATTTTTCTTGCTTTTGAAAATAACAGATGTTTGTTGTGAGAAAAGGTGAAGTGGTGTAACTTCATAGTTTACTTCAGCGAATCCCAAAAGTAAAAGAATTCAAAGAAGCAATTTTGTAAAGATTGATGTGTTGACATCTTTTGTGCTCCTTTAAAAGTGGAATATAAATGGCAGATTTGCCTGGATTGTTTGGGAAAAAGCTAAACTGAGCTTGAAATGAGAATGTACTGTATGCCCACATCTATGAATACTATTCACTACCACTTCTTAGAATATAGACTGCTGAGCTGTGCTTGTCTTAAGAGAAATAACACAAAAAGTGACTGAAATATTTGGTCATAAACGTAAGTATTGGATAAATTAAGATTTTGACCCGGTGATGGCGCTACATAGGGATCATGAAACTCTTCACCTTGTTTGGAAAATGAACCAAATCATAGCAATTTATTCAACAGTGGTTGAGATATTTCACTCAAAGCCAAACATGTGAACGTCATGGTGGCGCTAGAGGAAAAGCATCAGTTGGATTCATCGTCTGGGAACCAAGAACACAGATCAGGAGGTTTCCTGTCCCGTTGTGCAATTTCTTATTTGACTGGGTAGGAAAAAAGTGATATTACTTTGGACAGCTTGTTATAGTTTGGACGACTTTTTGTACCATTTTGGTGGTTTATCCCATAAAGTTAGACTACATTCCAATGAATCAGACCTTCCTCCCTACCAGTTATGATTGAGAAAATGATATTTCAGTTCATTACAAACAGTTGTTATTTGCTTACAGCTCTGCAATAAAAGCCCTGTAAACGTTATCCAAAACACTTCGTAGAGATACTTTTGTAATAATCTATAAGATGTTGGATGGACGATAAAACCCATCCAACATCTAAGCTAACACCGATGTTTGTACCAAATTTTATGCCAATTCATCAAGCAGACGCGGATATATTGTGGATATTGCGGCATAAATAAGAACTTAAGCAAAGACTTAAATGGAAACTCGTCATTAAGTCATTAAGATTCATCTTCAGGGCATCAAGAATATCACAACAATCCATCCAGTAGTTTCTGAGATATTTCTGTCTGGACTAACTTACCAACACTGTCATTACGACAGCCTCGCTGCTAACAAGGTTTAAAACAGACCATCTGAAGTGTTGGTGTGATACTTTATTCTTAAAACACTAAAAAAAAAAGCCCTCAAGTTGAAATATTGATCAATAAACAGCTTTCTCAGAGTAGGTGGAACACTGAAGGGGGAAAAAAAAAGCAATGAGAGCAGTTCATGATGGAGAGGAATGCAGGGTTTATCACCTATTAAACGTTTGATTAATCAGGTGAGAGGCCTGAGTAATAAATCCAAACATTGATAGTTTTACACAATTCGAAATGAGCTGGTGTTTAGAGTTAGAGATGTTTTGAGAGAGACAGAGATGTGAGGAGAGGAGGAGAAAGAAAAAAAAAATCAGTGAGAAAGAAGAGGAAAAAGTCAAATGTCAAAAGAGAGAAAATATCTTCAAAAGAATGCTGTGAGAATTGACTCCAGCCCAGGCAGCATTATGTGAGAAACTGTGTGAGCTGACAGCCCAGTAAAGGTTTTGGCACCTTTTTAAATGCCATTAAAACCTTCTGAAACCAGGTCTGCTTCAACCTCACACCCATAATATGTCACATTCTCTCATTAAATTGCCAAAGAAGCCTGTCATCACTCTGGGCTGTTGTGCAGGCACGCATGAATATAAACTGCATGTGTGAGACCGCCGGAGAGAGAGAAAGGAGGGGAACTGACTGTTTCCCTAAGCCCCGCCCTCCTTAGTTACTGTTGCTACGCCTGTCAAGCTTTCCGTCCTCGCATATATTTACAATACAGTTTATGATGATAACTGCCGCAGATTTACCATCAAAATTCTTAGTCATTTGAAATCACATCTTTCTAGTCGCACACTGTACATTTTACTGAATTGGAAACTGTCATTGTCCAATTTATTAGCTTTAGCTTGCTCACTAATTAATTTAACATGAATAGTTTTCCATCAATTCCATCCATCCCTGACTTTTTAATGTTTCCAGCTGACTTGTTTTAAGAAACCTCAAATATTTTTTCTTAATGAGGACGTATCCTGCAAATTTTCATGTGTGTATTAATATTCTGGGGCTCTACTGGAATATCTTTGCATGATTTACAGTTAAAAACACCTTATTTATCCTTATGTAGCCCCTCAGTTCAGCCTCTGCCTGAAACAGGCTGTTGTAGCTCCTGTCTCTTTAAGACCCGCCTCTCGATGAGCCCACTCTGTTCTGATTGGCTCTCAGCAGACTGGTGACTTGGGAGGCACGTAAACAAACAATAGCAGTCGGATAACACTTCTTTCTCAAAATGGAAACTGACGGCTGTTTGTGGGCATGTGCGAAGAATCTGACATTTGTTGCCCTGGCTTTTGACTTGCAGGCAGCATTTTTACATACATTCACCTCAAGTTTTTGAATTTTGACCATGTTAAGCATCATACATAACAGTATAAAAATAACAGAAAATCACAAAAAGCATAATATGCCCCCTTTAAATATGCACTTGATGGCTACAAGATATTGTAACAAAAGGCTGAAGCTGAAGCTAACACATCCTGGGAAAAAAGCCAGCTGATGATCCATGTAGAAGACATAAATTAAACAGCTTTGTTCTTGTATTACAGTGAAGAGATAGTTATTTAATTTGAACTTTTAACTGTAACATTATCTTGTGTAACTTCTGCTGGAGTTTAAACTTCCTCCAATTGCAACAGGGAGCAGGACAGAGCTGCTAATCAACATGTGGTTGAAATCCGAATGATCGTCGCGTTGGGGGTTTAGCAAAAGGTCAAATGGAAGAGTGTATTTCTGCATTAATACCCTTTACATTTCCTTCCATTAACATCTGCTGATAATCCTTTCATCGGATTAGTCAGGCTGAATAAACGAGCTGTCGATGAATCAATTACACTGGAGAAAAATACACATATGTACATGCACGCAGCGGGCTCACAGTAACATTAAATCTGTTTATCTGGATCAGGTTCTGGAACGGGAATGTGCTCTTAGATAACAGGAATGTTGAGAGACCAAAGGCACGGCGGATTAATGACTCTGAATGTTCTGTGCGAGGCAGATGCTTCTCTGTGAATTATCACAACCTGTGAGCTTGATCAGGCAGGGTTTGAAACAGAGAGAAGGTCTAATTAGCTTTGTAGGGAATCATTAGGACTGTGCTCTCTCCTCGCCCTGATTCGCTGAGTGGTAACTGTGGTGCGTGGCATCTTCCCCAGAGTAATCACTGGTCTCGGTCCTGCTCCGTCTCTCTCTCTCTCTCTTTCTCCCCTCCTGTCCTCCACCTCTCCTCACCCCTCCCCAGATGATTTGGCTCTAATTAAGATGGTGCACCGACCGCAAGAGAAGGAGGGGGGCGTTGACCCCGCTCGTAGCTTAGGTGTAGAAGTAGGGGAAGTGAAAGAAGCTGAGATGGACTTGGGGAAAAGATGAGAAAAAGATTGCAATGAAATCAAATAAATAAACACTATGACTACGTCTACATTAAGCCGGTTAAATCCCACAACACTGTTTTTGGGCCAAAACGACGTGTTCACAGCAGGAGTCTCAGCTCATTTCTACAAATACCTCCATCCACATTAAAACACCAAAACGGGTAATTGTCCTCCCACACTGGGAATGCATGGAGGGACAGACGAGCAAGTCAGCCACATAAAACCATGGAAGAAGAAGAAGAAGAAATGGTATACTATTTCCATTTCCACAGCAGCTTCCTGACATTTAGTTTGTTGTGAGCAGATTACAACAATTTCAGGGAGAGAAAGGTGGTCGATAGCTATGTTTAACTCTGAACATGCTGTCAGAGTAGACAATAAAGAGGACAACACTCGCAGGAAGCCGTTCGCCATTGTCGTTATTGTCGTTGTGTTTCTTCTACTTCCTCTTCCAATGAAATGCCGATGACAAACAATGAAACGCTGCACTGTTGCCACCATCTGTTTTCCCCGTACGCGTTACAAACTCCAAGCCAGCGTCTCATTTATAAATTTGGTCGACTTAGTGTGGACATGGTCCGAGGCTGGCGACCATTCTGGTCAAAATGAGGCTCACATAAGACTATTTGTCAGTAGATAAATTAACTGTTGGTTTGACTCTGCACATGAGACGTGCTGACAATAAGAAAAATATAGAATTCATTATCCTTTAATAAATTACAATGATCTAGTCGTGATGACAGTAAAGCATGGATTAATTACTCAGCAGTTTCAAACAATAAAATATGTCTGATCTTTGAGATATTTCACAATTGAAAATAAAACACAAGTTTTTTAAATGTGAATTGAAAAATTTAGAGAAGATTTAAAAGAGACACCCAAATTCTTAGAGTGTTTTCACACCTGTGCTTTGTCGTCTGGTTGGTTTTTCTTCTTGGTGCAATTTGTTTGGGCTGGTCTGAACACAGTAATCGCACTCGGATGCGGATCAAAACAACCGTGCCGAGACCCTTTAGAGGAGGTGGTCTCAGTCCGGTCCGGTGGGAATGTGATCCGACCTCGATCCGACGCTCCGACTTCATCCGGTAGTGCGATATTTTCACTCTCAGCCATGTGATGTCAAGTTCACGCCTTGTCCTTTCCTCATGCATTGAGATGTGATCATATACAACAAAACAAAAGGTTAAATGCTAATTTAAAATGCCAGAATTAAATCCCCCAACACTCCTTTCAGTACTGAGGATAGCACCACTCGGCCAGACGTACCAACACACCTCATGTCATTCTTGCAAGTCACTGTTCAGCAAACTTCAATATTGAATATGAAACAATCACAACACGCAATAAAAGAACGTGCTGCCATCATAAAAATAAAAAGGCTACAGTAGATGCCTACTTGTCTTGTCTTGTCCTTTTATGCTTTCTGGTGCAGAGGTCATCCACGGTGTGTCGCCCCTCTTTCAAGCAGGGAGGGAAGCAACCTGTGGTCCATCACGTAGCCTAGACACCGTGTCATCTCTATTGTCATACAAGTGCTGACAAGTGCTGATTTTAACGTTGTCTGCAGTAATGACTGTTCTCACGTTGCAGCAGCGCTTCATTTAGATTTTTCTTTTAAATAGCCTACTTTTGTTTTAGATATTTTATATGGGTGTAGCAGAATAAATCACTATGTGGAGGGATGAACTTTTGTCCCCACCAGGGATAAAAATAACTCAGCACAGGCAAGGATATATAGACCAGAGGGGGAGGAAATTCCCACCATCCCCCCCGGCAAATCACACCCTGCTGACTTGTAGTGATGCATTTGGTTCGCTTGGATTTTTTTCTCTGTGTGAAAACAAACTGAAACCAAAGGGAACATGCAACAACTTTACCAACTAATCCACTTATTCAGACTAGAGAAAATGAACTAAGGGTTTAAAATTGCCCTTAGAGCACCGCATTACATTAGAGGTTAAAGGTCCCAGAGCTGCAGAGTGTTTCGAGCAGTCTGCTAATAAGCACAGCTAGCCCTTTATATCAACCTATATTTTTCTAATTTTTCTATCTCTTTGCACTACAACCCTCTCTATCAGCTCTACAGTTCTGCTCTCTGAGCGCTGCACATTGACCCCTTCTCCCTCTCCCAGCAGGTATACTTGCTCCCTTGGGGTCAAGGGTCACCGAGGCAATCAAATGATCAGCCGGCCCGCTGCACACACACACACATGCAGAAGCAGCCGGTTGAGTGACAGCCTAATTACCCGGCATGAGAGAAACCAAACCCCTCCGCTGTACCGCAGTTAACAGGATCAGAAGGCCACTTGTCCTCCACACTTCCCCTTTATGCATATTTTTCTTCTAAGTGCTGCGGTATGAGTGCGCTTATGTGTGTGTGTGTGTGTGTGTGTGTAGCACAAAAGAGAGGTAGATTGTTCCAAAGATGGTATTCACATACATGAAAGGGTCGAGCGAATGACTCGAGGTCTGGGTCTACAGATAAAGTAGAGCAGAGAGAGAGAGAAAAAGGGAATTGCTTTTGGTCACCCGGGGAATAAACCTTGTGTGTTGAGGGTTAACTAGGATTACTTGTGTGTGTGTGTTTGTGTGTGACAGAGAAAATGCTTGCTTTAATTTAGTGCACTTGGCTCAGAGTAATTCAATCTGTAAGAAACTCCAAGTCTGCCAAGGTTAAATGTCTGCGTTGACGTGCCACTTGGGGTTATCCCTACGGACTATCCATGTGATAAAATACACTTTGAGCAAAACAAAACACTTGTGGTATGTTTGTATGTTCGAGATGGAAATCGTGGTTATACTGGAAGCCCCAATAGAGAGTAAAGGTTTGATGGCGGGGATCAGGTGTTTGAACAGCTGCAGTGAGGAGAGGTTCTCAGTTCTATAAGAAGAGATAAAAAGAGAAAGTTGTGTCAGCTGGCTCTTTACATTGACCTCCATACATCACATTTCAAAGGCAGATTGAAAAATGTCCTCGACTGTACGGCCCTCATGTGTTGACCTGCATTGAAGAGACACTCACCTTCATCTTAGACCCATTTAACACAGACTACTTTGATTCTGTGGCCTTGACCAAAATAGAAAGCAAAACATCACTTGTTTTTATAATCAGCTGCGGGCTTGCTTTCCTTATCATCTGTGACAGTTGTATTTGGCGGCTTGACATGTTCCGTTTCTGCAGCAGAGACGTCGGAAGATGCTTTGGACTCGTTTTCAATCGTTGTTAGTTTATTTCCACCGTGGCAGAAAAACCTGCAGATTAAACTGGACTAACGAAACTCTTAAAGTGCTGACTGACTCTAACACACTCACTATAAACAGACTTTAAGACATTGGCTAGCCTAGCAACATTAATGCTACAAACAACCCATAATGCAACACTGTAGGAGTCACTTTTACACTGGTACTTTATCCATTCAACAAGAATATCTGATGTTGTGAGCACGTAATTGTATATAGACAACCCCACTTTTTCAGATGTATTTCGAGGAAAAAAAACCCGTCTTATATTACGATAAACCAATACCAACCAATACAGTAAACTTTTCCAATGCATTTATTCCTCTATTAGTCTATTCTTTACAGCCTCTATAGTCTAAATGTCTCTTTATTCCAGTGTTTTCATTAAGAGGTCGACTTTGCAGTGGGAATATTGGTCGGCATTCAGCAGCTTTTCATTCTTTCTGTTGAGCCCGAGACAATAACTAACATCCATCATTGAGCCACTCACTCAGTGGTGAAGCAGTGATCAGCTTGACTCTGTGGTGGGAGTGATGTGATTGCGTTACCACGGTGATGCAGTAACAGTGGTGGCTCTAGTTCTATGACATATTCTTTTTTTATTATTATTGTTGTTATTTGTGTGTGTGTGTGTGTATTTGTGACTTTATTTTGATAGTTGAGAGTGCAGAGAAAGACAGGAAAGAGTGATGTCTGGAAACGTTTCGGTTATGACACGTTATAAAACTCAAACTTTAGTGCTTTAACATCATTTATCATAAACTGTTAGTCCATATGACAGGAGAAAACGCACATATACTGACATAAAAATAGATACTTTCTGAGGAAGTTAAAAATGTGAAGAAAGTGTTAAGAAATGTGACTGAAAAGTGAACATTTCAGATCACAATCTCCTCCTTTTTAGAGGTTTGTCGAAGCATAGACGTGCCAGCGCTGTGGCCAAAACTTTATTGTTTTGCTGGGAACTGATGACATGTCTCTGCTTGCATCATTTTTTACATCATAGCACTACAATTCAACAGCCATTCATCACACCAACAGCTTGCCTCAAAACTGAGATTTGACATTTGTAGGGCTGTGCAGAATGGCCAAGAAATTAAAGGATAAGGATGGTGATTTTCTATATTTGTCTTATTGTCAACAAGTCTCATGTGCAGAGCCAAACCAACAATGAACTGATCTACTTAGAAGTATTGTGTGTGGATCCAAAGCCTGATATATCTTATTCCTCTGTGCTGTAGACCTCCATTGTTGTCCAGAAATGATTAAAAACATGTCATTAAGCTACACCGCTGCACTGGGTGACATGTTGCTTCATTATGAAGAGTTTGGTCACTTTAATTTGTTCAGAAACGGCTCCAAAGACTAACAACAGTGATCACATTTTCAGTCTCCGGAGAGTAGTTCCTTGTAAGGGAGACGCCACTGAGCATGTGCAGGAACGTGGTTCTGTTTACAGCTTCTTGTGCTACAAATCACAACCTTGTGACTTCAAGCTTGGGGTCGACTCCCAGTGCTTCAACTCTCACCAGAGATGACACCTCGTCGACAAACACAAACCGAGAGCACAGATCAGTGTCATTTTCAGTCATAGATGCGACCGTTAAATTCACTACAAAGATATCCAGAGACAGCTAACCACCTGGAGTCACAACAGTCCCGTAAACTGCAGGAGGTGCACATACAGTGTAACTATTCACATCTCAGGTTACAGAACTGTCGTGACTCAAGACGACTAATGCAGCAGCTGTCATTTACGTTACTTTTGACTAAAACCTTCTTGTGCATGTTGTAATAACTTGATTCAGACAATTCACACATCATGCAAAAGCAAAAATTCAAATGAATTAGTTATATTGCCCACACAGGTTGCAACCAAGACTCCATTATGGTCTGTGTACAGTTTAACCGTTTGATTTAAGCACTAAAATGACAGCATGAGTCGTCATTCTAGTGAAATCAAACGGTTACATGCAATGAACAAATGTGTTTTCATGGTTATTTTTGTTAAAATTAGACCTGGTCCCTGACCACTTGTTATATGAGATGGAAACAGTAAGTGATTGTAATATTCATTACTGGAAACATTACAGTAAAGCACTACCACCCAGCTCAGTTGTATCCGCTGAATGCTGAATACAGTTAATGGACTGTGTTAATGTAGGCAGAGCTCAGCTTTGCACTCAAGTGTTGCTGTGGTTTGGTTACATCAGACAGACGGAGACGCCTCATCTGTTGGCTCCAGATAAATTCTGTGGTCCCTCAACATGAGATGCCAGGCGTGTCACTGATGACCCTGCATATGGTAGTGCACATCTATTATATGCACTTAGACATCAATAGAGACCCACACAGAAGATACAAACTCATCTCTGTTCTTGATAAATGAGGGTTTTATGTCAAGCAAAACTCCTTTTTTTGAATAAAATTTAAAGCTTTGGATGCTGCTCAGCCTCCACAATTTTTAACACGCTACAGTACACAGACTTGTGAAGCCATTAGACTGACTCTGCAGGTCTGTGTGAGAGAGCCCACAGCTGGTCGTGTAACATCTTTATTGATCCCAGTGGAAACGGTGGTTATGGCCACTCCAACTCAATTATTGCATCTTAGCTAGTGTCCCAGTGAAACAATGATAAATATTCATGCAACCATGGAACATTTGGTGAGATGTGTGTGTATGTGTGAAAGAATAGTTGCCTACGTCTGTGTGTATATGTAGATGTGTGGCCTCAGTTACCTCCACGCTCCCTGTTTTCACAGTTGTTTTTAGCTATGCTAGCAGCATGGCTCTAGGGATGGAAATGTCGGTTTCTTGGTTGGTATATCTTAACAGCTTAATACAAACATTAATGGTTCCCAAAGGATGAATCCTAATGACTTTGGTAATCCCTGACTTTTCCTTTAGCGCAATGAGGGCAGAGTTTTCACTTATCTAGTGAAACATCATCTACTTCATGGAGATTTTGCATGGACATTCATGGTTCCCAGAAGATGAATTTTAATTACTTTTTTGTGATCCCCTGACTTTTCATTTATCACCACAAGTAGGTCAAAGTTTTCACTTATCCATTGAAATATCTTAACAACTATTGGATGGATTCCCATTAAATTTTGCACAGATATTCATGATCCCCAGAGGATGAACCTTACTGACTTTCATGATCCCTTTTTTCACCTTAATTTTGAGGGAAATATCTCATCAGCAATTAGATGGATTTCCATGAAATTTTGTACACACATTCATAACTTTGTCAATCCATTAACTTTTCATCTAGCGCCATTATCAGGTCAGAATGAATTTGTCCAATACTTCAGTGTATAACCAGATATAACCTGCAAAACCATTACAATTCCCATCAGCCTCAGCTGTACTTTGTGTTTAATTAGCAAGTTTTAGCATGCTGATAAACTAAAATAAGATTGTAAACATCTTAAACATCAGCACATTAGTGTTGTCATTGTAAGCATGATTCCATGCTAATGTTAGCATTTAGCTCAAAGCACCATTGTGCCTAAGTACAGCCCATGGATACGGCACAACCGCTCAGCATTGGTGCCAATTTTTCCTAGTGGCCACTTGCGTTATGCAGCATAAAATCCCCGGCAGCCCAAAAAGCATTTTCCCCATAAACAGTATAAAAGAGACAAGAGGACACCTCCAACTGCAAACAATCACTACTCTTTGTACTATTAATTTTTAATCCATGAAGGTTCTATATTTGTAAAACTTTTCTCGAGCCTGGGAAATGTCCTTATGTAAAGTCTATGGGCAAAAGTCAGTGGGCCAAACAATGCAGAAGCAAACCCAGAAGCTAGAGAACTGTTTTGGTTTATGTGCTCAGCAAGCAATTTTCATTAAATTGAATAAGCGCCATCGTTGAGTCTGGTATCCAGATCTTATAATACATCTACAGAACAGCCTCACTGAGCAGCTAGTATGAGTATGGAGCCTTGTTTTTCTACATATTGACTCAGTTACAAAGGCACAGATGAGGTTTTTACCAGAGAGGCTGTTTGTTTCCTCTTTGTGTTTCCAGTTTTGTGTGAAGATGCTTGCTCAGCAGCATTATTTCTCTGCCACAGTGCTTTACAGGCCGACTTGTCTATTAGAAGAACCTGTTTGAATCATGTCCCCCTGCAAGATGGGAGGGCTGTTAATTCCCAGACTGTGAGTAAGTGTACGCTGCAGCTCTGTCCTGGTTTAACTTCACTGGGTTTGATCATGCTTTAGCTTGATAATAAGGAGCATTAAATTCTACAAAGAGGCATCCTCACAATGCAGATTGCTGCTTTTAATGACTCCCTCCGACCCTCTCGGGATCTTAAATAATGATCTCACTCTCAGAGGCTTACAGCACACAGCTCACAACTCACACAGCATGTCATTATATCACCTACTGAGGGATAAGTGGAGTATTGACTTAGCAAAATGAAACTGCCGCGTTTAAGTGATCAAGTGGCATCTGTACCTCTTTATTCCTGTTGTCCAACAAAGACAATTCCTCACCTAGTTTCACCCTGAGGGCTGCACCAGAAAACTGCAGACTTTAAAGGATCATTCCAGTCAGTTTTTTTATAACGTAAGGCGCTTGTGATAACTTAGCAAGTTTACTGACGTTAGCTAAGCGCCACCCTGCTTAGTCACTGTTGCCTCGCCTTAAAGGGAAAGGTCACAATTTTTCAAGTCTGTCTTAAAACAAAAGTTGAGGTCAGGTGTCCAAATGAACATTGAAACATGTTTTTCTTGCTGTAATCATTCCTCCTGTTCATACTGACCATTAGATCATAATACACTTACAGTGTAAGTGATGAAAGCCAAAATCCACAGTCCTCCTTCTGTGCAAAAATATATTTAAAAGTTAATCTGCAGCTAATATGAAGCTTCAGCGTCCAAATGAGTCAAATCAAGTAGATATCTTTCATTATTACAGTCTTTTCAGTGCCAAAGTCCCTCTTTTTGTTACTATACTTCCAATGCAGCTCAACAGGGAAACACTGTCCGAGGAAACACAAAGAGGGAATTTGATGCTAAAATGACTGTTTGGACACACTGTGGATTTTGGCCTCCATCACTTACACTGAAAGCTCATTTAAAAGGAGATCTTTAATGGCCAGTATGAACAGGAGGAATGATTACAGCGAGGAAAAGATCTTTTTAAGTTTTAAGATCTAGATTTCCAATCTAGCATTACACATGAAGTTTACATACAAAGTAATACTACATAGTAATATTTTAAAAACAATAAGTATTCATTCTCACACATTAGTAACCAAAGCAGACTTCATTTTTAGCTATTCTAAGCTGTTATCAGCTGTATTTACAGTAGCTAACGTTAGCTAATGTTAGCTAATTAGCTAACGTAAACGCCGGGAGTTGGTTGAGAACTCCATTTTCTGAATTGTTTGTTGTTTTCAAACAGTATGTTTCAGTTTTACAGGAGAAAAGGCTTAGAGGATGAGGACCTGTGTTTGCCAAACATATTTGGAGAGAAAAAAAATGAAAGTAAGCAGTAAAAATATGATCCAGACTGTTTGTTTTAAACATCCATCACAGTTTACAGGCTTTGGCCTAGCATACTCATATCGCTGTGCATTATTACCGGCGTTGTGGATGTGTTCACCTTCAGTTTGACCTAAAAATAAAATAAAATGCCTTGTTTACAACCTGTTCTTGTCTCCCTCTGACTTCTTTATAGCTATGTCAGGGTTATCTAAGTTCTGTTATCATAATCAAAAGACAGGATGGTCAAAACTACGAAAATAAGACTGAAGTTGCAATAAACCAACGAAGAAAGAATTGCATTTTTACTGAGAACACTGTAATATTCACTCATCAGTTGTAGGATTCTCAAATGTTTGTTCATTGTCGTGATAAAATTAGATCTGGCTCCAGGCTGCCAGGTGTGTCAGGAAGCTCTACTTTCTCTCTCTCTCTCTCTCAGCCTCTCCCATCTCTAACTAATCACTGGAGGCCACATCTCTTTCTGCCACATCCTCTAAACAGACTTACAACTGTTCAGTCGGGAGCAACGCGGCGGCAAAATAAGGTTTCAGTCCACTCTGCGGCGGCGTGAAATAAGAGCGAAGGTTCGGTCGGTGTGTGTGTGTGTTGTTTTTTAACGGTCGAGGCGGATTCTGTGATTTTCCAAAGACATCAATCTCTATCATGTCTGGTTTGTGTGATCCTCTCTCTTCGCTCTCTCTCTCTCTCTCTCCCGCCACTTGTGTCGCCATCTGTTCTCGATTAATGTGAGTTACGAGCAGTAATTGAAGCATCTGTTCATCCAGTGAGCATCCTTTGCTCTGACACCACAACGCCTCCCTCTCTGTTCGCCGTTATGTCTCTCTCTCTCTCTCTCTCTTTCTCTCAAACACACACACACCACACACACACTCCAATATTGTTTTTCTTTTCCATAAGCCTCCAAGAGCTCCCACAGTACTTATATATATATATATATATATATATATATATATATATATATATATATATATATATATATGAACACAGAAAAAAAACACACACGAATACAAGTACTTGAGCTGCAGTCACACACACACACACACACATTGTCTCTCTTATTGATCACTTCACTTAAACTGACACGGAGCTGCCAGCTGATGTTGAAGAGCCTGTCTAAGTGCTCGATTGGGAATCAGTGTGAAATACCTGCAACCCAGACACGACCGCTGCAGTTTGTGAAGAAGAAGACTCTTTAATCTGGGATTTTGTCTAGGGTGAAAAAAATGAGACAGGTAATGTGTTTAGGTGTGTTTGTGTGTTTGTGAGACTGTCTGGACTGTTACCCCCTGTATGTGCTTAGCAGGCAGCGTAGCCAGACAGAGCTAATAGGCAGGATGTGTGTGAGCGGGAGGCTGGAGGTGGTGGTGGTGGTGGTGGTGGTGGAGGCAGACTCTTCCTGCTGTCACTTTCTGTCTGGCTCTGGCATGTTTACACCCATGATGGGGGTATAAAGCTCTGACACACACACACATACACACACTCACCTATTGTGCCATACACACACACACAGTCATGCAGAGATAACTCGCTATGATTATAACTTTTCCCTCCTCTGATGTAATCATCCTCATCTGACTGAAATTATCTGCTTCCCCAATCAAGGTGAAAGGAAAAATGTGGCTGGTTTTTTTAAAAAATTTTTTTAGTCAAGAATAGGATATGCATGCCTAAAAAGCCAAATCAGTGTGAAGGCGACAGATTTGAGGGGCAGCGCTAAGTAGAGGTAGGCAGACAGGTGGGGTGCCCATATGTCACCCTCAGCTACCAGCCCGGATCTTCATCCCCGCTTTCCTCTCCAGCCTGGACGAAGGTCAGAGAGCAGGCTGCTGTCTCTCTCTTCCCAGCATGGACGCTTGGCATCGTCGGTGCCAGGAGCTAAAACAGAGCCGCCCATCCTGCCTTTGTCAACTTAGCTTTTCACTGATTTTGTGATGAATGTCTGTTGTTTTTTTTAAGGCAGTAATTTCCAGCTGATCTAGCCTCAAGGTGTGCACAGATGAATTTTCACCTTGCTTCATTTACTGCACGTATTTGACCCCCAAACAGCCAAAATACTAACCTTACGTTAGCTGTAAACTAGCTCCGGCTAAACTCAGACCTCACCAGAAACGCTGGTTCTTTCTGTTGTTTCCTCTCCTTTTTCTTCTCGTCTCTGTACATTAATGAAGCAGATTCAGAAAGCACTGGGATACACGCAAACTGGGAACTGGGAGTCACTGGTACCACTGCTTCCAAATAATTTATATCAATCACACACTTCAGAGCTGCGCTGCAACAGCTGAGGTGGAGCAAAAACAGGGGAGAGTAAAGCTCGGTTTACGGTCGATCAGAACTGGTTCTTACAAAGTGTTTATAGTTGTTCACTCGAAGGCAAAATGAAAAGCTGACTGTCATAGAGAGAGGAAGGGGGACGGGGAGACTTGATATCATTAAAATACGGAGCTTACGGCGCATATTTTCAGACAGTCTCTCCTGGAAGGCAGTCGTAGTGTTGCACTCAGATGTTGAAATGTGAAAAGTGACAGAAATAATTGTGTCATGAACGAAAAAGCAGAGCTAGAGAGAGAGAAGCTTTCTCACCTCCGCACAGCTGAACAGTCACTGCGTGAAGTGGGTGTGAATGAATGTCGGCTTGTCCGTTTTTGGAAAGTTACAAAAATGGCCGTGCACGGCGCCGACTCATCCGCTGTCAGTTGCGTTAGTGTCTGAGTTTAGTGAATATGTGTAGTTTGCCAAACTGGGAGTCAGAACTGTGAGTCATTCGCACGGCTGCATCCAGATAATTTTTAACAATCACTTTAATTTTCACTCGTAGACGCAGTGAAACACTCTGTAGGATCTTGTAGAGGAGAGCAGTGCTGCAACAGCTGAGGTGGACAAAGATTGGATTTTGATCGAGTTTATTTTAGAGCTGCAAGAATTAATCAATGGATAGAATGTTAGTCCAACTATTTTAACAATCGATTAAAAGTGACTTTTCCAGCAAAAATACATGGTTAAAGGTTCTTAGATGTAAGAATTTGTTTCTTTTCTTGGTTTTACATTTCTGTAAATTGAATATATTTGGTTTTTGGACTGTTTTTCGGACAAAACAAGACATTGGATGGCGTCATCTTTTGCTCTATGTGATGGTCATTTTTTATTGTTTTATAATGTTTCACAAACCAAAAGATTAATAAAGAAAATAATCGACAGAAGGGCTGCAACTAATGATTGTTTTTTTTTTTCTCCATTTATGGTTATGTCTGTAAAATGTCAGAAAATAGTGGAAAATGCATGTAAGGTGACGTCTTCATTCATATTTTTTTGACCGACCTTTAGTCCCAAACCCAAAGATAATCAGTTTACTATCATGTATGATGAAGAAAAGCATTAAACCATTAAATCTGAGATGTAATAACTGTAAAAACTGCAAATCTTTGGCATTTTTGAATAAAAAAAAATACTAGACTACTCTTTACAGCTCTAATTTACAGATGAATCAATAATGAAAATAATTGTCAGTTGCAGCCTTAGTTTATTTTAGCAGATACCCTTCAAGAGACCGCAGGCAGAGCAAGGCAGAAGAATAACTTCTTTATTTGAGATTCCTGCAGGAAAAAACAAAGCTGGCAGGTCAAAGCAAAACTGAACATCTCTGAGCCGAGCTGAGCGAGGGATCCAACACAGACTGAACTGCAAACAGGACTAAAATACCAACTGAACTAACAAGGAGATGAGGTGCAGGTGGGGAGATGGGTGGAGAAACTCAAATGAGGCGAATAAGGAGATAAAACAAGAGAACAGGAAAGAAGCTGATAGGCTGTGGAAAACACTGCTGAATGCAGGACAGGTGTGGAGGGAAAAACAGGCTGGAGACACAGGAGGAAAAACCCAGAAACACAATGAACACAGTCTAACTAATAAAGCCAACTACAATGATATCATGCCAGACGCCTGTACTAAGAAGCAGGATTTGAGGTTAGCGACCACTGACCAATCAGATCACTGGAAATAAAGAGTCATCATTCCTCACAGGATCCCGACATGGACAAAAGCCCCTGAGTTTACAACAAAGTGACAAGTTAAAAAAGAGCAATATATATTTTTATAGGTCAGTAGAAACATTTTATTGTTCCAGACTTTCTATTTCCACTCTGGTTTTAAAACAGAGCTTCTAACAAAAACGGAGAGATCGTTAACGACGCTAAACACATAATGATGATTTTAGCTGCATTTTAATTGTGTAAACTTTATTTTCTCCCCCCAGAGTGACAGCTGATGATTTTTTTACACTGCAGCTCAGAATAACATGAGACAACTGAGTGATGATAACTGGAAATAAAAAAAAAAAAAACGAAAGATTGTCTTTTATTAGAAAAATAATCCACACACTGTTAATTGGCTGCCATGATTATAAATGCAACATTTGGGTCAGATAGACCTCATCAGTCATTAACTACTTTTCCACTCTTTGCTTCAGCAGCAGAAACAGTCTGGCGTTACTTTTAAGTCTTTTTATGTGACACATTGAGAATGGTTTCTTCATCATCCAACTAAATAGCGATAAAATACTTAAGCCATATATAATAATTCCATGTATTTTAAGCCTTAACCTACTTTTGATATGTGGAAATTATTGCTAGTGTTTCTACAGATTCTTATTCTGTTGTATGATGATTTATATTTCACCTCGTTGAATATGACTTTTTGCTTTTGGTACTTGGTGTCACCGTTTCATCTCATATCATATAAAGTTAATTCATGGTCCTGATGATGTTGATAGTGATTAACAACCCCGCCTCGTAGTTCAGAGGGTTGTACTACGAAGCAAGTTCAACATATCCAGGCTTTCTTTGTGTGAGCTGGCTCAACAAACTCAAGATAAGTGGTATCACGACAGTGGTTTGGTGTTAACTCAGGCTTTCTGCTTCAGAGTCTGTGCGCGTCCCTGTGAAAGGGGGCGTTTGGTGCGTCATTTGACACATAGAGAGGAATTCTGGCAATTGCTGATTGTGTGAATTCATTAATTATTAAACTAATATACTTATTTACCACTCAATGCACTCTCCGAGCCTCCCACATCCACAGCTCTTGAACTTTAACCCTCCTGTTGTCCTCGGGTCAAATTTGACCCGTTTTCAAATGTTTTTATATCAGAAATATGGATTTCTTTCATCTAATTGCCTGAAAGTCACATGGACGGTTCCATACCACACACTTTACAAGTAAAAGTAATGATCACTATTTGTAGCATCTGTGGACTTTTGTCCTCCCGAGTCAAAATTGACCCGGGAGGACAAAAGTTGCACGGTCGACGGGAAGACAACAGGAGGATTAAACTTTATGCAGCAGATTTAAACATTATTCTCAAGAAGTGCATTCAGATCTGACTCTGTCCCATAATGAAGGATCAGTGGAAATCACTTTGGCCAAATCAAAGTGAAATTAATATTATATATTTAATATTATCTGTGATAAATACCAATACACTAATCCATTTTATTCCATTTTTTGTTCAAAGTATTTCTTCATTAGTTTCTTGTTTATTATTCATTTTTATTTTTTTTTTAATTTGAAATAATTTGATATGTTGTAACAAAATCCCATCCCACAAGTAACCCTAACCTCTTGCACCATTACAAATTTACAATATGACATATCAAATAATTGTAAGTATGATAAAAGACTAATCAGTTTTCTAATTGTTGTTCTAATATCTGCAGTAACAGCAGTGTTAAACAGATCTGGCAGCAAATCAGGTAGTTAGTGAAAGGGCGGCGCTTTTTATTGCTGATTTAAGCCGAAACTCGGAACATAACCTGCTCCGGGTCAGGTTAAGTTTGCAGTATAAGTTACCATGGTGATGTGACTTACTTGACTTAATCCTCTTTACCCTGTTGAGGGGCGTAGGGCGTCCACCAGAGCTCTCCATCTCACTCTCTTCTGGGCCTTTGCTTCTCGCCAGCTCACTCCGATGCTCTTCAGGTCTTGGAGTGTGGAACATCTCCAGGTGTTTCTCGGCCTAAGAGCTTTAGTCTAGTGATGTTGTTTGAGTCCTTCCTCAGGGTATGCCCTATCCAGTTCCACTTTCTCCTTTTGATGGTGGTAGCTATGCTTTCCTGGTTTGTTATCCTCCACAGCTTCTCATTTGTGGTTTTGATGGGTCACCACAGCTTGAGGATGTACCGCAGGCATGTAGGGGTTTAGGCTCAACATACTTTGCTAACCCATTAATCTCGCTTCGTAGTACACCCCTCCGGTTATCTGGACGATGTTAGGCTCAGTGAAGCCAGTTAACTAAAAGATATCCTGGATATGTTGGACTTGCTTCGCAGTACGAGCCCCAGAAGTTGATACAACTTATAACAGCCAACTCCAACTCAGTCGAGTCTTAACATAACAAGGAGAAAAGGCTGAAAGTCTCTGATGGAACATCTCTGATATGTAACATAATGTTTCAGAAATTTACTACATTTTAAGCTTCATTTTATGACTTAAGTCGACCCAAGCTCGTGACCCACGGTCCACCTTTGGACCTTGACCCTCCAGTTGGCACCCATTGTTTTCAGAGATGTGGCTCCAGCTGTAATTACCAACCATTTATCCCACTTTGTGTTAATCAACAGTGAAACGACAACGCACACGGCTCACGCTCTGCTCCGACACCGACACACCGAGAGCCCTCTGAAGGCTTAATGCATTAGATTATAACGTAACCCCACCCACCCACCCACCACCCCCGACTCCTTTCATTTCAAGTGAAGCTGTCTGAAGACGAGGACAGGACAAAGACCGTGCGGGTGCAGAAAGAGTAGCAGGCGGGACAGGAGCTGCCATGTAATCTAATTCCTCTCCTCTTTGTCTTCATTCATTCGCTGTCATGACAGATTACGCTTAAATGGGAGGAAAAGAGAGCAGGATGATAAATGAGAGAGAAAAAAGAGGAGGGATGAAGAGGAAGAGAGAGGTAGACAGCACAATTAAGTTACAGTCTGGTCGGCAGTGAGAGAAGAACAGAGTGGCGTTTGTGTTCGATCCTCCTCATGAATTTGATGTCATGATTCATTGTCTCTAACCTTGCTGTGAAATGCGTGACGGGTCCTAATGAAGTGAGTGCTGGATGTGTGTGTGTGTGTGTGTGTGTGTGTGTGTGTGTGTGTGTGCTACAGTATGTACGCTGTATCAGTGCTGCTTTACTGGTTGGACTCAGGGTCAAGCAGGATGGCCTTTTAATTATTACAATGATGTGGATATCAATAGAAACAGTTCTTAAGAGTTTATAAGTATCCATATGTACCTTTTGGGATGTCCCAAAATGTTCTTAAATTCAATGATGACAAAACCGAACCGTCCACCAAATTCTGTCAGGTCTTTTGGAGCAAACCTTGCTGATCTGTCGATGAACATTACACAGTCTGCTAGGTTTTGAGAATCAAGTCAAAAATGTTGTGAAGTTGTGTCTCTAGAAAGATGAGAACTCCCGCAACACTTGTAGTATGAGGAACAACTTAATTAGTTGACCTACACGTTTCTGCTTGTGGCCTTCATCGGGGTCATCATAAAACACATTACAAACACCATTTAAATAAGTTTGGTATGGAAAAAGGTAAAAAAAGTTAAAAAAATATAAAAGACAACCAATCATGTATAAATAGACACATATCAGCCAATGGGACATCTACAAAGATGGGTTGGATATATGGTCATGTGGTTGTGGAAGTTGTGTTTCTACCAGTTGAAGATCATCTCAAAAATCAGGTCATTTTTATCTTTTGCTGATCTTCAAAAAAACTATTCGTGCTTTTATATTTTCTCGACTCGACTATTGCAAAGCACCTTATTCAGGTATCAGCCAGGGCTCCCTTCACCGTCTCCAGCTGGTCCAAAATGCCGCTGCTCGTCTCATTACTGGGACAAATAAGTATGAGCACATCACCCCCGTGCTTGCCTCCCTACACTGGCTCCCAGTTAGCCTTCGTATTGATTTTAAAATTTTATTACTTACCTTTAAGGCGTTAAACGTCCTTGCTCCCAGTTACATATCTGCACTACTGAACTGGTATGTGCCCCCTCGACCCTTAAGATCCGCAGATGGAGCCCTGTTGGTCATTCCCAGATCACAGCTTGTGACAAAGGGTGGTCGGGCTTTTGCTGCCAGAGCCTCCGACTCTGTGGAACTCCTTGCCCACTGACTCTCTAGGTCTCTTTAGCTTCTTTTAAAACTCGTTTTAAGACTTTTTTCTTTGTGACAGCTTTTGGAAATGTTTGATATGTTTTAATTACTGTTTTTACACCTATTAATTGATGTAATTTTATCTTATTTTGTGCATTCTATTGTCCTATCATTACTATTATTTGGCATCTTCTATTGTACTTCTGCCTTTACCTCTTTGTTCCTCTTTGCTTATTTTATCTGCTTTGTTGGTTTTATTTTCCTTTGTAAAGCACTTTGTAACATTGTTAAGAAAAGTGCTATATAAATAAAATGTATTATTATCATTATTATCATATGTACCTAATAATTATACTTATATAATGTTTTTTAAGATTTTTAGCCATATTAGCTGCAAGGCTTTACGGATGGAAATGTTTAGTCAGTCAACTGTTGACAACTTCACAGTTTTTCAAGCCTGTTTTAAAACAACAGAAGCATAAATGAGCATAGAAATCGTTGTTTTCTTGCTGTAATCGTTCCTCCTTGTTCATACTGGCAATTAGAAGATCCCTTCATAATGCACTTACAATGTAAGTGATGGGGGGACAAAATCCAGAGCCCTCGTTTTGAACAAAAATGCATTTTATGTGAGGATAACATGAGGCTTCAGCAGTCTGACTGAGTCGAATAAAGTGGATATCTTCCACTGTAACATTCTTTTTATTCAAAAATTCCCTCTTTGTGTCTCAGCGGACAGTTTGTCTGTTCAGCTGCAGTGGAAGGATCAGAACAAAAAGAGGGAATTTGGCACTAAAAAGACTGTAACGTTGAAAGATATCTACTCGATTTGACTCATTTAGACAATTTGGAAGCTTCATATTAGCTTCAGATAATTTTTTTTTACATTTCTGCACAGAACAAAGACTGGATTTTACCCCCCATTACTCACATTGAAATGAAGGAATCTCTTAATGGTTATTGCAGCAAGAAAAACATGCATAAATGTTCATTTGGGCTCCTGGCTGTTGTTTTAAGACACACTTGAAAAATTGTGAACCCGTCCTTTAACAACTGAATTCATTTTTAACTTTTCATTCCATATTTTTTTCTGCCTTTTCCCTTTTTTCTTTGCAGGATTCATCACCAGTTGTTCATGATTATACACATTGAATTTGAGATTTTCTTTTTTGTTTTGGGGAGGATTTTGT
Organism: Thunnus maccoyii; assembly: GCF_910596095.1. Taxonomy (NCBI): domain Eukaryota; kingdom Metazoa; phylum Chordata; class Actinopteri; order Scombriformes; family Scombridae; genus Thunnus; species Thunnus maccoyii. The sequence goes on along the minus strand of NC_056551.1, from coordinate 25,811,285 downwards.
TTAATCCCCTTAATAACGGCCTCCTTCCTCCCTTGCACATATCTATTCAGTTTTACTATCGAGCGTGAAAGTTCATTGTTGACTTTGGAAAACGCAAAATAAATGATGATTTGACTAAATAATCCTAACACAATGATGGAACTCATGATGGAGTTTACACAGTTCATGAACAAAAAAAATCGAGGATACGCACTGAACTCCCCCTTTTTTCCTTCTCCTTCTATTGAAACAGACAGATGGTAGAACTTCAAAATCGATAAACAAAATAACCTGGAAAGTCTGCTCGACCTGAAACGTCTGTGTATTAAATAATCTTTTCTGCATTAGTCACGCTGTGCAGACTTTCCAGTTTGTGGAGTTTGCACAGTTGCCATGGCGATAGCTCACCTGTAAGAGAGTCCCATTGGCGTCTGGTGGTCCCCAGTGATCGTTCCCCCTGTTTTAACCTTTTTATTATATTTCTTTTACCCTGACGTGCAAAATACAAACAACCACAGTTACATAATTCTAGAGGTCTGTGTTGCATAAGTGGATCAAAATGAAAATTAAGCCCTTAAACTGTCAATTTCTTCTTTCCGCAGGCCTACTTTCGCCAAGGGGTTGCCCTGCAGTACCTGGGTCGTCATGCCGACGCCCTGGCAGCATTCGCCTCCGGCCTCGCCCAGGACCCCAAGAGTCTCCAGCTGCTTGTAGGCATGGTGGAGGCTGCCATGAAATCACCCCTCAGAGGTGCTGTACAGTAGGCTCGTCTGACAGCAACACATGCTGTCTGTCGGTTTTTTTTCATCTTTCTTTCATCTTTCCGTTCGCATATTTTACAAGAACGTGAGGCTGATTTCAACAGACAGAAGCAGTCGATCAAGCAACAGATGATGACTCTGTGTTTGAAAGTTGTAGGAGGAAGGAGAGTGAGATGTACAGTAGGAGGTGGGCGTTGAGGGGGGGGAGGAACTGTCAAGTCACCACTTTTCTTTTGTTCTTTTATTTAATAACCCTCCCCTGGAACCGAGATGAAAAAAAATAATAATAAAAAAGACGCCTCTGATGATTCAGTGAGAGAAATATTGAAATGTAGAACATAAATAAAACAAGCCAGTCAGATGAAATAGAAAGAGAAGCTCATAGAAGTTGAAATTGAACACAGTGAGCTTGAGATTGGGCTTCATCATCATCATCAGCAGCAGCAGCAGCATCCACTTGCTTCACTTGCTGACTTAATCTCAGTAGCACCTGTATAGTACCTGTATGTCAGGTACAAACACAGTGTCATAGAGGGAAGTCCAGATAAACTACGGGACATCTACCGCCAAGCAAACGCTGATGTCTGGTGTCTGAGACGATGTTCATCCACATCTACAGGTTCAGACAGAGAGTGCGGAGAGGCAGGTTACTGTATTAGTGCTGTTTACATCAGGATACGAGAGGAGTCTGGGTCACTCTCTGAGCTCAGGAAAGTCATAAAAGATAAGATCTACACAGAATATGCTTCTCTAATCACAGGATAGACTTCTTCTAGAGATGGAAGAACTTGACTCTCTTGATTTTTATTCTTGTTTTACAGCGATTTAACTTTTTCCTTGTTAAAAAGGTGATAATTTGTATAATTGTAATGCAAACGGTGAGGACATCTCTTTACCATCATGTTTGCAAATCTGCTACATGGGACTTCTTAGATGTAGAGCCAACAACTGATACCTATTTTGTTGCAAGTAAGTAACAAGAAGTTAAAGGGCAGACAGATGATAAGTTGTTCAGATTCATCAGATTTGAATAGTGGTGAAGATTTGGGTTTCGCTGGCAGAGCAAACGAGCCCTCGCTTGTCATTGCCTTCCAAAACTGTCATGGGCAACTAAAACTATGTTTTGGTTAAGGAAAAAAAAAATCATGGTTAAGAGAAATAGTCTTATTCGCTTTCTTACAAAGAGTTAGATGAGAAGCTCAATACCGCTCTCATGCCACAAAACACAGCGCCAGGCCGCTGTTCACGGAGAAATGGTTACAGCTCGTAACTCCCTGTAAAACTATAACATGTAATTAAGTATTTTATTTTTACATTTCTGTTATACAAATGAAATATAAGAGGAATATTTGTTTATTTATTAGTGTTTATATCATAGCTATATATAGCAGAATTTAACCAAAAGCACACATATGAAATGAAGTTATTGAAACATGTGGTTTGTGAGAACTCTTTAGCTGCAGTCTCAGTGTTGCACAATTATTTAAAGACCATTTCTGTGAAGTTGATCTAATACAGGGTTGCTCACACTTTTTTGGCTTGCAAGCTACTTTTAAAATGACTGTGTCAACATGATCTAGCAACCAAAAACACTCAATCCCATTGCTGAAAATATATAAAAAAAATATACCTTGTATTACTGCATGAACCCTCCACAGCACAATACATTTCAATAGATTTAGGGTCTCTACCTTGTTCTGATGATTTGCACTGAATGGAGTCAGCCAGGGTTGCATAATCCGAATAATAGCTGCTGGTAGCTAGTCTCAAGCATACCTCCAAATGATCATCAGTCATGGTGGAACGGTATTTATGACTTCATCATCTTCATGTGGGAAAAGGCTGAGTCACATAAATAAGTCGAGCCAAAAAATGCAGTCAATGAGGTAGCACATTTCCTCATGTTTGGATACTTTTCCTCCGTGAGTAAGTTCCAAAAACTGTTCAGCATGGGCCCGAGACTTCAACTGAATGTCAGCCTGCAGTGACAAGATCTCATCCTCCACCGCAGATGAGTTCATGTGAAACAGTGTAGTCATTTTTTGAGCCTCGTGTCTTCTTCAAATGGAAAACACATGAATGTAGCGATCGACTAAAGTAAAGCAGAGTCTTGAAACCGTTTGTCAATGTCTAACCGGACATTTTCAATCTGCTCTGAGGAGCGTGCGCTGTCAAGTTGTGCATATTCCTTCCTCTTGCTTCTCCGTCTCAGATGTGATGTTTTGGAAGTTCACCAAAATCTTGGCGCTGCAGCTTTGAAGACAGCTGTTGTAGTTTTCATTTGAAAGCATTAACTGAGCTGATCATGTCGGTCATACTTTTGTCTTTTCCTTGCAGCTCTTAAATTAAAGCTCATTCAACATGTTGGTCAGATCTGTTAAAAAAATGCCAAATCTAGCAGCCACTGATCGTCATCAAGTTGTTTGTGTTCTGCATGTTTAGTGCCAAGGAGAAACTCCCTTATCTACGGTTGGAGCTCATGAAATCTGCAAGAATTTGCCCCTATTCAGCCATCTGATGTCGGTGTGTAGCAAGAGGTCAGTGTGGTTGCAGTCAGTCTCCTCCAGATATGCACGAAACAGCCCTCTTTGAAGAGATCCTGCCTGAATACAACAGGCAATTCTCACTGACACGTCCGTGACCTCTTTGATGTTCAGCATTTTCACGCATAGTGCTTGTTGATGTGTTATGCAGTGATAGTTAAGGAAGTCAGAAGAGCGAGCCCACCATCGCAGGCGCACCATCAGTGGTGATTGACGCCAAGGTAGACATTGGGAGCAGGGTTTTGTTAACAGAGTTTTTGAATGTCTGAATAATGTTCTCACTCCGAGTGTTTTCTTTCATCGGTAACATTGTTAATAGTTCTTCCTTTGCTTTCATGTCTTTGAACACCGTCCTGACGAAAATGCACAATTGCTTAGGTCCATGGACTCATTGCTGCCTGAAATCATCAGTGTAACTGTGCTTCTGGATAACTGAACAGCTTTGATAGCGGATACTATTTCAGGTCTGTTTTTTAAATCCTGAAACGAGTCTGCTGCCTCAACGAAGGCCTCTTTTACCATTGGTCCATCTTGGAAGGACTTCTTACGTTGAATGATGGTACGACTTAACCAGAATGATGCTTCAGTGGCTGCCTTTGCTTTTGAATACAGCCTCATCTTTCACTTTCTCAACTCGCTTTTGGCAGGGAAGTCGCTGTCATAGATTTCACGAAAGGTTCGAAAGTGCCTTTCCATATTTCCTTTCTTTAGAATAGCGATGCTAGTTTGGCAAATCAGGCAAACTCACTTTGAATGGGATATGTGACAAAAAAGTCTTCCTCCCATTCTGCATGGAAGTGGTAAGTTTTCGGCGTCTCACTTGGTTCGGTGCTCATTTTTATATCATTCTTTTGCTTTTACATATTAATTTCAATTGGTTGGCTTGGTTGCTGTGAAGGAATGAGGTTAGCTTACTAGAGTTTTCTGTCTATTAGCTTTGAGAGACTTTAACAAGTTAGCTGTTATTGTAACCTAATGTACCAAAGTTCTCAACAGCAGCAGACTGGCCGCTCTTTATGTCAATCAAGTGGGAGATGTCATAGAGAGGAGAGACGAAAATATGAAAAAGCTGATATTAAAAGAATGGCATGAAATCTACCAGCATGGCCTCTGCAATCAACTGGTCAATTGCAATCGATGTATTGGGAACCCCTGACCCAATAGTTCCTGTTCTCTTCAAAACCGTAAAGATTATTTGAAGTTGGTCTCCAAGTGTTGAGGACATCAGGATCTAGGTTAAGTTTTTAGACAGTGGTTTAATTAGTGCAGACATTGCATCGCCAGAGGAAAGAGAGATATCAATAATAGTGGGCAGAGTGGATCCTAATAAGAATATAGTAAGAAGTATAGTAAGAAACTTAATGAGTTTGGCGAGAGTCACAGAGTGAGGAAGCTTGTTAAGCAGCTTGTATGTATTTACTTTATGCGTCATGTTGAGAGATGTTTGATTCACATTTTTGAGGAGAACCAGAGTTCTCATTAAGGTTTACTGCTAATCTTATTTATGATTTGGTTAAAATCCAGAGTTAAGAATCTTAAAAACACTCTACTGTAAAGGCGCTCTATTGGTTTTGCTGCCATGTTTATTAGCACAAATTAGCTTCTCGTGGAGCTCATGATGAAATATTTACAAGGTAGATTTTTGTGTCATTGATCTATCCGCCCCACAGATCAGAGTGCACTTTTATGTGCAGGTCTCAACTGCATAAGACGATGAAGGAAGAGTGCATACAATCGAGAATGGTTTGCAGGCTAGCATTGGCACAGGATTATGTTTTTGCCCTTCGGCAGTATCAGAATGAGAGCAGGGCTTCTTGGGAATAGCCTCCTGCTTGGCAAGCTACAGCAAATGTTTATGCACATTGAATTTTCCATCTCCTCTCACACTGGAGAGCATATCTGAGTATTCACAATTTTTCCCTTTGAGGTAGAACATTTGGATCCAAATGGAGCGTATTGAGTACAAAGTCAGTGACCAAATGAGAACTGCTTTTGCTTTTTGGGTTTTTTTTTTTGTTTTTTTCGGAGTAAGGCTTTTACAAAACACACAGAAGCTGTCAAGTTTCAGAAGTGCTGCAATAAGAATGCAGCAGGTGGAAAGGAAAGCACTCAGAGCGTGTTGTGATCAGTGGCAGCAGCTCTGACATACAGCAGTGGTAGGCAAATTGTGGCACGTGGGCCAAATTTGGCCCCACAACAAAAATATTTGGCCCCATAACGAAAGCTTTTCTATCTTTTCAATAATCTCTTACATTATTCTTCATAATTCTACAGTAGATAATGATGTAAACATGTAAATTCCAATAAATTTGACCTGTTAACCTCTTATAAACCTATAAACAAGATACATAACACAGGTACACAACATAATGTGGCAGTAACAGCACTTTGCTTCAACCACGAATGAAGTAGGCCACTGCTTAATGAGTGAGGATAAGCTATCAATTACGTTTATAGTCTATATTCATGTTTGAGTCATTTTTTGTCAAATCAGTATCAACATAAGAAGCTGTCTCTCTGTTTGCCGTCACTACTAATAGAAATCTGCCCTCAGATACAACCCTAAAACTGTTTTATGAATCCATTTTATTCTTGAATGAATTAAAAGAAATAAGCAAACAAAACATATTGGGTTGTGTTTTCACCGTGTCTGTAAACCATCACAGCCTGATTGCTGACCCCTGACATAAAGTATGTAAGAGAGTCCTTTCTGAGCTACTATAAAGTGCTCCTGTGCGGATCTGATGTAATCCAGGCTCTTAGCTAAGAGGCCTCGTATCAAGTGTTACCGGGAGTTGCAACGCCTGAGTAAACTGTTGGTAGGACAACATGTTTGCTGGTGTTTTAAACAGGATGACGTATTGTCGGGCAGAAGCTGAGCAAGTTGGTAGAAAGTGGAAACAATTCGTCCTTTGCTTATAAAGGGATATTTACAAAGCCTGAGGGGTGCAAAGTTTTGCATCACTGTGATGTTTTTACAGTTTAGCAGGGTATTTACGAAGACTACAGATGTAAATCAGTCCAGCCGCGTTTCATCTTCATTTGCATAAAGGCTGTTTTCATGCGTATTGTGCATGTCTGCAAAGGAACGAAGTGTAAAAGAAAGTATTTTCTGCTGCTAAACTTGGAATATTGGTTGAAGAGAAGAAACTTTTGGAGCTGCAAATGTGTATTCATCCTGCAAGAAGAAGGAAATACGTGAGGAAATGTTATTCAAATACATTTAGTTTAATATGAAGATCATTGATTGAGTCATGAAAACTACATTTTTGCTGCTTAGTCTCTCTCTCTACCTCTCTCTGTGTCTGATAAAACAGGACCACAGATTTTTACACCTGCTGTTCCTAAACGTTAAATATCAGACACAATTTCCACACAGTCACAGTGATAAATCATGTCAGTTGTATAACTTTACATTCCCTCCAGGAACGTCTTAAAATACACTCACCAGCTCTTTATTAGGTACACCTGTGTAATCTAACGCAATCCAATACAACAGCTCTGCTGTAAATTCTACTTTTACAAAGCCTCTACATTTTCAGTTTTTGTTGACATTATTAGAAAGGTGATAATTCTACTTTATGTTTATGAATGAGGTCGTAGTGGGTGGTGGTGGTGTACTGGATATTTTCCATTTCCAATGGAGTGGACAGAATATTAGGAACACAAAGAACACAGCTTTTATTTGTGTTGTATTTCTTCTTTATTTTACCTGCACAAATCCCTCCTCATGCACTCTTTTAGCAAACAAGGAAAAATGCAATTTGAGTGTTTAGCGATCAAAGAAGGGCCACAAAATCTTAGTAAATATCCCACAGTTTCTTTTCCCTTATCACCCCCCTCCCATGGGGGGTGGTGCTGTGTCTTCCTCAAGCTCGGGTCCTCTACCAGAGGCCTGGGAGTTTGAGGGTTCTGCGCAGTATCTTAGCTGTTCCTAGGACTGTGCTCATCTGGACAGAGACCAGAAGAGCACTGGGTCACAGCCCCCAGTGCTCCAATTACCACTGGCACCGCTGTTGCCTTCACTCCCCACATCTTTTCTAGCTCCTCTTTCAGCCCTTGGTATTTTTCAAGCTTCTCTTGTTCCTTCTTCTTGATGTTGCTGTCGCTTGGGATTGCTATGTCTGTCACCACTGCCTTCTTCTGTTGTTTGTCAATCAACACGATGTCCCGTTGGTTAGCCATCACCAGTTTATCAGTCTGGATCTGGAAGTCCCACAGGATCTTGGCTTGGTCATTCTCAACCACCTTAGGAGGTGTCTTCCATTGTGACCTTGGGACTTCCAGCCCATACTCAGTGCAGATGTTCCTGAACACTATGCCAGCCGCTTGGTTATGGCGTTCCATGAATACTGTTCCTGCCTGCATCTTACACCCTGTTATTATGTGCTGAACTGTCTCAGGAGCATCTTTGCACAGCCTGCACCTGGGGTCCTGTCTGGCGTGGTAGATATATATATATAGTTGCCTTACAACCAATTCAAAAAAGCTTTTCACTATGTCACAGATGGTGGTTTTATTTGAGTGAAATCAGCAACTTTTTGAAGTTGTTGAACCTCCAGCAACTCCAAAAAGTTGCTGACCAGCATATACAGTTTATGTACAGTACCAGTCACACTTTATCATTCAAGTGAATGGGAAGGTGTATCCAAACTTTTTGACTGGTACTGTAAATAGTTGATATTATTGCCAAAAAAACAGAAAATCTACAGAATAAATGTACTCCCTGAGATCTTCCCTTTTTTATCCATAAGTTAAGTAATAGACTCAGTGAATATTGAATCTTTTTAATAATGTAGAGAAAGAAGACAGAATGCTTTCAGTGGATCATCTTAATTGTAAAAATGATGTAAAAATTAAAAACCCATACTTGGGTTTAAGTGTTCTGCTACGAACAGCATGTTGTTGCAAAATACAGTCAAATATGAACTGTGTTTTGTGTACGTGTCAAACTGTTTTGCTTCAACTCATATTCCACAAAGATTCCAAGTTCTTTCAGTACAAAGCAGAACTACAGCAGAAGAGACGGTATGTGAGGTCACAGCTCTGCTCTCTCTCTCTGCTCTACATCACTGAAACACCCTCAGGACCAAACATTAGCTCTAATTCTCTCTCCAATCACCCAGAAATGATTTACTGAAGGTTCAACAACTGCGTGCTCCTCCTCCATACCAACAGGCCTTCCTAGAAGAAGTATTATAAATGTTGCATGTTTTGAAAATGTTATAAGGCGATCAAGCAGAATTTTTTGTCTGCTGCAGCAACGTATCTGCTCTGTCATTCACTTGTTCTGTGTTTAATTTATATTTTAAATTCTTTCATTTCATGATGGCACCCTCTGGTTTTACATTATTTTTATTAAATACAGGTCCATCATCTGCTTACGTAGCTGGAGTCCTTATTTCAACACAGCAAATCAAATCTTTCCATGAAGCGATAACGTGTCGTTCTATCATCGGCAGAGCAGACGGTCACACTGAGCCTGATTGCATCCGGCTACACAACACAAGAGCCACAGACTCTGAACAACAACTCACATTAGCTTCCACATTAGTCTCCTTCTTATCTAACTTACAAACATGAACACACATCTTGTCCTGCAGCTTAGCTTGTTGAAGGACTTTAATTTATTCATTTTAATCTTCTGCTTTTATATTGTTTTCTGGATGTTTTTAACAGCTTTATTATGGAATATTCAGTAGTTTCTGGTTTTATTGTGTTGGTATTTATTTCCTACGTTTTGGTAGTTGTATTTTATTTGTTTACACATTATAACATACTATTACTAATACTATTAATACTATTATTATAATGTAAAATACTACAAAATCTTTTTATTATTATTTGATGTGTATACAGAGACATTCAGATATTATAAAAACACACTTTTACCTACTCAGCTCTACATGAATTTTAAGTAAACAAAAGCTTGTGCAGGGGGGGTAGGAAGCTAAAGGCTTATATAAAGAGCTCTCCAAAAAAAACTGAACACAAGATAAACAGAATCGCATAAATAAATATAATGAGGCATAGAAAGGCTACTACAAAATAAGTAATCAGTGTTGCTTGATTAGGATGGGAGAGCTATAATTTCCATGTTTTTAAAGATGAATAAATTGAACCCTTGAACTCCACCTCGCTCTGGTTTCCTTGATGATCACTTTGTTCAAAAAAATCAGATATGTTAGAGTTTGTGCATCCACTGCCTCCTTTAATCATACGACCACAAGCTGATGTCTGCAGGTAATGTTCAGTTGCTTTTCACGCTCTTGTTTGAGCGATCGGAGAGTTTCACAACAACCTCAGTGTGTCTCTGTTCGCTCCACCGTGCCAGAGCAAAGGATTCTTCACAGCCAGCGCCACTCCTCATGCAAACCAAGCATTTTTACAGTAATCTGAATATAAACTGTCACCTCTAAACTGCGTGTTAATCTCAGCAGAAAGATTCATTATAAAAATGCTGACTCATCAACTTTTTTTTTTCCTTTCATGACAAGATGAAATCATGTGGCATGATGAAATCATTTTGCCTTCACTGACAAAATCATGCAGAAAATATTATTTGAATATTAAACAATGTAATTTGTATTAGGAAATTAGCAAGGGAAATGCATGCTTATTGCTGCAGGCATGTTTTATTATTTTGAGAGACAGATTGGAATTTTGACACTGTCAGCATTGGATAAATGCTAGATGTGAATTTATGCAGCTTCTACATGAACAATTAAGATGGGAGATGCCTAAATTTTGCAAATGTCCTCTACATGCAGCGGTGCTGCTCTTTCCAATACACTTGACTGACAGGGGACTGTTTTTAAAATAGGTCAAAACACAATATTTATATTGTATTTTGCATGATTTACAGTTCAAAAATCTCCTTATTTAACTCATAGCACTTTATGCAGCCCCTTGGTTCAGCCTCTGTCTGAAACAGGCAGTTTTTGCTCCTGTCTCTTTAAGGCCCACTCTGTTCTGATTGGTCAGCCCCTGAAAGCTGCACCTCGGACAGGGGCTACGTAAACAAACAATAGTAGTTGAATTTTACTTCTTTTCCTCCTTTTTTACTCACTATCCAACTCTAAACTTCTCAAATACATCCGTACATGTTGGAGCCGGAAACTGATCAGAAATATGAGAGTGGACAACGTAAACAACACATGGAAACACCTTAGCAACAACCTTAGCAACAAAGTCTAAGGAACAAACTAGGTAGAAAAAACGCAAATGAAATGTTTAGAGCAGGTTGAAGCCCTGGCTTTTGACTTGTTATTCTATATTATATACCTATATACATATAATATTTATGACGTGTGTTATAAACCATTAATTGAGTGGACTTAGTAATCTTTTGTGCGTGTTTGCTTACACCTTCACAGACACACTTGAGCCCACCTACCAGCAGCTGCAGAAGATGAAGCTGGACAAGAGCCCATTCGTGGTCGTGTCCGTCATCGGTCAGGAGCTGCTGACCCACAGTTTCCACGGAGCGTCAGTCGTGGTGCTGGAGGCGGGGCTGAAGATCGGCACATGCTCGCTGAAGCTGCGCGGATCCGTCTTCTCGGCCCTGAGCTCCGCCTACTGGTCTCTAGGCAACACGGAGAAGAGTATGGCCTACATGCAGCAGGACCTGGAGGTGACCAAGACTTTAGGTATGGAAGAGGAGAGAATTATGGAGTGCAGAGTGTGAACAGATGGTGAGCAAAATGGTTTGAATTTCATGTACATCTCTGTTCTTCGCTTCATCTATAGGTGACCAATCAGGTGAATGTCGTGCTCATGGAAACCTGGGCTCTGCTCTCTTCTCCAAGGGCAACTACAGAGAAGCGCTGGCCAATCACAGAAACCAGCTAGTGCTGGCGATGAAGCTCAAGGACAGAGAAGTATGTTTGCATGCATGTGTGTGCTTCTGTTAGTGTTGAAAAGGGAGAATGTGCTCATGTATATTCATTGGATGACTCATGTTGTATAGATCTGCATTCACTCTTGGCTCAAGGTGCAGTACCCTCTGCCTGCGTAGGTCTCGGCTTGAGTGTTTTTTCTTCCAAAGTTGTTGAGTTTGTAAGAACAAAAACGAACTGCATATATTAGAAGTTAATATCAAAGTGTATTTAATTGATATTTGTCAGAATAACAACATATTTAATGTACCTACAGAGAATTATCAGTGACTCTGCAGCTCCTCTCGGCTTTATGGAGCTTTATAGTGAGTTTCAGCTCATTGTTTATCTGTCCGGCTGCAATTTTACTGTTTTGGTTCACTCTCAGCGCTCTCATAGCGTTGTTTTGGGCCACAGCAGGCAGCTGTTTTCATAGAAAAAGCTCTAAAAAAGCCACTGTACACTACCTGCTCAGCACCAAACAGCAATCAGACACAGTTAGCTGTAGACTAGCTGGTGAACATAGTGGAGCCTTTAGCAGCTAAAGAGCCAGATATTTCCCTCAGGAGTTGGTAGAGAGCAAAAACAGAGCTAAAAGAGAGTGAATATTGGACTGACATTCACCAGGTGGACAAGCAACTGTTTGCTAACAAGTTCAACATATCAAAAATCACTCAGTGTTAGTCTTGGAGCCGAGGAGAGCTGCAGGTGAGCCAACTGTCAATCACAGCTGTCAATCAACGCCCACACAGCAGACACCAAAGCTACTATAAGTCTTCAGATCTTATTAACGGAGCAATAATTTTCCAGGACACTTATTAGAGGGCCTGAATTTAGAGATTTAGATCATAATGACTCGTTGAAAACAATGATTGAATTAGTATTTCTAGAGAGAAGTTGAGGCTTTTTGAATGGGAGTCAGTTGCAGCCGGTATCTAACGGTAGTGTTGCACTTTAAGGTTCTTCCTCAAATCAAGATGCCGCTTGGCAATAACAGCCTGATTTTAGTGCAACACAGTCAGAATGTGAAAGATAAACAAGTTAACAGTTGATATTTGCAGCCAACCTCACAGCAAGGAGGGAACATTACCAAACTGAAAGCACAGAGCAGACTGAGAGTCAGCTCAGCAGGAGGATAGTTGCATAGCACATGTACAATATTGATTTTTTGTTTAGGAAACTTGATATGTGTAATTCTCAGAGTCGTACCTGTTAGTCTACAATATATATATGTATGATAGGACAATGTCATCAGTTCATGACTGTGAATCTCTAGATTTCCAAGATTACGTGATCATTCGAACCCAAATGAATACAGAGAATAAACTTTTTCTTTTTTTTTTTTATTTGGAACTTTTCCATCTTCTTCTCCTAAACTTCTCTCTCACTCTTTTTCTCGGAAGCAGTTTTCTTTGCTTCGGGCCACAGATGAACTCATTGTCTTTCCTCTGAAACACTTTGGACAGTTGTGAAAACCGTAGTTAATTAGATCGCTGTTACAGATTAGACTTTGGCCCCTTTATGTCTCAAAACACAAAGTAAAGCTGTCAGGTTGTTTGTGTGTGTTTACCTTTTTTTTTAACTACTCCCATATGCTTGTGAGCATGTGTGTGTGTGTGTGTGTGTGTTAAATCTCCCAGAATGCAGTGTGAATATACAACATTGTGTCATGACAGATCCAATCATGTCTCACTGGGTTTAATGTTTTATTTCATCTCATGATTTTGCGCCTGTGGCACGATTTGTGGAATATTTAACGGTCTCTTTAATATTGTAGGAGAAATTTAAACAACCTTGTGTGTTAATCAGCGGTGTTTCGTGTCGCTATTCTTCGATCTTGTTTGCTTTCTCTGTTGTATGTGCATATGTGCAAATAGTTTCATGTGTGCCAAAGTAAGAATTTGTACATAAATATCTGTGACTACCAGAATATGTCACTGTTGGTAGTAAGATTAACGGCTGCCGGTGTTGACTGATCGTCTGTCTGGTCCGTAACACACTTCCTGTCTTGTCTTTTGGATACTTTTTATCTCTAGTCTTTTATCGCTAATCTTCATTTTACTATTTTGTTGTGGTGTCTTCACAATCAACCTGTCCGGGTTTTTTCCTGATAATATTTTTTCTTGTGCACTCGGAGGATCAAACTAGATGAGTTCTGTTCGGTTTTATTTGGCTTTATTTTGATTCCATTTGTTGTGTGTTGCTATTATATTGATTAATAATTAGTTTGTATACTTCATTAGGTGTTGATTATTAGTATTTTTCCCATTTTTCTGTCAGGTTTAAGTAGTTTAAGACATGCTTGTGATCAGGGTTTGGAAATATGGATAAAATCTTACATAACAGCATATTTAATTGTATACAGTATGCAAAATACAGACTTTCTAAGTAACTAAGAAAAACACACATTTATCCTGTATGCTGGTAAGTTTAATACTATGAGGATGTTTTTATCTCCTCTATGGATCCACTTTTGCAAACTTGTACCTGCAAAACTGAGCATCAGAACTAACCAATCACCTGCAACTATCTCTAAACTAAATCCCAGCTCAGCCCATAATGTCCATAACAGGTACTGTAGAGGTGCACAACTTCCTGAGGAAATAAATAAATGATCAAACTAAATAAATAGCAATGCAGAGGCAAAAGCACCCTCCATGTTTTCAGTTGATTGTGTTTCCTCCTGCTCACAGTAATGTGTGTTGGCAGAGGTTTCACACTCACACTCAAATCCTGCGTAATTTACGCACAGCTGGCGAGGCCTCAATTCCTTCATTAATTATTGAAATCTTCCAACGTTGCACCAGGATTTAACTGTCCTCTCTGAGCTTCCACACACAGCTGAGCAGTTCCAAAAGATTCACAGTTTATACAGTCAGATCATTTGAAGACTAAATTTTGAAACCCCAGTTCTGCTACTTGTTTGATAAAATGACTGTTTAAAAGAATTTTTATTTTTTTTACCATCGGATACATCAGGACTGATATTTTGCAGATGAAATCAGTTTATTTGACTTTAAAGTGAAGGTCCTAAGCATGCAAATACATTTTACAACATGGACTAATAGCAGCTGAAGTTTTGGATGAAAACATGACAGAGAGGAAGGTTTCTGACAGAAAATGTTACAACTAAAGAGAATCAACTTGAAATTGACCTCAGAAGAGCGTTGGTGGTGTTATGGATACAGACGTAACCAGGTTACGATGACACAAGGAGGCCTACTTGCATTGTCATGCTGGTAAATTTTTAAGGGAGTTGTAGTTTTTTGCATTCTGACAAATTAACGGTTGTTTGTTAAAGTCACAAAATGTTTGAATTACTGAAAGCAGGTGATGAAGTGGAGCCAATTTGTCTTAGAATATGTACAATAAGCTCCAGGAAGATGTTTCTTTGTTTCATAATGACATAAAGACACAAGAAACGCTGAATGAGAGACTTGCTTTGAGTTACAGAATCTAGTGGAACAGAGGCCGGACAGGAAGTGACATCATGTCTCTCTGTTAAGAGTCCGAGAGCTCCTGAGACTCCTGAGATCCTGGATTTCACACAATGATTTTATATCACATTGTGATACGTTATATTTATTGGAAATTCAATTGTGAAATAGTTAATAAATAGAACAACCAGGAAATTTTAAGAAGAATCTGGAATAAAATCCTGAAAAACTGCGGCGATTCATCACATTAATGTCTAATATCTAATTAATATCACCATAAAGACGTAATCAGTAGACGTGTTTCAGTCGGCACACACATATTTAGATTCCTGACTGTATGAAAAAACAGGACTCAACTTTATTTTAAGGATAGCTAACATTGTCAAGTCAAGTTAAATTTATTTCTATAGTGGCAAAGTTATCTCATGACACTTTTCACACACAGCAGGTCTAGACTGGACTATTTAATTTACAGAGACCCAACATTCCCCTATGAGCAGCACTTGGTGAAAGCGGCAAGAAAAACTCCCCTTTAACAGGAAGAAACCTCGAGCAGAACCAGAGAGAGATGCACAGCAACAACAATAATAACAACTATAATAATAATAGAAATGGCGTCTAGCAGAACCACAGCAGCAGGCGATCCACGACCATGATCCGTAGAAACTAATGTATGAAACAAATGAATGAACAGTATGGCAGTCCAGTTTTAAATACATAAATTAATATGAACTTTACTTTGAAGTTACCTCCTCTCTCCTTCAGAAATATAATCTTACATTCAATATCTTTTGATCAATATTTGTCATTAAAACATCAACTATGATGAAGCTGTTAATTTAACAAGAAGTTTCTCATGTACAGTTTTATTATAACTGTGCTACGGCTTCTATAATGTTCCTGAAGGCACCGCTGGACCCTCTAAACACATCACACACTCGATGTTACACTCACACACACTCAGACACTCAGACACACACACACACACAGTCACCTAATAACATGTGATTGCATCCTGGATCCGGAGAGGTCGATTGAACACCTGTCACCAAGACGAATGAGGCTTTGAGCGAGTTCATTTTACTGAAAGCTGTGAGCGTCTAACAGGAGTGTAGCGTGTCTGGGTGTATTTCTGTCCGTGCATCTTTACGTTTTTTTATATTTTAGGCTCTAAATTAAAGTGTCTCATTAGCTATGAGTCATGAATGCTGTTCACCTTGGAGCTCAGACGCTCAGGATCGAAACCAGACAGACTAGTTTTCTCTCTCTCTCTCTGAGCTTGTGTGTCGGGGAATAAACGCGCTGCAGACGGAGTCGAATATCTGTGTTGTTGACAGATGATTATTGAGCTTTTTTCCCCACAGGTGCGCGGCTTAAGGCGACTCAAACATGGCCATCGACCGAAATCCATATCTCCTACTGTGTGTTTGATTTGCTACACGGAACATGTGTTTGTTTGTTTCCAGACAGCGTGCCTCTAAACACAGACAGAGACTGCAGAGAGCTGATGTTTAACCTGCAGAGACGGACACAATAAAGACAATAAAGACAAATCCTTTACTGTATGATTCAGTCCAAAACAGCTGCTTTGCAATTAGTGCTGAGACAATTAGTCAGTTGGATGATAAAAAATGAATAAATTACTTCCTTTTTTGCAATAATGGTCACGTTTCCAGCATCCAGCAGGGCTCCATGTTACATATCTCTGTAGCAGCTGATAAAAACAGAGCACACGAGCATGAAAAAGAGAAAAAAATAATTAATTTAATAAAACACAGGTGACATCTGAGGTGAGACGCAGCAGTGAAAAGCAATGAGTTTTTATTTATACACCAACTTTTCCACCGCAAACAAACGTAAAAACATTTCTGCCAGCAACATTCCAGCTCTTTCCTCTCTATTTTTTTAATGCACATGTTTGAAAATGTGAATAAAAACAATTGGATGGGAACACATTTAATGATAACAGGTGCAGATTTACTATTGAAATTCAACAAAGACAAAATCAGCTTTTCATTATTAGTCATTGAGAATTGATTTTAATGGCTGAAATGACAGCTTTCATTGGCAGATTTGTCACATGTGGCTAACTAGCAGACGAAGCTATCCACAAGTTCTTTGAAAATATGCATATAATGGCTACATTCATGCTACTGTGCTAAACTGTAGATATATGCACATAGATACCACATTGCTTGATGGCACAGACTGTATAGTGGGCTGCATGTTTGTGTATAAGAGACATAATCGATACAAATTTATCTCTGATCTCATATAGCTTTAGTCAACGTTAAAGCTTATTCTTTGAGGGAGATCATCAGGGAGGTGCTCAGACACTGTGCATGTTACTGTATTCAGGTTTTCTATCAATAAATGGAATAATAATAAAATATAATAAATGGAAGCTACAAATTCACTTCACTCATAAATTCACTATAGAAAGTCCCTCTGCAAAAGATTAATAGCCACTTACGGTGCTTATAGTGATAATGGTGTATTAAATCCAACATGTTGGCGACAGTAGAGTGTTGTAAAATAACTACTCACCCATGAAATCATTCCTTAAGCCTCGGTTTTGGCATTTCTCTCTATGGAACGTCCAAATGCAGCACAAAACTCTGGTGTTCTGTACTGCAGAGAGCAGCCAGAAGACAATAAGGCGACAGCTGAGACACATCCACCAGCCCAGATGTGGCATTTATGTGCATATATATTAGGGATGAGCAGAGATAGCAGTATTTGTATTTGTATCTGTATTTGTTGAGGCAGCAAAATTATTTGTATTTGTATTTGTATTGGAACGAAAGTGCAAAGAGGCTTAAAAATCCTGTTTTTGTTTTTATTACACTTTTAATTTTAGAAAATTAAAGTGTTACAATAAGTGTTCATGCTTTGCATTTTTCATTTATTGCCTATTTTTTACAACCTAACTTTGTGGAAAGGAGAAGGGGAACAGCAGGTTATGGAAAAGTCCATTGGGAGCACTTTGCATGTGTCAGTAGTTCAGCTTTATCTCAACAAATAATTTTTAAAATATTTGTATGAAACAAATATTCGTATAAAACCCACTATTTGTGCTTTGCCGAATAATGTATTTGTATTCGGGCACACCCCTAATATATATAAAAACAACTGAGGCTAAAGTGTCTGCTAAAATGTTAGCATTATCACCAGTAGATGATCCATGTAGAGCTAGTTAGTCCCAGTATTGAAAAGGAATCAGTGTTTGTAACATTATCCCTGTTTGAATGCTTTGCTGACATACTTATGAGCATGAAGGATGTTAGATTTCTTCCTTATTGTTCATATTTGAGAAAAAGAAAGAAAAGGCTTTTAGGATGAGGATAAACCAGTGTTTGCTTAGTGTTAGCTTCCTCAAATCAAATAAAGAGCAGGCCAGAGATGCTAATGTGACTGTCAACAGCTAACATGAGAGCAGACAAACACACTGTTTGACAGATTCTTGGTCACTCAGAGTCAAAACCGACATGAGCCAAGTTAACTCAGGTCTGTCGCTTCTCCCCCCCTGACACAACAGCAGGAGAACTCATTTCTTCCTTTATCGCACGCTGAGGGTGAAAAGCTCACATTTTTTGGGTGATTGAGCTTTGCTTTTCGGAGGCTCCTGCATCTCTCCTGGCTAGTTTATCGAGCACAGCGGCACATGCGGGATGCATTACCACCACGAGTCTCCCTCCCTCTCTGTCTCCTATTTGTCTCTTCTTTTCTGCTCTCACGCGTTAAGAGATCTGCCTCTCTACACCTTTTTATACTCACAAGGTTTTCCTCTTTTCACCCTCACAGAATTAGATTTTCCTGCGTCGTTATTTGTAATGACGGGTTCTCTCTCTGTGCAAAAAATGACAAGGGTTGTCATCCTCTTTTTATAAATATATAAGTAGACATAAACAAAACACACGTGCAGCGTACCGGCTCACAGTCCCAGACACAACAAGATTGGATTTTTGGTGGGTTTTTTTCTCGTGCAGGGGAAACATCGTGTCCTTGAGGGAAATCAAACACTTGTCTGGACGGTCGACTGTACACACAGAGGCCTCCTCGCCATTTATTAAATCTCCCATTCCTGCCTAGAAGTCCGCCTCGGAGATGTGTCAACTGGATTTTATGTGTTTACGCTCATCACTTTGCTGGGAATTGGGGTTTCAGTGGATGTGTGCTGTCCTGCTTTCACACACACACACACACACACACACACACACAAATCTACAGCACACACAGAGACACACATGAACAGGAATGAAAAGAGCAGGGTGTGCTGCTCTTAATTAGAAGTGGTAAATTCCACAAAAGGTCACTTTGGCTGTTTTTCGGTGACAGTTTTTAGAACTCATTAAAGCCCCGAATTAAAGGAACGTGCATGTATTATCCATCCAAAGATAGCATTAAACTGATGATCATTTTCTTCTTCAGAGCCAAACTTCACATTGTTACTCTCAAAATAGGCTTTCTTCTTCTTCTGCTTCTGCTTCTTCTTCTTCTGCTGCTTCTGCTTCTTCTGCTTCTTCTGCTTCTGCTTCTGCTTCTGCTTCTGCTTCTTCTGCTTCTGCTTCTTCTGCTTCTGCTTCTTCTTCTGCTTCTGCTTCTTCTTCTGCTTCTGCCTCTTCTTCTTCTGCTTCTTCTGCATCTGCTTCTTCTTCTGCTTCTGCTTCTTCTTCTTCTTCTTCTTCTTCTGCTTCTGCTTCTGCTTCTGCTTCTGCTTCTTCTTCTTCTTCTGCTTCTGGTTCTTCTTCTGCTTCTGCTTCTTCTTCTGCTTCTTCTTCTTCTGTTTCTGCTTCTGCTTCTTCTTCTTCTGCTTCTGCTTCTTCTTCTGCCTCTGCTTCTTCTTCTGCTTCTGCTTCTTCTTCTTCTGCTTCTGCATCTTCTTCTTCTGCTTCTGCATCTTCTTCTTCTGCTTCTGCTCCTGCTTCTTCTTCTTCTTGTTCGTCTTCTTCTGCTTCTTCTTCTGCTTCTTCTTCTTCTTCTTCTGCTTCTGCTTCTGCTTCTTCTGCTTCTTCTGCTTCTGCTTCTGCTTCTGCTTCTTCTTCTTCTGCCTCTGCTTTTTCTTCTGCTTTTTCTTCTTCTGCTTCTGCTTCTTCTTCTTCTGCTTCTGCTTCTTCTTCTTCTTCTGCTTCTTCAGTTGGATGTTGTTCTCTTCTCTGTGCAGACTGAAAATCTCAGTTAAGCAGGTGTACCTACAAGCATGATTTGTGACATCATAACTAGTTTTTAGCCAATCGTGGTCCAATATGCAGCTTCCGCAAGTGTGATGTAGAAACTTGAAGCCTCCAGAAGGAAAACACTGAGGATGGACTTTACAGTGAAGGAGGAGACATCTTGTGTCCAGCTGTTAAACTTTTAAAACTAAAAATATTTGCATATTCATAGATTCTGGATTTTTGTTGTTGTTGTTGTTGTTAAGGGAAAAGGAGTAGATGTTATTTTAAGAATGTGTTTGTGGAAAAACCCTATTAGACACGGATTATTATTCAAAGCAGAGTATTTATATATATCTTAAGACACGGCTGGAAGGGATTTTTAAAATAATTATTTCATGTTTATGTTAGAATTTCAGATTTATTTTTTTTATGAACATACAAATATTTATTTTAAGATCTCCTCCAGACATAAAAAATACTTTGAACAATAATTTGTGTTTCCACAAAAAAAAAGTTCAGTTAACTAGTCAAAAAATTCTTTAAAAATGACATCTACTCCCTCTCATCCTCATTAAAAATCTATGAATATGTAAATATTTTTCATTCCAAAAGTTGAACTGCTGCACACGAGACGTCTCCTCCTGCACTGTAAAGTCCATTCAGTGTTTGTGCACCGGAGGCTTCAAGTCAGCTTGTGTGAGTTACATACTGGACCAGGATTTGCTCCAAACTGGTTGTGATGTCACAAAACCTCCTCGTAGATACTGAACGCTCCATTTGCAAAGTGACCTCTACTTCCTCCTTGTGATGACGTCATGCCTGCCCATAAATGTCCATCTGTTTCGTAGCTATTTGATGCTAAGTTTATATTTCAAGCTAAGAAAGAGAAAAAGAAGTGAAATCCTGCTACTATAGTTTGTTTACGCAGCCTCTGGAGCTGCAGGAAGCTTCCTGAGAGCTGACCAATCAGAACAGAGTGGCCTCATCAGGACAGGGATACAGAGATCCCACAATACGGCTGTAGAGAAGACCCGTCATTATGGCGGCTTTGCTTTTTTACACTAAACCAGACAAGGCCAGTATAATGCCATCCTCGTGTGTGATTTTACGGCGCAACATTCCCGCCTTTAACAGGCTAGTAGTTAAAACAGCCTGTTTCAGACAGCAGCTGAGCTGAGGGGCAACATAAAGGGCCACATATTCCAGTAGAGCCCCATAATAGAAATATAGACCTGGAAATGTGCGGAATATGTCCCCTTTAAAAGTTTATTTTTGGGGGCATCCTGGTGGTTAAAGTAGAAGATTCTGACAAGTTGTTTTTCTTTCTTGAAGGACGTGATGAAAGCTTTTTCTCTAAACTCTGTAGAGTGCATTTTGCAAAAAAAATAACAACATCTTGGTAGATGGTTCACCTATTTTTTGGAAACAATTTTTCCTCTTCTTCTTCTTTTTTGATAAAGATGGAAATGTATATTCTGCACGTGCATTTTTGTTAAACATTTAGATTTAGTTAGTTAGTTGATTGCAATTCTAAATGTCTGGAGTAAAATAATTAGCTCCAACATACTGTTAGATATATCTGCATTTGTACAATTGTGCAGTTTTTAAGAGAACATGATTGAATTGACATTATTATTCATCAGTATCATTATTTTAAAAATGAAGGCTCACTCTTATCTTCTCTCCTCTGAATCTCAGAGAGAAAGTGAGTGCACGTGGGATATAAATGAGTAACGAACATGCTAATAACTCCTCTTTTATAATTCATAGCTTCTTCTCTCCTCCTCTCTCACGTTCTTTAAACTTGCAAACATTTAATTACAGTCTCAGACTTTATTCTTGGCTGTCCGTCATTGTGTGTTTTGAAAGGTCAAATTCATGTTTTATTTTTTGCGTGTGTGTGTGTGTGTGTGTGTGTGTGTGTGTGTGCTGCTGTTGTTTGTGCTCAGCGGGACTCTAACTTAGTTATTGTCTCTGTGATTACATCAAGGAGATGATTCTTACAGTGAGTCTATACCTCAGGACAGGGTTTATTGATAATTACATCACGCTGTGTGTTCATAGATATGAGCTGTGTTACAGTTTAACAGATTACACTCATTATCAGTGGTGTCATGTTTCCTGTGAAGGAAACGGCGCTGTTCCTTCAGGCTGTCCTGACCCACCAACATGTCGACTGAGTGTTTCTGTAACATACTGGAAAGCCATCGGGTTTAAAGGCGACATATTCTGCTTTTTGTGTGATTCTCTGTTATTTTTTTACTGTTACAATGTCAGATGTTAAACATGGTCAAAGATACAAAACTTGAGGTGAACGTGTAAACACTCCCTGCATTTTAAAAGCCAGGGCGCCATCCAGTTGTTCTTTATATTACTTTTATGTTTTATGTAGCCTCTGGAGAGGCTGGAAGCTTCCTGAAGCTGGCTAATCAGAACAGAGTGGCCTCATCAGGAGGCGGGCCTTAAAGAGACAGGAGCTAAAACAGCCTGTTTCACACAGAGGCTGAACTGAGGGGCTGCATAAAGGACCAGAATAATATAAATAAGGAGTTTTTAACTGTAAATCATGCAAAGATATTCCAGTAGAGCCTCAGAATATAAATATAGACCTTTAACTCATTGTTAGCATTGTTGGAATCACAATAGACAGTTTTAAAAAAAGGATAAAAACTGATGCAGCAGAATCAGAGATATCGTCTTTTTAACACTTTTTTTTAATGTATAATTTGTACTAAATATGCACCATCCTCTATGTGAAATATCCTAAAAAAATTAAACCTGCAGTACAGAACTTATACATATAAATGAACATCCATCACATTCAAGCCTTTGCCAAATGACTACACACAATGTGGATTAAACCTCTCACCACCAGATAAATCTCTCTGTACTTCATAGTATACAGAGTTTTTAATCTGGTGTCGGGTTCGACATTCCCACACTGGCTGGATGAATACATACTACTTTATGGACTTCCGCCAGCCGAGCCAGCTAACTTCCAGTTAGCGCTCTGCTTACTTGAATGGGGATAAAATAATTTAAATGTATGGCTCTTCTAGACTTTCCAAATGTTATCGGACCGAATGGATCAAATTCTGATAGTGAAACCAGTCATTTCGCAGGGGTTGTGTGATGCTCAAAACAATTTATCCACCGTTTCACAGCCGCAACAGTAGTGACGCAGTAGGCTACGGCGGAGCTGTGATGTAAACACGTGTCGACAGTGTTTTTGTAATGACTCTCACTGCCAGAAGGGGGAGACAACAATCCCGCACTCCAGCTTTAACTGTTAAATACTTGCAAAGTAAAAAAAATTAAGACTGTAAAATAAAGCATTACAGCAAAATCATATTATGTAAAACTTTTAAAATATGAGCCACTGGAATTTATTGAAAAATTAACAGGAATTTTTTAACAGCGTATATCTGCTTTCCTGGGAAAAAAAGGGATATCTGAGTATTCATGTATTCGCAATATCTGTGCACCAGTGTGTATGTATATGTGAACACTCAGAGACTCAGCACACAGTGAGCTGTGATAAAGAGGAAACGTGTCGATACAGACTGATGCTCTTGTCTTCATTTTTCTGCTTAATTTGAAACAGACTGTTCCTCCTCTCAAATATTTCCCATGACTCCTCTGATAGCCAGCTGATCAATACCAATAACCTCAAGATTAGTTAGAAAATGAGTAGGCAGGTTTCTAATTACAAGAGCAGAAATAGAGCGGTGACTCTTTCTCATTTCTCTATCTAATCAGAGAACCAGACAAGAGTGTTTGCAAGAGGAAACTGATGTGTGTGTGTGCGAGAAAGAGAGAGAGAGAGAGTTCATGGCCCCATTTTCATGCACGTGTGACGACAACAGCGGCACAAACTTAAGCTGAAACACTCACACGGTGATTTGCATGGTATTATGCCTGAAGAAGCCCAGTAATTAGCAGGAAGAGCGGTGCTAGAAATCATTAGACAGTTCAAAGTGCTATAAAAGTGTCTCATGTGCGAACTAAAACAGTAATAATAGAACTTGCAAGAACCTGATGCAGAGCAGGAGTGGTGGTGGCAGAGGGTGACACTCTCACAGCGGGGTCTAATAGGATGTGAAAGATTAGATTTCACTCCTGTAGCCTCCAGTATGTGTATGTGTGTGTGTGTGTGTCTTCCTGTGGGACATTATTTCCATTTGGTGATAGGTGAGGGTGACATGTGCGCCCTTACTTTTACAGCTTTGCTGATTTATTCACTAAAATCTCTCAAAACAAGTCATCTAAAATGATCTAAACCACTTTATTTAGAGGTAAAACTGACAGTGAGCGCAATTAAAATGCTCAGAATAATTCCTCCTATGGGGAAAACGTTTGTTGACTTTAGAGCTGAAATGATTAGATAACAGAAAATTATTGGTTGATTTATGTATTTATTGAATGGGACAGTGTGCAGTTTGAAACATTAAAGATGCACTGCACCAGAGTTAGCTTGAAGCTAATTTGCATCTGTAGTCCCCCGACAAAAAACATACAACAGCATTGGTAACAATCTTGATAACTGATTCATCATTTAAGTCATTTTTTAACACAAAAATACCAAGAATTCACTGGTAGCAGCTTCTAAAATGTGAATATTTGCTAGTTTTCCATCACAGTAAACTCAGTGTCTTTGGTTTTTTGACTGTTGGTCAGACAAAACAAGGTGTTTTAATATTTTTCTGACATTTCATACACCGAACAACCCATCAGTTATTAAAGAAAATAATTGATAATTAATATAATAGTTGGTTGCAGCCTTACAGTACTTACCTGTCCTCAGTTGTCTGTGTGCAGTTTAATAATACACAACTTAACAGCAAATGAGCTCAACATACCACAAGATGGAGGATGGAGTTGAATTTGTACTTCAGTGGTGCAAATTTCTAACAAATTTGTGATTAATCAGATTATGTAGAGCCAAATGATATGGACTAAACCTGAGGCTTTGGGCACCCCTGAGCTGTTGACCACTTTGCCCAGTTGGTAATCCAGTCTCGCCTTGTTGCACAATCAAAAAGTGTGCACACACAACTATTACAACATTATGTTAAATCATAGTTCTGGCTGATTGTGTTTCTTGCTTCGTCTGACTTCTTTTTTAGCCAATCTGCTGCATTTGCCAAGATCTCAATTCAACAATTACCTCAGTTAATAAAATGTTATTATTACAGAAAAGAACGATGGTCAAAACGACAAGAAATAAGACCCAAGTTGTAAACTACAATTATAGCTGAATCAATATTTACAACGTACAGATGACAGTTATACTATTCCTCTAAAAGGCAGATGAGGCAGTAAAGGACTTTTTAGTAAAGATGCAAATACGAAGATATGTATCATTAAAGGGGAACTTAAATCAATATCTGCCAATATATCATTATTGGACAATTTTTTAAAATATACAGTATATTTATATCCTTTTTAACCTCAAAATCCTGCAGCGGTCGCACTGTAAAGTGGATTTCTGTGCTTTCTTTGCTGGTTCTGGACACTAATCAGTGTATTTTTATTGTATGTGTGATTTCAGGATGCGTCCAGTGCTCTCAGCAGTCTCGGTCATGTGTACACAGCTATCGGTGACTACCCCAACGCCCTGGCGAGCCATAAACAGTGTGTGCTGTTGGCACGCCAAACGCAGTGCCAGCTCTCTGAGGCTCGACAGCTGGGCAACATGGGCGCCGTGTACACAGCGCTGGGAGATTTCACCAATGCTGTTCAGTGCCACGAGCAGCACCTGGACATCGCAAAGGTACAGAACTACACCTCATGATCCATAACGTTCCTGATGGGAGCAAACCTTCTCAGATTGACCACAATGCATGTTTGAGTTTATTCAAGTCTGGTGTTATTCTGTATTTTCTTGATGGAAACACCAAACACCGCTGCACTGGGTGACCTTTCATCACCATGAACCCACACACACTGTAGTTTATTTTGACTCAATCCCTCACACACACCATCCTAGTGCCAGGAATACTCACTAGAACACCAAATGTGGATTCATCCACCGCTGAAAATAGTCCCCAACATATTTACTATTTCTTGCCGTTTGAGGAATGTTTGCTAAAAACTACAGTGCCCAGATGTTTTAGTAATTTTCTGAGCCTTTTTAAAAAATGAAACTATATATTTGTGAGCTGTTTTTACAAGATTTATGTCAACAGGCTTGAGGCTGAGAGCCACAGACAGGGTCGGGAAGTCAGAGAGTATTTAGAGACGACTGACAGATTGTTGGTTTTGGTCTTTTCATGGGATTTGTGGACAGTGACTGTATCACCAGTCTTGTCCTTTCACTTAATTTCACTTCACTGCACTTGAATTTATCATTTTATATAAAGACATGCATGCATGCAATTCTTCATTTGAGGGTAACACATTATAAAAGAGTTAATAGGTTTGCATAACAGCTATCATATCATGGTAAAAATCCTGAACAACCACAATATGCCTTTCTTTGTACAATGTCTTTTTAAAACTAGAAATGCATGTTTTCTTGTCTTTATGTTGTTTGGATTTATTAATTTTTTGGCTGCCATGTGAAAAAATAATATTTTTGGGGTTCCAGTGTAGTAAGCAGACATCCGGATAACAGATAACAGATAACAGATAACAGATATCAGATATCAGATATCCGGGCCAAGACTCCCTCTTCCGTGCGCCGCTCCTTGTTTACAGTCCGATTAGCAACTTGAGACAGTCCAGATGACATTTCGGCTAATCTCTACAAACAGACATGCAAATTAATGCAGA
Source organism: Thunnus maccoyii (assembly GCF_910596095.1). Lineage (NCBI taxonomy): Eukaryota > Metazoa > Chordata > Actinopteri > Scombriformes > Scombridae > Thunnus > Thunnus maccoyii. The sequence goes on along the minus strand of NC_056551.1, from coordinate 25,784,758 downwards.
TAATTCTTTTAAAAAAAGCTAATAAAAAGCTAAATTGGCATCAGATGATAGCCGATAGGTTCCAAAATTGCATTTTGGCCAAGATGTTCCACCTCTTTTGCTCTCCACACGGACTGTTTACCTGCATGCAACCAAAGCCTACTTAAACGTGATTGGTCAATACTACTCCAGAATGCTTCTGGTACCAAAATCTTGTCCCGTTGCCTACAGATTCTGCTTTCATATGCAGATATCTGTTTATAGAGATGACGTATTCACAGGGAAGATCTTGTAGAACATGTAGACCATTAAAACATAACCCAGGTAGAATCACTTATTTACACTGGCCCTGAGGTGCAAAACACAACAACTAAACAGAAAACACAATAAAAATGTGTCAGAAATGTTGTGTTTTGTACCTAAGGGCCACCGTACTTATTAAATAGAAAGCCATTAGCTTCATCCAGTAATTTAATTTAGAATAATTATGGAGATAGCTGTAATTTGTATTTCAAGAATATGATGAATTCAAACAGGAAGAGCTGCTCTTTTCCCTCACATGGATTTTGCAGCAGCAGTCTGGAGTTCTGCTAATGTTGCTGTGTGTATTTTAGCACATTTGCTTAATGCAGTCTTGTAGAAAATGTTATTACGTATTTCCCGAGGAACATCATGTGTTTTTAGGACACTGTCTGGTTGTTAAGCCTGTAAATATTTAAAGTATCACAGTACAGTTCTTCATCCAAATGTTACATGAACAAACAAAGACAATAATCTGCACACATTTCACTGTTTATATTTGTTTTTTGGATGAAGTGCAAAATTGCAAGCCAGCAACGCTGCAGCCAACATCATCTCAGTGTTTGTAGCTTTTCTCTCTTAACACACAAATTGACCATCTGTTGACAACTAGATGAGTACCAGAATAAAAACTCCCTCAAGTAAAATCTTTTGACTACTGAAAGTTTATGAAGTTACTTTGTTTTGACAGTTTAGGCCCCTGCAGCTGGAAACGTTTCAGCTTGTAACATAAAACTATTTTTCTATTTGTTAAGAGTTGTGTGGACTCCATCCTGCTCTATTCTAAACAGAAATCCTGTTTTTCTTTTTGGTTTTTACTTAGTTGGTGGGAATACAGATTTTTTTTTTCAAACTGTTATTTCATCGTCTGAGATTAATTTCAAGCTACATTTCTTCATAAATTACTCATAATATTTATATTACATCTTTATATTACCTTGCCATGTGTAGACTTTTATATACATATAACCATTCATATACACTTCACTTCCATGTATTTACATATTTATACAACCCGGTATTCTGTGCATAATGTTTGTAACTGTGCAATTTTTGCCCTATTTTGCACTTCTGCAGTTTATTTTGCAAGTTACAATGATTTTTTCTAAATCTGAAAAATGATTTGTCTACCTACTGATAAAAAGAAAAAACTATGAGAAGAATACCATTAATAAATCTAATCTCAGAGGACCTGGGACACTCAGCTAGTAACAGAAAATGTAAATTTTCTTGTGATGTTACTAGAAATTCTACTACATTTAGTAATGATGAAGTGATATGTATTTTTTGCAGACTTTGGAGAACCGCCGTGAGGAGGCGCGGGCGTACAGCAACCTGGGCAGTGCCTACCACTCTCAGCGGGACTTTGACAAGGCCATATCCTACCATACACGGGTACTGGAGCTGGCACAAGAGCTGGCAGACAGACCGATCGAGATGAGAGCATATGCTGGTTTGGGGCACGCTGCCCGATGCATGCAGGTTGGTAGGAAACCATTTGAAGACATGGTTAACCGTAGAGCTAAATAACACAGGGATATTGTTATGTTCTGCATGCTTTGTGTGCTGCTAACAGTGTGAAAGCTAAATGTGAGTCACAATGTAATTATCTCTGTGATTATCAGGACCTGGAGAGGGCGTGGCAGTACCACCAACACCAGCTAGAAATTGCTCAGGAGCTGCAGGACAGAGCAGCGCAGGGCCGAGCCTCCTCCAACCTGGGTAGGTTTAACTCATGAATGGGTTAGTTGGATGGAAGTAATGTGAGTGTCTGTCTGTTTCCTCTTTGGTGACTAAATCCAGGCTTTTTTGTGGTGATGATTGAAGATTAAATGATAAATAAGCATAACATACTTTATACCATGGCCACTGAAATTTCTGCATTCTCTTTGGCTGGATTAACTCTTAGTAACTGGACATCTATGACACAGTTTTAAATCAATGCACCATTATGAAACTGTAAGTAAGGACAGCAACAGTGCGGCTTAGCTTAACAGTTTGGAGCAAAGGTTATGTGTACAACCACCAACAAAAACACCAAAAAGAAACTGAAAGGTCATTTCAAACATGTTTGGTATTTTTGTGAACCTGGAAGTCCAAATCAACAGTTTCATTCTGGTGTTTCTTTGCCCCTACGTCATCCATTATGATCACAGAACTTGAAATTGTCGGGGGTCCCTTATAAAACTATAGTAAATAATATACAGTCAATCAATCAATCAATCAGACTTTATTTGTATAGCACTTGTCATACAAATACAACGTAACACAAAGTGCTTTACACAATAAAACAATACAATCCCCCCCCCCCCTTCACCCACTACCCATGCATTAACAATAAATGACTATGTTATAAATAAAGGACTCAATAAAAACAGGAACTGAGGATCTGAACAGGAACAAGAAATATGCATAAGGTGGTGGGAGCAACTTTAGCTGTATTTGATTGGACTTACTAATATTTGATTTACTACACTAGTATTAGTTCTATTATAATGCTATTTTTTCATTGCAATCACATTATGTGTTTCTGTATTCCTAGTACAGTAGCTTTTCTGTTCATGTTCATGGTTTTGGAGGTGGTGGTGGGTGGAGATGCAGGTGTGGTGTTGGCAGTTAGAGTAAACCCACCTGACGAGCCCCCACTAGTCAGCATCGGTTGGGGCTGAAGACTACAAGTTTGAAAATGAAAAAAATCTGCGCATGTGGAGTTAGAAAGAAGTGAGGTTACAAGACCTCTGTAGCTCCACATCTGTGCTGGAGGCTGGCAGCTCCAGGCTACATTAGCTGCTACTAGCATAACATACCTGAATCTCAGACTGAACTGTCAGCGGTTGAGTTGCATTGTGGGTAATGTAGTCGCCAGGTGTTGAGCTTTCAGAATGGAACGTAGCTATTGTTAATGTTATTAATAACACTGGTGCTTTTTCTGCTACAACAAGTAAAAACGTCAGCTGTGAAAAAGATTTTTACACAGAGTGAGGCTATTGGTTAAACTGTCATCTTGAAGATCTGTCTGTGTGTCAGAGAGAAGAAGTAGTTACACGTATGACAGACCAGTTTAAACCAGTGTTGCATTTAGTGGTTTGCCAAAAACCCAAAAATGCTGAAGAAAAATAAGGAGAAAACTAAGAAGAAGAAAACAAAGAACATTGCAGCAAAGTATAATCAAGTTGCACCGTCACCCTGGAGGATATACACTGTAGATGACAAGCAAGAGGAGGGTGGTCTATGTGTTGTAAAGCAAAAAAACACCGTAGCAAACAAAGTAGAAGGTCTGTGCATCTGCTGAATAAAAGAGGAAAGGATTTGAGAGTCTACAGCACGCTGGCTTTAAAGTAATGGTTCATATTCAGTTCAATCCATGATCTGAACCGACAGTATATTGTTTTGTTTGAAAGGTTCAATAAAAATACAGCAAGATGACTGAAATAACCACAAACACAGTCACTATAATAAACACACAGCGGCTTAATGGGTGACCACAAACTACCTATTGGTTTTCAGAGCTTATTAAAGGAAAAGGCTGGCAACAAATCTCATGTTCGGAGCCAAACCAACAATGAACTGATTACTTACAAGTATTAGTATCTAAAGCCTGATATATCTTATTCCTCTGTGCTGTAGACCGCTGTTGTTGTCCAAAAACTATTAAAAACACATCAATGAGCCACACCGCTGCACTGGGTGAAATGTTCCTTTACCAAAAAGAGTTTGGACTCCAAAGACTAATAACAGCGATCACATTTTCAGTCTCCGGAGAGTAGTTCTGTGTAAGACAGACGCCAATGAGCATGCAGTTTCGTATTGTAAACAGTTTATATTTTTCCAAGTCTTTCGGCTTTTCAACTTGTATGAAGTTAGCAAATGAAGTGCTCTGTATCTGGTTGTGGAAAGGTCCAGACCACATGATTACATACGCAACAGAAATTCTACTTTTTCCCTTCGTAACCCCAAAGTTACATCACTGCTTACGACCAAGACCAAGGTTATGTTTGTGTGAGCTGTTGCCCTCTTCTGAATACCCCAGCTCATACACAGTCATCATATCCCACCATTTCTTATTGCAAATCAGACGAATATTCATACCCATCGTATCAATCAGACCCTGAGCCAGACATTGTACATTTCTCAAAGGACAACTCTCTGGAGAATGAAAACATGATCGCTGTTATTAGTCTTTAGAGCCATTTCTAAACAAACTAACTTGATCAAACTCTTCGTAATGAAGGAACATGTCATCCAGCGCAGCGGTGTGACTCTTTAATGTGTTTTTAATAGTTTTTGGGCAACAACAGAGGTCTACAGCACAGAGGAATAAGATATATCAGGCTTTGGATACACACACAATACTTGTTAGTGGATCAGTTCATTGTTGGGTTGGCTCTAAACATGAGATTTGTTGACAATAAGAAAAATATTGAAAAGCGCCAGCAATGTCCTTTAAAATCAATCCTGACAAAGAAAGCAATATAATCACACACACTTCAGAAACCAAACCCACATTTTACATCAAACTTAAAGTAAACACTGAGAACGTGGAGAGTGATGCAATTCCAGTGAAAGGTGAACACTATCACAGTTTTCATCCCAAACTATTAACTAACAGGAAGCAGAAGTCTCTGTTCTGACCGATGAAAACCTCCAATTTGATTTGTTGTTCAGAGAGTGTAGAGTTCAGCAGCCTTTAGCATTATGTGAGCTGCTCCATTGTTAATCATTGACCCGCTCTGTCGCTGCTGTCGCCACCGTGACTGAGTCGACTGACTGGGTTCTTGACCTGAGTCTGACCAACTCTGTCTGCATTGATCTGCAGCGTTGAATACACAGACAATGTACTCTTCTTTGAGACTGTCCTCCCAAGAAAAACGCCACAATAGGTCATAATGTCAGACGCCCAAAAACAATATATAATTACGTTTGAGTAAAAGATGCCATCTAGCGGCCGTAGTAATTATGACCCAGAGACGTGGTGCAGTTCAGATGATGTATATATATATGTGGACAGATTTCAAAGGAGGAGGGTGGATTGAGGTTTTAACCCAACAATGGACTTTGCTGCAGGAGATGCTGTTTGTTTCCTGTTTCCACAACTCAGATCATCCCCTAATCTTAAAGTGGATACAAAGCAGTCAATGAAGTTAACATTACTTAAAGGATTTCCATTCTAATTAACAATTATATCACAAACATGATAAACATAAATATGATAAACAGGTGGCATCTTGCAGTACTATAACCTGTGATGCCACAGGGTTGGTTGGACTGGCCGAGTTCTACAGATATTACGGAAGAGACAGTAGATGCATCTTAATTCCCTTAAATTGCATCTATGTTTCCCTCACTTGCATCCTTTCCTTGCATCTTCGTCCCTCCCACTGAGGATGCATGGAGAGACGCAAGGAAAAGATGGGAGGAGAGAGGAAACGAGGAAGTGTGTTTTTATGGAAATGAGACTTCTTTCCTCTGAAGCATCACATGCACTGTATTGATACTAATAAAGGTGCATAGTTATCACTGACAGAGCAGCAGTTTTCTCTCTGCAGCCTGTTACTTGTTGAACAAACACCTGCACATGAATAAAAACCTGCATTCTGTATTTATACTGCATCCTGCTCAGAGGCACAGGAACCATTTCTACCAGCAGAGTACGTTTATATTATTTATTAATCATATGCATCTGTATTTATTGATATTCTGATTGTGAATTCATTATTTAATAACCCAGGATGATTACGGTGTCTTTTGAACTCTGGGAAATTACTTGTTAGGCTAAATGTTTCATGGAAAATTTAAATTATGTAACTCATATCAAACCTGATGCTCAGGAAATGATCAACTGAATGGAAATGATGATAAATGATGTAAAATATAAATGTGTTTAAAAAGTGTTTCTTGCTGACAGACACACTCTTCCTGACTTAAATCTTATCCATAATGCAGATTATGAAAAGAAAAATCTTTCTAATAAATGAAGAAAGTTGTTTATGGTTCTTTTGTTGATCAGACCTACAATGGTGGATCAGAAAACAAATAAAATATAAAACTTGGGTGTGATACACTTGAGTTGATTCTGTAATCTGTTTCCACTCAGTGATGTTGTGATGTATCAGATCAGTCTGATCAGCTGCAGCGTCCAATCAATAACTGATACCCAATAAGCGGGCGTGTTGGGCGGTAAAAGACTTCTGTGAAGGCTGCTCTCGTGTTTCCTCTAGGCTCCTCAGAGCAGAAATAAGAGCTTCGCGAGAGCTTTCAAAATGATGGACAAGAACGACTTCGGATTCAAGTGAAGATCAAGGAGCAGTGTTTCCCCTATAATAGTACAGGCCAAAAAATAATTTTTTAGACGTCAAAAATAACACCAAATATACATTCATTGGCAAATCAATAGCGTTTGGGAACCGCTGAGCAGCGCTGTCTCGAAACGTGAGTTAAGGTCTGTGTTGTTGCCTGGGAAACTGTGGGTAGCGTAACTCCTTTTAAGGAATAGGGGAGAGCGTAAGCGAGTGAGTGGTTAAGCGAGAGAGCAAGTGGCAGAAAAATAACAGTGAATGCGAGCGGAGCAGAGGAAAAGGTCAGCAGTAAGTTGACATCACAAAACATTATTTTTTGAAGTAGACCCTCTATGCACAAACATTGCCTTAAGTTTAAGTATATATTCTTTATTCAGATTGAATCTCTGCAGGTTAGAGATCAGCTGTGCTTCTCTGGCCTCAGTTCTGAAGTCCAACCCCTCCCATCTGAGAGAGCTGGAGCTGGATCTGAGCTTCAACAAGCTGCAGGATTCAAGAGTGAAGTAGTCTGGTGGTAAATGTACGGTACTACAGTGCCGCCCCCCCGCCAAGCCAAACCACTAAACCTAGGGGAAACACTGAAGGAGTGAGGAAAGATCAAATAAGGGAATTGAGAAGCACCTAAAGAAAGATGGAGACAGTGAATGGTGGAGACTGAGGAGCCACAGGACAGAAAGGAGGCCACTACTGTATTGCTCCTGGATGTAAGCCTACAAATGAGTTTTAAAAAGCCAAGGACAAAACTGTCCATTTTCATAAACTGCTGCTGAAACGGAGAACAGTACTGCTGCACTGGCTAGCAGCACTGAAGAGAAAGAGCCCTCTGATGGGCACTGACTCCAGGGTTTGCAGTGAAGGAAGATTACTCAGAGGGAAAGACCTTTGAGTCGGCAAAGCTAGTGGTTCGCCAAACCAACAAACTAAAGGCCGGAGTTGCCGAACATTCACATTTCATGCCCCCTTTAACCCTGTGGTTATTATTGTAGCCATAACTAACTTTCAGGAAGTAGTAACCCACACCACGGTCCTCAAACCTTAACAAAGTGATGATTTTAACCCAAACCATGATCTTTCCCTAAACCTGACCGAGTGGTTTTTGTGCCTAAACCTAACCAGACTTTAACCACATGCGCATTGTCACATCATAAAACATAATCTTTTAACAGTGATGTGTAACGGTTTCGGTTTTGGTTCTGCAAGATTAGAAAACACTCCTATATGTTATTTAATTTGGAGGATTTTTTGGAACTAATGGATGCAGAAGTCTCCATCCCAACTGATGCTTTGTTGTTGTTGCAGCAGCAGCCTTTAGTATCACGTGAGCTGTTCCCTTGTTAACCATTGACCCGCTCTGTCGCTGCTGTCGCCACCATGACTCAATAGACTGACTGGGCCTCTTGTCCTGAGCCTGACCAACTCCGCCTGCATTGATCTGCAGTATTAAGTACAATTAACTCCTATTTGAGATGTGTTCAAGTTAAAAATAGCAGTAGTTGCCTTGTAAAACATGTTGATGACACACCTTAGACTTCAACCTCAACCAAAAACTTGAGGATCAGAGCCGCAGATCATGTGATTGTCCTGCTCTCCCATCACCTTATCTGCCTTTTTGAGGGCCTATCACATGACTGCAGTAGTGCCTCTCTGGCCAATCAACGCTCATGTTTTATTAAGCAGCAGTTTTGGTTTCTGCGGCCACAGTGATATACGAGAGATACGCCGAACCCAACACCAGAGCTGAGTGGACAACTCACCACTTCTTTGTGTGTGTGTTTGTGTGTGTGTTTGTGTGTGTGTGTACTGCATTACAACAGGTAATATGAGCATTGCTGAACACATCCAGTATTCAGCATCCAATCAAATTTTAAAATAAACGAATGTACAGCTTTGTTTTTTTGTGCAGCCTTCTCAGTATTTCAGCCACTAAAAAGTTGTCTGATTTTCAGCAGGAAGCAGCCAGAAGTTGCTCTGATATGTGATTAACAGGTTATTGCTGAAGTTGTTGACGTTCCTGATAGACGAGCTACAGTCTGCGGTTCAGATCAATGATTTATGGATGATTACTTTTCTCTCAATGCTGACTTGACAACCTTTCATTCTCCTCTCCTCTATCCTCTTGTTTCCTCCTCCTTTCTGCTGCACTTCCTTTCACTTGTTCCCTCTTCTCCTCTCCTCTCCTCTCCTCTTCTCTTTTCTCCTCTCCCCTCCTCCCTTATTTCCTCCTCTCATGTTGCCTCCTCTCCTCTCCTCTTCACTTCTCTTTTCCTTTCTTTTCTTCTTTCCTCTTCTCTTCTCTCCTCTCCTCTCCTCTCCTCTACTTTCCTCTTTTTTCCTCTTCTCCTCCTCTCTTGTTTCCTCTCCTCTTCTCTCTTCTCTTCCCCTTCCCTCCCTTATTTCTTCCTTTCTTTTCTCCTCTCCTCTCCTCTCCTCCATTATTTCCTCCTCTCATGTTGCCTCCTCTCCTCCCCCATTTTCACCTCTCTTCTCCTGCTCTCTCCTCTCCTCTCTTCTCTCCTCCTTTCCTCTCCTCTCCTCTCCTCTTCTCTTCTTCCTCTCCTCTCCTCCTTTCCTCTCCACTCCTCTCCTCTCCTCTCCTCTTCTCTCCTCTTCTCTCCTTTTCTCTTCTTCTTCTCCTCTCCTCTCCTCCTTTCCTCTCCTCTCCTCTTCTCTCCTCTCCTTTCTTCCTCTCCTCTCCTCTCCTCTCCTCTCCTCTCCTCTCCTCTCCTCTCCTGTATAAAACCAGAGACAGACTACAACAAACTTCAAAAAGTATTTGCAAATTTTGCAAAGCAGCACTGTCTAAGTCCAAAAATATCTCAAACAGGGCGTTGGCTGTCGCCCAGTGGAACTTCTTACTGATCTGTGATGGTATCATTTAAAGCTTAGTACTTCTTCTTGTAATAAATTCCAGTAAGACTCAATGACACTAGGTATTTTCTATTAGCTTGAATTTAGCTACTTTTGACTTAGTGGGACTTATTTTTTCCATAATCTTTTTGAAATCAGGTTCCAATTCAGTTGTGGCTTCTCAAAGCAACTCCTTTTATATTCAGTAAGAGCAGATCAATGCTCAGATCTCATGTGATTCAGAGGAGAAAAATAAATGATTCAAAATGTAAGTTAACCAAAATACTGAGAACAGTTTCACTGTAGTCTGTTTAACACTGAAATATTCTCCGTTGGCACAGTTTTTCCAAAACTCTGAGATTCTTTCCTTCAGAGAGATTTTAGTCGGTCAATTCAATGACATGCTGAGATGCTTCTTCATCTCTCACTAATGGGACTTTCAAACTTTCAACTCATTCTCTGGAGAAATCATAGAAATAACGTCACTTTTTGACAAACTCTCCTTCACTGTACAAGTTTTAGGAAAATGCTTTGCTTCGTGCTAGCTGATATGATGCAAGTGTTACCATTTTCTGAATGCTTGGTAGATCTGCAGGAGATTAGCTCTCATACTGAAGCAATGATCATATGTATATGATATAAATAAAATGACTATTGGATAGTTTTTGTCAGATTTTCATACATATTATACATAAATATGATGTATTATCACCTGATTATGGCAAACATCATCCAGCAGATGCTAATGTTGCTCTGTACATAATCACTCATTTGGAGTTTTGTTAGTGGCCACCTGACGAAATTTAAGTCCAATACTCACTCTCTTTTAGCTCTGTTTTGGTCTCCACCAACTCCTGAGTTTGTTTAGCTGCTAGATGCTCCACTTTGTTCACTAGCTGGCTGCTGGGCAGGAGTCTTGTACCATGAAGTGGGATTAGTGGGTTAGCCAGCTGTCTCTGGGCTTACTTTTCTCTCATTACTTTCAACTTTTTTTTATGCACATCACATATTCAGAATAGTTGAATAGTTCATCATCTGAAAAAAAAGCAAAAAGCAAAATCTAAAGACATATTTAATAATTTCCACACTTATTTTAAACCGCAGCCTTACTTTTACTATTTAATATGACTTTTTGCTGTTGTGTATAACAGGTTTATCTGTGCTTTATCGCTGAAAACAGCAGCCTGTTGTTGATGACACTGATGGCAAAGTAGCAGAATGTAAAACCAAAACAATGAGCTGAAAGATGATAAAATGTCTTCGTACAACTGAGGGCAACTGCAGAACCAAGTGATAATTCTTTGTGGGTTACATATAGTCATTGGATCCAATGTTGATTAGTGCAGCTTTAAATTTAAAAAACTAACTAGAAGTAGGGCTGCAGCTAACGATTACTTTCATAATCGATTAATCTGCCAGTTATTTTCTCATTTTGTACATAAAATGTCAGAAAAGTCAGATGAAAATTGTCCATTATAATGTCTTGTTTTGTCCAACCAACAGTCCAAAACCCAAAATATTCAGTTTACTGTCATGAAAATCCTCAAATCATCAACCAGCAAATGTTCAATATTTTTATTATTATTATGTTTTCAGGTTTTCCATTTGTCTGTCCCATTCTCGTTAACACAATATCTCAAAAACGCCATGAGGGAATTTCTTCAAATTTGGCACAAACGTCCACATAGACTGATTAGATTTTGGTAGATAAAGGTCAAAGGTCACTGTGACTTCATAAAACATGTTTTTGGCCAAAGCTATGTTCAGAATCAGCTTGTGGACACATACAAGGAAAAAACACTTTATACCCTTTATTAATTTCTTTCCAAGTCTTCACTATGAATATTGTGAGTCTGGACAGACATGGATGGAAACTGCAACTTGGCTGGTTGACGGAGACATACAACAGCGAGGCGGTATTTCTAGTTGCTTTAAAAAATGACTAAAACCATTATTTGATCATAAAAATGGTTGCCAATTAACTTTATGTCCAACTAATCCATTAATCGTTGTATCTCTAACTAGAAGAGACACACATATGGAGATGCATGTGTTCTTGACCGCACCCAGTTCAGTTCATTGATGACAGAGCCTTTTCCGTGCCTTTGTGAAGAAAGAAGACTGGAGATCACAACTCTTCTCCTCTAATCTCTCCGTGCTGTCTCAGCCGAATACCCCGTCATCAGATCTCAGCTAATTTTCCACACCTCTAATCCTCACAGCTCTGCTCTTTCTTCACGCTGTGTCCCCTCCACGATGGGGAATCCCAAAGTCCTGCAGAGTATATCTCCACATAGCTGGCACCCTCACACCTTGGAGAAGTGTCGTTTTTGCCTTGAGGGAGATTCAAGGCATGTGTGTTTTTGTGTGTCCGTGTGCTCTAAACTCACTGCCTGTGTTAGCTGTGTTTAGGAGGACGGGTGTAACTGTAACCAGCTATGACAGCCAACTCTGCAGGCTGCTCTGTAATCCTCTTAAGGAAAGGGAGACCCCGCAGAACGAGGTCTTCCTTTTTCCTTATCAGCAACCTCCTACTCTTCCTCAAATTGTTAGAAACAGGGCTTATGTGAATCTAAAAACATAGTGTCGGGTGCATTTTGTTTAGGATTTCTCCAAACGTACAGCTCCAGGTCTTATGATTCTACATCTTTGCTATCAACAACCACTGTCTGACTCCAGAGGCAAGATGTATAAGACATATATGCATAAAAAACCATGCATATGTCATGACTCACACATAAATTGGTATCTATAAAACCAGAACATGGTGTGAGAATGTGTGCACACCATTTTCTAGAGTGCATTTACTCAAGTACTGCACTTAAATACAATTTTTTGGTACTAGTACTTTATTTTATTTCCATTTTATGTTACTTTATACTTCATCTCCACTACATTTCAGAGGGAAATATTGTACTTTCTACTCCACTACATTTATTTGACAGCTTTAGTTACTTGTTACTTGTTACTTTGATACCTTTTTGGCTTTTGACGTCTTACAAAAAGCAGTGTGTAGTCGGGGTCACATTTCAGATGTCTTTAAGCTCCACCAAATTGCAAATTTTTCCCTCTAAACTTCTCACATGGTTTCATTTCAGTAAATGTAAAAAAAAGGACACATTTGGTGCTCTAGTGAGTATTTCTGGCAGCAGGACGGTGTGTGTGTGTGTGTATGTGGGATTGAGTCAAAACTACAGTGTGTGTGTTCATGGTGATGCAGGAACACGTCAGCCAGTGTTTTTAATAGTTTTTGACATCAGTAGAGGTTTTGGACACATAGAGAGCGCAGGTTAGTGGATCAATTCATCCTTGGGTTGAGTCTTTTAAAGGGATTTGTTGACAATAAGGAAAGTATAGAATATCATCAGCCTCATCCCTCATAGTACAACATAGATGGATATGTGCCAGTATGGTTTTGGAAGACGGACTCGCTCTCTCTCTCTCTGTGTCTGACATGAAAGCCACATGTAACCTCTTCCATCTGGTGTCTCGACACCCCCTGTATCCCTGTTTCCTCTCTCGTAACCCCTCTTTCATCTGTCCTCCTGTCTGTCTTTACTGTAAAAATAACATGTATTTTATATATATATGTGGACTCTAATCTGAAGATTTTTGCAGTGCCGGCAGCTTTAAATGTTTAGCATGGATTAGAGTTCCTATTTGTGTTGGCTGGTTTTAAGGTTTCCTATGTGGCAGATTGTGATCAGGCTGTCACCAAGTATATCACACTGCAAGCTGAGTGCCATAAATAACAAGATGAAATTAATAGTTGGACTGATAGTAGACTAATTTTCAACAAACCTTATTTGTTTAATAGCTGACCGTTCACTAAACCTCCATCAAGTAAGAGTAAGGGCTGCAGTAAGAGAGATACTCAGTATCCAAAAAGTTTGGAGGATTCTTTCTCTTTTTTAGTCTCTTTTTTATTTTGAGGTTAAAGGTCACATCACCAAAAGCTCCACTCAGGACTGATACATCCACTGTGTGTGAGCCAGGATGCTATTAGCAGCTCTGTCCTGCTTTTATTGGATTTAGGGAGGCCTTCCAAACAGGGTTATGTTAGAACAAATAACATGAAAGTACATTTTTATTGCTAATACTATGCTATAATAGGCCTAAATGGATCTAGGGAACAATGCTGCTCCTTTACTTACATGTCATCTACAAAGATCTTTAGCTGGATATGCTGACTTTTGCCTGGGTGATGCAGCTTCATCCATCTTCTAGCATGATATCATATAGTCTATATAGCCATCAATGGCATGTTAGGCCTTTTTTACATGGTTCTTGTTTTAAAAAGAGCCTGAGTTTTCAACCAACTCATGGAGTTAACACTTATTAGCTAGTTAGCTACATAGTGATAAAATTGCAGTCGTCATTTCAGCCCACAAAATTCACATCATGATCGTCACCTACAAATTATTAAGAAATTATTAAGGAAGCCTGCTTTTGTTCACTTATGTGTGAAATTATTACTCTGAATTTGAATGGTAAATCTCATATTGTATTAATTGTGAACTAAGTGTTAGCATGGAAAGCTTGACATGTACACAGAAATGTCATTTGGCTTAATGTCCTAAAAAATGCACAGTAACAGTAGTATTAGAATATATAAGAATATATAAAATAAAGAAAACAGAGGGAGTTTTTGTCACTAGACACCAATGTACAGTATTACCTCCAGGACATTTCAAGCACATGTGAACGATCATAATAAAGTAAAAAGAAATCAGACTGCAAAGGTGCATAACTGCAACACTAATTTGAAAAATAGTTTAGTAATCCAGGTCTGTTAATCTAATTATACTTGATGTGATTTGTACCTTAATTCGACTGAGATAACCCAGTTAAGGTGTTTTTATGAGAGCTGCACTAATCACACAGTATTGCCTCAATCTGGTTATAATCAAGTTATTAGCGTGCATGTAAATACAATAACAGTAAGAGAGCAGATGAAGGTTAATCCCGTCTCCAAACGGAAAATGTGTGTGTTTCTTAGAGTCTTGTGTGTAAACGTATGTATATTTCCCAGTATTCATCAGCGCACTACAAACTCTCCTGTGCTCAACTTTCCTAACTTTCCTGCAGCTACTGTCTTCCTCTCTTGTGTCCCAACTTTTTTTCCTTTAACTTGTCTTCTCCCCTCCAACTTTGGCTCTGTAAACTAGGTTGTTGATGAGCTTGGAAGACACATCGTCACTCAGAAAGTTGGGAAGGCCACTGGGAACCAAGTTATCCGGCTCCTTTTCCCTGGACAGACAGACAGAGGAAGTCTGTGTGACTCTCCTCTGGATCTCTGCATATGTAGTTCTGAAAGCTTGAGGATCCATAGCAGCAGATATTATTAGATTTGTTTGATTTTCCACTGTATCTGTTTAATTATTTACTGCTCTGCACTCAAGTTTTTCATGGCTCTGAAAAGTATGTGTACATATGCAAGTTACCTTCCTTTGTATGTTGAGTTTTTATATCTCTGTGTATCATTTGGGGAATTTACGGTGTTCATAACTCTCCTTCCATGTGCAGTAACAGCTGTCTGATGTACACTACAAATCAAATCAATGTTGGGTAAAGCAATCACCAGAGATGTAGACTAGAGATTTGGTGCAGTCACAGAAATAGGTACTTGAGATTTGATTTAACTTAGCTGATATCAGACTAACTCCTGATTTTACTTGACTTAAGATTTGGATGCATTCACACCTTAAGTTTTAACCCAGTAAAACAGCATTAAAACATTTAACAAGAGTGAAATGGCATAGCTAAATAAATACCTTACATATTTTCTATTAGGCCAGTGCTTTGAAAGAGCTCAGTCTTAGCTAATTATTAAAATAATTTTAACACAGATTTGAAAGAAAAATGTTCAAATGCTGTGTCATTTTAATGGTCAGCATTCAAACGTAAAATATTTGCATCTTGCATCTTGCAATTAGACTTGGACTTGTCTCAAATTACTGAAGACTTTCCTACCTTGTCTTACCCCAAAATTAAAACAGCTCTGTCGATAGACTCGGGACTTGACTTGGACTTGTCTCAAAAGACTTAAGACATGATCAGAGATGTCTCAAATGATTGAGACTTGATTTGACTTCTCTGAAATTGCTTGAAACTTGACTGGGACTTCAATGACTTGAGACCTGACTTGGACTTTTCTCGAAAGTGCTCTACTGAAGGACTTAAGACTTGATTTGAACGTGTCTCAAACAGCGTGAAACTTGATTTGGACCAAAAGATTTTAAAATTTGTCTGCTGGCAGACTTAAGACTTGACATGGACATGTCTCAAATAACTTTAGACTTGATTGGAGTTGTTTCGAAAGACTTTGAAACTGTTCTTCTAGTCTAAACTAGAGGCTTGACTCGGATATGCGCCAAAAGACTAAAACTGCTCTGCTGATGGCCTTAAAACGTGGTGGACTTGTCTCAAATGACCCGAGACTTGGCGTGGACTTCTTTCAAATGACTTGAAACTTGACATTGCCCCAAAAACCTTAAAATATCTCTGCACCTCAATCAGCTCAAATGTTGCTAGCCAACATCTTAATTTCTTACTTTTACCAAACGACGTGTCTCTTCTCTCTTCTTACATCTATTTCAGGCATCATACACCAGATGAAGGGGGAGTATGACAGAGCACTGAAGCTCCACAAAGCCCACCTGTCCTTTGCCCAGGAGTTGGGTGATTACGCTGCCCAGGGGAGGGCGTACGGTAACATGGGAAATGCCTACCACGCACTCGGCATCTATGACCAAGCTGTCCGGTACCACCGACAAGAACTACAGATCTCATTGGAGGTGAATCCCGGCGCTCTTCACAAGCAACATTTCGACACTCGTGTGGGATGAACAGAATTGTGAAATACAGTATCTGTGTGTTTCAGGTGAACGATCGTCCATCCCAGGCCTCTACACATGGTAACCTAGCCGTGGCCTACCAGGCGCTGGGCGCTCATGACCGAGCTCTCCAGCACTACCTTCACCACCTGACCATCTCACGAGAGCTCCAAGACACTCAAAGCGAAGCGAGAGCACTAGGCAAGCTAGAAAAGAGGGATATGGGTTCAGGAAAGAAATGCAGGCATTTTGATTGATTGAAAAATGTAATGTCTTCTTCTGTTTCTTCATTTCCTTTTCCAGCAAACTTGGGCAACTTCCACAGCTGGAGAGGTGAATATGCTCAGGCCTTGCCGTACTACCAGCAGTACTTGGCTCTGGCACCAGGCTTACAGGACATGGAGGGAGAAGGAAAGGTTTGCCACAACCTCGGCTATGCTCACTACTGCCTTGGACAGTACCGAGACGCTGTCAGGTCAGAGACAACATTAATCTCAACACACATTTATGTTTGTTTTTCTTGTTAAAAGCACTTAAACCTCAGTAACCTGTTGGTGGGTCAGTCATTATAAACTCATGCTGTGCAGCCCAACATTGCTTAAACCCAAAGAACTTTATTTTGGGGCATTTAGAGTGTAAACTTCCAAACGAACCAAACTGCATCACCACAAGCCACATGAGAATATTCACTCCAGTCATTGGTCAGATGTGTCTGGGACAGGAGCAAGAACATAAACACAGGAAAAAGGTCCCGAAGAAGGTTCTCTGGTCAAATGCAGTGTTCTTCATTGCGCTAGTCCAGTCTGGACACCTGGCTACAGAAAGCGTTAAGCTCAAACTTGCAGAGTACGCCTTGTAGTTGGGACAGATTGAGGTCAAATCATGTTCCCACCATAAACGAACCGCTCCAGAGTAAATCTGGGACTGGTCCTAGACCACCTCTTCAAAGGGTCTTGGTACAGTTGTTTTGGTCCACATACAAGTGTGATTGCTGTTTAGATTTGCCCAAACGAATCGTACCAAGGGGAAAAATCAAGCAGAGTTTATTTATATATGATTTAATAGTGCAAGTCTAAAAATGTCCTTAAATTCAAGTGGGGATCACAAAGTTTCCAAAAATACTAAATATGTCAGGCTGACTTTGGGGTCAACGTGTATAAAATGATCAAGAATATTTCCATTTGATGGAACGGTGCAGCCATAAAAAACATGGAGTCTTGGGTTTTTACTGTTTCCCTCAGTCTCAACTTCATATTATTTCAATGAAGAGCTGGAACAAGCTCATACAGAACTTACACTTTATATGATTCTGTCAACCTTGAAGCTGCTTAAAATGTTTAAACTGTATGCCAAGGGGTTAAAGGCATAATGTGTAAAGTATTTACTGTACTGCATATACACAAATGTGTTCTTATGTGCTGTATGTTTTGATAGTGGAAGACACTATACTTTCTTACTTCTTCTGCTTTTTTGTTAATTTCCTAGGTATTATGAGCAGGACCTGGCCTTGGCTAAGGACCTCCAAGACAAATTAGCCCAGGCAAAAGCCTACTGTAACCTCGGTCTGGCTTACAAAGCACTTGGGGAGTACAACAAAGCGGAGGAGTGCCAGAGATACCTGCTCTCTCTAACACAAGCCTTGGATAACACACAGGTCAACCACTAATGTTGCATTCACTCTATAAACGGTAAAAATATATTTTTTACACAGGAAGTGGTTGTTAATCATCGTCTGTGTGGTTATATTTGTCAGCAGGCAGTTTTCAGGGCCTTTGGGAACCTCGGGGATGTGTGTGTGTGTCGGGGCGATCTTCCAGGAGCTGTAAGGTTTTACCAGCAGCAGTTAGCCTTGGCTCAGAAAGTCAACGATCAGAAGATGGAGGCGGACGCATACTCAGCACTTGGATCAGTTCACAGGTAATAACATCAACAAAGACGTTCAACTGTGTGACTTTGATTCCAGAGATGGAAAGACACTAAGTACATTTACTCGAGTACTATACTTTAGTACAAATTTGAGGTACTTGTACTTAAGTATTTCCATTTGATGCTACTTTATACTACTACTCCACTACTTTTATTTGACATTTTTAGTTACTAGTTACTTTTCAGATGAAGATTTGACACAATGGATAATATAACAAGCTTTTAAAATACAACACATTGTAAATATGTAACCAGTGGTTTCCAACCTTTTTGGCTTTTGACGTCTTACAAAAAGCAGTGTGTAGTCGGGGTCACATTTCACATGTCTATGAGTTGTTAACAGCTCAACCAAATTGTGATTTTTCCCTCTAAACTTCTCACATGCTTTCATTTCAATAAATGTTCAAATGATCCAATATTTCAGCAAAAATCAAAGATTAGAGAAAAAGTCCAAAAACTGAAAACAGATTTGTGTATCAGAACTTTGTTTTTTCTTCTTTCCTCTCCCATTAATCATCTCACGACCCCTCAGATTTATCTGGTGACCCTTTGGAGGGGCCTGACCCCAAGGTTGGGAACCACTGGACTAAACTAGCTAACTTGCCTGATATCAGACAGAATTGTCAATTTGTTACACTTGGGCGGATTCAAGTTTACCTCTCATTCTCACTCTTTATTCCCACTTTAGGCTGCTCCGCCAGCTGGATACAGCATTGTCCTTCCATAGCCAGGAATTGACCGTCCGCAAGGATCTAGGTGATCAGCAGGGGGAGTGTCGCGCCCTTGGCCACCTGGCAGCAGTGCATATGGCCCTGGGAGACTACGCCACAACCTTCCAGTGCTATGAGACCCAGCTCGGCCTGGCGCAGGGGCTCAGGGACGCCCGTCTGGAGGCCCAGGTTCACGGGAACATGGGCATCACCAAAATGAACATGGGGGTGTTTGAGGAAGCTATTGGTTATTTTGAGCAGCAGCTGGCCATGCTGCAGCAGCTGAGTGGAACTGAGAGCATGCTGGACAGAGGAAGGGCGTATGGGAACCTGGCAGATTGCTATGATGCTCTGGGAGACTATGAGGAGGCTATTCAGTACTATGAGAAGTACCTGACGGTGGCTCAGAGTCTCAACCACGTCCAGGATCAGGAGAAAGCCTACAGAGGACTCGGCAATGCACACAGGTGGGCAAAACGAAGTTTAAATGGATAGTTTGACATTTTGGGAATTGCTTTCTTGCAGAGAAGATCAACACCACCCACATCTTTACAGTATTTAGGAGCTACAGCAAAAGAGTGGGGAAACAACACCTCTAAAGCACACTAAGTAACACTTGACATCTTGTTTCTGTTCAAAAACCAAAGTGTAAAAACAACAACAGTGGTTGCCTTGCAACCTCACAGTGACGACAGGACTCCAGGAAGTAACTGCACCCAGCCAAGAAATAGTCCTGCACATAACTTCCCAAAAAAACACAACTTGTTGTTTTTACAGTCAAGTTTTTGTACAAATTAAATAAACAAGATATAATGTGTTAACTAGTGAGCTTTATAAGTGTTGATAGGTGGATTTTAAATTTTTGACAGAGCCAAGCTAGCAGATTCCCCTCGTTTGCGGTCTTTGTGCTAAGCTAAGCTAACTGTCTCCCAACTGTAGCCTTATATTCATAGTAGAGACACAAAAGTGGTGTCGATCTTCTCGTCTAACTCTCAGCAAGAAAGCAAATAAATGTATCTCCCAGAATGTCAAATTGTTGCTTTAGCACTTGGAAAGAATAATTCAGTTTCCTTTGTATTTTCAATTCTCCTTTGCAATTCTTTTGTGTCTGCACCCGTTCTGTGTGGTGGTGCAGTAACAAGCTGTAGGGGATGATTTGCATCAGCTTTATTTGAAACTTGTTGGACATGTGAAATCGATTATATACCCCGCTGCAGTCTGGAATACAGCAAACATGGGGAAAGACATAAGTTAGATTTCTATTAAAATTGCTTAAATGTTAGCAAAACTGTAATTTGGATTTTTTGTTTTGTTTTGTTTAGTCTATCAAGAATCTCTTTTTTCTGTAACTTTATACCTTTCAGCCACTCGGGTTCAGTGCTCTAGACTTTTGTTTACATTTGTGTTAATATTTATGTCATGTATATATTTATGTTATGTGCTTTTCCATTAGTTTGAATGTCACCTTTAGGGATTCCAATGCAGCGTTCATGCAAGAATCTCAAATGAGCTTTTCTTGCCTAAAGCATACACTTTACACATTTTAAATTAGAGACATAATGATAATCAAAATAATTATAATTCAATAACAGTAATAATAGTAACAAGCAGCAGCAACAATGGGATCAGGGGCAGTTCCCTTCTATTTTTTGAGCCTTTTTTTTCATATGAAACTATACAAGTAATGTTCACTGACAGAAACAATGAAGCTTAATGATGGGTTTCCTTTATCCATCTGTTGTAGTCTGTTTGTGCTCTCTGGAGTGTAAATTAGATGGTAATGAGGAGAGGAGAGTCACTGATTTATCCCAGTGAACGCAGCCTTTGTAGATGTTTCTTCTTTTACACTTTCTCTCTGAGGATACTGATACTGTTTTTTTTCTTTTTTTGGCAGCACAAAATCAAAATATCCCTTTTTCTCATGAACCAATTTGTCGTCTTGTTTGCTTTCTTAAATTGCCCATATGGGTCCCTCTTAAAAAAAACAAGGGCTTTGATATTGGAAGAAGCAGTGTTATTTAAAAAAAAAAATCTACAGGTGGCATGGAGAGAGAAACCAAGCCGTGTGTTTTCCGTCCCCTCTCTGCAGGTCTATGGGTAGTCTCCAGCAGTCACTGGTGTGTTTCGAGAAGCGGCTGGTGGTAGCCCATGAGCTTGGCGGGGAAGGAGGGGGTAAGGCTCAAGCTTACGGGGAGCTGGGCACCTTACACAGCCAGTTGGGCAACTACGAGCAGGCCCTCTCTTGCCTGGAGCACCAGCTTAACATTGCACGCACAGCAGGGGTAAGGATTTATCTGCAAAAAAAAGGTTGTTTCAGCTGATGATTTCTCCTCTTTCCCTGCTGAATATGACAAATTAATCGCCCTTTATGAAAAAAAAAGTACATTATGCACAGAAAAAATGTAGTAAATCCTGCTTTAACTGGCAGGATAAATCCCTGGAAGCAGAAGCAAGCGATACACTCGGAGGTGTTTATCAGCTGATGGCAGACAATGAGACAGCGCTACAGGTTTGTACAGAATCACAAAGCAGTATGACTCAGTATTTCACATTCATACATCAATTAAGTAATCAAGTTCTCCTGCTATAGTGGCACCAAAGGGCTTTGGATATAGCGGAGCAGACGGGATGTGTGAGGAGTCAGGGCCGAGCCTACGGGAACCTGGGACTGACCTACGAAGCTTTAGGGAACTTCGAGAGGGCTGTGGTGTTCCAGGAGCAGCACCTGAGCGTGGCAGCGCAGACCAATGACCTGATAGCTAAAACTCTGGCCTACGGGAGCCTGGGGAGGATTCACCATGCACTGCAAAACTATGCACAGGCTGTGATGTATCTACAAGAAGGTAAGAAACTAGCTGTTAGAAAGTGTACAATGGAATAAACTCCAGGGATTTGACCTCTGAGATGATGGTCTGAAAATGCATCAGTTCATACTGGGATTATCTCAAATTTAGGACATCTGAAAATGACAAAAAAATGCTATAATATAATCACATTAAAATCTATACATAAGCTGAAAACACAGTAACAGCTAATATTCGTATATATACAGAATATATACATAAACACACTTTTTTTTTGCAATGATCCCTCAAATGTGGTGATAAAGATATGTAATGCAGGTTTGATATTTTACAGTTTAACAATCATTAACATCAGTGCACTGAAACAGTAAACTTTAGAATTAATTATTATAAATAAAAAGACATAGAACAAAAAAAAACTTGAAATAAGGAAAAGGATCAAATATACATAAAATGCTGCCTATATAACTTTCATGCATATCAGACAACATATAAGCCGATACCGATATATATCTGTGATAGGCCGATATTGGCTGATAATATCAGATGACCGATATATCGATCGGGCTCTGAACTGCACGATTCCATCAACTTTACTGCACGGATACAATTCACAAAGTGATGGTGGACAAAATCCACAATTCTCCTTCTGTGCGAAAAGATAATTTTAGGCTTCAGTCGTCCAAATTAGTAAAATCAAGTCAATACCTTTCAAAGTTATTGTCTTTTTAGTGTCAAATTGCAATGTTGAGACACAAAAAGGGATTTTTTTTACTAAAAATATATGTATGTGTGTGTGTGTGTATCTATGTGCTTGTGCATATGTATATATCTGTATCTATGTTTTATATTTCTTTTGTAAAGCACTTTGAGCTGCATTTTATGTCATGAAAGGTGCTCTATAAATAAAGCTTATTATTATTATTATTATTATTATTATTATTATTATTATCATTATTATTATTATTATAATGGTCGGTATGAACAAGAGGAATGATTACAGCAAAGAAAACCTGTTTCAGTGTTGATATGGACACCTGACTGTTAGAATAATAGAAAGTGTATATATAATCTTAGCATAGTTCAGCTATAATATTCTTCAAACTGTACCTAAGCTATACATAAACTGTTGCATATGTCAGAACATAAATAACATTTGATCACAACATCACAAACAATTCACCGAATACTAATATGTGCCAATAAGTGGCTCTTACAGGCCTGAACGCACCGTTTAACAACAAACAGTTACGCAGCGGCCTGCGGGACACCGAGGGCTGCAATCATAACAAAAAATCATTATGCAACAGGTGTCTGATGTAATTTTTTTTGCGCTTCAACGTTCCACTTTGTTCAGACGCTGTCTGGTTTTGACAGGTATCAACAGACTCTCTGTATCTGTGATGAAAAGCGAGTGAAAACGTCAGTCACAGTTTTTTACCTTCCCCTGCAGTCATACCAACTTCCAATTAGGGAGGCTCTTGCTCTCAGCGCAGACTTTGATGTACGTGTGGTTATCTTATTTAAAGTCAGAGTTGTTTAGGCCCGAGAACACTGTGAGTTGTATTTCTGAAAAGCCCTCCAGAAGCATGAAAGGTATTCATGAGTCTGACACAGGCTAATAGAAGATCAGTGCTTGCGCGTTTACCCCGGAGTGCGGTTTCCTTCAGGCAGATTGTTGTCAATAATCCTGTTTGATTTCACTTCTTCTCTAACTAGACGACTCTTTGAAACACATACAGACTAAAAACTGCATCCTTGTTGAAAATAATCCTGTTTGATTTCACTTTTTTTCTCTAACTAGACGACTCTGAAACACAGACAGTCTAAAAACTGCATCCTTGTTGAAGATAATCCTGTTTCTAATGTATGAACAAAGCAAACTAAAGCTGAGACAAATTAAAATTCAGCCTAATTGTAATGGATATTTGAATTGAGTGGTTGGGTTCATTTATGATCTCCTTCAGGCTCCATCGGGCCTGTAAGACACAGTCATGGTTTGTCACTTAAACTCACAGATGCTCCGGATTTTAATTGATCATTAACCCAACAAGCAACGAGGAATTTTTTGACTCTAGAGTTGAGGTGAGGACGGCGCTGGAGAGACGGTTCGCACGTTTGCCTCCAATTAACCTCCCCAACCGAAACCGCAGAAACATCACAGAGCCAGACAGTGAGGAAAAAGGCAGAAACATGAATCAGATGAGATTCTGTTCAATCTGAGAGCCTAATGAGAACTAAATACAACCTGCCACGACTGTCTGCTCCCGCGCAGCAGGGGGGAGATGAAATACATCTGAGACGAGCCGAGAAGCAGAGAGAATATGACAACTGTGATATGACGACTTTGAATTTTAAGAAGAAGGCAAAGAAAGACAAAAAAAGGGAACAATGAGAGGAAAAGAATGGCAAATGTGGGCGCCCTGGGCTTAGTTCAAGTTCACTTCAATGCAGCAACAGTTGTCAGGAGCGTCAAAGAGCTGATTTTTTTTAGATCAGCCTCTAGGAACTTGTGTCTAATCTTCTCTGCTCTCTTGTCTCTCTCTCTCTTCTTCTTCTTTTCAGGTCTGCGTCTGGCAGAACAGTTAGGTCGGAGAGAAGATGAAGCGAAGATACGCCATCGCCTGGGTTTGTCTCTGTGGGCCGGTGGAAACCTGGAAGAGGCTCAACACCAGGTGTGTGTGTGTGTGTGTGTGTGTGTGTGTGTGTGTGTGTGTGTGTGCTGCATTGTCGTAACTCGTACTTGCTTCAGAACGTACTGTACAAGTCTAGTGTGAAGACAGGATGAGGGGCTTATTGCTGCAGGTATGTAGGGATGTTTTAGATGTTTGTTCCATTTTTAATACGGCACCAGCTGCCACATCGTGCTCTCCTTCTTGGCATCACGCTTCTTGTAGTCAACCTTACGAAAAAAACAATCCCTGCATGTTTCATGTTGAGAGTGCAGCGCCTCTAAAGAAAGAAAAGATGATCAGTGATTGTTTTTGAAGACGGCATAAATTAACAATCTGCCTTGTCTTGCCTTGTTTAGAGCAGCTTTTTTAGCCATCAGTGTTTAAAGATTCCCTCTAGACTTGTTTTAAAGGGGACATATAATGCATATTTCCAGGTCTATATTTATATGCTGGGGCTCTACTGTAATATCTTTGCATGATTTACAGTTTAAAACTCCTTATTAATCTTATACTGGCCCTTTATGCAGCCCCTCAGTTCAGCCTCTGACTGAAACAGGCCATTTTAGCTCCTGTCTCTTTAAGGCCCGCCTCCTGATGAGCCCACTCTGTTCTGATTGGTCAGCTTCAGGAAGCTTCCTTCGCCTGTGGAGGGTACATAAACAAACTATAAATGTCAGATTTAGCTTCTTTTCCTCTTTCCTATAACAATATGAAAATAACAGAACATCAAAAAAAGCATATATCACCTTTAAGACATAAAAAACTCTGCTTTGAATAATAATTAGTGTCTGATATGGTTTTTCCGCCAAAAAGAAATTGATAACCATGTTAGAGTCCTTAAAATGGCATTTCCTCCTTCTCTCTATCTCTGTAAAGTTCATTCTCAGTGTTTATGCACTGGAGGCTTCGAGTTTCCACATCACACTTCTGTAAGTTGTAAATTAGACCACGATTGGCCTCCAAAATAGTTGTGATGTCACAAATTATGCTTGTACGTTTGTACTTGGCACAAACATCATTCTGCACAGAGAGGAGAACAACATCCAACTGAAGGAACAAGAAGAAAAAACAAGATTTTGACTGGAGGGGGACTTTAAAGGCATCAGAAGGGGGTTGCTAGGAGTTACAGCTTTGAGATGTAGTTGATGTAATGGATTGAATTAGGACTGAAACTAACGATTAATCTCAAAAATTAATAATGTAGTCCAAAAAATGTATGAAAAAATAGTGAAAAAGGCTCATCACAGCTTCCTAAAACCCCGTTTTGTTTTCCCGACCAACACGTAAAAAATATTCAGTTTATATAATATCAAATAAGACAAAAAACAAGACAAAGAAAAGCAGCAAATCCTCACAGAATCAACAAATATCTGGTGTTTTTGATTCAAAAATTGCATATCTATCTATCGATTGACAAATCAATTAATTGCTTCAGCTCTAGATCGAATGTTAAACTGATGGACTAAATGAATAAGTATGGATAATCAATCAAATCAACAAGTTGGTCACTTCATTTATAGACTGTATATATTTATTTCTTTTTTTCTTCTTTTCTTTTTTAGTAAAACCTTAGAATATTTGATATTTTATTTTATTATTCTCTAGAGTCATTTCTACATGTTTTTAAAGTAAAAACTGGAAATTTAACTTGTGTTCTCGTGCAGTAAAGTATAGTAGAAGAAGAGGAGGTTGCTAATCTAAAGCAGAGGCTCAAAGTCAGTGCTTTCAAAGGCAACATGATACCAATCAGATGCAATGACACCGTCTTTGTTTGAGTTTAAGAGCAGCAGCTCAGTTTGATGGAGAGTAAAAAAGAAGGAAATCACTTCCCCTGCAGCCGTCCTGAGTCTGCAGACTGTTGTATGTTTTTACTGCCACCCAGTGGTCGGTGTTGTAACTGCAGGTTTTGACATCACGTCTGGCAACAGAGATCAGATCATTATGTTTTAAAATAATGTGGTTTGGCTCAATAAAACATGACAGATATTTATTACAGATACTACTAGCTGCAAGTAAAGAAGCAATAACCAGGAAATGGAATATTTTAATTGATTCTGAAATGATTTCTTTCTTTATTTATTTTATCTTTATTTAATCAAGTGTTCTCATTGATATTGAGATTTTTCTGTCAACAAATAATTAATAGAAAACAGTCACAAGAGTCATAAAAACATCAGATAATAAAGCTTTAAAATTTCCAAGAGAAATGAAAAACTCAGTGTTTACATATGAGATATCTGAAGTGAAGTAGTTACTGGATTTCAATGTTAAAATAGATGTGTGGTAGTGTGAAAAATCATGAGATGATTAGTTCTTCTTCTCTGTAAGGAAATCCATCCAGAGTTATACAGAGATTAACGACGAGTATGAAATATGTCATTAGTAATAAAGTCATAAACAGCTACTGAAGTAATGACAGAACAGAATATCTTCATAATCAAGTACAGACATTAAAGTTGACTGTTTATTATGTTTTACGGTTTGAAAAAGACAAACAGCCTTTATATACAACAAGCCGAGTTTGATTTTTAATTTTTGAGCCAAATGTTGAATATGAATGTGGAATGTTGTCAAGCCAACTTTCCTAAATAATTAGTATGACTCAGCAGGAGTGACGTTGGTACCATTTAAAGTTTTAATGGGAGGATATTTCATCATTTTATAGGACAATCATGGACATAACAGACCTGCTGACCATGATACTGCGTTATAACTCATTTCTTTTCCTGTGTTCTACATGAAGTTGAACATTTTACTTTACCTATAATGGCCCTGTTTGTTTTCCTTTAGTCAGCTTTTGTCAAAATCATTAATAACAATACAAATAATGTGGTTTATATATAAAGAAGGTTGCCAAATGAAAGGAAAAAGCTAAATAAATGAGTGAAGAAACATAACACACCTGTGGGAAATCTGTATTTATCTCTTCAGATAACTGGATTCTTCAGTCTATGAGTGTCAACCTGATGTATGTTTGTTTTCTGTGCGTTCCAGCTGTACAGAGCGTCCACCTTATTTGAAACGATCCGTCATGAGACGCAGCACAGTACGGACTACAAGCTGTCTCTGTTTGATCTGCAAACCAGCTCGTACCAGGCTCTCCAGAGAGTCCTCGTCAGCCTAGGTGAATTAACTGTCCTCTCCTCTCCTCATGTGTTGTTATTTACAGTGCGAATTGCTGCGCCTCGCTTCGTTTGTGAGGCGTTCTCACCTTTTCCTCCCTCAGCTTCACACTATCTCTGTATGTCTGTTCTCAACACACAAATTATCACCTCACAAGGAGACTCTGTTCTCCCAAATCTAACGCACCTGCTTCCTAACTCCCTTTTTGATTCCTAATTTATCCCTTGTGTTACTTCTTTCCTTGCTCTCAGGCCGCCATGATGAGGCGCTGGCCATAGCAGAGCGAGGGCGAACACGTGCCTTTGCGGACCTCCTGGTTGAACGCCAGAAAGGAAGTCAGCAAGCAGCGAGCGCTGACCCGTACATCCCGGTTACTGTTGAGCACATCCTGGAGACGGTCAACGGTCAGAGGGCCATGGTCCTCTACTACTCTCTGGCTGGAGGGTTTCTGTACAGCTGGCTGATATCTCCAGGCACAGGTACACACTTAAACACACTTAAACACACTTAAACACACTTAAAGTAATTTGGGAAATGTTTCTTCTCTAAATGAGATTACTCCTGACCTTTCCTCTAGTACCATCATCAGGCCAAAACTTAAGTTTGTACAAAAATATCAGTTGCCCAGATTTAATGAAGGCTATAATCAATATTTGTTTAATAATAACAATGTCTGAGCTGTCAGTGTGTAATGTGTTGGTTGTGGCTCGTAGTGATGAACCTACAGAGAATTATCAGTGACTCTGCAGCTCCTCTCGGCTTTATGGAGCTTTATAGTGAGTTTCAGCTCATTGTTTATCTGTCCGGCTGCAACTTTACTGTTTTGGTTCACTCTCAGCGCTCTCATAATGTCATTTTCATCCATAGCAGGCAGCTGTTTTCAGAGAAAAAGCTCTAAAAAGCCACTGTACACTACCTGCTCAGCACCAGATGGCAAACAGACACAATTAGCAACTAGTTGGTGAACATAGTGGAGCATTTAGCAGCTAAAGAGCCAGATATTTCTCTCAGGAGTTGGTAGAGAGCAAAAACAGAGCTAAGAGCTGAGAGTGCATTTTACTAAAATATACGTCCAAAAAAAGTATATTTCAGGGGGGTTCTAACCCAAAATCGATTCCTCTGGCTACGCCTTTGAAAAGGGCTCAAAAGAACCATAAAGTGCTTTTGCTGATTTCACAGCTGGATAGCTTCAAACGTTTGCTGAAGTGTGGGCCAAAATGTAATACACCGATTGTCATGACATTTACTGAGCGCGCTCATTCTCCTCAGAGGATAAACCCTTTCATTCTGGACGACCCATGATCTTTCCTCCAGCGCCACCTTCAGGCCCAAAATGTCAACTATGCACAGTCTCATAATCTAATTGTCATGACATTTGAGGACATTTATGCGCCCAGGGGAATAAACCTTTGGATTTTAATCACTTTTTGACCTTAATGACCGCGTGGCCTTTCCTCGAGGCCAACAACCCTCAGGAAACCTTTACATTTTTATCCCCATTGCTGGTTTGTTCCACCCAACACTTTTGCATTGGGGGTTTCATCCTCTAAGATCCAGTGAGTGCAGCAAGGCTTTAGACTTTTTAGCCTTGTTAATAATTAAGATATTCCCCAAAAATCTAACCTGCATACTGAGGCATTTGGAGCAATTTTGTATGCAGATATGTTTTGTAGTGCCACTCATGTAGACTGACAGTTGATTTTTGCCCCAGTTTTTATTTATTTCTATTTATTTTGCAGTAACAAACACTACACCCAGCCTCACTGATGTTTGTACCCAAATATAACATATAACGTGCATTAATTCTTCCTAATTCAATGCTACAACAGGTATTGTGAAGTTTCACGAGGTGTATCTCGGAGAAGGTGGAGCGGAGGCGTCTGAGTTCCAGGATGGTGGGAGCCCACATGGTGGAGGAGTCGGTGTAGGTCCTCTGTCTCTGGAGCAGTACATCTGCAACGCTAGAGAGGCTTTGGGAGTGGACAGCCACTACAGCAGGTAGGGCTTTTTATTTATGATTTCATTTGATTTGATTCTGTAATAATCAACATACACACTAAATATCCAAAGAGCAAACACTCAAGAAAGAATCAGGACATGCAAATAAAACAAAAAATATAAAATAAAATCAAACAAACCATAAATAACATGCGACACAAACAAGATGTTATGTAGAGCTACTGCTAAAAGCAGATGTGTTGTTGATTAGAAAAGACCACAGTGACACAAATTACATGCAGTTCTTTTTTTTTTTTTTTTTTTACCACTTTTATTTTTTCAGTTTTTACAACAAGAAAACAGAAATGGGGAGGTCTGAGGCACAACAGTATGCAAAAAAAAAAAAAAAAAGGAGAAACAATCATAGGTACATTCCACAGAATTCAAAAAGTGTCAAGAAGATACAGAGAGATATGACTACTCAATGTCTATTTGGTAGTAACAGTCCCATTTGTTCCAGTATGCATCCCCCTTGTCTTTTTGAAGTCGAAGAGTGAAAGTCATTTTCTCCATCAGGCGGATAGAGTTGATTATACTCATGAGGGCAGTGATGGTGGGGGGATTCTTCTGAAGCCAGCATTTAGTTAGTGTTTTTTTGCTTGCCACCATAAATATCTTCAAGAGATATGTGTCGCTTTTACTAAGACCTTGAGGGATATGTCCAAGGTATAGCTCATTGAAAGAGAAATCAGTGCCCAGGTCCAGAATCTCTGATACTAAATTTCCCACTCCCTTCCAAAAAGGCTGAAAATATGGGCATGACCAGAAAATATGTGGATGGTCTGCCGAGTCTGATCCACACTCCCTCCAGCAAAAGTGTCGTGTCCCACTTGATTTTGATTTTTGGTAAGGGGAAATAAAGAAACGGGTCAGAGTTTTCCAGCAAAAGTCTATCCAAAAAAATGAACTTGTAGTAGTAGACTGGGTTTCCTAAGCCCACATGTCCTCAGTTATTACCATGTTTAGTTCCTTTTCCTAGCGTTCCTTTATGTAATCTGTTGAGGATTTATTCATTGAAGTGATAGCCTTACCTACAATGCCTTTGGTGTTTTTTGAGTTGTATGCATCAATAAATACCTCAAGTATTTTCAAGGGTTCCAAAGAGTCACGACTCTGCAGTTCCCTTAAAAAAGAGTTACGGATCTGTAGGCACCGAAAAAAATCTCCTCTGTCCAGCTCATAAATCCGACATATATCCTTAAAATCTTTAAAGTCTCCGTTTGTTACTATGTGACACAAAGAAGTTATGCCCTGCTTAGCCATCCGTCTGTATCTGTGGTCCAAAGCTGCTGGGAGAAAGTGTGGATCGTATGCAGGCCAGCACAGCAGCTTCATCTCTCTGTGGAGATTGAACCTCTTTACATGCAGTTCTTGATTGTATCGTAGCCATACAAAACATTTTCCTGCAACTAATATTGAGAAACCTTTTTTCTTCATTTACACATTTTAGACAGACATTAGACTTCAGAATAGTTTTGAACCATAGAGTTACCAGGTTACTTTGTATCAAGCAGGTCTCTCAGGGAGTGCTTGGTAGCCTTCTGGTTAAGACGCCTGCAGCATAACTGCAACGTTTAGTTCAAATCCAGCAGTGGACCTTCATTTCCTGTCATCTGTCCTCTGTCTATTTTATGCTAAAGGCATAAAAATGCCCCAAAAGCCGCTTATTCAGCATTGTTGTAATAATAATCATTTTGATTATTACTGTAACTGAGAGAAAAACAATTCACATGTTCTACTCCATCACTCAACTTCTTTCTAGTTGTCAGCATGGCTTTAGGGATAGTATTGTCGGTATGTCAGCTGGTCTAAACTGAAATATTTCTACAACTATTGGATGGAGTTTGTACAGACATTCATGTTACCCAGGGGGTGAATTCTATTGAGTTTGGTGGTCCTCTGATATTTCCTCTTGTGTCACTGTGAAGTTAACATTAGTGGTTTTGAGTGAAATGTCTCAGCAGCTATTGGACGGATTGTCAGGATTCATGTCCCCCCTCAGGATGAATTGTAGTCACGTTACTCATCCCTTATTTTTTCATTTAGTATCATCATCAGGTCAACATTTCAATTTATAAAGTTTGGTTGATGACCAAATATTTGCAAAATTAGGAAATTAGATTGCCGCTGTGCCTCACAGAGCTGCTTGCATGTCTGTAGACTCTTAATCTTGCAATTTGTACATCTTCACCCATTAAAGCTCAAGGGAGAAAGTGAGTAAAGTAAGATGGAGGAGCTGCATGCTGTTTGTCATCTGTCTTCTTTTTTCTCCTACCCTATCCTGCCATATTTCCTTATCCTCAATTATCCTGCCCACAACTTCAGGCCTTGGTTGGCACAACTCAACTACTCTGTAAATTACTACCATGTGTCGTGTCAGCAAATGTTCCCCCACACAAACTGCATCTCAACTTTCTGTGAAAACCACTGCAGTGAGGTTACTGTAGCCAGCAGCGATTCATTACTTCTGTCGTGTGTTTGTCTGTGTGTGTGTGTGTGTGTGTGTGTGTTAAAGCTGTGGCGAGCCTGGTGTCTCCGACCATTAAAGCATGGCGGTTTATGTGTGATTATTATGAATCCTGCTCATCCACAACTTGGGAAGTATTTGCACATAGGCAGCTTTAAAATGCTTTTCCAACCCGCTAGTAGCGTTTTACAACCTCCTAACATGTATCCAGGCAGCAGAAATGGATACTTAAACAGATCAAATCTCCCTGAGCGTGTGAAATGTGCTGCCAGAGGATTCCATAAAAAGTAATGGTGTTTGCTAATGGCAAACACAAACTCTGTGAGCCATCAGTCCAGTACAAGAAGGCCTGAGTCCTGTGATTAATTGCTGCCTATTACTTCTTTCTGTGTAAAAACTCTTGTTATTCTCCTAGAGAGATGTTACTGCCAGTGATGAGCTGCCAAAAAAAGAGCAACATTGAATCATTTCCTAAACAAATCCTTATTTCTATTTGTATCCTGTTTAAAGAGAGTTTATGTAATTTTTGACAGAAGTAACAAATTTGTCTCTAATTCATAAGAGATAAAACAAACACTCAATTTCATACACTCAGTGGTTTTGCTACAGCTTTACATGGTCTGGTATGACCATTTTATGTTATTATTTTTTTATACAGTTTAAAATTACAGGGAACGTTAATAGATATTTCTGTAAATGTGCCAGTTTAGCCATCTTGGCTTATTTTCAACTGCAGGTCCTGGACAGGTGTAATGACAGCTACAAAAGACGCATAAAATACATTAAAACAGGAACAGCAATACTGTACATATAGAAGAGCACTCTTCATAAGAACACATAAAATATAGCACAAAGCAAGCTTCAGGTTATTTAATAAGTTACAGAGTATGGTCACACACTTGATTGTCTTTTAACCATGATTTTTAATTAATTTTAAATTAACAATATTTGTCATAGTCTCTGATAAGTTTTGGTAGATTGTTCCATGTGTGAGCTGCTCTCACTGAAAAAGCTGACTGTCCCAAGGTAGTCCCCCTCATAGGTATTATACAATCCCCTTTTGAACTTTACTACATTTGTTACTATCTTAATTTGTTTTTTAAATGTAAGATTAGAATCAATTGTTAGACCAAGATATTTGAAATCAGATACCACTGTCAGCTTTTCTCCTGCAACATAAACATCAGGTGTAAGATTATCTGTTGACCTCTTAGTGAAGAACATACAAACTGTTTTCTTCACATATAAAAGAGTTATCGAGCCACTGTGTGACATAGGCCAGGTTATTGCATGTATATAAATGATAGTATCATCTGCGTACATTTGAATCTCAGACTCGTTGCATACAGAGGGGAGATCATTTGTGTAAAGGCTAAACAACAGGGGCCCCAGAATTGATCCCTGAGGTACTCCGATATTATAACTAACGGCTGATGACAGCTCATCATTACTAGCGTATGGTAGCTGAGGTTAGCAAACTTAAAAAAGATATTACTGTGTAGCTGACATTAACAAGTCAGTTTACTGACTCTATTACTGTTCAGCTACATTTTGGCATTTAGTATTTGATGATCCCGTAACTATCACTAGTGGCCAAAGAGGTGCACTATTCAGCAAAAGTTACATAGTCTATATGTTTAACTATAATATGCTGGCGTATATATGTTAGTAGTGTCAGTCATCTAAGCTATATTATTGTTGTTTTAAGACAGTCTTGAAAAATTGTGAACCCATCCTTTAAGACAATGACTGCTGAAGGAAATAAAAAGAAGGTTTTTGGATAATTCAACATCAGATTTTAGTTTCATGGACACACAGTCACTACTTTATCTAAATTTAAAACAATGCTTGTATTTTCTTCAAGTTGCTTGCTGTACTGAATAAAATGGGCCTTGATTGCTGAAAAACAGAATTACATGTTACTACTTAATGGTGAAAGCCATTAACGTGCTCCTGTCTACTTTGCAGAGTGGGCTCCAGCAGCGAAACAGAGAGTGAAGCAGGAGATCTGTTGGAACAGCAGTTTGAGGAGCTGAACAACAAACTCACATCAGCCACCGACCCCACAGGCTACCTCCGCATGGTGTCCAGAAATAACCTCTTTAACAGGTTTGATTTGGGTTTTTAGGTTTGATTAGTTTCAGTCATGCAAGCTGCTTTGCTGGCTTTAGGGATGGCAATGATGGATCAGTTTGTCGGTTGGTCCACCACTTTGCCAAACTGAAATATCTCAACAATTATTATAATTATTATACATAAACAGTTATTATACAGACATTCATGGTTCCCAGAGGATGCATCTTAATGACTTTGGTGATCCTCTGACTTTATGTGTTGTGTGTGAGATTGAAATTTGTGGTTTTCAGTGGATGTCTCAACAACTAATAAATGGTTTGCCATACAATTTGGCACAAACATTCATGTCCCACTGAGGATGAATTGTAATAACTTTGCAGACTTTCCATTTAGTGCCATCATCAGATCAACATTTCAGTTTGTCCAATCCTTTAGTTTATGACCAAATACCTGCAAAACTAATGACATTCCCATCTGTACTTTGTGTTTAGTTCTACTTAGTAAGTGATAGCATACTAATACGCTAAAGTAAGATGGTAAACATACCTGCTAAACATCAGCATGTTAGCATTGTCATTGTGATAGCATTTAGTTTTAAGCACTACTGTGCCTCAGTACAGCCTCACAGAGCTGCTAGCACAGCTGTAGACTCTTAGTCTTGTTATTTTATTGATTTAAAACAGACCAAGCGTGTGTATTTGTATCTGTCATGTGTGTTTATGTCTTTAACAGAAGCTGTCAGAGCATGACCAGCCTCTACAGTGCCACAGTCTCTCCAGCGAAGGACAGTTTATCATCTCCTCCTTACCGGCCAAGTAACATCGGCAAACCTCCTCTACGAGCCCTTTACGACTTACTCATAGCACCGATGGAAGGGGTATGTACTGTATGTTAATGTCCTGGGAAAGATCTTTATTTCAACAGACTGCATATTTGCATTTACTTTTTTTGTGCTTTTTTACCTTAAAGGATAGTTCGCAATTTTTCAAGTCTGCTTTAGAACAACAGTGAGGAGCCGTTGTGAACATATTTCTTGCTGTAATCATTCTTCTGTTCATACTTGTGATTAAATGATCCTTTCCTAACATGCTTCTAGTGTAAGTGATGGGAGACAACATCTACAGTCCTCCTTCAGTGCAAAAATGTATTTAAAAGTTAATCTGAAGCTTATAAGAGGCTTCAGCCGTCCTACCTCAAGTGGATACTGTCAAAAGTTAGTCTTTTTAGTAGAAGCGTACATTCCTGGTGGATTACCTTGTAACGTGAAGAATGTATTTCTACTGCTTAGCTCACAATCGTGGTGACAAAAGATAAAATAGTTACAGCCATAATAACTTTCCAGGGCTGTAAAATCCTGTCTGTGAGTATTACAAACTGTTGTGCAGTGTTTTGGCATCTGATAAGCCTTTAAATGCA
Organism: Thunnus maccoyii; assembly: GCF_910596095.1. NCBI lineage: Eukaryota > Metazoa > Chordata > Actinopteri > Scombriformes > Scombridae > Thunnus > Thunnus maccoyii. The sequence continues at coordinate 25,749,305 of NC_056551.1, read as the reverse complement.
TTAATCTGTTCTCCAACTAGACTTCCTGGATCGTATATCATTGTCTCACTGGTACTTTAACAACACGCTCCCACCAACGTGTTTGTTGAAACAACAGGGCTGTTTTCAGTCTGAATCCCTGCTAACTCAGACCGCTGAAGCCTCTGTAAGCTTCAGATAAACGTTGGAATGCGTTTCTGCACATAACGAGGATTGTGGATTTTATCGCCAATCACTTTCCGTTCAAAGCAGATTAATAAGGGATATTTTAAAGGGGACGTATCATGCACATTTCCAGCTCTGTATTTATATTCTGGGGCTCTACTGGAATATATCTGCATGATTTACAGTTAAAAACTCCCAATTTATCTTATACTGGCTCTTTATGCAGCCCCTCAGTTCAGCCTCTGTCTGAAACAGGCCGTTTCAGCTCCTGTCTCTTTAAAGCCCCCCTCTCGACAAGCCCACTCTGTTCTGATTGGTCAGCTTCAGAAGGCTTCCTCCGGCTCTGGAGGTTACGTAAACAAACTATAGTAGCAGGATTTTCAAGCTGAAATACGATCCCAAATATGCGAGTGAACAATGTGAACATCTGTGAACAATCTGACGTCAGTTCAATGGGAAAGTAGAGGTAACTTTGCAAACAAAGCGTCCAGAGCAGGTTGACGCCCTGAATTTTGACTTTCAGGGAGCATTTCTATATATGTCCACCTCAAGTTTTGGAACTTTGACCATGTTTAACATCCAACATTGCAACAGTATAAAAATGACCAAGAAAATCAAAAAAAGTACGATATGTCCCCTTTAAAGGTGAGTATGAACAGTAGGAATTATTACAGCATGCAAAACCTGTTTCAATGTTCATTTGGACACCTGACAGATTTGAAGGATTGTGAACCTATCCTTTAATCTTTTTGTCATCTTTGCTCTACATTTATCTCTCCAGGGCCTGATGCACAGCAGCGGACCTGTCGGCAGACACAGACAGCTCATATTAGTGCTGGAGGGAGAGTTGTACCTGATCCCGTTTGCCTTGCTCAAAGGCAGCTCCTCTAATGAGTACCTGTACGAGAGGTTCAGTCTCATTTCTGTACCTTCTTTAGCCAGCCTGGAAGCCACAATCAAGGTGGGAGAATCTTATTTTGAAAAGAAATCTCTGTGAAAATGTAAACACACACACATATCTGATAACCTGCTTCAACCCGCAGCCTCACCCTCGCCGCGGAGGTCCCTTACTTTGCTCAGACGGAGGTTCGGTGGCTGCAGTGGTCGGGGCTCCTCGTCTGCCCCACAGTGTAATGGACCGCTGGCTGTGGGGACCCTTACCTTCAGCCCAAGATGAGGCTCTTTGGCTGGGGGAACAGCTGGGATGTCATCCACTAACCGGAGCCAACGCCACGAAGGAGCGCGTACTCTCAGCTCTGAGTCAGGCAGAATGCGTTCACTTTGCCACTCACATATCCTGGAAACTCGCCGCTTTGGTCCTCGCCCCCGGCCAGGAGCATACCGCAGGAGACGGGGCAGGGAGCCGACCCAAGGACAAGTCACCGTGCGGGGCGTCGATCTCAGGCGACACCGCGGATCAGGACGGAAGGGTCAAAAGTTCGTTTATGAAGAGTCACAGCAGCCCAGACAGACTCAGAGGAGTCGATGAAATGAGCGAGGATGGGGAGAGGGCGTGTGACGTGGAGAGTGTGTGCGACAGTCCGGCACTTCAAGACTTCCTCCTCACTGCTGCTGATATACTGGACCTGTGCCTGACGGTCAAACTAGTGGTTCTGAGGTATAACTTTCACACAGATTCAAAGTTTTACAAAGCCTGTTAGGTCAGACAGATCCACCTGACCTCTGACCTCGACTTCTTCTTCTCAGGTTGTACCCGGAGTCCAGCAGCAGGGTGACAGCTGACGGGGTGGTGGGTCTGACCCGAGCGTTCTTGGCTGCAGGGGTCCAGTGTGTGTGCGTCTCTCTATGGCCTGTACCGATAGCTGCCTCCAAACTGTTCACCCACACTTTCTACACAGCCCTCCTCAACGGGACCAAAGCCAGCGCCGCTCTGACAGAAGCCATGAAGACGCTACAGAGCAGCAAACACTTCTCGCACCCGTCCAACTGGGCTGGTGAGGTCATTCATTATGTTTATGCAGCAGCCTCCATTTATGGGAGTCCACAGGAGGAGTTATAGTTGTTATATCTGTTACATTATAGTGGGTTATAAACCATGTATTAATTTTTTATATGCTGATTATAAATGCTAAATAAAGGATCTCAAAGGAAAGTGTTACCCTTTGAGCTGCACTGCTACATTCATACATGAACTACATTTCGATTCATCACTGAGCTGAACAGACCTGCTTTCAAATCAAACAACACACAGAGAAGAGATCAAACTGTGCAACATCACTCTTTTCTAATTTATTGTATTGTTGAGAAATCTAAAAAAGAAAACCTAATCTAGTGTTTAAAAGTCTCTAATATCTCTGTTTTCTTTCAGGTTACATGCTGATCGGCAGCGATGTGAAGCTGAACAGCCCGATGTCGCTGGTCGGTCAGGCCCTGGCAGAGATCCTCCAGTACCCAGAGAGAGCCAGAGACGCCCTCAGAGTGCTTTTACACCTGGTGAGACAATTATTAACAACGTGACTGTTCATATGAGCCTGGACTAGAGCTGCAACCATCGATTATCGATAATCGATTGATTGTTTTAGTTATTTTTCAAGCAAAAAATATTCACTGCTTCCAGCTTCTTAAATGTGATGATTTTATGTTTTTATTTGTCATATATGATAATAAACTGAATATATTTGGGTTTTGGACTGTTAGTTAAATATAATGTTATCTCAGGCAACAATAACACATTTTATCACTCGATCAGGAAAATCATTGACAGATTGATCAATAATGAGCATAATCGTTAGTTGCAGGCAGAGTCTGAACCTCCATCATAATTTATTCAACACTGAAGATAAATTTGAACCACAGAGTCACATCAGCCAAATCTCCATCAACAAACCTGCCATGACTTTTAGAGTGATTGCAGCTGCAGTTTGCACCATTTTGAATTTTAAATATTAATTTTTAATACAAATGAATACAATCTTTCACAAATATTGAATATATTTCCATGTCATGGTTACGTCCATCACTTCATGTCATCTCCGTCCTTCAGCTTCATGATTTACAATCTCCATAAATTGCTTTTTTCAGCAAATGTCCTTCCTTCTCATCTTCTGCTGGTTTTGATGCATCACTTTCCTTCCATCTACTGAAAAAAAAAGTATACTTTCAAAAATCAATACAAATGTGGTTCAGCATATGATGACCTCCATCAATCAGTTCTCCATCGGACCATGTTGCTAAGTGGTCCAGCCTGAAATCTCCAAAATGTTACAAATGGAAGCTCAGGGCGCATCAGAAAATCCTGCAGTGTTTTAGTCTCAGGCTATAAACTGCTTTTGTGTCCTACTTACATTTATGTGCCTCTTTGTTTCTTAATAATAACAATTAAAATATGGATGTGTTGCATATTTTCTACATTTTCAGAATATCCAGGACGTTATTTGATGTGAATAATTGCTTTCAAGATTTATAATGCATTATAAATATGAAGAATTTAGATTCGCTTTGAAAAATCCTGTTAGAAAATGAGTTTAATTAGAGGATTTTCATTCTTTAAATGTCAAATAACACAACAGCAACACAACTAACCAGTAAAATCATCTGTGAGCTTCTTGGTGAAACTGACAACTGCAGCCTCATAATCACTAAATAAAGTTCAGCAACAAACTTTGTACTCAAGAAACAACCGAACTTTGATGCACAGACGATGCTGGTATTACCATAACAATATAGATAAAACTAATTGTGATAGCAGCTCATTTTGCTTGTAAGGACCAGGAGTATTACAATACAATACGATACGATAAACTTTATTGTTTTGGACTCTGTAGCTGCACCATGAATGCCTTGACGGCCACAATGACACAAACAATACAACCTCAGCCATACCAACACCAACAATTACATAACATGACAGTATTGCACATAACCTGTAACATAATATATACATACACCTTTTAGCATGAAATAAAAAAGTCATGCTAAAAGATCACCAGAGTAAAAGCACTGTAAAAATTATTAAAAATTATTGCACAAACTTCGGCCTCAAGCAGCATTGTAAAGAAATGTAATGGTATGAATTCTTTAAATGGTTGAGTTTGCAGTGAGGGACTCTGTATCGTCTGCCCGAGGGTAGGAGGTCATACTCTGAATGAAGGATGTATTAATATGTTGATTGATGATGAGATAAACCAATCAGTTCAAATGAAAGCGTCAGTTAAACACCGTCTGGGACGCTAGTTGTCCACTGATACTGATGGTTTTTAACTGGGTCTCTTTCTCTTTTCTCCAGGTTGAAAAGTCTCTGCAGCGGATTCAGAGCGGCCAGTGTAACCCGATGTACACGTCACAGCAAAGTGTAGAGAATAAGGTCTGTGTGTCTTCCTGTATCTTTATCCTCATATATCAACCTTTATGTCTTCTCCACTCATGTCCCCTCTCCTCTCTCGGGTCAGGTCGGCGGGGTGCCCGGGTGGCAGGCCCTCCTGTCTGCGGTGGGTTTCCGGTTGGACTTCTCTGGTAGCGGCGCCGGTCTCCCCGCGGCGGTTTTCTTCCCCACATCGGATCCTGGAGACCGACTGCAGCAGTGCAGCACAACTCTACAGTCCCTGCTCGGTACCAGAGCTGTTCAATTATTCATGATGTCTCTCATGTCAGTCACAGTGACAGAATAACATGTTCTGTCCCTCCAGGATCTGAGAGCAATAGGTTCTCCCATGAAACAGCATTTATTTTGTGTATATTTCATCAGCTACGGAATAATACGCAATTATTCAGAAAGCACAGACTTCCAAAACCTCCCAGTAGAGGCCGATTATGAAATCTGTTTCTCAGGGATCCTCTGATGTGACAAGTTCACAGCCAAGATCAGCAAATGATCCTTTTAATTCTCTATGGTTGTATTATAAAGGGTCAGTTTTCCCTCCTTACAAAAAACATATTGGGTTTGTTGTTTGTCCCAACAGACACACTTGCAGTCTTGAGCACATAAGTTTGTGTTTATGTGCGAGTCCCACATAAGTCCCCATAAGGACATAAGAAGTTAATTATATTACTCCTCTCAGCTGTCATCAGATTTTACACTAACTTTGTTTGTGGAGATTGAACAAAAACAGCAAAGCATATCTGAGCTCAACTGAGTTATGTTTTGGTGTTTGTAGCCACAGGATTTCCTAATAAATTAATAAAGCTTTTCCAAATAAGCTTTGATAAACCTCCACACATTTGAAGTTTTAACGGGACACTGTTGGCATTAACTAGCAATTTGTAACAAAAGTAGAGACTTGACAACTCTCAAATACCAAGTGTTGGTATTTGGACAGATACATTATCATTAACATGCATCTCAGGTGATCGGATCACAAGTGGACAGCTTTACGTACGTCTGTTTACACCTGGCATTAACATGCGTCTCCACATGTGTCCGGAGTGACCACTTGTGATCGGATCTCACTTCACTGCTCTTTATCCAAACGCCACATTGGAATATATATGCAACAATCTCCCCACCGCTGCCTCTATTGAGAGATGCTGTGCGCATTTACGCACGAGACACAGCGTAACTTCATTGATTATTTAAATCTCCGACATGCCGACAGGATTGGTCGGGATCTAATGTTAATTCTGTATTTTTCTACACATCCAACAAGTCAGTTGTTACACACACAGACCTGAGCTCATTATGTCGAGCAGCACAGCAAAACTAAGAACTGTAGTTATCAACTAGACAAGACAGAGGAAACTATTCAGCAACGTTTAGCTTCTGAAATATTTTTTTCTACAAATGAGAAACTTTATTTGCTGGTTTTGGTTTAATTTCTATTCCAATTGTCAATTTGAAGTGGGAAAACCGGTTAGGGGAATGGGAAAAACAGGAAAGAAAAGGAAAAAACGGGAGGTGAATGATGATTTTAATTCACATGAAAAAACAAAATAATGCATTTGTTTATCCTGTTATCAAACAATTTGATGTCTAGTCTGCCGGAAAATAGAGGACGTCAGTTGAGTAGGCGGTCCTTCAATGTGGCCCAGGAGGCATTGTGTTTACACTGCTAGAAGAATGTGGTCACATGCGGCCCAGACCACCTCCAAATGTGGTCTGAGTGATCGGATCTCAATCCGTCCTCAATGTGTCTTGGGTGCGTTTACACCTGTATTCAGAGCTGTCTACTTGTGATCGGATCACATGAGACGGATGTTAATACCAGGTGTAAACAGGGCCTGAGTTAGTTAGGTTGTTTTGGTTCAACAAAGAGGGTTAATGGATTTTTTTCTCTAAACTAATAATCAAGATGTAAAATCTGTGCTTGAAGATCTAATTTAACCTCCTGTGTGTCCTCAGGTCTTACTCCACCAGCTCTGCAGGCTCTCTGTAAACTGGTCACAGCATCTGAGGCCGGAGAGCAGCTCATTCATAAGGTACTGACATGTTGTGTAGTAGCGGCACTGTTGTTCATGCCAGTGGTGGAGGAAACATTCAGATCCTTTATTTAAATAAAAGTACCAATACAACAATGTTCTCCATTACAAGTAAAGTTCAGCATTCAATATCCTACAACAGTAAAAGTACATAAGTATTATGAGCTTGATGTAGTTAAAGTATTGCAGTAAAAGTAGTGGTTTGGTCCCTCTGACTGATATATTATTATATATGACATCATTAGATTATTAATAGTGAAGCATCAGTGTTAGAGCAGCATGTTACTGTTGTAGCTGCCGGAGGTGGAGCTAGTTTCAACTACTTTATATACAGTTAGCTAGTTTAGTCCACTGGTTCCCAACCTAGGGGTCGGGCCCCTCCAAAGAGTCAGCGGATAAATCTGAGGGGTCGTGAGATGATTAATGGAGTAGAAATGAAGAAAAAGATAAACACACACACACATTTGTTTTCGTTAAGTCCCCCTATTCAGCAGTTATAAGCAGTATATAAACCTTTAATAAATGGTTTAAAGCACTATAATTTAGTCATAAGCAGTTATAAGGACATTTTTAAATGTTTAGTATTGGTCAGCAATTATACCTTCTTCTATGAAGACATATCTTATGTTATTACAACTGTATTTTACTATATTATCATTCATTATCTGTTTATACAGCAGAAAACACTTCTGAGTGTCTACAAGAGGAATTATAGTTGTTGACAAATACATTAATACACACTTATATCTGCAAACAACTACATTATAGTGTGTAATAAACCATTAACTGTTTATATACTGTTTATAAATACTAAATAGGTTAGATGTTTTGAGAGGGGAAACTTCTCTTTGGTGGAACTGCTGACAAATCATAGTCATCTAAAACAAGAAGTCCCAACTAGACTGTAAAGGGTCACAAGCCAAAAGGGTTGGGAAACACTTTAACAATGTCTTGTATTTTATAAGCTTATCATTCATTTTTTTAAAGTAAAATTTTAATCTGAAAAATAACTAGTTACTACAGCTATAAGATAAATGTAGTGGAGTAAAAAGAACAATATTTCCCTCTGAAATGTTGTGGAGTTGAAGTATAAAGTAGCATAAAATGGAAATACTCAGGTAATGCACAAGTACCTCAAAGTTGTACTTTAGTAAACGTACTTAGTTACCTTCCACCACTGGTTCATGCCAACATATTCACATCTGAGTGATGCATGTGTGTTGTTGCCTTTACTTGTTGTCTTACTGTGGATCTGAAATGACCATCAGACGTTTTGTATTGTCTCACTCCAGAAAAATGAACACACCACTTCATTTTTTGCTATCATTTTTTTTCATTTCCAGCTGTTTGTGACCGTGTTGTAATGATAATAATATTAAAAATGACAATAATAATAATAAAAACATTTATTTATATAGCACTTATCAGAATCAGCAATTTAGAAAGTGCTTCACAAAGGGCGGACGTGAGGCGATAAGTGAAAGTAGTGAAAAATAGTAAGAATAAGAAATACATGTAGACACACAACCTCACACAGATGCACATGTCAACCATGTTGGATGGTATTATAAGAAAGCCTCACGATAAAAATGCTTACATAACTCTTTGCAAGTCATAGTTGTTGGTTTTTTTTTACAATTTGCATGACCTCTGAGGTTCCTCATACCATATAGGTATCATCAACATAAGCAAGTCATCTTTCATGCATGACTGGGTTTGCAGTGACTCATATAAACCTCTAAAGTTCTGTTTCCTCTTTTCTCAAACCCACCTCACAAAGGCGGTTAAAAGCATGGTGGGAATGGTAAGTGTTTCATGATGAAATTGCTGACTCGAGTTCAAAGAAAGCGTGAGACTGGTCAGAGTACGCACACGCAGATAAGAACACAAATTTGCTGTACTTAAGTCTAATGTTTTATTTGAAAGATCTTTGTGATGTCAGTGCTACATCAATCTTGCTTTAATGAGATTTTTTTTGACTCAAAGGACTTGTTTTTTGCTCAGTAGTTGTACCATGATATGAAAACTGGAGAATAGATACTGGACTTCCTCTGATTCACTCACCAAAGAGAGTTAGAAATTAGTCAGAAGCAGAGAAGAATCAAATAACTCTGAGCAAGATAAGACTGTAGAATTACATTTCCAGAATTTTGATAATTGTCCCTTGAAATTTTAAACTTCTATGTATACTACAGTAGCTGTTCTCTCTTCTCTCTCTCTCTCTCATCCTTTCTTCCAATCATTATTGCCTCTTTCCTCTCCACAGCTTCACCAAGTGCTGGTGCAGTTGCAGTCAGGCGACAAAGAGCAGGACTTTTCACTGGCTCCCATTCAAGTGTCGATAAGCGTGCAGCTGTGGAGGCTTCCAGGCTGCCACGAGTTCCTGGCTGCACTCGGTGAGTCATCAGTACAGAAAACCAAGCTTCACTTTCACTTTTTATACTCAAAGGTTATGGCTGCCAATCTTCTGTATTTTTTCTTATTGATAACAAATCTCATGTGCAGAGCTAAACCAACAATGAGCTGATCTACGTATGAGTATTGTGTGTATCCAAAGCCTGATATATCTTATTCCTCTGTGTCAACTATTAAAAATACTTCAATGAGCCACACCGCTGCACAGGGTGACAAGTTCCAAGACAGCAGTCACTTTAGTTTCTCTATAAACTGCTCCAAAGACTAATAACTAATACGAAAAATATAGAAAATTGCCAGCCAATTGTAACTTTAGCCTGTAAATAAATGTTGTGGAGTAAAAAGCATAATAGTTCCCTCTGAAATACAGCAAAGTAGAAGTATAAAGTAGCTTATAAAAAGTATATAAAGTAGAAGTATAAAGACGCCTTTGCCGGCGTCCCCAGATGAGCCAACAAATGGTCATCATCCCGGACGAGCCCCCAAATGTTGTGGAAATTTTTGTTGCTCAAGAACCACACAGAGACACAAAGAAAGCATTGAACATTGTTACTTGTTGAAGCAGTTGTAGACACTGTATAATCCATCACACCATCAGTAACAATTATACAAATGTCCAAACACACAGCTTAAAAGAGACCTTAAAATGGTACTCAAGTTCAGCACTTGAGTAAATGAACTTAGTAACATTGCACCGCTGTCTCTCTCAGGGTTTGACCTTTGTGAGGTGGGTCAGGAGGAGGTCGTGCTGAAGACTGGGAAGCAGGCAAGCAGACGGACGATGCATTTTGCCCTTCAGTCTCTTCTAGCACTCTTTGGTGAGAATAATGCAAAACTTTAGACTTCAAAACTAAATCCAGTCCCTGATGTTGGATATTATTTTTCTCAAATGTCAAACCTAATTCTTCAACTCATTCTCTCTCTTTTTTTAGACTCCACAGAGCTTCCCAAGCGGCTGAGCATGGACAGTTCATCATCTCTGGAGTCTCTCTCTTCATCCCAGTCAGCATCCCAGCCACAGTCTTTACCCCTCTCCTTCGGTTGCTACCCACCTCAGCCCTCCTTCTTACCCCCGGTCTGCCCGGACAACCTCTCCTGCGACGCCATCTCCGTCTACAGTCTCAGCTCCCTCGCCTCCTCTCTCAGTTTCCTGTCCCGGCCTGAGCCTGCAGGAAGTGACATCATCAGCCAGCGCTCGCATCAGCAGGAGCTGGAGAGACCTCGTGGGGGAGCAGGCCTCTACTCCTCCCAACGGCATACAGGCGGCCTGTCGAGGCGACTGACCAATCACGCAGGAGGATTAGCGGGAGAGGCAGAGGACGAGGAGTACGAGGGGTACTCCATTATAAGCAGTGAGCCGCTGGGACGAGGCAGTGGGGGATGCGACACGCTGCCTCTTCCTGCAGGACATCGGCAAGGCAGAGGTGGTGCTGGGAGAGGATCTGCCAGGGGTCATGGGTATCCGATCACAGTTTCCTCCAAGGGAAGCATTAGCACACCTACATCTCCAATTAAAGCTCCAACGCTGCCTCTAGCTGTTCCTACCAGCCCCAAGCCCAAGCAGGAAATGTAAGTTTAATGCTATTTCTGTAGTCAAGAAGAAATCATTATTGTTGTGCTTTCTGAAACGCACTGGATAGAGGTGGGAAGTGGGAAGAATCGCTATAAATTTCCATTTTCCCAGTTTTCTTTTGATGATATAATCAAGGTTCCTCAACACTAAAATATGTGAGTCTTCTGGATGATTTAACAACACTAAATTAACCAGCTTGTCTGAATCAGAATCAGGTTTATTGCCAAGTAGGTTTGCATATACAAGGAATTTGCCTTTGTGTGGTGGTGCCTTTGTCGGCGTCCCCAGATGAGCCAACAAATTGTCGTCATCCTGGATGAGCCCCCAAATGTTGTGGACATTTTTCATCGTTGCTCAAGAACCACACAGAGACATAAAGAAAGCATTAAAACATTGTTACTTGTTGAAGCAGTTGTTGACCATCAGTAACAATTATACCAATGTCCAAACACAAAACAATAATACAATCATCTTGTATTTTTGGAGAGAAAGCATGTTGTTCAGCCAGCCCTTTCTCTAAAGATTGTGAACACAAACCAGACAGCTTTATACCTCTCCAGAAGCAAAGCTAAAAACAGTCAGGTCCCTAAAAGGACACTTCCACAAAGTATGATCATACGATGATCCCACATAGACCTTATGGTCAATCAATAACTTCAAACAAGGACATCCTTCAGCTTTAACTTGCCTAAGTACCTCATGATCCACACAGTCTCTGAAACAGTAGGCTTAACGCAAAGATATCTCTAGCTAACCCCAGAGGTCAGCAAACAACCCTGAGATAGAAACAGGTTTAAGAGTTCAACTAGCCTAGGAGTAGGATTTGTTCATCAACATGTATACCAGAATGACAATGACATTACATCACATTCAGTTGATAACAAACGTTGACCCCTTAGTTTGAAAACAACATTTGTAACATATATACAAAATATTTATAAAACAATAACCTATTATTCAATTTTCTCTCACACCCTACAATCAAAATATACAGAGAAAAGAGAAAGAAACACAATTACTAGCTAATTTACATCTGGTACTACACATCTCTTTTCTTTATGTGAGATTCATGTTTTTTGTACATGGTCCCGGACAAATAGATATAATAAACTAAACTAAATAATCCTTTAATTGTTAAGTAAGTGGTATTAAAGCTTGCAGGACATCCAAGCCTCATGCACGTAACATTCGGACACCCAAAGTAACTCTTCCCACTTTGCAGCTCTATATCTTTTGGACATTTTCATTTATTATATCAAGTGGTATAAGTTATAAAAAACATATATCATAGCATGTATAGTCTAAGCTAATTCGTAAGGCTTGTTCCTAGGTGGGTTTGTTTTGATATAACCGCAAATTTAGCTCTTTTTTTCTTAACTTTTTTTCCAGCTCATCTCCTCAGAGGACTGGCAAAGGCAAGGTCAGCAGCTCTGAGTCGGACCAGTCGAGTACCGAGACAGACAGTACAGTCAAGTCCCAGGAGGAGAGGATGGGTCCTGCGGGACAGCTGGATCCCCAGGAGCTGGCCCAGAAGATCCTTGAGGAGACGCAGAGCCACATGCAAGCTGTGGAGAGCCTGCAGAAAGCAAATATTAGAGGGAAGACACTGAGACGGCCTGAGGGGAGAGAGGAGGCGCACGCCAGACAGACGTCCCTCTCCACTCCCACAACCCCGACTCTGACGCCTACAGGAGGAGCACGAGGGTTTCAGCCCTCTGAGACCAGCGCGTTTAGCAGACCTCCGAGTAGAGCGAGTCTAAAGGCTTGTTCCTCTCCTCTTTCTGTCCGTAGTCCCCTTTCACCGCTCTCCACCTCTGTTTCAACACCTCCCCCGACTCGACCTAAACCTCCATCCCGCTCCTCTTCGCTACAGAAGATCAGCTCAGGCTACAACAGCCCAGCTCACTCCTCTCCATCCTTATCTCGCTCTGTGAAGGAGCAGCGTTCACCTTTCCCTGCGGTTTCCCCAGATGTGCATGCACAGCCTAAACTGAAATACCCTACCTCACCTTACACCGCCCACATCTCACCTTCCCACTCTCCTGCTGACAGCGCCCCGTCGCCCGCCCTTTCCTACTCCTCTACAGGGTCCGTTTCGGCCTCCTCCAGCCCTGCAAACACCCCCGAACTCAACCAGTCCAAACAGGATAATAAAGTCCAGGCAATTCATAATTTAAAAACCTTCTGGGCCAACGCCGCCCAGAAACACGAGGTGCCCTGCCCTGCCAGTTTGCTCCGAGGCGGGAATAAAAAAATGAGTACAGTTCAGAAAGATGTTTTGGGTTTGCTGAATCTCTCGCCGAGACACGAGTCCGCGAGCAAAGATGTAGAAGGATCTGAGGGTCAGAACACTGGTGACAGACTCAGCGGTCACCAAAAACTGGAGGGTAAACCTCCTCCACCACCTCCACCTTCTAAAGGAGGCGTCAGACTGCACTCTGGGAATGGCTACAAGTTTCTCTCACCTGGACATTTTTTCCCGTCTTCTAAATGTTGAGAGTTTGGATATTCCCCCCCCCCATGCTGTTCCCCACAGCCAGTAGGCCAATCCCCTGTTTAATTTGTGTTTTTACTATGACAGAAGCTGCCCAATTGTCAGCAAACCATATTGTAGCAATACCTGCTGAAGATAAGGATAAAGAAGTACTGTTACTGAAGGTGGTGATTTTACATTTTTTGTGAAGGGATGTTACACTAATGTTTTGAATGTGATGACTGTGCCTTCTTCTGGAGAGAGCTGGAAGGAGAAAAAAGACTCGAGGAGTGTTGATTCTCTGGCTTTAATTGTGTTTCAATGACTGACAAGAGAGCATGTGTGTCGATGCCTCCGTGTACACTGAAAATAAACGCTGACTGAATGCCTGTCACCATTACAGAGAAAAGGGGAACATTTTATGTCGACCTAAACGCTCGCTATGTTTGTGTAAGTTGATTAGCTACCTGAATTGGATTTACTGTGTAATAATTATTGTTAAATGTATTTACCAATGCTTATTGTTGTCATTTATTTTGTTACGTAAACTGTGTTTTCCAGTCATTATTACACATTTTATAAAGATGAATAAACCATGGAAGAAATAATGAAAACCCCTTTTTTGATATTTTTTATGCAGATTTCATGTGTGGTTGTCAGCATGGTACCTCTTGCTGTTCAGTGTTTCAATAACTTTATAATGTACAATTTTTTGCAGCAGTGCCAGACTCCTATTCAGAGACATCTCCATTCTCAGTAAATAAAAATGTTCCCTTTCTTGTCTTGCTTTCATGATATAAATCAATTCTGAAGCGGAAAAAAATATGCACACATTCTTTACACTTATACTCAATAATCATGAAACTGTGAGTCTTAGACCTTATCACATATGAGAAGAAGTGGAGTTTATCTTGATCATGCTCACTCTAACCTAACAGGCTTAAACAGTAGATACATATAGAGCTTTTATTTATATAAAAGTTCTATCTATAGTATATTCGCATTCCCTATAGGCACTTGTTTTTCCGTCATGTGATAATCCATAAACGAGGGTCACCATAAAGTCAGTTATTTTCAGCACAGAATGTCCTAATGTACTTTACTTGAGTATTTCCATGTGATGCTACTTTATACTTCCCCTCCACTACATTTCAAAGGGAAATGTTGTACTTTCTACTCCACTACATTTATTTGACAGCTTTAGTTACTTTTCAGATGAAGATTTGACACAATGGATAATATAACAAGCTTTTAAAATACAACACATTGTTAAAGATGAAACCAGTGGTTTCCAACCTTTTTGTCTTTTGACGTCTTACAAAAAGCAGTGTGTAGTCGGGGTCACATTTCACATGTCTATGAGTTGTTAACAGCTCCACCAAATAGTGATTTTTCCCTCTAAACTTCTCACATGCTTTCATTTCAATAAATGTTCAAATGATCCAATATTTCAGCAAAAAGTAAAGATTAGAGAAAAAGTCCAAAAACTGAAAACAGATTTGTGAATCAGAACTGCTGTATAAACAGATAATGAATGACAATATAGTAAAACACAATTGTAATAGTATAAAATAAGTCATAACGGTTGACAACAAAACCAAACACTTGTCCTTATACCATGTCCTTATATCTTGTAACTACATTACAATGGCTTATACATAATTTATTAACTGTATACCGCATATAAAGGCTAAATAGGGGGACATAAAGTAAAGCGTTACCAAGCTGAAAAACTGAAAAAATGTGTGTGCAGCAGAACTTTTTTGTTTTTTCTTCTTTTCTCTCCCATTAATCATCTCACGACCCCTCAGATTTATCTGCTGACCCTTTGGAAGGGCCCGACACCTAGTTGGGAACCACTGGACTAAACTAGCTAACTGTATATAAAGTAGTTGAAACTAGCTCCACCTCCAGCAGCTACAACAGTAACATGCTGCTCTAACACTGATGCTTCACTATTAATAATCTAATGATGTCATATATAATAATATATCAGTCAGAGGGATGAAATTAGTCATTTTACTCTGTGGTGGAAGAAGTAATTAGATCCTTAAGTAAATATTAAAATTAAGTAAATATTGTTAAATTATTAGAGTAGAAATGGTGTTTTGGACTTTTACTTGCAGTAATGGAGTAAAGCTGTGTTGATACTTTTATTTAATTATATGATCTGAGTACTATTCCCACCACTGTGGATAATGCTCTGTATATATAGAGACAGTGAACTGACCAATGGTGTGGCTATTTCAGCCAATCAGATGTCTTCCGGAGGGCGGACCAAACTTGTTGATAATTCTATCTGGTGTCGCCTCCTACTGCGCAGCCGCAGCCCGAGTGACGAAGATGGTGCTCATCAAGGAATAGTGAGTCTGAAGTGTTTTTAAAAAATGTCTTTTGGCTCATTTAGAGGCACATTTTCATCCATCCGACAGCGTATTACGGATAACTAAACATGTGTGTTTCGTGTAGTGGTGTCGTTCGCTGGATTCTACAGCGCTGTAGCCCGTAAAAAGCCATCTTTGAGCGGGGTGGATAACGGGACACACCGGTCTTTTTTAGGCGTTGCTAGTGCGAGCTAACGTTAGCTTGGAGTTGTAGCAACGGAGCGGATAATTAGCGTCTTAATGAAAACGAGTTACATAAAAAGGCTGCACGCACAAACAATCTGTACGTTCAGATACTTAACATGACTTTGATGGTTTAACGTATTGTTAACGTTAACGTAGCCGGCCTGTTATGTCTGTAAAGTGCCGTAATGTTAAGCTTTGTGGTCTCGTGAGTGACAGATTAAAGGCTCCTTCTCCGTCGGATTTAACATTAGTGCTAGCAGGCTCGGCTAGTCGCTAGCGTGACAATTTTCTGACCATCTTTAACGCACACATCTAACATTATGACACATTATAGGTTGTATTTTCATAGATTACGTCAGCGTTAACCAAGAGGTCGACACAGTTTATGAAATATGCTGTTATTTTGGCCCTAACTGAATAGCTGTTGTACCCTTCAAGCTAGCTTGAGGTTATGAAAGGACTAACTACTTTGCTTGTACTTTGCAGCGCTTTAACTGGGCGGCTAATACTAACTAACAGTTATGCAATAAGCCGGCAGGTTGCTGCACATAAATCTGTTGTGTTGGAGCTGTGCGGTGGTCGTTTTTCATCCACTTTTCTTCCTCAGCATAGCTAGCTTCTAACATGTAGCTAACATAACCTATATCCGCTTCAAATAACGGTACCTGTTGTAGCCAATGGTGGAAAGTGTCTAAGTACATTTACTAGGGTACTGTACTTAAATACAGTTTTGAGGTACTTATACTTGAGTATTTCCATGTGATGCTACTTTATACTTCCACTCCACTACATTTCAGAGGGAAATATTGTACTTTCTGCTCCACTACATGTATTTGACAGCTGTAGTTGCTTTTCAGATGAAGATTTGACACAATGGATAATATAACAAGCTTTTAAAATACAACACAGTGTTAAAGATGAAACCAGTGGTTTCCAACCTTTTTGTCTTTTGACATCTTACAAAAAGCAGTGTGTAGTCGGGGTCACATTTCACATGTCTATGAGTTGTTAACAGCTCCACCAAATAGTGATTTTTTCCTCTAAACTTCTCACATGGTTTCATTTCAATTAATGTTCAAATGATCCAATATTTCAGCAAAAATCAAAGATTAGAGAAAAAGTCCAAGAACTGAAAACAGATTTGTGTATCAGAACTTTGTTTTTTCTTCTTTCCTCTCCCATTAATCATCTCACGACCCCTCAGATTTATCTGGTGACCCTTCGGAGGGGCCCGACCCCTAGTTGGGAACCACTGGACTAAACTAGCTAACTGTATATAAAGTAGTGTAAACTAGCTCCACCTCCAGCAGCTACAACAGTAACATGCTGCTCTAACACTGATGCTTCACTATTAATAATCTGACATGGTGAGTCTCCAGAGCGGAGATATTTATCCATGACTGTGTAGTGTAATTTTCCTGCAATCTGGTCTCCATCTTGCTCCCAGTATAATCAATAATCAGACAGACAACCCTCTAAAATCATGTCCTTACATCAGGGTTCAACCATGGGTTAGTATTTTCAAGATTTTTTAATGCAGGGCCGTTAACGGCTTCTGTGGAAAGACAGGCTAATATGTTTTGTTTATGTCTTTTAATTCACTTAAGAATTTAATATATTTATGACACTGCTAATGACTGTATCTGTGTGTGTGTGTGTGGGGGGGGGGGGGGGGGGGGGGGATAGCATCAACACACCGTTTGTGTTTGTGAAGAACAAATCTGTTATGCTCACATAGGCTTAAGCTGGGGAACTCACACATTAAACTTTAATTTCTGGTAGGTTTATTAGACTTCATGTCAGCACTATTCAGTGTTCAAATAGCACGATGCCTCTCCTCGTGTCGGGGCAGTAGTAGATATAACAAGATTATATCACAATAATTGAGATTTACAGGAGCTTTGTGTTTATTTTGTTATCAACAGTACATTTTTGAAAAGTTTTGATGTAAACTATCTATACTTTCATCAGGGGGGCAAATATGTTTGCCTACCACTGCCTTACATGCCCCAACCTCAAAATTCATGACAGTTTTGAATATTGAACAATCAATTCATAGCAGGCATCTTGTTTAAAAGAAACTTATTACATACAGAAGATAATTTTGTAAATGGAAAGCATGTTGAGCAGATCTAACTTGGAGCAATAAAAAGGCTTAAGTATAATCGTACGGGCCTTTATCTTGATAAGAAAAGTCCATTTACTCTCACCGTCACTACTTAACCTCACTAACCTTTACTGTACTATTCATCGCTTACATAATAATGTGAGATACAGTTGTTATCTCTGTTGTGAAGTTCAGCTTTGTTTATGATTAATAGAGACACACTACACTGTACATTCAGCTGCATTAGGTCTGCAAATATTAGTATGTTTGTAATTGAATAATCTCTGCTATTTTCTGACTAATTTAGAGCTTCAACTAATGAATATTTCATTATGAGTTACTGGGCTGACTGTTTCCTCAACTAATCAATTCATTGTTTGGTCGACAAAATGTCAGAAAATTGTGAAAAATTATATTAGAATCTTAAATTTTACTTCATTTATGACAACAGAAGGCAGCAAATCACATTTAAGAAGCTTAATCAGTGAATATTTGTCATTTTTTGCCTGAAAAAAAATGACTCGGAACTGTTAACTGAATATAAAACAAGTTGCTGATTTATTTTCCTTTCAGCTGTAGATTAATTAATCGGTTGGTTTTGTAGTTCTAGATTAGTTAGAGCAAAGAGAAATAAATGAATCAAAACCGCTCATAATTCCAACTTTTATAAATTCTGTCTGTGTCTTAGCATCCTGCTACCTGTGCTGCAGGTGTCTGCAAGTGCCTACACGGACACACAGAGGACTTTCACTGGTGCTTACATAACTACCGGTTTACTGGGACTTGTAAACCACTTGAACTGTAACTGGTCAGCCAGTCAGTTCCCCTCTTTTTAATCCAGCACCAAAGGTTTTTTTTTCTCCAGTGCAAACCTTCTCTCTCTGTGCTGCCGCTGTCACTGCTCTCTGTGTGACAAAGTGAGTGTTAGAGAACGTGAAAACACAGTAATTTAAGGGGTAGATAATGAATGCATGACACTCAATACTAAAGATGTAAATGAAAAGCAACATTTTGTCAGTAGTCAAAGTACGTTATGCATGTTTTTCCCCTCTCACAGCATGTTAAACGATTGACACGGCCACGTTTTCCTAACATAAAACGATCCATTTTCTTAACAGCGGTTGATCAATAGCTGATTAATCATTAACGTAGGTGAAAGCTGAAGGGAACTGGATCCTTGCTGGTGTTATTTTAGTAGTTTGGGGGTTTAAGCATATCTCCAGTAAACATTTTTTTATCTCAAATGTGTGTTTTGGAAGGAAAATACACCTGGTTGCAGCTGTATTTTTTTGTGAAATTGATGCTGAAGTACTTTTGGAAAACACTATCATGAATATTAAGAGGAAAACGATGGAAGCAGGTGAATCACTGATGGTTTTTTTCTGTTTTAATTTCTCATCTGGTGCTGCAGAAACACGCCAGTTAGGGAAATGCTAACATGTATAGGCTTCAGTAGGAGTGAAATCTCTTTTATGACAAACGATTTAAAACGCCTCTGGTGTTACAAGGTCGCTGTACTTGATTGATCCACTTCACAATCTCAGTCAGCGGATGCTTCTTTTTTTTTTTTTTGTACATTTTGAACTTGTTAATTCGTCTCTGTTGCAAAAGCTGCAGCAGCTCACAACAAGTGTAGAGAGAGAGAGAGAGAGCCAACGAAAAAAAGCACAAACACTGCACTCTGCTTTTGTTTTTCCAGTTGTGCTACATTGTTCCTCTGGTTACATGACCGTCTGTGCCAGAATCTGGACGTGTCTTTGAAAATCAGATTTATCATGTTAATGTAGAACATAGAGCAGCTGGAAGGGAGGGGGGGGGGGGGGGGAGGAATGTTTTTCCTGTTGTGTGTGTGTGTGTGTGTGTGTGAGCTGGATGATGATGATGATGATGATGGCAGGTGTTCAGGATATTTAAGTTTTTGTTTGTTTTTACAGCACTTGCACAACTCAAGGTGCTGTACACATAAGAAAAACATTCAAACTAGGCATTAAAAATACATTTAATAGTAAAAAAAACTGGCACAATGAGCATTTTCTGTTATATTTTTATTGGTTACATCCATCAGAAAGTGTTTAAGAGCTTCAACGGCTACATTTACGACTAAATCATTTCTTTGTTTTAGCAAAAATACCAAACATTTGCTCGCTCCAGCCTCTCATATGCAAAGATATGCTGCTTTTTCTCTGTTTTATATCATTATGGAAAGAATATATTTGGGTTTTAGACTGTTGGTCGGACAGAACAAGATATTTGAAGACTTCACTCTGGGCTTCTTATATATTAGAAAGGAAGAAAATGATCAATAATAAAAGTAATTGTTAGTTTATTACCTTTACACACTCATGAGATCCTCAACCTTACATGTCCTGATTTTGTTTATAACATAATCCCTCTTTCTCCTCTTATTTTCTCGGCTTTAAATCTTTAAATACATCATATATTTGCTTTCAAGTACTTTAATATTTATAGATGTTTGTTTTGAGGGATGTTTTTGCCCTAAATTGAGCGTGTCACCCCCCCCCTCCCCCCCCCCCCCCCCCTCAAGCTATCTTCATCAATCAGTGTATGTTTAGGTTAAGGGTGTGGTGTTGAATCTACCAATCTTAGCAGAGATTTGTTTGGATTCTGAGAGAAGGAAGAGGTGCAGCCTTGAGAGGACTATAAACTCCCTGTACAGTACATCTCTGTAGTGAATCTTCTCGTTCCATAATTAAGCTGTGATGTCCAGTTATGAGCTGTGCATAATCAAGCTGCTGTATGCGCTGCTGATCTATGAACTGCGTGCTAGATTGCTGTGAAAAGTTATTTAGTTAAAAATAAGTAATCGATTCAAGCATGTTGTGTTAAGGGGGGGGGGGGGGGGGGGAATACTTGTTTTTCAATGCTGGCTTGGCAATAATCATGACATAACTGGACAGTATGAACGACACCACACAAAACAAAATAGAAAGCATCATAATCCAGTCTGTCACGCTGACATGAGATAAAACAGAAAAAATATTGATCTTTTTTTTGCAGCATGAACGAAAATCTTTTAATTAGCTAAATGTTCTGATTATCCGGTGATATGACAGTCTTCATTACACTCTCACTAGAGCTGCAACCATCTGCAGAAAATTAATCAACAGCAATTTTGATAATCATTTAAGTAATTTTTCAAGCAAAAAAATGGTAAAAAATCACAGGTTCCAGCTCCTTAAATGTGTAGATTTCCTGGTTTTCTTATATTTTATGATAGAAAACTGAATATCTTTTGGGTTTTGGACTGTTGGTCAGACAAAACAAGACATTTAAAGACGTCACCTTGGACTCTGGGAACTTGTGACAAGCATTTTCCCCAGTTTTCTGACATTTTATAAGAAAATAATCCGTATTGTTAGTTGCAGCCTTAGTAGATGTAAAGTCACTCCTACTGTCTTAGAGTTAAATTGTGGTTCTTAAAGATAGATGATTGTTGCTTTATAAATCAGAGTGCAGTTACAGTATCCAGACGACTAAAGCAGAGTTTAACATTCAGACTGGGACACAGCGCTTCCACTTGTTGCCAAAGACGCTCACTAAGATTTATTCACAACTTCATGCTTCTCCATCTTTTGTTTGAGATGTTAGTTAGTGGATTCTTTGCATAATCACTGAATCATTTAACACTTTTATTAAACTTTGAGTGTAAAAAGTGACTTCTAACCCTATGTACTGTTTCATTTATCTAAAATTTGAACGCCAGTGTTTTTCTCCTGTATATTTATTAATGACTTACTAATGTGTCCCTTTCTTCTCTCCTCTCAGCCGTGTAGTGTTGCCGATCTCTGTGGAAGAGGTGAGTATCATTTTATTATATAATAATACAGCGTATAGCTGTAGTTTTGATAGTTAAATGTTAATTTTCTCTTGTGCACAGAAAGCTCATCCACTCAGGCTTCAGTCTGCGGCTCATTCTGAGACAATAGCCTTTGTTGGAGATGCCTGTTTATTGGTGTGACAGGCTGGTAGAGCAGAACTGGACCTGGCTCAACCCTTTTAAAACTACTGTCGCTGTGTCGTCTTGTTCTTAATAGCCGTGACATATTTGTACTCGGCTTTTTTTTTTGTGTGTGTGTGTGTGTAATCTACTTACCCTCAAAAATGTTTCCTTCTTTTTGATTAGTTTTTATTGGAGCCCGGAGCCTGTTGTGACATCCAAATGACATCATGCTTTGGCTCCAGTTCACAGCCCTTCTCTCTAATGGGGGGAAAACATTGTGGCGGGCAGTTAGAGCGTTTAGTTTTTATGAGGAATAATTGTATTTTTCTGCAGATTGAACACAACCGGAGGTTTTGCTACTTCTTGTTGTCTTTAACGATAACTGCAGCGGCAGTAATATCCTGACAAAAGCTTGTTAATGTTGCGTAATCAAGTACTACAGCAGCCACCCCATATTTCCTTTATCAAATCTTCAAATGTATTAATATGATTGCAGAATCATTTAGCCTCTTGAAGGCTGATGACTGTTGTCCGTGACGACTCTATTGGCACAGCTCTCTGTAAATAATAACTAATGAAAGAGGCCTACAGAGCCCAGGAGGTGTCATGGATGAAAAAAAATGAAGTTGAGCTCTTGATCTAATCATTTATATGCCCGGTTTTTAGAAATGAATGCTCTAGATTTAATATCTCATGCACACAAATGACTAATCTGTGCTCTGTGAGTTAAATATAGTTTTTGCCTTCAGGCTCTGTCCCTCACTCTCACGCTGCCCAAACAAATCTCATACCAAATAAGACCAAACCACAAAGCTGGTCCATGATGAAAAAATGTACAGTAGCTGTATTGATTAACCAGACTTCCTCTTTATATGGTGTGAGATTGGTGGCGTCTCACACCAAAAACAGTATTATATTGAGAGCAGGAATTAGTCCTTTTTGTGCACAAATGATTAAATCTTTCATACAAACTAATTTTCTCTCCTTCATGACACCACAGATTACAATAAGAAGTAGATATTGCCACTTATTTTAAGTTGTTTTTCTCATAGAAGATTGTTTTGAAGCCTGATAATAGATTCAAAAATACTGGATCAAGGGATAATTAAGTAGCAAAAACACCACATGCACATGAACATGCAACCCAACACATTTTAGAGCTTTAAAAATATATATTTCTGCTGTATAAACAATTACTAACATCATAGGTGAAGACAAATCTGGGTTTGCTGCATCGTTGAAGCACGTCGGCTTCAGGGACCTTCTCGGTCTTAATCACAGGATGGAATCAGCGGTTTTGTGTCGCTGTAGTTTTCAGTTTCTGTCTTCCGTCTCTTCCTTCACTCACAGTATCAAGTCGGGCAGCTGTACTCTGTGGCCGAGGCCAGCAAGAATGAAACAGGAGGAGGAGAAGGCATCGAGGTGCTGAAGAACGAACCCTACGAGAAGGATGGGGAAAAGGGACAATACACACATAAAATATACCACCTAAAGAGGCAAGTGTTCAAAATAAACTTGGTTTTCAACAGAATCTAATCTTTGAAGGTTCAGTATATCAGTAAGACGTAACCGTTTTATCACTAATATGTATTTTAAACTATTAAATAACAGTGTCAACATGCTCATATGGTAGACAAAATAATGCAAAAACCATTTGAAAGAGAGCTAAGTGTGAGCTAAATGGAATACAGACTGTCAGGATATTTAAGCTTTAAAAGAAATTATTACAGCAGTGTCAAGTGTCTTCAATTAAAACCTCACACAGAGGGATGCAGGGACAGACAGGTGAGGTGAGCATCATTTATCACAGAACTAAGGTATCACCTTTGTGACAGCGATGAATACCAGCTTCATCAATCTAGTACTCAGAAGTACTTATTATTTATAGATAACAGCTTCACAAAGCAGGCATTAATGGCTTGGTTTTCACCATTTGGCCAACTGGTAACCTAAGTAAGTAAAACCTGGAGCGCTGGCAGCAGAAAGAGCAACATGATCTGAGTTTTTGCTCCCATCTGTTCGTTTGGATAACAGAAAACCGTTAGCAGACTGTACCTGTTGCCACCTGTTCAATGTGATGGTAAAACTATATTGGCAGCCATCTGAGGTGTCAAATAAGCTGCCATTTCACTGAACCAGCTTTAGACCCCGATCAGACGGATCGCTTTTTAGCAGCCTGGGGCGGCTTTTTGTAGCTTTTTGCTCGCTGCTTCTGTGTTGCTGAGCACCACACGTTTTCCACTCTATGTGCCTTGAGTTTTTGCAGGAGCGCCCTGAATGCCTCGAGTTGAAAAAACTTCAGTTCAGAGCAGAAAAAGCGGCCTGACATCATTTGCGTTTTTCCCCCAATGTCCGATCAGATGAATTGAGAGGCGGGCCTTCTGTGGTGGTGACGACACAGTTTATCATTATAACGTAACAAGTCTCATATCTACACCTGTCAGAGTTTTAGGCTGTAAGTAATATGGGTAATGACAGATGCTCATCTGCTCAGCAAGACCAATGGACTCCCTGTAGGTAGTGGTCATTTTTGTGACGCTACGTCCAACGATTGACAAACTGTCCCTGACTCATCCTTAAATAAGCCTTGAACAGACCATCATCCGGGTGAAGCTCCTGGACCAGCTGGTGGTACTCCCTGTAATTTGTCCTCTTTCTGAGGGTCTCATGTACCAACACAGATCTCTGTTTCCATGTGTCCAACATATTTGAGAACAGCGTCTCGCCCTTAAATAGAGCCACAGCGAGTGTCCTCCACCTGTCTGTTTTTTATCTGCTGACAAGGAAGTTAACTACTTTTAGCTTGCCAAAATAAAAGGCACAGATCTTCACAGCAAGATAATGGCTAAGGACAGGTGATTTGGTGGTTTCCTAGCAACAAAAAAAAAGACACAGCAAGCTGTTATTTCTTTAAAATTGTAGGCTTCAACAAATAAAAGCAGTGTGGTGCTCTTCGTGTTTTGCAACCTGCAACAAGCGCTCTGTCTGATCAGGACCTTACGTCACAGTACAAACACCAGGCCTCCACACACACCGCTAAATAAATTCAACACTAATTTCATGAAGGCTTAAACATCATTATGAGAGGAGAGATTTCCTCTTCATCTCTCAAATAATTTGATATCCAAACTGCACACAGACAGAGTTCGTTTGTGACAGTACAAGGAGCTGAAGCTGTCCTACTTCTTGCCAGGTGTCTCCTCTTATTTTGTCCATCCTTTGTATAATGTGTTACTGGTTTTGGCTGCTTTGACGCAGCACCAACAACAATAAAAAGAACAATTGATTACAAGTAGATATAACCTTCATAAAATGCTGAACCCTGAAGATACTGAATTGTATCTTTGGATTTAAGCAGACAAGATAAAATCACTTATCTGAAGTTTTAATGTTTGAAGTTTATTTCTTTTGAAAAGTCCACAGACCTGATTGTTTGACTTCTTTTTTTTCTCCCACTATAGTAAAGTCCCAGGTTATGTGAAGATGATTGCACCAGAAGGAGCATTAGTTTTTCACGAAAAGGCCTGGAACGCCTACCCGTACTGTCGCACTAGTAAGTTTCATCATAATAGCAAATCAATTCATACTTGGTGTCGTTTCACTGCAGTGTGTTTGCATTTGATCAACAGTGAAAGATGTCATAGTTATATGTAATCATGGCTTCTCTTTGAGGAGGACTCCAGCAATTTATTATTACACTTCGATAAAATTGGGGGAATTAAAGCAGCAGAGTCCGAGGTATCGTTACCTTTAAGGTGCTGGTATACGCCATCACAGCAGCCTGTCAGATGGTCAAACGTCATTGAAAACCAGCATCAAAGATCAAATTTCCAACATTGGAGTTCAAGTTTTGCAGCTTTCTGAAAACCGACAATCAAATATCGACTTTCTTTATCATTTAATCTGATGATTCTTTCCTCGATTAAGCACTTAATTGTTTAGTCTATGAAGTGTTAAAAATTGTGAAAATGCCATTCATGCATTTCTGAGACCGCAGTCTTAAATTTGCTTCCATTGCTAATCAACTAATTACTGCAGCTCTAATTCACATCCACTGATTGGTCAGGCATGTGGAGGCAAGAAAGTAAGCAGTGTTTAACCTCCTCTCTCCAAAACTATCTCTGTTTCTTCTTGCGTGTACAAACAAGCGCAACACTATGAATGCCTTCCAGAAGAAATTATAAAATGTGCACTGCATCCAGATATTTAAACCTATCGTGTCTGTTTACAGTTATAAACACTTTCAATGTGGTCAGACAACGCGTACTAGGTACGAACTATGTCTAGGTATGAACTAGGTCTTTTCTAGCATAACTTGACCCTTTGTCCTTTATACGGTTTGAGCTGCAGAAACACTGGATCCATACATTTCAAATGAAATCAAATCTTTATCGTCATATGCACAGACTACAGTCAGTTGCTCTGAACAGTCAAATTCTTACTTTGCGCTCCCTTCCGACCACCATAGATAGCATCTTTCAAACTTCACACTCCCAGTTTGTATCACAGGCTTTTGGTTTAACATCTGTATCCTTTTACTCTCTGAAATCTCTTCCTGTTTCAATCAATCAATCAATCAATTTTTATTTATATAGCGCCAAATCACAACAAAAGTCATCTCAGGGCACTTTTCACATAGAGCATGGGTAAATGGGTAAAATTGGTTGAGTTCTCCTTTAAATTGACCTTTTTTTTAATGTTCTGCAATTATAATTTTTTCTAAATGTCGTTTGAAACTGTTCAGTTTTTCAAATATGATAAATGTCATCCTGGTCTTTTGATACTGACGCTCATTTTTTTTCTTTGTTTCTCTTTTTGCTCCTCTGCAGTTGTGACGGTGAGTTGTTCATCTTTTACTCTCTTAGCTTGATAGTTTCTGACATCAATGAGTCCGTCATCACACAGACTTTCACTGACTTGTGACAGATACTTAATACCACCATCTGTCTTCTGACGAGAGTCATCACAGCCTCGTACTGTTGTACCTTACTTTGCAAGCTAATTACTATCAGATTAAAAATAGATCCGAGCAGAGCGGCACACCATTACCAGTGTTGTTTCAGTCTAAATGTCTGATTGGTTAATTGGATTTAGCTGTAAGGGTTTAAGTACATCTCTCAGAACTCTCCATTCATGATGTTCTCTGTACCGATTCTCTTGGCCGCGATCGGACGCACCTGCTGCCGTTTAAAGTTTAGGAGTGATACCTACTTTCTGAGTAATGACTTCAAATAGAAACAGGCTAAATATTGTGTTTTCCCCCTCATGAAATCTGTGTTTTTCTCTCACTTTTCAGAATGAGTACATGAAGGACGACTTCATGATTAAGATTGAGACGTGGCACAAACCTGACATGGGAACAATAGAAAATGTAAGTGAGTAGAAGATGTGGTGGTGCTTTGGTGTTAAAGGGGCACTCCAGCTTTTTAATATTTCACCTCCATTAACTTAAGATTTACTAGGTTTAATGTTTCTGCTAACATTAATATTCTCTTCTGTTCATTATCGCTCTGAATGCTGATAAATGATCACAATAACTTGGTCGTTTTAAATCTTATTTTCTTTTTTTTTGGGTGACTTTGTAATATCTGTCCAGGGACGACAGATGAAAGATAACCTCTTGGCTAATTCAGTGTTTATTAATTTGCACTGTCCCTGTTAAATAAATCAATAAATAACCAAGAAATAAAAACAAGAATGGTCAAAAATTGAAGCAGCACAGACTTATATCCCCTGCATGAGTTACAATTACACTGGATCCTACATTTCCCATAATGCAACACACACAAAGCATCTTTCATTAGACCCTCTCTGCCTGATAAACGCCCCTTTCAGACGTCTCCAGTTAATAACACACAGACTTTCTGTTTATAAATCTAAAGTCTCCGAGTCCTAGCTGAGAGATTACCTTGATGACATCACTATGACATCATCAGGGTAGTTTTCTCAGACTTTAGAAAGCTCCCTCCAGAGCCACAGATGATGTAATACAACTGTTTTTGCTATAGAAGGATATAAATAGACAAAACAAACGTCATCTTACATTTTTTCATTTTTGAGAGCGGTATACACACAGATCTAACCTTTTTTTGTGTGTGTGTGGCCCCATGCACATGCAAGAGAAAGAGGTACACCTGTGTGGTTTTAAATTTGAATCTTATTTGATTCACACTCGGCTTCCCTGAAGAAACAAAGCATCCCGTGCCGCCTGCGTTCTGAGCCGGTACGATCTTCTACATCAGAGGTTTAATTGCTTGTCTCTTTCTCTCTTTGTTCCAGGTTCATGACCTGGATGAGCAGACGTGGAGGACTGTGGAGGTGGTTCCCATAGATATTGCAAACAAAGAAGAAGTGGCGACTGCTGTGAGTTTAAAACCCGCAATATAAACCGCTAAACTAAGAAGTGAAAAGTGGATCAGTTGTTCTGGCACGCGGCCTGACAAGCAGATGACGGTAACTGACACGTCTGATTTACAGCAGCGTGTCTCCACCACGAGGAAGAGTTCGGTCATACAGATCGACTGGAGGTCACCAAGGTGCCGGGATAGCCATCACACTTAATTTATCCAGTGATCATCCTCCGTAAAGCCTTACTGAACGGAGTGAAATACTTCAATTGCAGTAACAAGCTTGAAGTCGGCCTAGAAGTAAACGTGAAGATGAGGACTTGTTGTGGAGGGAGATCACAATGATCAGAATCTCTCCTCTGTTGGCGTTTTTACTCGTATTTCAAGTAAAAAACATCTTTTCTTTTCTGCCCCTACATCTAAAGTCTATCCGCAGTGCTCTTTATTAGTCACAAAAACGACATAAATCATCACACTATAAAGAATTCATGTAATCGACTCCAGCTTTTGAGCAAATATGGTGAAAGTCATCTTGAATTTGACAAACCTTTCATTGTTCTAGTCCAAAATTTATCGCAGCTTTCAACATCTTCGAGGCGTCCCGGTAGTCTTGCGTTTTAAAGGATAGGTTCAGATGTTTATATGCGTTCACTGAGAGAGTTTTTGGTTGCTGTAGTCATTCGTCTTGTCCATACTGGCCATGAAGTGTTCCCTTCCTCGCCAACGTAAGAGACGGGGGAGCCAAAACCCATCCAGGCTTTGACCGAGTGACGTCATCAGCTGACACTTTATGAAGTTGGTCCATCGACAGAGAATTAGTGAATGACTGTAGCTAATGCATTGCAGAAGCTTTTTTGGAAAAAAAAGTCCCCTCAGCTTTCCAGCTGTGAATCTCAAAAATATGCACGTATGACAGGAAAAAATCACCACGACTGCTGACAAGAGTCCCAGCAGCTGGTCCATTATTCACCGTCTAGTGAGCAGCTTGAGGATATACATTATCCATTCATTTATCTGTTACATGACAGCATAATGTTTGCAATACTGTGGAAATAGCTTGAGAATTCAGTTGGACTGTATTTATGAAGATATATGAGGAAGTATTTGGAAATGGATGCTGCTACGGTGCACCGACAGGCTCGTACTTTGTTAAACGGCGTTAGACTCCTGATGGATACGACTCTCAGCTGTCTTTAAAAGCCCCCTTTTTAGTCCATTAGGGGCAGTTGTCAGCAAGTAATACTTCAACCATCATGTTGCCTGTGATTTAAAATCTAAAAGGAGGCATTAAGCCATTTTACATCCAGGTGGGTCACAGTTGTCCCGGAGCCGCAGCGTTTCTTCTACGAGCTCCTGTACTATAATGACTTAAGTGGATCAACGTTGAGGCCCAAGGCTTAATCTCAATGTCCATCTGCTCCAGGTATTCGCCACTCTTTCCCCAACAGATCTGATGGATTAAAACGGCACAGTGACCCTTAAGCTCAGGGGTTGGTTGGATGGGGGTGTAGTGCGTTGAAAATACAGTCTTGGGTGTTGCGGATTCTTCGGTGTTCCAGCAGAGGAGCCTTGAATCACATGCTGGAAGGGTGAAGTCTGACTTAACAGCGTCAGTATGCGAGAGTCAGCACTGACTAGTTTAAACTTGTTCTCTTTTTAAGAAACACAAGGAGAAAGTGGAGTCAGACTGTTCAACATTTATGTGTCACATTAAGAACACAATAAAAATTATATTACTTTGCATGAGTAATAATCTCAAAGATTTTCACTTAAATAAATGTCTATTAAGTCACTTTCTATCAGCAAATGAGGTAACACAACGGTGATTGAGCCGTTGGCCCGCTGATGAAAGTATTTGCAGTATTATGAACTGGGTGTCTGTGGCGACTTTCCCGGGAAAAATCACAAGCGTTAGTTTTCCATCACCCAGCAGTGGTTGGTACTACAGAGAGGGTGTTGGAGCTAACACAACACTCGCTCTTCGCCTCACTTGTGTGTGTGTGTGTGTGTGTGTGAAGCATCTGAGTGATGTAAAACGGGCGCCACTGTTTGGATCTCTGGGAAGTTAGGTCCAAAAACACACCTACAATTATCGCTTATCACCATTTGTGCCTCCAAAAACAACAAACTTTAAGAAAAAACATCCCAGTTTTCAGCTCTGTGATGATGATTATGCATGTTTCAGATAAACCCAAAAGTTTTTAAATAGTTTACTTATCTTAAAAAAATAGGAGGATTTCCTCAACTCTTGAAGGAACACTCGGGTACTCTGTGGAGTTTTTGAACACTAGTTTGTATCGTGTATTAACTGATACATATTAGAAAACAGATACAAGAGTCAGAGATTCAGCTACATCGATACTGTGGCCTTTGTGTGACCTGCACATACCAATCAGTACCAATCACCTCGCTGCATTAACACACACGAGGGGGACAAAATGTTAGTAGCACTTTTCAATATAAAGCACTCCAGTACACCACCACCACCCACTACGACCTCAGTAACAAACATAAAGTAGAATTATCACCAAAAAGTCGTAAAAATAGGAATTTATGGCAGAGCTGTTGTATTGGGTTGCATTAGATTGCACAGTTGTTCCTAATAAAATGCTCGGTGAGTTTATGTCTGTACTTTTAATCTCAAGATTTTGGTTCTGAGCACATTTTCTGGTGTCAACAAACAGGAACAAATAAAATATCCAGACTTCACAATCTCGACACCTTGTGACGCATCGCACTATGCAAAAACATTGAAAGTAGCAGCTGTGGTAAACAGGTGGGACTCAGTTTACTGCTGGATCTTAATGTTTGGATGCTGTTTGTTCTGTTGTAGGACTATAAGCCAGAAGAAGATCCTGCTCTTTTCCACTCCGCCAAGACGGGCAGAGGACCTCTCGGCCCTGAATGGAAGGTACCTGATATAGCAACAGAAAGTAAAAATGATCATCTGTCACTACTGTGATTAATGAGAAACACTTTTAACTCTTTTGCTTTCTTTTTTCCTTCCTTTTGCAGGACGAGCTGAAGACAGATTGTCCTTACATGTGTGCATACAAACTGGTCACCGTCAAGTTCAGATGGTGGGGTCTGCAGACCAAAGTGGAAAACTTCATCCACAGGGTACTAATCATAGTCTATCTTAAAATAACACTCTCATATGTACATCGATAGAGTCACTGGTTGCTATGATGGTTCCCTCCCTAACTTGATTCCAGTGTAAGTAACAGGAAAACTGCAGAACTGCTTGTCGGATGATAGAATAGCTTCAGAAATCTCCTCCCCTCCTCCCGCCGTCACCTTTCCGATGTCGGATTAGAGGAGCTAATCCGACAATTTCTATCCGAAACCGACAATCTGACATTCACACCCACTTAACGCGGTGATTTGCCCCGGCCGTGTGGAGCTGAGAAAGGAATCAGGGTTTCAACTTCTCTCTCTCTCTCACAAGTACTTCTTTTTCCATTCTTAACACAAGTGCAACTCTTATGAATGCTTTCCAGTAACAGACTGTGTAAAAGTATACGCCAAAACCCCCCCCCCAATTAAACAACATCACATCTCTTCTTTCTTTATGACAGTTGGCTTTTCACTCCAACTTTAAGTTTTTGCAGTTCAGAACAACTATAAACACTTTTGGTTTCCAATGTGGTCAGAAAACACGTCATATGAACTGCTTTTTTTTTTTTTAAGCATAACCAGGCTGGAGCTATTTTGAGACTTCAGCAGTCAGTTATTCAAATCAAAGGGGAAGGTTTTTTTCCAGAGTTAGTCAGTTTTAGAAGGAAATTCCCTCTCGTGTGTTACTGTCTCTCTGCTGCAAGGAAACACAGTCCGGCAAACCAAAAAGAGGAAATGTCATAATGTCTATAAAGACTTCACAGACAGGAGGAATTATTACAATGACCAGAAACTCTTTCATTGGACATAATCTATCCTTTAAATCAATGAAGCCTCTTATGGAGTTAAATTAGACTTTGTTTATTGTGTCTGTCAA
Organism: Thunnus maccoyii; assembly: GCF_910596095.1. Lineage (NCBI taxonomy): Eukaryota > Metazoa > Chordata > Actinopteri > Scombriformes > Scombridae > Thunnus > Thunnus maccoyii. Next base: position 25,717,349 of record NC_056551.1, on the reverse strand, counting down.
TGACTTGTGTTGTTTTTATTTAGCTCAGCAGAGGGAGACATAGTTCTGAGAAACATTTCAGTGTTTCTGTAATTAAAATCTCTGCACCTGTTGAAGGGAGAGATAAATAGTTCAGTTCAGGGAAGAGATGATGAGGGCAAGAGCAAAGGAACCAAGTGTAATTATTTAAATGGAAAAAAGTCTCTGTATGACTTCATGTTAGTGTTTTTGTTGTTGTTTTACTTCATTTTCTTCCTTCCACAGCAAGAAAAGCGTATTTTCACCAACTTCCACCGCCAGCTGTTCTGCTGGGTCGACAAATGGGTGGGTTTGACCATGGAGGACATCAGGCGGATGGAAGAGGAGACTCAAAAAGAGCTTGAGGAGGTAAATTAACTCACCAAATGCACAGCTGTCCTCCTAAAGTTACACTGGACCATAATGTCTTCTTCCTAGTCTGGTGAATTAAGTTTAAAGCAGATGTAAGAACGTAGTAACTGGGATTCAGTAGAGTTGCTTTAGTCTTGTGCTCAAGTTTACAAATCTTTTAAAAGCTAAGAAGAGTACATAGCTGTGTCTCAAATCACATACTTCTGTTAGTACACTTTCATGTAGTACACTGTGTACACTATGTACTTACTGGCGTAGTGCACAAATTTTGACAGGGTAGTGTTGTCTCAAATCAAACACGGCCGTTGTGCACTTACCGGAAATGACGATCGCAAATTAGCATTAGCTAGCGTTAGCATTCGCGTTATTGTTCGTGCTACCAAATCATTACAGACTGCTAAATTAACCCAAAAAACATACTGATGGCTTATATCCGACAACAGTATAGTGGTGCTTAGTGCTAAAAACACACGTTTGTATAATGCGGCGATGTTCACCGTAGTTACAACGTACCTGGCCGCCATTTCCAGTTTGAAAAGTGGTCCCTCCCCTTCCGCTACGTAGCCAAGATGGCGACCATTGAGGGCGAGAAGTGTCCATAGTTCCACACTCAACTTTTTGACCTCACAGTGACTTCTCAGTGTGAACGCACTTACGCACTCAAAATGTTAAGTGTAAGTACAGAAGTATGCGATTTGAGACACAGCACATGTTTCTGTTGTGAATGATGACTGTACAAATGATTATTGCTCTGTGTTTAGAAGACTGCTGGAGACTACACGACAAACTCAATCTACTCGATTTAACCCCCTTTAACTCCTGAATTTCACATTAGATGCGTCAGAAGGGAGATGTGCGAGGCACCTCTGCAACAGACGAGTAGAGGCCCGTCGCTGTAGGTCAAACACTAGAGGCAGGCTGAGTAAGTCTCAACGAAGGAGAGGTGGTGGCGCTGCATGGATCGTTGTCTTCGCCGTTGTCTTCATACTGCTGTCTGCCTGATGTCTTAACTCACCTGTTTGTCCGTTTTTTTGGAACCGTCCAGTTTGTTGTTCTTTCTGCTTGATGTCTTTTCAGCCCTGTGACTTCTTTTTGTTATCATCCTCCTCTGTTGTCATCTTTTCATAACAATCTTCCTCTGTTTTCATCTCATGTACTCTGTTCTTCAACCGTGGCTCTGCTAATCCAGGCTAACATGACGCTAATATGATCCTGCTAATTATAAACAAGCTAACTAAGTTCTTGGAAAGTCCTCACACAGCTGATTTGTTGACTTAGGTTAAAAATCTTATATGAATCTTGAATAATTAGGTGCTTTTACTTTAAAACAAAGGCAACAGTAGAGTCACAATCAGCACTTATGAAGAGCTGAAACAACTAATTGGTTTGGCGATCGATAGAAAATTAATCTGCAACTATTTTGATAATTGAATAAGTGTTTTAACTCATTTTTCAAGCAAAAATGCAAAATAATTGCTTGTTTAAGGCCCTCAAATGTGAAAATATGTTGCTTTTCTTTCTGTAAATTTAACTGTCAGATTAATCGTTAGTTACAGTCCTATTTTTGATCATTTTAAGTATTTTCTTCATTGTTTCCAGCTTCGTAGTAGTGAATATCTTCGAGTTTTAAACTGTTGATCAGACAAAACAAACAAATTTGAAGACGTCACCTTGAGCTTTAAGACATTTTGATGCTGACATTTCATAAACCAAACAGTTAATGGGTAATAAAAATAATAGTTACAGCTTAAACTTATGTGATTGGCTGAGTAATGATCGTATGTTTGCTACAGACATCTTTTTACCCTGCCAGAGTTTCTCATAAAGAACATATAAGGCACTTAAACTTAGACAATTTATGAAACCGACACATTTAACTCAAATTAACTGTTGCATGCAATTTATAATTATGTTGAAGTACATTTCATACATTTAAGTGATTAAATCTGATAAATCATAAACCTTAAACTGAATTTATCTCTTTAGCTTATAGCACCTCAAATAGATGACTATGAAACTCGGTGCTGATATTGTATCGATGTTGCCAAGAGGAGGAATCCTAATGACTTCTAATGATCCCTCAACTTTTCCTTTAGTGCGACCATAATGTTGACCTTTGTGGTTTTGAATGAAACGTCTCGACATTTATTGGATGGATTTCCATGAAGTCTGGTTCAGACATTCTTGTTCTCCTCAGGATGAGTTGTAATAACTTCTCCTCTAGTGCCATCAACAGGCCAAAACTTAAATTCGTCTTAATACTTTGTTTTATGACAAAGTTTCCATCAGTCTCAGCTGTACTTTATGTTCAGTGCTAATTAGCAAATGTTAGAATTTTAAATCAGCTTCGTCTTGTGAGGTTTGTGTCAAATCTTAAACAACTCGAGCTCTGAAGAACAGGGTCATGTTCTGAGTCATTTTTCCTCCCACCTGCTGTCGATCAACTCACATTCGTCATTTCCACTCACAGATTTTAATATTCTCTTACAGCTGCTTCTTACTAAACGCATCACTTTGTGCTTTCAGTTTGTTTTTCCTCCTGATAACAGCTCACCCTGCTGTAATCTGTTCCCTTTTGGGTTTTTTTTGGAATCAAACAGATTTTCCTGCATGCGCATAGCTTCAAGGACGGGTTCAGGATTTTACAAGTGTGTCTTAAAACAACATTCAGGAGCCCAACATGTTTTTCTTGCTGTAATCATTCCTCCTGTTCATACTGAAGAAGATCCCTTCATGAAGTTTATCTGAAGCTAATATGAAGCTTCAGCGTGCAAATGAGTCAAATCAAGTAGATATCTTTCAACGTTACAGTCTTTTTAGTGCCAAAATCCCTCTTTTTGTTACTATACTTCCACCTGTTCTGACCTGACTAAACAAAAGGGAGACGCACCATGTCAAAGTTTAACAAAAGAAACTTTATTAAACCAAATTAAAGAAGTATAATTAAAGCATTTGGTGTGGATATCAGTAGCGTCAGTGTTGTAAGGTGCAAGACAGTTAAAAACATAAAACTAAACCAAACCAAAGCAGGTAACAGGAGGAGAGAGCAGTAAACAGCAGCATCAGCAGCAGCAAAGAGCAGCCAGAGGAGAGCGAGCGAGAGAGAGAGAGCCAACCGCCTGCTGCAGCCAGACTTTAAATAACCTGCAAACACAACGTGGGCCTTCAGGTGTTCCAGGTGACACTAATGATCACCTGCAGAACAAGGAGAGATGCAGGTTAATACCAGATCAAACCCCGAGATGACACCAGGGGTCATCACACACACCGCAGCTCAACGGAGGAAACACAAAGAGGGAATCTGATGCTAAAAAGACTGTAAATGTGTCAGATATCCACTTGATATGACTAACTCAGACTGTTGAAGCTGAATATAAGCTTCACATCTACTTTTAAATGACTGTGTGGACACGCTGTGGATTTTGGTCTCCATCATTTACATTGAAAGCACATTTGAAGGATCTTTTAATATCCAGTATGAACAGGAGGAATGATTACAGCGAGGAAAACCTCTTTCACTGATCATACGGACACCTGACTGTTGCTTTAAGACACTTGGAAAATTGTGAACCTTTCCTTTAATACTTCTCTAGTCTTTATCCTCAAACTGAAAACCTGACTTTCTTCTTCTCTCCCTCTCTCTCTCAGCTGCGTAAAACAGGTCCGATTCGAGGCACCAGTGCTGCTCATGAGCAATGAGGCAAATCAACCAAACCCTGTCATGATGATGTCATCAGAGACAACGTCCACCACGATGAGGAAGTGGCCCCCGATGTCGCCTCTTCTCTTCCTGTCTCACATGATTCATTGGGGGGTTTGACAAGATTGGTTAACAGTACTGTACAGATTCTACCCCAATCACAAGCCTCCTGTTCACTCAGAAAAAAAAAACAACAACAACATGGTTTTGCATACATATAAAAAGGAAAAAAAAAAAAAAAACTCTTTGCACAGAACGTAAATTGCCTGATATGTAATTGTTAGTTGATTATCACAATGGGCTTTGTTTTTATTCAGGTGTGTAAACCGTGACTCAGAAAGTCAAGCCTTTTAAATTAATTAGAATGTTTGTTTTTAGGTAAACAGGTTCCCACAAAAAATTGGTATAAGATGACTTTAGCAGGTATTGGACCATTTATCCCCCTTACCTTCCCTTGTATTATAACTGTCTGTCTCTACTTTAATCCTTGTCTCTCCCCTCAGTATCGTCTTTATTATTGTCCTGGTAAAATTAGTCTAGATCTCCCCCTTGTCTCACTGTCCCCTCTGTCTGGCAGTTAGTCGGGAATACTGATGTTTTTTTTTTTAGTTTTTGAGGCTAATCCATGCCTGTTATATGGTTCAAAACAAATATAATGCTCAAGCATGATAGATAATTCTTTGCTTTTCCCCCCCAACCCACACATGTACACATGTCCCCACATTTCAAACATGCACACCGGCCCTCCTCCTCCTCCTCCTCCCCTCCTCCTCCTGTCACAAGTGCATGTGGACAACAGCAACTCCTCACTAAACTGTCATTGCATGTGTTATAGTTGCTGCAATGCAGCTTCGCTCAAGTGGATTGTTTGTGTTGATTAGAGAGAGAGAGAGAGAGAGAGAGGGTCCTCTAGGAGAGTCACCTGTGTGTGTGTGTGCGCGTGTTAGTGTGTGCATTTGTGTGCTTGTTTGTGTTATCAGCTGCCTTTTTTAAGGACTGTCACTCTTAGGACTGAGATGGATAATGTTCAGCTTAATATCAAGGCTCTGTGAGCGGCCTGTTGAACTCGCCTCATGCTGTCGCTGCATGTCCTTTCTCCTTGGCTTAGGGCTTTAACTGGAGGGCTCCCGCAGCCTCCACGAAGCTTTTTTTAAAAAAAAAAAACGAAAACAAATGAGGATGAGAGTCTGTGCGTCACTGCGTGCATGAATTGAGGTAGTTTTTTTATATATAGATATATATATATATATCTATATATCTATATATATATTTATCTCTGTTGAACTACTGTTTCCTCTCTGAACTGACAGAGTGAATGGGTCCAGGCAGATCTGTGATGTTTGTGGGCTGGGTTTATAGTTTTATTTTTTATTTTCACCATGTATAGTGATTTTTTTTTTTTCATGTACCTTAACTACAAGAAAGTATGAGGTCAGTCTGAACTTTTCTTGATGAATTCTAGTTAGAGTGCTTTGGCAAAGGTTAAAGGTATACTGTGCAGGGTTTTCCTGAAAAAAACAAAACAATGTATAGACTCATATAACAATAATCCCTCTAAATCATCACTTATGACTCACTACAAGTGTGTGGCGGTGTGTATATCTGCAGAGACTCTGCCCTCTGGCTGTGTTTTCTTATTATTTTGCTGTGTTCAGGATGTTTCTGGGCGTCAACCTTTTGGGCAGCGGGTGTGTAGCCTCCAGGAGATAACAGCGTGCAGGGTGTGAGGTCGGGACTCGTCGCGTAGCGACCAGGTTACAGGTTACCGTCTCTCTCCTCTGCTCTGCTCCGCTCCGCTCTGCTCTCTGTCTCTGTGTCATGGATGCATAAAGAGCAGCAGGTCTGTGTGTCTGCTTGACCGAGGGGGGCGGGGCTGAGCCACACACACGCACACACACACAGAGCAGAGAGGCCACAGCGGACCAGGATGAAGCTCTGCATTCACACCACATCCGGCAAGGCGGCACATTCCCGCAGGGTTGTGCGAAGGTGTGGGGCGTGTTTATTTGCGCTTTAGAACGTAACTGCCGTGAAACAATCAGAAAATAACATTTTATTTATCTGATTCACGCCAGCGCCGCTCGCTCTCTTCATTCGCTCTCTAGCTCGCTCGACCACCACTGCTCTCTCGCTCTCTCGCTGGTTGACCCAGGGAATGAATGCTGTGTATTTACAAACACCAACACCAACAAATCCTGCATAGTATACCTTTTTTTTTAAAGTAACAATCTCAAAGATCTCCGTTTCGTTCTCTTTAGCGGCACCTCTGGTGATAATCGGTAATTGCAGGTGGTTTTTTTTTTTTTTTTTTTTTGGACATCATTTCCCAAGGATCCAAACAGTGTCACCTGTGTGATGTCAGTCAGTCGGCAAGTAGGTTGAAGAGCGAGTGTGTTGCGTTAGCTCCGCCTACCCTCTCTGGCGGACCAACCACCGCTGGGCGTCATCCAGGTCGTAATACTGCAAATGCAAGGGCTTTCATCAGCGGGCCATAGGCTCAGTCACCATCGTGTTACCTCATTCGGCGATAGAAAGCGACTCAGTAGACGTTTATTTAAGTGAAAATCTTTGAGATTATTACTTTTAAATAAATTTTGACCCTTACGGTTTAGATCGGTGTTGGGTGATGTAGTGCGAGCCTTGATCAGAAAACAGACGGCATCTTTATCCTGCTTTCTGTCCTGCATCTCAACTGTTTTTTTTTTTTGTTTTTTTTTATGGTTGCACTGTTTCCAGGTTGCAGCCGTTCATCAGAGCAAGAGCTCAGTTTAACCGTCTTTTTAATTTTTTTTTTTTTTTTTTTTTTTGAGCTTAATGCAGATCCCGTCGGGCTGTAGGTGAAATATTTTCTGGTGTTTTATATGATCATGACGTAGCGTAGCGCAGTTGTGATGAAGATGTTTATTCGATCAGGTATGAGAACGAGCGTCTCTCCAAACTTAGGTTTTGTCGTAACCTATCTGTGTGTGTGTGTGTGTGTGTGTGTGGTTGTAATGTCGGACAGGTTTTAAAGAGAGTCAGAAGTGTACTTTATAATAGGCCCATTATAGAAATGGACAAAGTGTACATAAAACCAGACTTGAAGGGGGATAATCACAGCTACCAAGCGTTTGTCATCCGATACTGTACTGCTAAAAGTAAACTTAAAGTAAGTTTGTAATAATTTTTCAGAGCAAGTGATGTCAGCTCTGTGGACAGTGTGCTGTTTGAGTACAGTGTGTAAAGTGGAGCAAACTGTCCACATTTTGCTCATACCATGATTTTTAACTGTACCTCATCCATGCTTATGAATGTACAGCTATAGTGAGGAGGAGATGGATGCTATTTCCTGAACAGCAGGACATGTTTTACACCTGTACAAGCATGATACGGACCCGTTTATATCATCGACACATGAGGACAAACAGAGTTACAAAAAAACCTCTATAGAGATTTGGATCTGCATGCTCAACACACTTTTTTTTTTTTTTTTTTTAATCTTTCCTTGCTTTCGTCTCCGTTCGTTTGATCAGTGCATCGGTAGCTTTTGAGAAGCTCTTGAACTGCATCAGACAAGAAGGGAAATCCTTTTTTTTTTTAAATAAAAAAAAAAGGGGGGGGCGGCTTCTCCTCAAAGTCAAACCGGATTCAGCTTGACCTCGTTTTTAACCGGCTGAGGAGTGAAAAGCCTGAGCGAGTTTGACGATGACGGGAGTCGCCTCGTAGACTAGAACAGGCTGCGTGATGTACAGTTTTTGTAGCATTACCAGTGATGCCAGCCAGGGTATGACTGTGAGGGGAGGGATAGAAGCTTAGGGAACAGATGGAGTCCAAAATACTGTTTTTTTTTTCTTTTCTTTATTGTAATCATGAATAAGCACTTGCGAAATCTACTGTTTTTTTTTCTTTTATGTTTTCTTTTGTTGGTTTTTTTTTTTTTTTGAAAGACAAAGATTCACAATGTATTCAAGTTTCTCTTTTCTGATAAGGCAAAATTCAGGGGAATTAGTACTGAATGTAATACAATTAGTTCCTTTTTTTTTTTTCTTTTCTTTTTCACAGCTTTCAAACTGTGACTGAAGGTCTAGACAATGGAACATAACAGAATATCTAATAAATTTGAACAAATAAGAGAATCAGCGTGTTGTTTCTTGTTTGTTTTTGTGTGTGTGTGTGTCAGGAATGTGTATCTTAAGGCAAGTATATTTCCTTTTGTTATGTGATTATAATCTCTTCATCACACTCACGCAACACATAAAAAAATGGCTTTAGATACCCCGAATAAGTTTTGGAACTGTAGACTACTACATAAAAACACAGGAGCATGTTTCCTGACTGGAAATTGAAATGTATTTAAGTCTAAGTAATAACTGTTTGGGATAAAAGAGAGAAAAAATGTAAAATGGACCACAGAAAATGTGTATTTCTCCCAACACAACAGTAAAGTAGAAAACAATAAAACACAGGATAAAGAAAAAGTGAAGCTACGGCTTATTTCTGCCCCTTTTTTACAATACACAACATATTAGACATCAAAAAGTAACATCAGTTAAGTCTCACAGTCTTCCTCCCACAATAATTCCAGCATGTCAGATAACATTTTAATTTGTGCAGTGTGGTGAAAGTGTCAAGTTCCTCACTTCTATAAATTTACTCCTTAAGCAGAAATAAATGTTTTTTTTACATTTGTATTCTTGACCCTCTGTTTCTTAAACATGCAGGTTCCTCTCAGATCATATCTGCGTTCTCTCATTTTAAGCAACATTTATATATTTTCAGGTAGTTTCTTTTCTTCGTAGTGCTGTTGCACTATGACCTACTTCTTATGACAGGTTTTATCTGATCTAATCTTCTTAGTAATGTTAGGCTGCTTCATTTTGTAGATACTTTACTGGCACAATATCTGAAGCACCTGTTGCCAAAGACTTTCAGTTGGCAGCCATGATAGTGTGACTACAAACATCTAGTTCTATAAATACATACTGTATAACCATTAATACATTAGGACAGGAGTAATTAAATCATTTATTCTTTATTTGGGTCCCTATTAGCTTCCACAGAGTGGTTGGTGGTCTTCCTGGGGTCCACACAACAAACAGCATAAAAAACATAAATAAGCCAAATATAAAGATCAGAAAATAAGTGAAATAACTCTGAAAAGGTAGAAAATACATGAATGAATGAAATAGAAACAAAAAGTAAAGTTACACACTGTATTTAATGAGCAGGAATGACATGTTTGACATGTCATATGACATGTGAGACATAATTTTTGCCAAAGTTGTAGTTTTTCATTTGGATGAAGGTTTTCACAACTAGTTGACTGATTGTTGAGATTTAAAGGAAGCTGTATGTTCTACTTCATGATTATTAAAATGCAGTCGGACGGTGCTGTTGTCCTTTGGAGTGATCAAATTAAAGTCCAGTTCCACTCAAAATTGTGTTTTGCTTGTTGTTGCTTTGATGTTTCACTGTGCAGGATCGTGAATATGCAGAGTTTTACACTAGAAGACTGTTTTAACATTCAGTTACTGAAGGAAGAAAGTTTTTTTCTGTACGCAGATTAAATCTGGATTTAAGACGTGAACATACAAACAGGATTTTATGACATCACAACCAGCTTGTAAGCCAATCGTGGTTCAGAACATCTCGAACACGTGTGATGTAGAAATGATGGACTTTCAGTAAAGAGACGTCTGGTGTCCAACAGTTCAACTTTTGAAATGAACAATATTTGCATATTCATAGATTCTTGTTTTTTACATGAGGGAGAGAGAGAAGAAATTCTAATTTTTAGATTTTTTAACGAGGTGATTGAACTGTTTTTTGTGGAAAAACCAAATTAGACACAAATTATTAGTCAGACTGCAGTATTTTATATGTCTGGAAGGGATCTTTAAACTTTTAAGATGAGCAAAATTTGCATATTCATAGATTCTGGATTTAATTTGAATGATTTTTAACTTGGTAATTTAACTTTTTAAAGCTGTATCGATTATTCGATTGACAGAAAATTAATCCGCAATTATTCTGATAATTGAATAATCGTTTTAGTCATTTTTTAAAGCAAAAATGTCCAATATTTGCTGGTTGCAGCTTCTCTAATGTGAGGATATGAGGCTTTTCTGTGTCGTACATGATAATAAACTGAATGTCTTTGGGTTTTGGACTGTTGATCAGAAGCAACAGACATTTGAAGACGTCACCATGAGCTCTAAAAAGATTATAACATGCATTTGTAAAAACGATTTTATGCCATTTTTGAAAAAAATAATCGACAGATTATAAAAATTATACTTATTTGCAGCCCTAAAATGTTTTCTGTGGAAAACTCATATCAGACAAATTATTATTGCAAGCAGATTATTTTGATATGTTTTAAAACATGTGAGAGGGTCTTTGATTCAGATTCAGATTGACATTATTTGTCAAATAGAACCTGCAACTAATAATTATTTTCATTATCAATTAATCTGTTGATTATTTACTCAATTAATTGATTAGTTGTTTGATTTATAAATTGTCATAAAATGGTAAAAATACAAACAAACAAAAAAATAAATGTTGATAAAATAATGTTGATGTTTTCCAAAGCCTAAGATGACGTCCTCAAATGTCTTGTTTTGTCCCGACAACCCAAAGATATTCAGTTTATTATCATAAAGGACTAAAGAAACCAAAAGCTGGAATCAGAGAATTTGGATTTTTTTTCTTCAAAAATAACCCAAAACAATTAATCATTTGTCAACAGTTGGCAACCACTTGATATATCAACTAATTGTACAAAAAATAAGCTAAAACAGTTAAAACAGGGCAGAATACAACATTAAAAAACAACTAAGTTTTAAAAAGGTTTAGAGTTTCATGCTGTGACATATTCAGACATACATTTAAAGGACAGGTTCACAACTTTTCTGTCTTAAAACAACAGCCAGGAGCCCAAATGAACATTGAAACATGTTTTTTCTTGCTGTAATCATTCCTCCTGTTCATACTGACCATTAGAAGATCCCTTCATAATGATCTTACAATGGAAGTGATGGGAGACAAAATCCACAGTCCTCCTTCTGTGCAAAAATGTTTAAAAGTTTATCTGAAGCTAATTAGCGAATGAGTCAAATCAAGTAGATACCTTCCAATGTTACAGTCTTTTTAGTGCCAAAGTTCCTCTTTTTGTTACTATACTTCCACCGCAGCTCAACAGGGAAACACAAAGGGGGAATTTGATGCTAAATGTGGCAGATATCCACTTGATATGACTAACTCAGACTGCTGAATCCTCATATAACTTTCACATCAACTTCTAAATGACTTTGTGGACACACTGTGGATTTTGGCCTCCATCACTTACATTGAAAGCACATTTGAAGGGCATCTTTTAATATCCAGTATGAACAGGAGGAATGATTACAGCGAGGAAAACCTCTTTCACTGTTCATATGGACACCTGACTGTTGTTTTAAGACACACTTGATAAATTGTGAACTTATCCTTTAAGTCCTGTATGTACAGTTAATGACAACCTTTAATCGCTCCTACAGGCAGCTCTCAGTACGCATGTGTGAACATTTACCCAGCAGGTAAACTCCACCATGGCGGCGAGAGGCCATGTGCAAGACCCCAACGACAGGAGGCTCAGACCCATATACGGTGAGGACTCAATGGGGACTTACACATTTATCTGTGTGTGTAGGTTTGGTAAACATTGCGGTGCTCTGTACCGGTGCATGCGCTTAAACTAGCGGCTGTTTGAGTTGGGAGGGCAGCGGCGCGGCCCCCTCCAGCCGCAACCACGGGCTCTGCTGCCTGCAGCGGCCCGATGACAGTGCACCTTAACCGGCCTGCCACCGAGCCGCGGGTGGGACACACTCTGCCTGCCTGCCTCGGTTGTCTGGATGAAACTGTGTGTGTGTCCCTGTGTGAAGCCTGTAGACATTCTCGGTGGTGTTATCATGTAAAAGTGAGCTGAGAATGTGTCGTCCGGTGCGGCTCACTCTCAAAGTCGAAGTGCTTTCTAACGGTCGCTGTTTGACAGCTAGCTGGCTGGCTAATGTGTCAGCTAGCCGGTCAGTCAGTCAGTCAGCCAGTGGACGCGCTTGTAAACTGTCTCCATGTTTAAAAGAAAAGTTGTTAATGTGTCAGGTCGGCCGGTATTTCTGTTGCTGTTGTTGTTGTTAGCTGTCCGGGTCCAGTCTGAATCAGTAGCTAGTCAAATGTTACACGGTTAGCTTCTTGCTAGCATCAGGTTCATAATACTTAAAGGACAATGCTTTAAGCTAGCGTGCTAAGTGGCTAACTAGCACGAAGCTGTCACAGCTGAAGGCTGAATGAGCACCGCTACATAACGGAACATAATTTCTTCTTTCTCAGTGTTTTAATAAGTATATGTACTCATGTACTGCACTAGCTTTGAGTTGAGTATTTCTATGTCAAAGGGAAGTATAGTACTTTCTACTCCACTACGTTTATTTGACAGTTTTAGTTACTTTTCAGATGAAGATTTGACACAATGGATAATATAACAAGCTTTTAAAATACAACACATTGTTAAAGATGAAACCAGTGGTTTCCAACCTTTTTGGCTTTTGACATCTTACAAAAAGCAGTGTGTAGTCGGGGTCACATTTCACATGTCTATGAGTTGTTAACAGCTCCACCAAATAGTGATTTTTCCCTCTAAACTTCTCACATGCTTTCATTTCAATAAATGTTCAAATGATCCAATATTTCACCAAAAATCAAAGCTTAGAGAAAAAGTCCAAAAACTGAAAACAGATTTATTTATCAGCACTTCAGCTATCAGCACTGTTTTTTCTTCTTTCCTCTCCCATGAATCATCTCACGACCCCTCAGATTTATCTGATGACCCTTTGGAGGGGCCCCTGACCCCTAGGTTGGGAACCACTGGACTAAACTAGCTAACTGTATATAAAGTAGTGTAAACTAGCTCCACCTCCAGCAGCTACAACAGTAACATGCTGCTCTAACACTGATGCTCCAGTATTAATAATCTAATGATGTCATAAATAATAATATATCAGTCAGAGGGACCAAACCACTACTTTTACTGCAATACTTTAACTACATCAAGCTCATAATACTTATGTACTTTTACTTCAGCAGGTCTTACTCTTTACTGTCAGCTGTGTACTAACTGTATTCCTGCTCTTCAGAACCTAAACTGAGAATGAACATGTCATGTTAAGAATGATACTTTTCATTATTTGTAATGTTTTTAGCAGCAGTGAAGTTTCAGCTGTGCAGTGGCAGTGAAATAAAAATGCATTTCATCATAAATCTCCACAAATCTCCATAGTTACTGTGTGTCATTCATGGCTGCAGCTTCAGTGCTGCTCAGTTTGGCAGCTGACCATGAACTTATCAATACTGGATGTAAATGATATATCAGGGGTCATCTAGAAAAGTTTCTGTGGGCTTTCGCCAACTTTCGGCTCATCTGTGATGACAGTTTGAACAGAGAGAATAGATGTGACATAATCACAGTGAACTGTCTAGCACAGTTAATTTTGGCAACCAGCTGTCCTGAAGAGGCTGAACTGTGGTGTGTGTTTGTGTGCACACATAGTTCATTTACCAACAATTCAAAAAGACAAAAACAGTCATGGTTAAAGCATTTTTTAATGATTAATCTGCTAATACAGTAATCATTTGGTCTATAAAATGTCATCTAGTGGTGAAAAATGTCTGTTACGATGATCAAAAGCTCATTTTAATGTCTTCACATTGCTTGTTTTTGTTCAACAAACAGTCCAAAACTTTAAAAACACAAAATTACTATCACAGAACACGAAGAAAAGAAGAACTGCGACAATTAGTCCATCGACAGAAAATTAATCTGCAACTATTCTGATAATCAAATAATCTGTTCAATCATCTTGTTAAGAAAAAAAACAAACATTTGTCGGTTGAAGCTTCGTCGAATGTGAAGTTTTTCTGTCTCACATGATAGTAAACAACATTTCTTTACATTTTCAACTGTTAAACAGACGAAACAAGACATTTGAAGACGTCACCCTGGGAAATTATAATAAACATTTTTGCTATTTTCTGACATTTTCTAGACAAAACGATGACTCGATTAATCAACACTTATTGGCAGATTGAATGTTAAATAATTGTCAGTTGCATCTCTAAAGAAAAGCCTCAAATTCTCAGTTTGAGAAGCTGAAACTAGAGAGTCTTTGGTATTTTTGTATGAAATTGACATACAGTATTTTGCTGAATCTCTATTGTTCTTTGCATCCAAGTCAAATATTTCAAATGATTATCCTTATGAATGTAGTAACGTGGTCCTTTGTGTTTCCTCAGATTACCTTGATAATGGCAACAATAAGATGGCGATACAGCAGGCGGATAAACTGCTGAAGAAACATAAGGATCTGCACTGTGCCAAGGTGGGTGACTGAAGAAGTGTCCTCTCTCTGTTGAATTTATTTGTTTACTACGAAGAGACCTCGACTGTTGGCAAAAGTCTACGTGGATCTTACAAAAATAGAGATTTCTTTTTGGAAGCAGCACCATCAGAGCAGTTACTGGTGCCCTGTTTTACCCCTTAAAACTCTTGCTCTCTTACAATTTTCTCTCAGTGCATCTCAGTGCTTACAAAGTACAGCTGGCATGAAGACACGTTTGTGCAAGTTTATAACTTTTGAATAAACAGTTCAGGTCCAGTGGTCAAATTTGTGCAAATGACTGAAATTCACTTTGATTGAAACCTTGAGAGAAACACACGTATGCAGAGATTTGACCAGAGGGAACAGAGACGCTGTTCAAGGACACTTTGACAGAGATGAAACACATGATGCTGCTGCTGCTGCTGCTGCTGCTGCTGCTGCTGCTGCTGCTGCAGCAGGTCAAAGCTGTGAGCTGATGGCAGCCGCCCTGTCGTCATCAACGTCTCTAAACATATGAAGCAGCATATTTGTCACTGAATAAATGCAGTTTAATGACTCTTATTAACCAGCAGCTGAGTTTATTGACGAGTGTTTAGCTTCTGTTGATTTAATGTCACTTCTGTCCCTAAAACATCCCACAGATTTAACGGGGTAATAAAAGCCATTAGAGTGTTATTCAAATCTGTTTATAATATTATTTACTTCTCAATAAATGTGACGGCTTTAGAGGTTCTTCACTACTGAGTATATTAAATAAAAATTGCTCAGTCAATCCATGATTTTCTGTTTATTATTGAGGACAAATTATTTTATAAAGCTGCACTGTGATGAAGAGAATTTATCATCTTAAGGCTGCAACTAACGATTATTCTCATTATGGATTAATCTGCCACTTATTTTATCTATTAATCAACTGATCCTAGTGGTGAAAAATGTCTGTTATTGTTTCAAACAGCCTCAGGTGATTTATTCACATGGCTTGTTTTATTCAACCAACAGTCCAAAACCACAAAACATGTGGTTTATTATCATATATGACAAAGAAAAGAATAAAAATCCTCTAATTTAAGAAGCTGGAACCAGTGAATGTTTGGCTTTTGTTCTTAAAAAATAACACTAGTGATTCATTGATTATGACTAATCTAACAACTAACGATTTTCTCATTAGTTATTAATGTGCCGATTAATTGTTTTGTCTATAAAATGTAAGATAGTAATGAAAAATGTACGTTGTAACTAGTCAGAGCTCAAGATGACGTCTTTAAATATCTTGTTTTCTCTGATCAAAATCCAGAGATATTCAGTTCAGTCTCATGTTGAGCTGCAACGATTAATCAACTAATTGGTCAAAACAAAATTAATTTTTCAGCAAAAATTGTAAAAATTCTTTAGCTGCAGCTTCTCAACTGTGAATATTTCCTGGTTTTCTTACTCTTCTATGTAATTAACTTGATTGTTTTAGATTTCGTACCACTAGTCAGACAAAACAAGACATTTTGAAAAGTAACTCTCGGCTCTGGGAACTTGTGATGGACACCTCTCACAATCCATTGAGATTTTACAGACCACCCAATATATCCATTAATCCACAAAATAATCGTTAGTTGCAGCCATTCTGTCCCGAACAACACATTAAAGAGTTGAATCCTGCAACCAGCAAATGTTTGTCATTTTTCTAGGGCTGCAACTAATGTTTATTTTCATTATCTGTCAATTATTTGTCTACAAAATGTCAGTTAAAAGGTGACAAACGTCTGCCTCAAATGTTGCTTTGTTCTGACAAACAATCCACAACCCAAAGATATTCAGTTTACTGTCATAAAAGACTAAATAAACCAGAAAATATTCACATTTAAGAAGCTGGAACCAGAGAATTTTGACATTTTTTCCTTTTTTAAAATGACTGAAGAGATAAATCCATTCTCTTTTTCTTGTCGATCAACACATTTCTTCAGCTCTACTCTGCTTCTCTGTGTGTAGCTTTGTTTTTATCTCTCGCTCCCTCCCGTTAGGTCCTGAAGGCCATCGGCCTTCAGAGGACCGGAAAGCAGGACGAAGCTTTCAGTCTGGCACAGGAAGTGACCACTCTAGAGCCCACCGATGACAACTCATTACAAGCTCTGACTATACTGTACAGAGAGATGCATCGTCGTGAGTACACACACACACACACACACACACACACACACACACACACGCTGTAAAGCTGGTAATAATAATACTGGGCTGACTGTATGTAAAATCCACTTCCTGTCGTCAACAGCGGAGTTGGTCACTAAGCTGTATGAAGCCGCGGTGAAGAAGGTTCCTCTCAGCGAGGAGTATCACTCTCACCTCTTCATGGCGTACGCTCGCGTGGGCGAGTACAAGAAGATGCAGCAGGTGAGAACTCACGTCCACACCTGCATATACACACACACACACACACACACACACACACACACACACACACACACACACACACACACACACATGACTAACAGCTGTTGTGCTCCATTGATAATTAAAAAGATGGACACATAAAGCAGAATAATGAAGAGGATGTTGATGACTGCATCTTGGCACTTTACAGGCAGGAATGGCCTTGTATAAAATCGTCCCCAAGAATCCTTATTACTTCTGGTCTGTCATGAGTCTGGTGATGCAGGTATGAGCTCGGTCCTCGTCTGGATGTTCATATTCTTTTATATATTTGAATTATTGTGAAAATAAGACGTGTGTTGTTTGTTTAGGCCGTCTCAGCACAAGATGAAAAACTGGCCCAGACCATGTTCCTGCCTCTGGCTGAACGCATGGTGGAGAAAATGGTGAAGGAGGAGAAGATTGAAGCAGAAGCAGAGGTGAGTGTTGTGTCTCTACTGCCTGAAAAAGCGTTAAAATATTATTTTATCTGGTGCGTTTCCCAGCTCAGAGGTTAAGACTCCAACCATGAACCTCAACGTCTCTGGTTCGAGTACAGCCAGGGATCTGTCTCCCTCATTTCCTGTCTGTAATAAAGACATGAAAATGTAATTAAAGTATGTTATTTTATCTAAACTTAAGGGCTTGACTGTCCATGAAAACTGCGTTTAACACTTTAAGACCCAAAGAAACGGAAGTCAGTGTCTTACCAGGGGGATTTAAATCCGTCTGATTGGATCACTCAAAAGTGGGCTTGGCGAGCTTTCAGGAGCTATATGGGTCTGTTGACTGTTCAGCCATGTTGTTGGAAGAAGAGGAGGAAGAGGAAGAGGAGAAACAAATGAAACATCAGTCTTTGGAAATATAAGCAAAAGCCCATTTTCATCAAAAGTCCCTGTTGTGAAATCCTGCTGAAGAACACGATAGATTAGCAAAGCAGCATTTGTAACATAACACATCAGGAAACAACAACACAGACTGGTCCTGTTCTCTGTATTTACTGTGGTGTGACTCTGATGTTAATGAATGAATGAAAAGGAGGAAATAAAAGACTGGACACTGAGCAGAGGATTTACTGTTGAGACGAGTGTTTGATGGTCGTTTATTTCTGCTTTAGAACCGCCGTGAAACAATCGGACGAGTTTTATTTCTGTCATTCGCGTTCCTTTCTTCTCTCTTCTCTTTTTTTTAAAGTGAGTCTGGAAGTCGGCAACAAAGCCTACTTCTCTTTTTATCCTGAACAAACAATGAGAAATGTCCTCATCCTGATATCGATACTAGAGTACTTCCTTGTTTAATGAATGAAGCAGCAGTCTTCTTATTATGCTATCACCCTGCTAGCTACTACAGTCCAGGAGCTAACGGTCAAGTGTAGGTTTATATGATGGGAGGATGATGTATGTTTAGCATATAACAAGACATAAATGAAGGATTAACACAGGCAAAATCTGAGAATGTGTCTTTAAATTCAGTTTTAGATGTCTTTAAAAATGGGGCTTTTATTGATGAGTCTACATTTGGTTTCCCTCTCAGTCTCCTTTTATGTAACTACCAGAGTTACTTGCAGTATTTACAGTTGCTTCTGGCTTTTTATCTGTAGGTGCAGCTGTATTATATGATCCTGGAGCGTTTGGGAAAGTGCGTAGAGGCTCTTGACGTGATCAGGGGTCCGCTCGGGGGTAGGTGCTGCTTGTAAATCTCTCTAAAACAAACACACGTTTTGATGTTCTTCCATATTTCTACACTCATAAGATGCAATTTCTTATTTTTTTGGCGTAGAGTTTAAATTCCTCTTCGCTATGTTCTCATCCGTCTCCTCACAGAGAAGCTGACCAGCGAGCTGCAGAGCAGAGAAAACAAGTGTATGATGCTTTACCAGCGACTACAGCGCTGGCCGGAGTGTAACGCCTTGGCCCACAAGCTTCTGCTCAAAAAGTCAGTATAAGCTTCCACCCGTCTGCGTGCACCATGAGCCAAAAACTATAGATTGGATGAAATGTTTACATGCCTGTGTCTTCCTGTTTCTAGTCCCGATGATTGGCAGTTCTATCCCTCCTACTTTGACTCTCTCTTCCATCTGATTGATCAGTCGTGGAGCCCGCCGGAGGAAGGCGAACAGTGAGTACAGAGGATTTTTATTTGCTTAGCGGTTTAACCTTAAGATAATCAGTTAAATGTCATTTATTATGAAGGAAAAACAGCAAATTGTCACATTTGAGAAGGTGGAACCAGTAGATAATTGTCATGTTTATCCAGCGTTGATGTGTGTGTGTGTCTGTCTCCAGCTGTTCGGAGGGTTCGGTACATCACACCGTGGCTGAAGTCGTGAGGTTTGTGGAAGAGAGAATCAAGGGGGAGGACGGTAAAGACTCTCGCTCGCTCAGAGGACCCTACTTAGCTCGGCTTGAATTAATACACAGACTGAGAGAACGAGGCTGTCCTGAAGAAAGCCTGCTAGGTAAAACACATGGATTTAAAAAAAAAAAAAATCACCCTTTTCCAGATGTTTCAGCCAGATGTGACAGTCTTTTGTTTGTCTTACAACAGGTGAGCCTTTAGAGTTAATGGTGCAGTTCTTCGGGAAGTTCGGGGACAAACCGTGCTGCATCACCGACCTAAAAATATACCTGCACCTGCTCTCCCCCGACCAGCACGTTCAGGTGAGACAGACTCACAGCAGTCACCGTCGAGCTGCCTCTGGTGAATTCAAGGAGACAGACAGTGAAATAAATTCCTCCCTGTGACCTTTTTTTTTTTTTTTTTTTTAGTTCATTAACCGTCTGAGTGAAGCGGTCCCGCTGGGGGAGCAGGGAGACGAGGGATTCGCTTTTCCAGACGACACCAAAGCGCTACAGAGACATTTGTGTGTGTGTCAGCTGAGCCGCGCGCTCGGCCTGCATCACCGTCTCGACGTGGAAGGAAAACTGCGGCTTATCACGGAGCTCAAAGCTCACTATCGTCACGGACTAAAGTTTGGTAAGAACATCACTGCTGTTCATTCTTAGTTGAGGATAATCAGATCGTACACGGAGCAAAGAGTATTTACATTTAGTTGTAGCTGCACTCAGTAATCCAAACTACACATATATAAATGTATTGTTTCCAAGTGACCAGAAACATAGAAACCCTTGTTTAATATTCGCTCTGATAACAGCAGTTATTCATCGTCATGGTGATGAATCAGTAATGATGTTTTTCTACCTGTTTTACTGATATAATATTGACACTACTGGCTGTCTGTGTTTGGGTAAATGAACTGGTCCCAGCAGCCTCGAGGCTTGTATGTGATGGTCAGTGCTGCAAACATTATTGAAGATTGATGCGTATCCTTTAGGACTAGCTATGGTTCAAAAAATTACACCAGTACACTTAAAGTGTAGGGCTGTAGTCAACCAAAGAAAATCAATCGTGTCTTCAGGTTATGCTAACCCATCGTTGCTAACTTTGGAGCTAACCTCCTTCACATCTCCAGCACTTGGGGAAACAACAAACGTGACTTTTTCAGACATTTATTAACTGACACACTGAAGTCTGTACTGTACATTTACTGCCAGACTGACAAACATACTACGCAATGACGTATTCCTTAACAGCGTTACGCTACCAATAGTTTCCCGGGCAACGACATGGAGGTTGACTCATGTACCAGAGCAGCGCTGCACAGAGACTCCCAAACGCTATTGATTTCTGAATGAATGGATATTTGATGTTATTTTTGGCATTAAAGAATTTTTTTTTTGGCCTGGCGGGGGTTCTCGTTGTTATAATTATTGGAGAAACACTGATTCAGTAAACATTCAGTAAACGTTGAGTACAGTTAGACCCAGCAGTCTCCGTTACGTTGGGCGAGTTCAAAGTTGTGAAAACAACGGGGGTGTTTTGAATACACCCCCGTTGTTTTCACAGGTGATTTGTTAGTTTGTCCCTCCCGCTGCGGGAAATAATGGATTAATCCTGGAAAGCTGTTGATGCAGCACTTTTCTCCTTATGAAAGTAACACGGAGATTATTCGACTGATGAGAATTTGGTCGGATGAGAGCATATCGACCAACTAATCGACCAGTCGACCAGCAGACTACAGTCCTATTAAACTGATACCAGTACAGATAGAGGACTTCATGTGAATGGAAGCATTCAGTTGCGTAAAATGCCGCCGCTCCTTCTAATCCAAATGATTTTGACACAAATGCATTTTGAAAGTGTTCAAATTATTGAAATATTTATTAAATAATTGTATAATGAAGTATTATCAGCACAGACTGTTTGGGTCGTAGCAGCCAATCACGTCGCATTTAACGCTTGCAGTGATTGGCTGTGAGCAAAACCATATAAATGGTCATTTTTTTTCTAGATCTTTACAAAACATATTGAATGGAAGGTATCAGTGACTGAAGACGTTTCTATACTACTCGTTACTGTGTTATTTCAGTGATATGTTAAAGGTATTGATCACCGATACTCAGCCCTACGTATGTCTGACCCGACATGTTGACACGTTTAGAGTCAAAAGCAACGTGACTCGTTGTAGATTGTTATGTCTCATCCAAAAGGTGAGAGGATGAGTTCTGGTGAAGATCAGTTCTGTTTGACAATAGAGCTGCAACTAATGATTAATGTTATTATTGATTATTCTGCCAATTATTTTCTTCATTAATCATTTTATCTGTAAAACCAAAACCCAAAAATATTCAATTTAATATCATTTATGACAAAAAAAGCATCAAATCATCACAGTTGAGAAGCTAAAACCAGCAAATGTTTGACATTTTTGCTTAAAAAATGACTAAAAAGATTAGTCGATTATTAAAATAGTTGTTAAATAATCTGCCAATCAACTAATCAGTTCAGCTCAAGTTGACGAACATCAATAATGTTCGAGTACTAACAGATATGTGTCACTGAAAAGTATTGAAAGTTGGCATTGAATACCATTTCCTTTCTTAATCATAATTTTGCAACTTTTACACTGTATTTTGTCAGCAAAGTCAAGACAAAAGGCTGATAGAAAGTGTTTTGTTGAAAAAGGTACATTTATATTCCTCTTATGTAAAATCATTTTGTGGTCGGTACTTAAACTCAGGTGTCATATTGGTGCTGAAATGAGAATATTTCAAACAATAACCAGTCATAAGCTAGTTATTGTAGATAATATTATTACTGATGCTTTCCTGTGAGCAGTTGTGAGTTTCCATCCACCTGTTTTTATACACATTGTCACTTTAAGCACATTTAAAAACATCAGAGTATCAATAAAAAGAAGATAAATGTACATAAATTAATAAATAAATGATGACGTACATGAAGCATGTGACTTAAAGCTTCCCCTCAAGAGACAAAACCATCAGATCTGTGTGGAGTGATGATGATGAGGAGGCTGTAACCTTCCTCAAATTAACACATGAAACTAACAGAAATGTCATATTCCCATCATATTTTTCCACATAGTTTTCCATCGTTTTGACCTTTGCACTGCTGCTCTTTTGACGACATTTTCTCATTTAACAGGGAAGAACGCTCTGAAGACGGAGCTGCAGTTTTCTGATATGTATTGTCTCATGGCAGCTCATGTATACGTTGACTTATGGATGGAGACCAGTGAGTGTTTATCTCTCTCTCTCTTATTATTCCAGATCTCTCTCTCTCTCTCTCTCTCTCTCTCTCTCTCTCTCTCTAAACATGTTGCCGTGTGTGTTTCAGGGGATGAGAACATGGCGTGGCAGTGTTTGGGGCTCCTCCAGGAGGGTCTGTCTCACAGCGCCTCCAACGCCCAGTTCAAGTTGCTGCTGCTGCTCCTCTACTGTCACCTGGGAGCCTTTGAGCCCGTGGTGGACCTTTACTCCAGCTTGGATGCCAAGCACGTACAGCACGACACCATAGGGTCGGTACATAAACACGCTCACCTCCGATTACATCATAACCAGAGAGAGAGATTTATGAGTGTAAAAATGCTGTTAATGCTTTTATTTACAGGTTTCTGTTAACGCGTTACGCTGAGTCATTGGGTCAGTTCGCTGCAGCCTCCCAGTCCTGTAATTTCTCCCTCAGGTTTTTCCACTCTAACCAGAAAGATGTAAGTCGATCCCGCTACAAAGTCTGGCTCTTATGTTATCTTCTTCATCCATCTTCATCCCCTTAATTAATCTCTCCTTCCTTCTTTTTTACCCACCTCTCGTTTCTCTCTTTTCTTCTTCTCGTCCTTCCTGCAGACCTCAGAGTACATCATCCAGGCGTATAAGTACGGAGCATTTGAGAAAATCCCAGAGTTCATTGCTCTCAGGAACAGGTTGAACCAATCGCTGCACTTTGCCCAAGTCCGCACTGAGAGGATGCTGCTGGACCTGTTCCTCGAGGCCGATATGTGAGAATATACACACACACACACGACACACGCTAAAATCTAAACACTGTGCTGTGTGAGTTAATTTCTTAATTTTGATGTTTTTGTTTGTTTTTTTTAAAATTTGTTTTCCAGTGTGTTGAGTCTGGAGGAGAGTGTGAAGGCCATGTCTTTGTCTGCAGAGGAGGATGACATCCCCTGGGATACTATGAGGGACAACAGAGACCTTACTGTTTTTACCAGCTGGGACCCTAAAGACAGGTATTTACTTTCATATGTTCTGCAGAAAAAAAGAAGAGACACATGTACTTACTGAGAAACCCTTTATATGAAATTTGGCATCAGATTTGGAAATCGTTTAGACTTTTTTTGTTTGTTTTAGTCAACAAAAACTAGCATTTAAGTCTAGTTTTGTCAGCGAAATTCTAGTCAAACTTTCACATTTTAAACTTTTATGTCTTGCAAGAACTCTGAGGCTACACCCGTCGCTATCTTTGATGTGTAGTTACCATGGTTACAGGGTGACGTTCTTGAATCTGACGGGTCACCAAATATGGTGAAAAACACCAGCCAGCAGCACTTTCACATCTCTAAAAAAAAAATCACAGCAAACTTCCAAACAGGATGGATGAACTGACCACATTTTGGGAATCTACATGGTGACTTTCTTGCGTGAAAAAATATTAAAACTTGACATATTAAAAGCTTTTAGCCTGGAAGGACGCGATGCATTTGGATTTTTCAGCCCCTGATGTAAGCGGTTCTTTTTTCTAGACCAGTAGAGTGCTGGTGCTGCTCTGGAACTGGTTTTCCTGGTCGAGAGCCGGTTCTTTGGCTGTCCAAACATGAAGAACTGGTTCGAGATTAGGCACCAGCTCTGAACCGGCACGTCACGCTCTATTGTTCCTGCTCACTTTGTATTATAGCTGCTACCTTCGCTCTTCACTGCAGATCAGCTTGATCAGTCAGAGACTAGATTCACTCACTTGTTCACTAAAACACAGTTAACTGTCTGGATTTAGCTTGTGAGGAGAAGCTAAAACGTGGAATAACATAAAATCAAAACTGTTTCTTAAGGGAACGCTAAGGTTAAGCTTTACTGCACTGTACTATTGACACCCTACATTCATTCCTACTGAGAATAACCTACAAACACTCAAAGTAACGTTAGCTTCATATCTACATCCACATGTCTTGATGATGTTACGTTAGCATACCTGTCGGCGTGCTGCCTGCTCGTTTCTGTGATTAGTTCCACTTGTTAAAGTTTTTGTGGGATTTTAGATTAATTCAGTCCACAAATCTGCTACTTTTTCATACAGCTAATGTTAGCTATCATTATATAGATATAACGTTGCTAAAATGCAGGATGTTTATTAGGGCGACTGTGGCTCAGGAGGTAGAGCTGGTCATCCATTAATCGCAGGGTTGGCAGTTTGATCTTTGGTTCAGTCTGTCTGTGATCTGTTGAATCACACATTTTATTCTCATGACTGGTAAAACAATATCCTCCACCGCCCCAAAATATCACTTCTTCTCGATTAAATTAAGTGTCCCGCATCAACCCGTGCGCCTCTTCCTCTTACAGAGAGCTAACCGAGGAGCACAGACGTCGGTCTCTGGAGGAAGAGTCGGTCTGGCTGAGGATACGCTCCTTAACGCTTCGCCTCCTCGCCTCTTTGGCCACGCTGGGACACACGCCTTCACAACAAAACTCCGAGATAGCCAACGAGAACGGAGTCGGTGACAAGACCTCGATCCTCAGCAGCCTGCTCGCCCAGCTCAACCAGACTCTGCAGACGGCGGCTCAGATAGCAGAGAAACGCACCCAGGTACGCTTTGTTAAACGATTCGCAGTACGTTCGTATGACGTAAAGATAACAATATGTGGAGTATCTTGTAATTATGTTTTTCTTGTGCTGCAGTATCCATTCCTGGGACCACCCTCCACCCGCCTGGCCCCGGCTCTGTCCAGTGGGAGCTGTCAGTGTCAGGCTGCAGCCCTCCAGCTGTCTGTGCACCTGCAGGAGCTGGAGACTGTCGGACTTGGTAAGAAGAGACATAAAACCCAGATCAACTGTTTTTTGTTTTCCTGAATGCTTTTATACTAAACACACTTTTTCTTTTTATCCTCCTAGATGAGTCCTCAGAGCTTCAAACACAGATCTGTAACGCTTTCAAATCATTAGTAGTTCAGCTTCAAGGTGAGTTAGCGGCTGGGTTTCTTAATCTCTTGCACAATAAACAACAGAAGTTGATTGTGTGTCTGATGTGCTTCATGTTTTTCCTCTTTATATCCGCAGAAATACTGAATAAATGCAAAGGGGATTTATTGGACATGAAAGAGGGCAAATTAAAAACCCGGCCCTCCTTATTAGAAAACCTAATCTTCTTTGTTGAGGTGAGACATCTCCGCTTCCACGCAGCCGTTTATATATTTCCTATCTACACAGAACGTGATGTGATGAAGTTAAACGTGTTGTTGTTGTTGTGTACAGACGCTGTGCATAGTCTTGTGGGTGGCTAGTTACTGTGCGAAGATCCTCCGACCACTCAAGACAAGTCTACAGAAGAAGAAAAAGAAGAAAAAGGATACAAACACAGCTCTGGTACAGCTCCACTTTTTAATCCTCTTTAACATCCGTGATATATTATCTATACATGAACTCAAATATAATATTCTGTTGTTGACTCACTGGCCTGATCAGTGCTCTATAAAGACAACTCTCCTCTGATGATTTGTGTCTCTTGCAGCCAGCGGTGATGTGTGGGTTCCAGGAGCTGACGGGGAGCTTGCAGGACCTGCTTACCCAGGCTTTGGAGCATATAAAGGGGCAAGAGACTGGCATGACGGCCCTTAAACTGGCCAGTTTAACCTTGGAAGGAAACACAGAGGTTAGTGTGCAGACACATGTACAGTTTTATTTATACTGTCTGAAATCTCGCTCTAATTAAGGGAAATACTGATTGTGATCCTTTTAATAACCTTAAGGCTGCATTCACACCAAATCAGGTGGCGTGGCGTTCAGCCGCAGGGTCGAGCGGAGGTGTGGGGGGGGGGGGTTGTGGGTGTGTTTATTTGTGCTCTACAATGTAACGGCTGTGAAACAATCAGAAAATAACGTTTTATTGATCTGATTCACTGGCTTTCTCGCTACCAGCGCTCCCTCTCTTCATTCACTCTCTAGCTCGCTCGACCACAGCTGCTCTCTCTCTCTCGCTGGTGCTCTCAGCTCTTTTTCTCGTCTTTTTTAAAATGAGTCAGGAAGCCGACAGCAAAGTCTAACTTAACTAACATTATCAAGCGTAGAGAAATGTCCTCCCCTCATCCTAGTAACGTCTTTGTGCTCCCTCCCTCACTCTGATCAGTCTGATCTCCGGATGTGATTGGTCACTGCAGCCTTCAGCCGCAGTGACGTCAGGTTGCATTTCTCCAAAAGTTGACTCTGGCTCAACTTTCCGGCTGCAGTCCAGTGCGGCGCCGCAGCGGCCAAAACGGCTGCAGCCGAGCCGCCCTACACCCATTCAAATGAATGGGACGACTGGCGTTTTCACCACACCGCCTGATTTGGTGTGAATACGGCCTAAGTTGACAAAATAAAGGTGGAACTAAACTGTAATGGCACAGTGCAGCACCCAGTCGGTGTACAGCACACACACACACACACCAGTAATCTTGTAGTTCATCTTCCATTAAGGCGAGTGTTTAGGGCATATTTCAGATTTAATAACCTAATAACTAAATTTCCAAGATGAAAATGATTAAAAAGTATTTTTTCAATACTTCTTACACTATTATCCAAACACTAAGAAACAAACACTCTGCACAACTTTACTTAAACCAACTTTGATCTACTGAAGAAAATAACCGACAGAGTGTGTGTGTGTGTTTGATAATGATGATTTCCTGCTAGCAGTGTTGGAGTCATGATGTTAGTAACAGCACAGCAGTAAAGTTCCTGTTTACTCCAGAACACACAGAACGACTTCTGTGTTAGAAAATATATTTAGCCGGTGATAAATTACAATAAATCACACTTTCATTTCATTGTCTCACACAGACAGAAGGCTGTGAGATGCTTCCCAGTGTTTCCCACTGGTTGAGAGTTTACTTGTGGTGGTGTTTGACCAATGTGCCTGCAGAGACTCATGAGGTTTAGAGGAGGAGATAGTAATTACAATTTACAGACGTCCCCTAAATGCCTCACATGCAGGCCATCAGTAGACGCTAGTTAGGCGGCTGCACACACAGAAACCTCCGGTCCCTCATTCAGTTACTGCAGCAAACAAATCAGACAGATTTAATCTACCTGGGCCCAAGTAGAGCCTTTATATGAGAAACGCTGCGTCCAAATTAATGCAATTAACTTTTTAAAAATCTACATGCTGCGTACTGTCACGACCTTCCTCAACAGCATTATGTTTAACTGCCGGTGATTTTTCTTATTGCGTTTCAGTTAAAAACAGAAGCCTGAAACTTGAGCTCCCCTTTTCTATTTATTGAGTCAAGAATTGATTCTGAATTTAATAACATTATAGTTTATATCTGTGTATTTATTATATCTGCATGGTGATATAATACAAGCAGCAGATAATGAGGAGTGAAAGGACTTTAATAAAGGGTAATCATGATGTGTTTAATATCGCTGTATAATTTAATCTCGTGGGATGCTGTCGTTAGTCCACTTGAGCTCCTGCAGTTTATGTTTACAGTTCATGTTTTCTCACCTGCTTTCACCTCAGCACGAGTAAATTTGACAAGGTGAATCTGGGTTAAAAGTGTTGCGTGACAACCAAACATTTAAAGGCAACCAACAGATGGATAGTGCAGTTTATCTTTTTTTATATAGTCTCATAGAATCACATAAAAACACACAGCAACAAAAGAATAAAAGTGCTAAATGAACAACATAAAAAAGCAGCCTGACAATAAATAAAACAGTAAATCATAAAACTAGCTTCAAGTAGAATCAAGAAAGGCGGTGTGATAAAAGTAGGTTTGGAGCTGAGATTCAGTCTGTTTTATTTCCTTGGCAGGGTGTTCAGAGCCTCGGGGCTCTGATTTTTAAAAGCTCTGTCCCCCTTCAGTCTTCAGTCTGCAACAGATAGAAGGCCTGAGGATCGAACAGGGTCATACAGGGATAAAAAGTCTGAGATATAATGAGGAGTCGGACCATTTGTGCCTTTAAAATAATTAAGAGAACCTCGAAATCAATTTTAAAACATACTGGAATCCAATGTAAAGAGGCTAAAACATGTTCAGACCTGTTGACTCTGGTTAAAAGCCTGACAGCTGACTTCTGAACTGTCTGTAGTCGATCTACAGTTTTTCTTTTTATTCTATTTGAGTGCAAAGAGCGACCGGAGAAGTTTACATTTGAACAAATAGTTAAGTTGTTTAAGATTGTTAAGACAAAAAGTTGCTGTTTAAAAACTTTGTTTTCCTCTTGTTTTGATGTATGAAGTGTTTGACCCATTCGTCTTTTACGTTAATGTTAAAATATCAATAATAATAATAATTTATTTCCCATATAAATAAAAAAATGAAACTTCAGATCGAATGTTTAATCCTTTTTCACATTAGAACTGTAGTTTGAATTTCAAATAATGTGCGCAGCTTCGTTGGCGAATGAATAAGGAACAAATCTTCTTAAGAATGTGAAATACTGTATGTTAAAATGTTGAATGCTTGTGTTTTGGGCTTTGACTGCGTTCACACAAAATCAGGCGGTGCAGTGAAAACGCCAGTCGTCCCATTCATTTGAATGGGGGTAGTGCGGCTCGGCTGCGGCTGTTTTGGTCTCTGCGTCGCTGCACCGGTCTGCGGCCGGAAAGTTGAGCCAGAGTCAACTTTTGGAGAAACACAACCCGACATCACTGCGGCTGAAGGCTGCAGTGACCAATCAAAGCTGGAGATCAGACTGATCAGAGCTGTAAACTCTGCCATGAGGGAGGACAAAGACGTTATTAGGAAGAGGGGAGGACATTTCTCTTCGCTTGATAACGTTAGTAAAGTTAGACTTTGCTGTCGACTTCCTGACTCATTTTTAAAAAGATGAGAGAAAAAGAGAGAGAGAGCAGCTGTGATCGAGCGAGCTAGAGAGTGAATGAAGAGAGGTAGCAAGAAAAGCCGGTGAATCAGATCAATAAAACATAGTTTTCTGATTGATTCATAGCGGTTACATTGTAGAGCACAAATAAACACACCCACACCCCCCTCCCCCACACCTCCGCTCGACCCTGCGGCTGAATGCCACACCGCCTGATTTTGTGTGATTGCAGCCTAACTTACAGAAGCTGATGTCCTGGTTTTGAATGGAAGGAGCAGCTACATCAGAGTATCCTGTCATATGAAGGTTATATTGTGTATAATTATCTGACTTTCCCTCTTTACTCTCTGTGTGTTTTATTCAGGAGGAAGCATCGTTTACGAAGGCTGCTATGGACAAGGTGCAGAGCAGTTACCTGCGTTCGCTACAGGAGGTGGGAGATCTGCTCAAGAAGAGAGCAGAATCTCTAAAGAACCTCAAGATCTGAACACCATCACACACACACCCTGAATCAAGATGACTGTACACCCACCATGAGCCCACAACCCCCCTCCCCACCCTCCACCCCACCCAACCCCCCCTCGTTGTCCCTACACCACCACGTCTACTGTCAGCCCACCAGCTAACCCACTCGAGTCCCACTATCCTCGCTGGTCCAACAAACCTGCTTCCTCTCCTACATATTTCTCACTCTGGGTTTGAGAGCTCTCAGTCTGGATTTCTTTCTTCTTCTTCTTCTTTTTTTGTTTTTTTTGTTTTTTTTTCTTCTCTCTCACTTTAACAAACACCTCTGGAACATTTGCAACTCTTATAGCACATAAGCTTGTAAGTAAACTCATGAATTTATACAGCAATTATACAAAAAAGAAAAGAAGAGAAAATACATGCTCCTTTAAAGAAATAGAGAAAAAATTAGGAAGAATGCAGTTTTAGATGAAACTAATCTAATAAATTATTGTACATAGTAAAGAGCAACTACCACAACAACTCCTTGACTAAATGAGAATATAAGACACAATAAACCACTACTGTTTGTTGGTCAGTTATGTTTCCTCTTTTATTCCTCACTTTGTTTTTCCGGTGACTCCGAGAACAATCAAAGTATAAAAAACACACACACACACACACATACACACATACATACATACATACACACACACACACACACACACACACTGGGACTCTGAAGAGGAATTTTTTTGTTGTTTTTTTTCCAGCTGTTTCTCAGCTTTTGAGAGCAAGCAGGCACAATTTCACATTAAACTGACTCTCTTTCTGTGGAAATACAGACACCTGGCTACCAGCAGAAGGCCTTCAGACTGAAGTTTCCCCTTCAAAGAATTGATTTTTTTTTTTTTTTTTGTCTTTTTAATTTTGCTTTTTGTGTATCGTGTGTGTGTGTCGCTTTGGTACTGAAAGTTGAACCACCTCTGTAGTTGCAGTATTATAAAGAGCAATGTTGGGATGAGTAAAATAACCAGGACTTTTTTTTTTAAAATCTGAATTATTGTCTGCCGCTTTCTTTCTTTCTTTCTTTCTTTTTTTTTTTGTGGTCATGCTAGTAAAAGCAGTGCTCGTAAACATATGTGGAAGTAGCACAAACTAACAGAATAATCCAGGCATGGATCAAATAATCAGAATCCGATATTAATGTTCAACCAAAAAACAGTGTTTTCTACTCCGATCATGCGTATTTCTTCTTCTGATGCTGCAGGAATTAAATGATCTTTGCAGCATCGTTTTTAGCAACTATTAGATTTTTTTTTTTTTTTTCAATTCAATCATTCAAGTTGCAAAGCAAAGAATCATGATCCGAACTTTTTCATCTATATTTATATACACGTAGTAAATATACCCCTGTGGAGCTTAGGTGTTTCAAAATGACAAATACAAAAGCAAAAATTTGTAAGATTTTCCAGATGCTAGCGTGCATGTTTTGGCATATTATGTCTTCTAGACCAGAGCGATCCAGATCTGATTGTACAGACGGTTATTTTCCGCCAGAATATGATGTTCTGGGGGTCGCTCTGGTTTGGTTAAGAAGCATAACGTATAACTGCAACGTCCACGGTTTCGATTCCCGACCCGGTGGGACCCTTTGTTGCATGTCACAGCCCTTTTCTCTTCCTCTGTTTCGTGTCTCGCTACACTGACTCTCAAATAAAGGCAAAATGCCAAAAAAATAATCTTTAAAATAAAAACAAAACAAAACAAAAAAAAGAATATGATGTTCTGGGATGGCTCTCTCCTTCTGTCATCAACAGCTCAAACGCAGAGGTGTGTTTCACAGACAAACATTGGACCTAATTGTAAATAAATATGGAGCCTTTTGAGATACAGTGTGCAAGGACATTAGTGTGTGTGTTTTTAAGAAAAAAAGAAAAAAAAAAAAAAAGCAAGCAGCTGCTGCAGTAGATACCAAGATTTGTCCCGTGTTCATGGTTTTTGTCATTCCCTCGTTCTCAAGAAAAAAAGTCTCATGAACCAAAAAAATAAACATCAGCTGTAGCATCTCGTGAGACTTAATTTAACAACATCTGCTGTTACAAATAAA
Source organism: Thunnus maccoyii (assembly GCF_910596095.1). NCBI lineage: Eukaryota > Metazoa > Chordata > Actinopteri > Scombriformes > Scombridae > Thunnus > Thunnus maccoyii. The sequence goes on along the minus strand of NC_056551.1, from coordinate 25,685,545 downwards.
TGACAGATTATCCCTGAATATAAAAAAGCAGTTTACAGTTTATCACAGCAAGGAGCACTGATGGATGACTGCTAGCACTGCAGGTAGTGTGCAGTTGGTTGTTTTTGTTTTACTATTTTATTAAGAATTTGGCAGAGCAAATGTGAAAAATGTGAGTAAAAACGGTGAATCCTCCCCCTCCCCATCTCCATCTCCATCCCTGTTAGTCTTGTATATGCACACAATCACATATACATCTGCTAATAAATGCCTTTTTTTTTTTTTTTTTTTTTTTTCTCCTTGGATGACTCGAGCCCAACTGTTCGATCAGAGCCGTGGCTTTAAAGATTGTTTGTGATCCGACTACATGTGTCTTTCTTGTCGTCGAGGTTCAGAAAAATGGTTGACAATCTGGAGTGTCATCTCACCACCCTCTTTTTGTTAGAAAAATGGAAAACAGAAACACTGGAATGTCAAAGCTTTTTTAGAATAAAAAAAGGTAAATGTGAGAGTTTTGTTCTGCAGTGTCTTGATTAATCATCGTTTTATCGTCAAAATGTGAGAATTTGCTCCTGTTTTTTTGTTATATATGATGATGAACTGATCATTTTTTGGGTTGGAAACTGTTGGTTGAACAAAACAAACAATTTGAAGACGTCATCTTGGCCTTTTAGAAGTTGTTTTGGGCATTTTGCTTACAATTTCCAAATATATGGAAGCCAAGAAAGGCCACAACAATTTGAATTTTGTTGAAAATTTGTGAAAGCTTCACGTTGTAAAACATTAAGTCCCACAGTGAAATATTTTACTAAGAAAACCATTGATCAGAATTTCTAGTTTTAATTCCTCTCTCTTAAATTTGCACAGGGTGATTTATAGTTTTGCAATGTCACAAATTTAAATTGAGGGTATTAATTCGCTCATCTGAACTTCTCTTTCTTGAATCACGTGACTGACTGAATGTACCCTGATTGCCAGGAGAGAAGTTTGATTGATTATCTTTAATAGTTCAAATGTTCAAGTAGGAATTTTTCATCTTGAATTTTGGTGTCCCAATTTTAGCCACTGGATTTTTTTTTTACTTCACTTTAATTTTTAGCTCTTAAAAGTTACCACTTGATTATGCACAACTTGAATATAGTTTTGACTGTTGGACACTTCAATTTTCTAATTTTTTCTTAAAATAAATCTTCCTTTTCATAGTCTTTTCAATCTCAATTTCTAATCCATCATGGACAAGAGGTCCTTGAATTGTATAGGAAAATGGAAATTTGAACATCTACAATGTCATGATAACTGGGAAAACTCCATCTGCTGCTTCTGAACAGCTACTAAATGGGCATTGTGGTGACATTATTATGCCTATTATTGTTTCCAAGCTCAAAAATTAACTTCCAAACTCAACTTTTAAGCCAACAGGGATAAAAAGTCCTTAAAGTGCTTAGAAAAATGGAAATGTCTTCCCTAAAATCAAGTTTTTGAAGGTACGCAACTTAAAATTACCCCCTTAAAATTTCAAAGAATCCAAACAACATAAATTCAGAGAGATGGTTTTCAAAGCAAAAAATATTTGTGGTATAAATTCAGTGGTATTTAGATTTTAGGTATTCACTTGGTTATAGGATTCAAATCCTTATGGCCTTTCTTGGCCTCCATACGATTATCATGTCAATGCACAACAAAGTATCAAATATTATTAGAGCTGCAATGATTAGTTGATGAATCAATTAGTTGCCAACTATTAAAATAATCATCAACTATTTTGATAATTGATCAATCATTTTGAGTCATCTGTTAAGAAAAAAATGTCCAAATTCTCTGATTCCACTTTTCTTAAATGTGAATATTTTCTGGTTTCTTTTAGTCATCTATGACTGTAAACTGAATATCTTTGGTTTGTGGACAAAACAAGACATTTTAGGTTGCATCTTGGGTTTTGGGAAACAGTGATCGACATTTTTCACCATTTTCTGACATTTCATAGAGCCAACAAGTAATTGATTAATCAAGAAAATAATCAACAGATTAATCGATTACGAGAATCATCATTAGTTGCAGCCCTAAATATTAGTATTTCTTCTTGGTTTAAGGGTCTTGATCACAAATAATTATTTTGTCCTTTTTTCAAGGCTTTAAAGTGGAAGAAGTATTCAGATCCTTCACTTAAGTAAAAGTACTAATACTACAGTGTAAAAATACTCCAATGCAGTTCTACAAATGACCTGCGGAGGGCAGCAGCTCATCTTTACTGCATCCAGTCTGCAGCAAATATCAGCAGAAGAAGAAGAAGTTGTTCCTGCAGATGGCAGCAGCTCACCTCCACCAAATTATTGCTGTTTCATTTCTTATTAAGAAGAAGAGCAACATGCTATTATTAGTTGTTAACACATAGACAGGGTAGTATTAGACAATTGTAGTGTTTTAGTTATAAAACACAAATGTAATGTGTGTGTTTATGGGCGGATAAGACAGAAACAAACTGCTGTTCCTCTGACGTTGCTAGTCATTTAGCCATCTGGAGGTATAGCTAACAACTAGCTGGTCTAGCTAGCTGTCACCGGGTTGTTTTGTTCTCTGTAAAAGTGGCCGTTTCTTTTAAAACACATGAGTGTGTCTCTGGTCGTTATCCGTTTGGAATTAGCCGACCAGTCTCCTTGTCCACAGGGTTTCCAGTACTCAGCTGGTGAGTTATTTTTTTTTCTCAAAAACAATGATGTTATATGTGTATCAGTCACTGCTGTTGTTGTTAGCAAGGAAGCTAACCAGCAGTGACAACAAAGCTAAGCGTCTAACTGCTGTTAGTTAGTTAATTACCTACAAAAGTAGACATTATATATCGTAACTAACCTAACTACAGCAAATTACATGTGTTCATAATGCAGTGCTGGAAAGTAGCTACGTGCATTTAATCAAGTACTGCACTCAAGTACAATTTTGAGGTACTTGTACTTCACTTGAGTATTTCCATGTGATGCTACTTTATACTTCCACTCCACTACATTTCAGAGGGAAATATTGTACTTTCTACTCCACTACATTTATTTGACAGCTTTAGTTACTTTTCAGATGAAGATTTGACACAATGGATAATATAACAAGCTTTTAAAATACAACACATTGTTAAAGATGAAACCAGTGGTTTCCAACCTTTTTGTCTTTTGACGTCTTACAAAAAGCAGTGTGTAGTCGGGGTCACATTTCACATGTCTATGAGTTGTTAACAGCTCCACCAAATAGTGATTTTTCCCTCTAAACTTCTCACATGCTTTCATTTCAATAAATGTTCAAATGATCCAATATTTCAGCAAAAATCAAAGATTAGAGAAAAAGTCCAAAAACTGAAAACAGATTTGTGTATCAGAAGTTACCAGCAGCTACAACAGTAACATGCTGCTCTAACACTGATGCTTCACCATTAATAATAATAATAATAATATTTACTGCAATACTTTAACTACATAAAGCTCATAATACTGGTACTTTTACTCCAGTAAAGGGTTTTAATACCTCTTCCACCACTCCCATAATGTTAAAGCACTCAGCGGTCCATTAGAGCCTATAAAACCTGGCCTGTGTCTGCCTCTCTGTCTCCTCTGCAGTTGAAGGCATGTCAGATGAGGAACTGCAGGAGAAAGCTTTGGGTTTAGCCAAACTCACTCTGGGCGGAAAGACGGAGCTGGAAAGAGCAGCAGTCCTGCACCAACACATCGGCAGCAGAGCGATGGGGGACATGGTTATAGAGACCTTTGAGCCCAGCCCAGGTAAGCACATACATGTACTAATGTTGCAGGATGATCTAAAACCAACAAGCTGGATAAGAACAATGAACATATTGTTTGCACAGTTTTCTTCATGGCCTCAGGTGTAGTACATTACCAGAACAGAGTCTGGCTTTAACTAGTTCTTGTCTGGTGATGTTCTGCATGTTTGTTATTGTGAAGAAATCCAATGAAAAGACCAAAAGCAACAAGCTGTGTGTGTGTGTGTGTGTGTGTGTGTGTGTGTGTGTGTGTGTGTGTGTGTGTGTGTGTGTGTGTGTGTGTGTGTGTACCAGGTATTCCTCATGTTGTGCAGATGTAAATCTGTTTACAACGCCTCACTTATGTTGATAAAAAGCAAGTCCCCTTAACTTAAGTTATTAATTTTAGGGTGAAGACTTGGTTTTAAATATGTTTTCAGTCCATGTCTTTCTTTTCTTTTTCTGCTTATGTTTTGATTGGTTCTCTGCAGACCCACCTGCTTTCATGTAGGTAACAGGATTAAAGAAGAACACAAAACAGTACAGATGATACTCAGCTAAAAACAGTTAACCAGGGAGAGAGAGAAGACACAAAGCTTTCTGTTATCTCTGATGGCTGCTACAATCTGGATAAAAGAGGTTTTTGTGGTGCGGATGTAGGAGAGAGCAGAGGACTTGTAATTTGATGACTGCTTAGCTGCAGTTTACAGATTTAATGGACTGTTAAAGTGGATGAAAGGTAGATATACTGTCATGTGTTTCCTGTCAGTTGGGGAAACAACAGACGTGACTTTTCTTGGTCTTGAGAAGCTGCAGCATTTATTAACTGACTCACTGTCGTCTGTGCTGTACATTTACCGCCAGACTGACAACTTACTGTTAACCTTCTCCTCTGCTCCGCTCGCTCTCTTTCTTAACCACTCACTCACCTTTAAACCTTTAAAAGGAGCTATGCTACCAAGAGTTTCCAAGGCAACAACACAGGCGTTAACTCATGTTTCAGAGCAACGCTGCACAGACGCTCCCAAATGCTATTGATTTCTGAATGATGAGATATTTGTTATTTTTGGTGTTAAAAAGGGTTTTTTGGCGTGGCGAGGGTTCTCGTTGGCCTGTACTGTTACCGGGGAAACGCTGAATATGTTTGTGTCTTAACAGGGAGAATTAACGACAGCTGACTCTGTAGGCACGAGAACGACCAGAACAACACAATGTTGTCAAAATTACAGTTTGTAATTTAAGATTGTAAAGCAATTTGTAATTAAGATTAAACATTTTAAATGAAACTGCTTTTTTAACACAGAGAGTTTAAAGTAAAGCGTAGCAGTGAAACACAGTTCATTGAATTTGTCATTAATTTGATTACTTTATAATATTTTACATATGATTGTTATATAGAGATACACATTTATCCAGAAAAATATCCTCTACTAATATTGTCAGAATGATTTCCAACATGAAGCTCAGCCTTAATGTGTATTTGTTTTGCTGTTGAAAAGGTGTTAAATTCTCTCTGTCGAGGTCTTAAAAAGCATTAAATTTGATTTCAGAAGGAGCGCAGCGACCTTGTTATGAAATATTAAAACACAGTGAAGGAAACAGTTTCTCAGAGGCCTCGATGACGTCTTCAGTTTACTCGTGTTGTCTGACTAATAGAGTAAATCTTCACTGAAACAATTAATCGATTATCAAAATAGTTGCAGATTAAATTTCTGACATTTGATTAATGGATTGACTGTTGCAGCTCTACTCACATACATACACCGTCCTGCTACTAGAAATACACACTAGAGCACCATGTGTATTACTCCTCTGCTGATAGATAGTTGTCAACAGATGCAACATTTACAACTGTTTGAGGAAACGACTCAGCCTTTTTCAAAAATTGAAGGATTCTGTATATTCATATTTTTTGTATTTTTTTATTTGCACAAAGGTGACAATAAAAATATTTCACAGTAAAAATGATATTAAACTGTGCAGGAGAGGAAGTCAAAGTCCTTCCCTTGGTTTCAACAAGTCATAAAACAATATAACATCAAATAGACAAAGAGACGTTTATAGCAAAGAAAAAATAAGTAAAACAGAAATTTGAACACTTTAAATGTGCGAGAGGTGTCATACATACCCAGTCACACAAAATTCTATTTAAATAAAAGATATTTTTTTTAAATGTTATTAAAGAAGACGACGACTTCAAAGTTAGTGAATTCCAGAGATCAGGACCTCTACATTTAATAAAAAATTGATGATTGTAAGTGTGACAATAAGGTAAATGAAAGTCCTTTGATCTCCTCGTTGAATAAGAGTGAACGTCTGACGATTAAAAGGAAAAAAATTGTGAAATGTATCTGGAAGGTTTTGTCTGTGATATATGAATTTGAACATAAACACATGTTAGAAGAGTATTTACAGAATAAATTGACAAAATTTTTAAATTTCCTAAACAAAGGTACAGATGGATAATTTAACACAAAGGTCTTTGTTGACAAAAAGCCACAGACGGGTTATTAAAGTCAGAAAGTCTTGAGAGACTCACTAACACGTTGCTGGTTTTGGTCTTTTGATGGGATGTGTGACATTAACAGAAATATAGAATATCGCCGCTCTCATCCCGTAAAGACATCAAATAATGTTCTCAGATTTGAAACAGCTGATTATTCCCTGCAGATAAAGGTGGAGGTGAAGACTCCAGCGGCTCAGCGGAGCAGAACGGTGAAGCTCAGGCTGAAGCAGACAGTAAATCAGCTACTGAAGGTTCACAGGACGGCAGCGCAGCTACAGGAACCACTCCAGACTCCCCCTCCAAGCAGCTGCCGGACCAGATCTCCTTCTTCAGCGGGAACCCCTCGGTGGAGATCATCCACGGTATCATGCACCTCTACAAGACCAAGTGAGTAACGTCTGACGTTTACCGAGTTATTAAATGTTCCAGAGTTTATCAGCTGATGTTTATTTTACTCGTCTCGTCGCAGCAAAATGACGTCTCTGACTGAAGACGTCAGACGTAGCGCCATGGTCTGCATCCTCACTGTCCCCGCCACTATGACCAGTCATGACCTCATGAAACTCTTGGCGCCGTTTAATGAGGTCATGGAGCATATGAAGATCATACGGGACTCCACTCCAAACCAGTACATGGTCCTGATAAAGTTCTGTACACAGGTGAGGTCTCAGCATCATCAGAGGAGGTTTGAAGTCACTGGATAGATGGTCCTTCTCCAAAAATAGTTGATTTAGTAGTTTACTGTGAGACGGGTCTCTTCAGAGGGGCAGGGAGGGAGAGACATGAGCTGCAATTTGCATCCAAACTTTTACACTGTCTTTGAGTTATGACCTCTTTTCTTTGAGTCAAATCTGAACACACAGACATGATGCACAGATTTTTTGATTTAGTGTAACTTGCACTTCCTGAACTTATGATTATCTCTGATGATACATCCAGAAATCTGCTAAGAAATCAGAGAAAAGATGCAGAACTTGCTTGAGAATCATCACATTTTTTTAGTTTTCTTCAGTATCACAGTAATCCAGTGATAGTTGTCTGTACATCCATCGCTACACTGTAAACAGGAGCTGCTAACAGCTGATTCAGCAGACTTTTAATGGTGCCAACTTACCAAAATATAAAGCAAAAAACCACTGGGCTAAAGTTGTAGCCCACAGCTAACTCTCTCAATCATGGATGCATAAAGAGAACTGGATACAGCGTCGGAGGCGGGGCCCCATTCAGTCCTATGAAAGTTGCTCAGTGGCGTATGTGGCGTACCCGGATCTTCCACATTGTGCGGCCCATAGAGCATGCGCACTAGTGACTTTCGCCGGCCGAGTCGGCTACTTCCGGTTTAGCCCTCCAGCTAACTTGAATGTAGATAAAACAATTCAATCATCTCTTCGAGGCTTTTGAAACATGATCGGACCAAACGGATTTAATTCTGATAGTGAGACAAGTCATTTTGCGAGGGGTTGTGATGCTCAGAAAAATGTATCCGCTGATTTATAGACGTCTCTTTCACAATGTAAGTCTATGAGAAAAAGTCTTTTTGGTCCAGTGTGCATCACGTGACGTTGTAATTACACGGTTTGGCCGCTATGTTGAATTTGATTCAAAGCCTGGCGCTCTTCCTGTATCCACTTCTCTTTATACATCCATGCTCTCAATCCACAGAAACATATACTTCCTGTTTACATTCCCCACAGCATTATGGGAACTGTAGTTCCAAAACCAAGAGTTTGATTATCACCCAAATCAAAATAAGACAAAGAATAATAGGAGTGAAAAAAATATGATATATAACTTTTTCAATATCTGTTTGACATTATTAATGCTCAGAGTCTTATATTCCTCCTATTTATTCATATATATTTTTGCCCTGTGCCAGAAAAACTACAATTTTCATTTGTCCCGGGGTATTGACTGTAGATTAGATACAATTTAGTCTTTGTCAGACCTTTAAAACCCGGGTTTAGACTGTCAACAGTAACAGCTGTAGTTTGTTTATGTGCTGGAGGGAAGTTCAGACATTTAAAACTTCCCAGTTAGTTACTAATATGAGCTGTTTCCTCAGTTTCTATGCATGCAGGTTTGTGCCTCGTAGTTAAAGGTGAACGTATCTGTGTGTGTTCCTGTCTTCAGTCACTAATTGACTTAACCCACCTGATCTCTTGTCTTTGTTCAGGCAGATGCAGACAGTTTTTACACGGCGTGTAACGGCCGCCAATTCAACTCTATAGAGGAAGCAGTTTGCCAACTGGTGTATGTGGAACGAGCGGAAGTTATCAAGTCTGAAGAGGTAAATATACCCAGTCTACCCATTCATCACGTCACTGTTCAGTCTGTAGAAACGGATTCCCTGGTTGATTATTAATAATTAGAGCTGTCAGTGATGAACCTACAGAGAATTATCAGTGACTCTGCAGCCCCTCTCGGCTTTATGGAGCTTTATAGTGAGTTTCAGCTCGTTGTTTATCTGTCCAACTGCAACTTTACTGTTCTGGTTCACTCTCAGTGCTCTCATAGCATCGTTTTCAGCTGCAGCAGGCAGCTGTTTACAGAGAAAAGGCTGCAAAAAGCCACTGAACCAAACGGCAAACAGACAGATAGTTAGCTGTAGACTAGCTGGTGAACATAGTGGAGCATTTAGCAGCTAAAGAGCCAGATATTTCCCTCAGGAGTTGGTAGAGAGCAGAAACAGAACTAAAAGAGAGTGAACGTAACTGCTGGATGTGGAAATAAGCAACTGTTTGCTAACATGTTCAACGTATCAGTTTAAAAGGTGATAACGTGTCAGTGTTGTGTCGTGTCGCTCTCTTCAGGGAGCCAGTCTGCCGGTGATGGAGTTGACCGAGCTGCCAAAATGCACCGTGTGTTTGGAGAGAATGGACGAGTCCGTCAACGGCATCCTGACGACCCTCTGCAACCACAGCTTCCACAGCCAGTGTCTCCAGCGGTGGGAAGACGCCTCGTGAGTTTCACAAACACAAACACATAGAAAACATTCCTGGACTTTTTTTTCTGTGCTGTCATGTGAGTGTTAACCATATAATGTGCAGGTAACCGCTGCTGCTGCCTGTCACAGTTAAAAACCCTTCAGCTGTCTCGCTCCCAGACACTTCTAGTACTTGATATCTGCTTTCAAGGAATTTTATTGGCTGAAATAGTTTAATTTGATGTTTTAACCTACCTCATCTTTCAAGAAGAGATATGATCGTCAGCTAACCTTTGAGCTTACCTTTATCATTCAGCTTATATCTGGTTCAGATCTACAGCCGTGTAAATAAATGAACCTTTTTGTTTACTAAGGACTGAGTCACATGCTCTCTCTCCACTGGTTATTTCTCCAGGCTTCATGTCATGTGTTGTTTGTTTCTGGCCTCCTCTTTACACATATTCTTCTGTGTGACAAAGGGGGCGACGCACACACACACACACACACACATGTGTATGACAACAGTTGAATTATGTGCTCTGTTTCCAGGTGTCCTGTGTGTCGCTACTGTCAAACACCAGAACCGGTGGAAGAGAACAAGTGTTTTGAGTGCGGAGTTCAGGAGGTAAATGATATCGGATCTTCTTTTTATTCACTCGTGTGTCTGATTGAAGCTTTTTCTTATCTCATGTTGTTGTTGTTGTTGTTGTTGTTGTTGTTTTGTCCGTAGAACCTGTGGATTTGTTTGATCTGTGGGCACATCGGTTGTGGTCGCTACGTTAGCCGGCATGCTTACAAGCACTTTGAGGAAACACAGCATACTTACGCTATGCAGCTCACCAACCACCGTGTCTGGGACTACGCAGGAGGTACTGGATTAGTGTGTGTGTGTGTGTGTGTTAGTTTGCATTAGTCACATGTTGCTGGTGGAGGACAGTGATATTCAATCGCAGGACCAAAAAAATGTTTCATTCTTAAAGCTGCATTAATCAATTTTGTCCACTAGAGGACAGAAGATCATTAAACCAAGCTGAGAGACGGTTCTGTTAATCATTAAATTATGAAGCTGTTATGGCTCATGTGTAAACAACACAGAACATAAATATTCATTTGGACTTGATGGAAAAACAATGTTACCACTAAAAGATCCATTTAGTAGCAGTTCTGTAGCTTTCTATCAAATCAGACAATCTTGATCAGCAGATGGAGTTTTGCCCTGTTGGCTTAAAGGAAAGACAGTAAAAGTCAGTAGTTTGAGTTTATTTTGTGTTTCTGGGCACTTCAGTGTCTGTAAATCCAGTTTACACTCACCTTTTATAGCTTTATAGCAACTCCTGACAAAAATATCTGTGCAGTTTGGATCTGATAGTTTACAAAGGGTTTATTGGAGTTTTCCTACTGAAAACAGCTGCTGGAAACGAACATGTAAATATATTGTAAAATCAAAGCATTGAGCTAAAAGAGGCAATAAGTCCTCATAGTTTGTTGATAATTATTTCTGGGTTTGTCACTGTGAGCAACCCCCATTCAGTGTTGTAAACAATATTGATTAATGTAGTTTTAAGTCTGTTATATATAAAAAAACAAAACAACAACACATTTAGAGCAAAACTTCAAATATGGATGAAATTATTTGATCCAATGTTGGACGACAACTTCAGTTTACAAAGATATAAAATAGAGAAAAGCTCTAAATCGTCACATTTGAGGAGCTGCGACCAGCAAATGTTTGATATTTTTACTCAATAAATTACTAAAACAATGATTTGATAATCAAAATGTGTAGCAGATTAATTTTAAGTCAATCTGTTAATCAATTAATAGTTTTCTTTTAAATTCTGTTTGTGATTTTTTTGTTACTTTGGAATTAATGTTTGGACTATTTACAGTATATTTACATTATTTACATTATGTGAGATCTGTGTTTTGAAAGATGAGGCTGAATTTTAACTTTTATTGAAGGAGAATATTGAGAAAATATGATGTTGTTTTGGCTTTATGGTCAACATTTCTCTTATAATTGTTGTATAAATCTTGACAAAGGGATTGTTTATCATGTATAGTATTTATATTGATGAACTGACCAGCTCATGTACGTCTTCACCATCATAGATAACTACGTGCATCGACTGGTGGCCAGTAAGACTGATGGGAAGATGGTTCAGTATGAATGTGAGGGAGACACCTGCCACGCTGAGAAGATTGATGCACTTCAGTTAGAGGTAAACATTCGCTTTTGTCGCTCTTTCTACTAATAATCAACACTGAAACGTTCTAACGAACCGTCCTGGTCTGCAGTACTCATACCTGCTGACCAGTCAACTGGAGTCTCAGAGGATCTACTGGGAGAATAAGATCGTTCATCTGGAGAAGGAGACAGCTGAGGAGGTACGATACAGGCTGTCAGCTGGTTTAATTACTATCTGATTCAAGTCTTTACTGGTTATTCTGGGCACATGTGTGTCCTTTAACTCCTGTTTTTATTTACATCCTTCAGATAAACAACATGAAGGCTAAATTTAAGGAGACTCTGGAGCGCTGTGACAACCTGGAGCAGCGGTTTGGAGAAATAAGCAAAGATAAGCAGAGCATAGAGAAAAAGTAGGTCCATCTGGTTGCATTTTACAGGTTTGACTGTGTTCATATTGGGGCTCATTAAGCCCAACTGTAGTAGTTTGATGACCCTCTGTGTGTTGTCTGTTTTGACTGAAGTGGCTTCGGCTCTGTGTGTCTCTCTGTTATTTTAATATTCCCGGGAATATATCGCTTTTTTTCCCAGGATTTCCACCCCAAATGATGTTTGATTTTAACAACACAACTGCTGATAATTCATCATCAAATTTTTTTATTCTTTAATATTTGTTAGATTATGTGATAGGGTTGTGCAATATGACGATATGTATATATATCGTGCGGTGAGAGAAAAATGTCTATCATTTGTATCGTTGTTATGCAAATCACACTCTTTACGGCAATATTTTTCATCATTTGGAGTCTGTCCATCTTTTGCACAGTTTACATTGATAAATTACTCGTCTTGGCTTTTTACTCGCGAAGCTTTTATTGCACTAACAGTAACATAACGAGTTTAGTTGTTGTCAACTCTCCACCGCTGCGCTGCACTCACAGAGAGCAGAGAAGCAGCGAGACTTATTCATTGAATTAAAATGTGCTATATCGTGATAGGTATCTTTATCACGATATGAAATGACCTACATTGTGATATGAGATTTTGGTCATATCACCCAGCCTTTCTGTTTTCATTTCTGTTTTTTAGCATCTTCTTACCAGTTTATGTGAATGGTTTTACAGGAGTTTATCTTTACAGAAATGACCTGAGGTCATTACAGCAGTGGATTAATATCCATCACATGCAGCCATTTTTTTTATTTGGATCATTTCTGTTGTATGTTTAGACATTAGAGCGATTTTATGCACCTGCAATCAGCACTGCTGCTTTTATTTGGTGATGAAGGTCTAATTAAGCCGTTTGTTGGACTGTCTGCATAATTTAGTTCAGGTTTCGTCACACAGCTGAACTGTAAGCTGTCAGTTTAGCATTAAAAGTAATTGGAAGCAAAGGTAAAAAGTTGACCCAGTTATTATAATACGTGTTATGTCAGCTCGAACTGTACTGTAGCTACAACAGTTGTCAGAGCATGTATCATATTCTTCAGAATTCAAACACACAAACACACAAGCACACACACGCTGAACTTCCCTGGACCCTGCTGGTTATTTTTGCAGGAAATTCTAACATGTAGGGTGTTTCCAACAGTGGAGCTTTCCCAGAACCTTCTGAGGAACTCAGGAATTAAATGAAGTTCCTGTAGGAAAGTCCCAGGTCCAGGCGTTAGTGCTACCGGGACTTTAGGGGCGGAGTTTACAAGGCTGAATGTCTCTGATGGGTCAAACACAGACACCACGGCTGCTTCATTTACATAAAACGAGGAAGTACGCAAGTGTTGATATCAGGACGACACTTTTCAGTCTCCTTTTTCATTCATTCATTAACTGAAACGTCACAGCAGGACGACTCGATGCTGCTGTTTCCTGATGTGTTGATATGATTCAAATGTCGCTGTCGTTGTTTTTTAAGTCGTCATGTGTCCAATTTGCATTTGCATCCATATTCTTCTAAAGGGACTTTCAGCTCCAAATTTAGTTCCTGAGATTAGCTTCTCTGGTCCCGTAGTTCCTGGAAGTTTTTGGTCTGTTTTGCCAAGAATTTAAAGGAGACACCAGGATCTCAATCCTAGTATTTAACTTGATTACAGACGACTGCAGGATGTGCGTCTAAACAGGAGAAGCACACATCTACGTTAATAACATGAGTGAAACATGAAACCCAAGTTGTAATAAACTGTAATTTTCTCTTTTTAGACTTTACACCAAAGAGTCTGAAGGTGAACTTGTCAACATGTGTTTGCGTCTTCAGGTACACTCAGCTGAACAGTCGAGTGGTGAAGCTGAGTCAGGAGCTGAAGGAGGAGCAGGAGATGAACCACTGTCTGAGAGCCAATCAGGCGCTGCTGCAGTCCCAGCTGGCCGAGGAGGAACGCAAAGGAAAAGAAATCGGTGAGCAAAGATGAATGAATCACAGTAACATGCTGGTGTATACACGTTTATCATGGCGGAACGTGGCGATAACAACGTCTTTGATAATATAGCTTGAAAAACAAATCTCGCTCCCCGATCAAAGAGATTTTTATCCAAAGGATGCAGAAAACCAAAACAGAAAACTTTTAGAGTCTGTCTTAAAAAGTCTTTTTGACATCAAGCCAAAGTTTGCAACACACACAACAAGCGAAAGAAAAATAAAAGCAGTGAAACGTCACAATGCTGCAGGAAGTTTTCCCGATTACAAAGTGACAAGTTGTGAAAACAAAACTGACCAGTCATCACATTTTAAGTCTATGTTGAACTTGTCAGCAAACAGTTGCTTATTTCCACATCCAGCAGTTACAGAACAACATTATCATTCATGTGGAGTCGTGTTTCTGTCCACCTGGTGAATGTAAATCCAATATTCACTCTCTTTTAGCTTCTGTTTTTACTCTCTACCAACTCCTGAGGGAAATATCTGGCTCTTTAGCTGCTAAATGCTCCACTATGTTCACCAGCTAGTCTACAGCTAACTGTGAGCAGGTAGTGTACAGCGGCTTTTTACAGCTTTTTCTCTGAAAACGATGCTATGAAAGCGCTGAGATTCACTGATAATTCTCTGTATGTGGCTGTAATCACTACGAGTGACAACCAACACATTACACACTCACAGATCATATGTTATTATTAATATCAATTATAGCTACATTAAATGATTATATCTTCAGTAAGGAGCAATTGGCTTGGAGCTTTTGGTCTTTTGTAAATAAGAAAAATGTAAAATCACCAGACTTCTCCTTAAACGACCGGTGAAAAATAAGGTCAGATCAGATGAGGAAAAATAAAAAAATACAAGTGTGGAGGAAGGTCAAAGATAGATTATATCAATTAAAGCCACTTTTAAATGTTGTTCACGAATGAGTCTCATTAGCTTGTGTGTTGTGCTGCTAGATGCTACACACAACCTGGTCTACATGTCAGACTAGAGAATCCAGAACAACAGGACCATCCTGTGTAAGAACAGGTAACACCAATATGTAGAATGCTGAAGAGAAAATATTGGATGAGGCAGAAGCGAGACGGGTGATATTTGTTCTGCAGCCTGCAGTCATAGAGCACTTCCTCTTTTATTAAGCAATACTTGCAAATCACAAACAAATTGCAGCTACGCAGAAAGCCGAACCTTCAGCCGAGTGTCGCCACATTATCAGACAGACGACTGATCACATACAGGACTTTGTCTTTGGTAAAGCTTTATTGTACAGGTCCTTTCATTTTATACAAATTTAAGTTATAAAAAATATTTGGTAAATTAAATAATTTACGGGTATTTTTCAGACATTTTACAAAAAGGGTGTTAATTTGCAAAACTTCTTAATAAATTAGACTCGACAGTATCTGGGAAATGTGCTACGTTATATTAGTGTTTTTAAGAAACAGCCTCGTATGTTAATATGTAGCTGACATATAAAACTACACACTGAAAACTACGTATTTTCTGTCAATTTTAAGAATTGTTAAGAGTCTCATTTACTGTGAATTTTGTGAAATTTGCAAATGAACTACATATGAACCCAAATATAGTGAATCAAGTTAAACCCTCCTTTTCTTCTCAGAGTGTCTTTTTGTAAACATGGAAACATGATGAGAGCAGCTTCGTCCTGCATATTTCAGCTCAGGAAGACGTTCATCACTACTGTTTCTTAAAAACACTAATATAAAGAAGCACGTTTCCCAGATACTGTTCCACCAAATTACAAAACCAATCAAAGAATTAAGTTACACAGCAGCCACTTTTAGAAAATTATTGAAAAAAAAAACTACTAAAGAACTGTCAAGAGTGTAATTTATTAAGATTTTTTTCAAATTAACAACTATGTATGAATATATTAATGACCAACTAAACCAACCCAACACTTTTTTTCAATTTTGTTCTTATAATTTGCACCAAATTGCGCCATCATTTCTGCAAAATATCCTACAAATGAATAGTTAAATATCTGCAAATTACCCAGAAAATTACCAGGAAATTACTATAATACTAACAGACCTGTGAAATAAAAGCTTTGAACTTTCCTTTTAACCAGCTTCAGTCCAGCTTTATCTTTGTCAGATGAGTCAAATCTACAGTAAAAGATATTTTACTGAGCTAAACCCTCCTTTTCTTCTCAGAGTGTCTTTTTGTAAACATGGAGACATGATGAGAGCAGCTTCGTCCTGCGTATTTCAGCTCAGGAAGGTGTTCATTACCGCTCCGCCTGAGGGTTTGAAGGTCTGGGTGGAATTTTGAGGTCTACACTTTAGACATACCTGTATTTTTCCTTCGCCGTGTGTCTCTGAGGATGAGGATTGTTTAAACAAACGCCCCCCCCCCCCACGCTACACGTGCTCTGTTTTTACGTGGAAGACACACAGACTTTGTGCTCTTTCATTTGTTTTGATGAGAGACATTCGGAAGTTTAGTCCACAGCTTTTTTACACAAGCGTTACTCACATGTTGAAGTCAGTTTAAGCAACTTTATAAATACCACAAGTTTCTGGTGCAAATGAGCGGCTTTAGTCAGAGTTTAGTCGAGTGATGTTTTAGTTACACTCATATGTCTGATGTTTGCCAGCTCAAGCTTAATCAGCACTAATGTAAATAAATCTGCTGTTTCTTTTGCTTTGTTGACACTAGAAGTCATTCAAACACATTATTCTCGAGAGCTGAGCACAATTTCTTGTTCTGGGCGGCGACACACGTGTGGAACTCTGAAATTCCCCCTTTTTCTTAACTTTTAACTACTTAACTGATATAAATCATTTTTGGATGAACAAGTACCAACCCCTAGTTGCACCTTTCTAGTTAATGGACCAAATATGGCGTCACCCGTATCCCTTCTTGGACAACGATTGGCCTGAAGCCACACGACCATATATCCAACCCATCTTTGTAGATGCCCCATTGGCTGATATGTGATATGTTTTTTTTTAACCTTTTTTCATACCCAACTTACTTTATTTAAATGTTGTTTGTAATGTGTTTTATAAGTTGTCCCTCATACTACGAGTGTTCCCGGAGTTCTCATCTTTCTAGTGAAGGATGGTGACCAGGATGTTGTACGTAGGGAGACATTTTCAACATAAACAAGACTCTACAGTCACACTGTGAGGCTTTACTGAGGCTGTTGCTTTGAGCTAAATGCTAACATGCTAATGTTGAGCAGCACACAAAACAATAATGCATTCAATGAGTAAAGGAAGAATAAAAACACATTGGCACAAACATTCAGAATTCATTTTTTAGAATAATCAATTATGTTTACAATAAAGTAAACATGTGTGTGAATCGCTAATAACAACATGTAGCATATTGTACAACTGACAAACATGAGAAAAACAAGTAGTTTGGCTCCACCTAATAAGCTCTAAGCCTAAATTTAAAGATTTTAAAGATTGTCAGAGAGGAAGACTGTGTTGCAATATGCTGCTATTTTTATATTTCCACAGCTGAGCAGAAAACATTTTACAAAAAGGGTGTTAATTTGCAAAACTTCTTAATAAATTAGACTCTTGACAGTTCTTCTTAAGTAGTTTTTTTTTCAATAATTTTTTAAAAGTAGCTGCTATGTAACTTATTTCTTTGATGGGTTTTGTAATTTGGTGGAACAGTATCTGGGAAACGTGCTACGTTATATTAGTGTTTATAAGAAACAGCCTGATATGTTAATATGTAGCTGACATATAAAACTACACACTGAAAACTACGTATTTTCTGTCAATTTTAAGAATTGTTAAGAGTCTCATTTACTGTGACTTTTGTGAAATTTGCAAATGAACTACATATGAACCCAAATATAATGAATCAACACTTAACAACTTAACACGTTTTTCTGTTTTTTTTTTCTTGTAATTTGCAATTCTCTAATTTGCAAATCTAAATCTTTGAAGATGCAACTGATTTACTCGTCTGGTGTCACTGAATTTGTCTGGAAAAAAAACCAAACAATTAAATGATAGAGGCGATAGACACACTCGTATTAGCAGGTATAATGTTAATATTTCACTCATATTCACTCAGTGGACTCTAACATGGCAGCAGCAGGGTTATTAATTTCTCTCTAACATCTGGAAGGTTATGTCATCTTTTGGGCGTTTCTGTTATCAAAGCAGCAGCACAGGATGTCAGTACGACATCATACACATTTCTCTGTTTTTACAGCCTGGATGTAAAGGTCCACTGCTGCCTTAAAGTCAACAGAGTGAGGGAGGTGGGGGGGTTTAAAAGTTAATCTGTGGGATAAATTGTTCATATTGTCGGTCATATGTAGGTCTAAATGTTTATTACAGTCTCTCGTACAGACAGGAAGTTCACACAGCTGTGTGGGGGCTTTGACCCCGAGGGCTGAATACACCCTACACACGTTTAACATTTGAGTTTAAAATGACGTCAAGTGAAGGGTATGTTATTTTTCTTCAGTTTACATGTTTGACAAGCTGTATATTCATCTGTAACTGGGTGACTCATCCTTACAATACTACTGTACTATGATGATAATCATAGTAAATCATCTCTCTGTCGTCCGTTGTGTTCTTCAGGAGATCGTAAGGACGAGACGATCGCAGAACTGCAGGAGCAGCTGAGAGACGTGATGTTTTATCTGGAGACCCAGCAGCAGATCGAACACCTGCCTCCAGAGGCTCGCAGCGAAATCCAAGAGGGACAGATCAACATCGCCGCCAGCCCGTCGGACTCAGCGGGAGCCGGCCCCTCCTCCGGCAGAGGCAGGAGAGGCCGGGGCAGAAAGAGGAAGTAGGCGGCGATGGTTTTTAAAAAAAAAAAAGTGACCTGGAAAGTGCTGCTGCTGCTGCTCTCTCAGTCGCGTGTCTACGACTGAGCTCTGTCCATTTGTTAAACATGTGTCTCAATCATTGTGGTTCCCCCCCCCCCCCAGAAAGCACAAAAAGAAAGAAGAGGAACAAAGACTCGATAGTAGACGCTTGACTCCTTGAAGAAAGAGTAAATAGAGATGATATTTACCTGCACACCTTAACTTAATGTAGCTTCAGCGAGAAGGAAAGTGATGAACTGATGTACGACGTTAAAGACACGAAAACCTTTTAATGGTTTCCAAATATATTTAACATCTGTGTGATGTAAATATATTCTGCTGTTTTCCAAATCTAAAAGAGCATCTATTTTGGTCATAAATGATATTTATTTGATCAAAATTATGTTCATTTTTGCCTTGTTAATATTCTTCTATTGTGCCCAGTTTAATACTAATGTAATCTTACGATCTTAAAGTCTGTTTGACATCCTTAGATTTTTTTTTTTTAAATTTAAAGATGTTATTTTTTGTTTTTCTTGTACACATGAGAGCAGGACGAAGAGGCTGAGAGATGAATGTTTGATTTGTGTAAAAGAAAATGAAGTTTTTGTCACCTTTTAGGCTTTTTGTCTGTTCTTAAGTAAAATGCTGAAATGTTGTTTTTTTTTGGGATCATTATTTTAAGACTGAAAATGACTCAGGATGACAAAGATAAATAAGGCTTTACATGTCGTGTCCTTTCATATCAGTTTATTGGAAGGTTGAAGGACAGACACGCTGATAGGAAGGTTGTTTTTTATTTTATTTTGGAGGAGCAGGAAGTACACGGACCACCTACTTTAGGTCAGGGGTACGTGTAGCCTGGAGGAGGGAGGGGAGCGTCTGTTGAAAGGTCACACAGAGCAGCTCCACACGTTTGTGTTCCCAGCAGGAAAATAAACACAATTTGGATTGCAAATTGGTGTGAGGCTGATCTTTAGTATATTTATGGTCACAATAAGCAATAAACCAGCAGCTGTGATAGGCCGACCGAGCAGGACGCGCTTCTTTCCACCGTGAAAAAATGACGCCACATGAAGGAAATGAAGGTTTGCTGAGTAAATTATTTAGTGAATGGTTGTAGAAAGTAAAACTATAATTACGAGCAGTTGACTGGGGGAAAAACCGCTTACGCCAAACTGAGTCAGAGATACCAGGAACCTGTGACGGCAGCGATGTCTCCCACCTGTCTGAAACACTTCCAGAAATATCAACAACAAAAAAAAAATGGCTACAAAACCGTCAAAATAGACTGAAAATAGGTTAGAAAGTGTTTAAATCTGTTCACAAACAGGCAGAAGTCTGAATCATTTTGTTTACGTTATTAGGAGTGAAAGCTCATAAAAATCCCACCTGTTAGATTATCTGTAACTAGACAGTGTATAATGCTCCTGACTTGTTACCATGACAACAACTTCCCATTCTTCCCATCCATCCCATATGACAAGAATATGGCATCAAAACTCAAGTTCTGTACTTGAAGTATCATTTTGAATTACTCATAATTTACATTTTTTGCTACGTTATACTTCTTCTTCTCGACATTTCAGAGAGAAATGTTTTACTCTTTGTTCTGTAGTTACTTCGTCAATTTGCAAATTAATATTTTACACACAAAACAAGGGCTGCAACTAACGATTATTCTATTATCAATTAATCCATTATTTGTTCAGTCAATAAAACATCAGGAAATGGTGAAAAACACCCTTCAAATCATCCTGGAGTCCAAGGTGACGTCCTCAAACGTTGTATTTGTCCAAAAAAAACCCAAATATTAAATTTACAGTAATGTAAAACCAAGAAAAACAACAAATTCTCACATTTGAGAACCTCGAACCAGCGAATGTTTCACATATTTGCTTGAAAAATTACAAAATAGTTGCCAATTAGTTTTCAACAAAACTACTAAACATACAAAACATATGATCATCTTATACTATTATTATTATTATTATACTATTATACTTGATTATAATGTAAATGGATACAACCAGCTTCACATTGGCCAGCTGCAACATTAAAATACTTCTTTCATGTTAATACATTGTAATAATAATCCAATAATATAACATCTAAATGTGCTGCTTTTCTTCTTCATATAAGATAATAATATAATATTGTTGGATTTCGGACTGATGAGTCAGAAAAAACAAAGAATTTGAAGACAGTTTGGACTCATTTTTTTGTAATTTTTCTAGATTTTCTGATATTTTGTGGACTAAAATGATTAATAAAGAAAAGAATCAGCAGTTAATTGCAGCCCAGATATAACTTAAAGGTGCCTTTCTGTCTTCACAACAACAACTTTTACTTTTAGCTTAAAGCACATTTTGCTGATAATACTTTGATGATACTTAAATAAAATTTTGAATGCAGGAACTTTTCCTTGTAATGGAGTATTTATACGCTGTAATATCGCTACTTCCACTTATGTAAAGGATCTGAACACTGAAAGGTTGCGACCCATCGATGTAGGTCGTGTTCTTGTTTAAGGTGTGAGCTCTTGTATACAAAGCAGCGACCACAGAACGTATTTTGAAAACACTGGAGTGTTTTATGACCTTATATATTTACGACCCCGGCGGTTGAAAGAAACTGAAAAACGTGTCAAAGAGTGAAGATGAAGCAACGAGTCACATGATGAAACGGCTTCATTCCCTCCTTTAAAGTAGTTAAAGTAGCTCAGTGAAACATTTAAACCCAGAAAAATGTTCATGTTAAAGCTTCAGGTGGATCTGAAAAACCTCATTGAGAAGCGTTTTTAGTTGTTTGTGTTTTTTAATGATCAAACCATCCCATCTGAGAGCCCTTTAAAGGAATAATTTGACATTTTAATACATACATTCGGTCACTTTTTTACTGAGAAATTAACACAAACTCATATCAATCTTCTCATCTCACTCTCAGCAAGAAAAACAAATATGCATATTTCCCAAAATGTCAAACCACTCCTTAAAAATGAAGCGTGTGGGAAAATTGGGAGCAACAGAGCTCATATTTGTTTCTGACGTGCCAGAGAGCAACTGTCAATTTAATTACAGAATGAGAGCTAACGTACTGTTTTACCAGCTGCAATTAATAGTAAAGCGTGTGTCCACATGCTGAAGAACAACTTCCTCTGAAAGTCATTGAATCTCATTTTCAGTTTTCACTGGTCGACTCCCAACGTTTGATAAATTGCTTTTCTGAAGTTGCTCAGACTGTGTGAAGTGATGGTGTAAAAGTGAAACGGACGCTTATCAGATCGAAGCGCCTTGAGACAAACTGCTCTAACACGTTATGCATGGCGTTAAAAATAAACCGACTTATCTGCAGAATCAAAAATGTCAGAAATGCAGCTTTCGCCGTCGTTGTTGTTGTGTTGTTGCAGCTGACTGTGTATAAAGGCCTGACTGACGTGCTGCAGTAGCAAACATCTGCCCCCGAGGATGCTGTCATGTCTGACTGATCTCTCTTTCTCTCTCTTCCTGCTGCAACATTAACAGTTTACTCACAGCAGCTTATTCAAAGTAAACTGTGTACAGAGGTTGGACGTAGCCGCTCTGAACGCTGATTAAAGTTCAGACTTCCTCGTGGCTGAGTCTTCATTGAGTCTTTTCAACCTTTCTATAAATTACTATCATCTACAAACTGTGGTCAGATGTTGTTTTATGAATGTAACAGTCTCCTACCAGCAGGTTCTGTTTAGTCTGACGTACCTGTTTATTCATGTATGTATGATACAGAATGTTTTATTTTTACATATTTAGTCAAATGATACAGTATGCAAACATTCGCCGCACCTGTTGGTTTCCTATTCATATCCCAAATCCAACCTTCCAAGTCTAAACAGCTTTGCAACTAGAGCTGCAACTTTTCATGCATTTCCATTTTTCATTATGGATTAGTTTGACGTTTATTTCCTTAATTAATCATCTATTAATAGTCTATATAATGGCAGAAGATGGTGAAAAATGCAGATCACAATCATCTGATTGCTTGTTTTGTTTGATCGACAGCTCAAAACTCAAAGATGTTCAGTTTAAACCCATATAAGACCAAACAAAAGCAGCAAATCTTCACATTTTAGAAGCTGGAAGCAGACAATGTTTGGCATTTTTGATTGAAAAATGGCTAAAATGATAAATCAATTATCAAATTATTTGCTGATTAGTTTTAGGTCAGTCAACTTATCAATTAATGTACTGATTGTTTCAGCTCTCAAAACATAAAACACACAAATAGATTGAGGGAAAAAGGATTATGAACAACATAAACTACATGGTGAAAACTAGACAAAACAAAACCTAAATAAAATAAAAAATAACAATCAAAGAAAAATGTAAAAATGTAAAAATTATCATTTTAATGATGATACATGCAAGCAGGTTGCTGTTGATGAGACTAATGAGGTCGTGTAGGATACGTGTGTGTTTATGTATGAGTGTGTCTATAACTGAAAGAAAAAGAAGAAAGAAGGAAGCAAATGAAGTAAAAATAAATAAATGTAAAATTAAAAAAGAGTGAAAGAGTGAAAGAGTGAAGAGAGAGTTATTGCAAAACTGAAATTGGCACCTTTGGGCACTAAACGTCTCACCGCAGGGTTTCAGTTCTGTATTTAGCAAATTATTATGTTTTTGAGGTTTTGGTGTTTTCAAACAGGTGCAAAATATGCAAGTTTTTCTCTTAATTATCTTCTTAACGTGTTTTAACTTGTAAATGGCACCATTTCAATATTACTTATGCATCAATACAGCAGTGAAATGAGTATTCAGTCTTTATTTATGTTAAAGTAGCCGTACAAGAATGTGAAAATACTCCCGTTATGAGTCAGTCATGCATTCACAATCTTACTCAAGTAAAAGTACAGAAATATCTTCAGCAGAATGTACTGAAAGTATCAAAAGTAAAACTATTAAAAGTAAAAAGTTAAATTTTTACTGTATTAACATGTGCAAAGCTAATTTAACTACTTTACATATTGTTGGGCAATTTAATCTGCACCAATACATCATGTTTTGTAAACTGATCATTTATTTTGTGTGTAAAATCTGAAAAACAATCAAAGTCTTGTGTGTAAAAGTTCAAAATCTACAAAGTTACTACAGCTGTCGAATAATTTCTCGGAGTAAAAAGTACAATATTTCTGTTTGAACTGAATGTACTTTACTACTTTACACCAGTGAGAAGAACAAGTTCATACGTCTGCGGTTACATCAGCAAACATGTTATTGGTTTTTTCAGAGATAGTTATAGAGAGAAGTTATAATTATACGTTTCCTGTATAACTCAAAGATAAGAGAGCCACGACCACAAAACAACCGAAATTTCAGCTGAAAAACTACAATCAGACCAACACGTCGAAGTATTTGCACGGAACATTTTATTTAAACATTTGAATCAACAAAATATGAATAAAATTCCTTGAAAGCAGATTTCAGAAAAGGTTGTGGATCACTCTAAGTAATAAAAACATGTTTCTTTATGTCTAAACAACAAATAAAGCAGCGAGGGTTTAATGTCAGAATTTGATTTCCACCTTTAAATCTGACTGAAAAGATTTGACCTATTTTTAAAGAGAAATCTGACTCTTCTTAAATGTGTCAAAACCCCTCTGAGAAAACACACACACACACACACACACACACACACACACACACACACACACACACACACACACAGAGCAGAAACTAGAAAAAAAAGAATGAGAGAATAGAAGAGGAAGAAAGAGGAGGAGCCAGCAGATGGCTGACAAGAGGATTTGGAGGTAAAATAGACTGATACTGAACGAGAGCTCTTCCTGAGTCGCTCTGCTGTGTGGAGCTTTTCTCTGCTTCCTTCACTCCCAAAACTATGGACTAAAATGTATACAAGATACAGACACCAGAAAGAATTAGAGGTAAGCAAACTGTCTTCCTGTTTGCTTCCTGCTTGTTTTTCTCTTTATTATGTTTCCACTCTGCTTGCTTTGCATGCACAGCTTGCAGGCTGAAGTCTGGGTGTGTGTGTGTGTGTGTGTGTTTGTGTTGGGGGGGGATATCAGTACCTGTCTCTGCTTAGTTTAAACAATTTGTAAAACTCCCTACAAAAAAAAGGACACATTTTTAGACAGTTACTACTTGTGTCTGTGTGAGTTTTTTTTTTTTTTTTTTTTAGCTTTACAGTAGATATATGCATGTTTTTGCAGCCAGCATTTACAACATTTAGGAAAAAAAGGGGATTTTTACACAGAAAATCAATCAATCTGTCACTTTATTTGTCCTCTGTGGGGCAATTAGTTGTGCAGCAGTGGGTCACATTCATTTATAAAACACAGGGCACATAAATACAACACTAAGATCCAAAAAATATAAATTAGACAAGATACAAAAATGCTCAGTAAGGGAGACAGCAGAGAGTTTTCATCCAAACTTCATCCAAGTGTTGAAGAGCTCTAAAATGTTTGGTATGCAGCTGGCCCTGTCAGGTCCCTGCATGTGAAAAGAGAACAGAGAAGCAGATAAAGAACTGATACTGGCCTTTTCTCTCTCTCTCTCTCTCTCTCTCGCCGTCTCCGTTTGCTTTACTGGACTCTTTTGTGCTAAATAAGGTAAAGAGGCTTTGAGATATGCCAAGATTAATATTTGACCTCACTAACTCACACAATGCAATACGCCGTGCTCATGCTTTCAAGGGGACGGGGGGGACATTTCCTAGAAGCCGCAGAAATCAATTGTGTTCATTCGTATGTGGGAGATTATTTTGTTGACCTGATATCCTCTGCCTGTAATAGAGGGATGGGTGTTACTCCTTTTCTGTCAGGCAAAAGAATAGAAAGACACTCACACTATGAGCTGTAACACAAAGATAAGAATAGACCTGTATGATCTCACTTCATTCTGCAGACTGATTCTACAAACTAACCCTGGAAAATGTGAATTAAGTGTGATGTTTCTCTTGCAGAAATTAAGTATTAATGAGCCTTTATTATCAAAAACAATCAAAAACTGCATGTGTGCAACCATAACTTGATTTAAAAACCATTGCACTAAGGTGTGCAAAACTTGTAGCAAGTGCATGTTACATGCAAAAGCTGCCACAATGCTCCATTGTGTGCATTTTTCACTGGAAGTGTTATAACCCCGCGGGACAGACGGGAAAATGTTCCTGAAGAGAGATTGCACTTCCTTTTTTTTTTCCTGCAGGAAGGTTTCCTAAGTATTTTTCTGCTTGATTTGCATATCGTGTTTGAAGGGAAACAGCTGCTCTATTCCTTGGAAGCAGGTGATTTGTCATGCCACAGTGGAAGACAATGAAGTAGCAAATAACTGATAAGATAAAGGCTTCAATCTGCATCATCATAAATGTAATCATCACTGTGTGTGTGTGAGTACTTCCCCGCCTCGGTTTTGACACCTTGCTCTTATTTTACTC
The DNA here is from genome assembly GCF_910596095.1 of Thunnus maccoyii. Classification (NCBI taxonomy): domain Eukaryota; kingdom Metazoa; phylum Chordata; class Actinopteri; order Scombriformes; family Scombridae; genus Thunnus; species Thunnus maccoyii. Next base: position 25,659,551 of record NC_056551.1, on the reverse strand, counting down.
TTCAACTAGCTGCACTTTTTACCGTCAGATAAGAGGAAATAGCTCAGGGTCTTATTGCACCTACAACTATTTCACACACTCTTCCTCTCTTGCTCATTTCAAGACACACGCTACCCTTTCTCTGCAATGGTTTCCTCATACATCTGTTAATTTATTGCAGTAATTACTCACAATATACTTCCCAATTCACTGAAAGGTTTGTCACTGATGACATGACTAAGCAGTTTTCTGCGGTTATTTCCTGCCTTTGTGAACGTCACTGATGTTAGTGGTTAGATAATGAAAAGGAAGGTTGGTTAGATGGTTAAACCCTTTTCTATTTTCTTGGTATTAACTGTCATATTAAAGATACAGTAACAATATTTAGTATATAAATTAAAGCGGTACTCCAACAATTTTGTTCTTTTTTCTCTCTCGACCCAACCTGTGAAGGCAGATGGCCACCCACCTAGAGGTTTCCTTAAGGGGAGTTTCTATTTGCCACTGTGTTTGCTCATGGAGGAATGTTGGATCTTTGTACATTAAAGAGTTTAGACCTGCTCTGTGTGAAAAGTACCCTGATAACTTCTGTTGTAATTTGGTGCTATATAAAAGAAAATTGACTTGACTTGTTGTGTTATAAAGTTGCAGGACGAATTAAAATAGTTAATTTTCAAAATCGATGCTGTAGAGGCTGAGATATTCTGACTTAAATCTATCTAGTAAGCCCCCAAAACACTGGATGCTACATTTCCCATAAACCCAAGCTGAGAAACACCAGTTTCTCAGACTAAACAAAGGCTCCTTTCAGAGTCAAACAAGGTGTTAGTTGTGTTTTTTACAAGTAAATTGACTTTGACGTGTTTGCCCCTTCAGTGAAATGCCATAAATATTGGTAACACATCATTAAAGCTACAAGAATCGATACTTTATACAAACAGTGGATCAAATGTCTCTTGCAGTGATGACTACTTTACCCTGAATTTTTTGGCCCCTTGAGGGCGGCAGAAACACAACACTGACCTTTTAAAGGGGACATATCATGCATATTTCCAGCTCTTTATTTATATTCTGGGGCTCTACTGGAATATCTTTGCATGATTTACAGTTAAAAACACCTTATTTATCTTATATATATCTTATATATATCTTATCTATACTGGTCCTTTATGCAGCCCCTCAGTTCAGCCTCTGTCTGAAACAGGCCGTTTTAGCTCCTGTCTCTTTAAGGCCCCGCCTCCTGATGAGCCCACTCTGTTCTGATTGGTCAGCTTCAGGAAGTTCAGGAGGCTACATAAACAAAGTATAGTAGCAGGATTTCACTTCTCCTTCTCCTTCTTTACTCAAAATGGCAACTTCTCAAATACATCCAAATCCAAATCTGAAATATGTGAGTGGACAACGCAAACAACCTCAGCAAACGAAGGTCATATGGGCATGTGCGACGAGCTGACATCGTCACGTCAGGAAAGTAAAAAAAAACTTTGCAAACGTAATATCAGGGCAGCTGAACCTGGGCTTTGTCTTATACATTCACCTTAAGTTTTGGACATTTCACCATGTTTAACATCTGACAACATAACAATATAAATAACAGAAAATCACAAAAAGCAGAGTATGTCCCCTTTAAGTTCATATGGTGGACGCTCCCAACTCCTACAACTCCTACTCCCAACTCCACTGTACACTACAGGTAGTGTACAATGGCCTTTTAGAGCTTTTTCTCTGAAAACAGCTGCCTGCTGCGGCTCAAAATAACGCCATGAGACCGCTAAGAGTGAACCAAAACAGTAAAGTTGTGGGTCGTAAAACAAAAATATGCTGAAAGACTCTAAAATGCTGAGGGGAACTGCGGAGTCAGGTTCTTTATTCTGTAGGTTCGTCACTACGAGTGACTCCTTTTTATAAATATGTAGTCATGTGATCCATTTTTAACCCTTTCATGCATGAATTATGATAACCTCATTTTTTTAAAACACACATTTTTCAAGGAGTTTGTCCAACTTAGTGGACGGATGATTAATTGTCATTTTCTCCCAATATAAAATCAATACTTGGAAATTTTAACAATTGTATTACTCCTAAGTTGTTACTTGATGTTGCAAAATTTTATTTACCTGCAAGGGTCTATTACTATAGAAGGATTGGCAAGATATTCCTGAGCTGTTGAGCATTTCCGACTGGCAGGCGGCCATCTTGGTTTTGAGTTTTTACAGTCTATGGTTTTGAGAAATATGTGTTGTGCTTACAAAGGCTGGCCAATGGATGGCAGTGTATGGGATGACACACTAGAGTCCACTGTGATGGCTGATGTGCAACTATACCATTAAAACCCCATGCATATATAAGAAAACGGCTTTTGAATAGCTGTCCACTGTAGTGACCACTATGCATGAAAGGGTTAATATAAAAATATTGATTATAGCAGCTTTAAAGTCCTCTTTTTCTCTGCAGATGAGTGACCGAGACAGCACCTCGGCCTCCCAAACAGAGGGGGAATTTGAGGAGGAGATGGACGGAGAGATGGATGGAGAGATGGACGGAGAGATGGATGGAGAGATGGATGGAGAGATGGATGGAGAGTTGGAAGGGGATGGAGAAATAGATGAGAAACAGAGGGACAGTCCGGTCCCCAGTCTGTCCAGCTTCTCCTCCTCTCTGCGCGCCGTCATACGCATCAAACAGAAGTACAAGGCGATGAAGATGCGGCGCCAGGAGATGGTCCTGGGGCTGGCAGGAGCCGGGGTCGTCGCAGGAGCCCCAGCACGCACCAGCCCCAAAATCTTCACCTTCGACGCACTCACCCCGTCCGCCTTCCCCACCCTGACGTCCTCGGTACCTCAGAGGAAAAAGAAGAGAAGGAGGAGGCGGGTGTTGTTTCCTAACAGGGGAGGATGCAGGGCGCCACCGAAGCCGGCGCCCAGCCGAGCCAAATACTGTCTTTACCTGCTCTTCGCCATCGTCTTTATCCAGGTAAAGTAACTCATTACAACCCTTAATGTAGCTGGGAAGCTTTTCCATGCACTGTTACCTTATAAAAGTACTACTTTTGTTTTGTCTCAGGTAGATTTTGGAGCATCTGGCAGCTAAAATACTTTCTACCACTTTCTACTTTTAATCTCTTGTCAATCAACAGGCAATCTGTGAGGAAGCTTTTAATGAGGAAAGGTTAATCGCCACCTTGAGATGAATTAGATGGGAAGGGTTCAGATGTCACATTGGCCCAAATCTACTTGAACTTTTACTTAACGAGATTTAGACATCAAAATTAAAGAGTAACTTAAAGGTACCCTGTGTTTCTGAGCTGTAGTAGCGCTGTGGGTCCCTGTTTTGTTTGACTCAGCACGTTCGTTAGACCCTTAAGGATACACATAACGTTACCTACCTGTTGGGGCGGCTGTGGCTCAGGAGGTAGAGCGGGTCATCCACTAATCGGAAGATCGGTGGATTGATTCCCGGCTCCTCCAGTCCGCATGTCAAAGTGTCCTTGGGGCAAGATACTGAACCCCAAATTGCTCCTGATGGCTGTGCCCTCTGATGGACAGGTTGGGACCTTGCAGGGTAGCCCCTGTACCCATTTAGTGTACGAATGTGTGTGTGAATTTGGCTCATAGTGTAAGAATGCTTTGAGTGTCCAGTCTAGTTACCTAACAGTGCCTTTAACACCAATTTCGGAACCCATTGACTGTCTGTCTGACAATGATTTAGCCTTTGGGGGCAACGGCCAATATTTCAGGAGTTCTGGTGTAGCCAGCGGATATCCAGGCCAAGACTTCCTCTTCTATGTTGTTGTTTACAGTCTGATTGGCAACTTGATGCAGAGTGAGGGTCTCTGGCACAATGTCACCTACCTCCAAGGTGCACGGAGAAGGGAAAGAAGTCTAGAGAAATGAGAACTCCAGCAACACTTGTAGTATGAAGAACAACTTTATTAGTTGACCGACGTGTTTCAGCTTGTGGCCTTCATCAGGGTCATCTATGATTGGCAACTTGAGACAGTCCAGACGACAATAATTAATCTCTATAAACAAATATATGCGTATGAATGCAGATACATTTTCAAAAAAGCTAATAAAAAGCTAAATCACTGTCAGATGATAGCGGATGGGTTCCAAGATTACATTTTGGCCTCTTTTACCCTCCATATGGACTGTTTACCTGCATGCAACCCAAGCCCGCTCAAATGTGATTGGTCAATACTACTCGGACTACAAACAGAAACCAGAATGTTTCCGCTACCAAAATCTTATCCAGTTGCCTACAGATTCTGCATTCATAAGCAGAGATCTGTTTATAGAGATTACTATAACACCAGGCTGTAAAGCAAAGCCTCACTGCCCTCTCTGGTTGAAAGTTTCATGTCGGTTCCACCTCTGCTGGGTGTGGTCTCTGTTGCACCTGTGACCACACCCCTTAGTGATGTCACGGTGTACTGACACACCATGGAGTACACTTCTGCATCACTGCAGCAAGAAGAGAAGTTAAGTCACTGGATTTGAGCAAAAACAAGATATTTAGAGGATGTTAAGTCATACTTTAAACAGTTTGCACAATTCTTCTCCAATACATCATGCTTTACTCAACAAATGTTTCCTGCTATCTTGACTTCATCTGGGGGTTGGTTTCAACAGTTTCAACAGTTTCTTGATATACAGTACAAACCATTGATTAGTCATTGGTCCTAAGGGAAATCTAAGTTACATTTACTTTTTTTTTCACAATTTAATCTTAACCCATCAAAGGTTGAATCTCCATTTTTAGTGACGTTATAGCAGCAGGGGGAGTGTTGGTCGATTTGTCAGTGGAGCACAAATCAACCACAAATATCTTGACATCCATTGGATGGTTGGATAAACATCTATTGTATGACAACCTTGAGTTAGATTATTTTGTGAAACCGCTATTTTCAAGGTAAAATTACATTCAACTCTTGGATGGATTGTTGCAAAATGTTTTCACAGACGTTCTTGTTCCCCAGAGGATGAGTCCTGATGTTGATATGCTGACTTTTCATGTAGCGCCATCATGAGGTTGAGATTTTTGTTTTTAAATATCAACAACTGGATGGATTGCATGAGATTTGGTACAAACGTCAATGTGCCTCTCAGGATGGATTGTAAAAACTTTGTTAATCCCTAAACTTTTCATCTTGCTCTGTCGTCATCATCATCATCATCATCATCAGCAGCAGCAGCAGCAGCACTTTGGTTAATACCTGCAAAACTACTGACATTCCCATCAGCCATCAGCTGCACTCTGTGTTTAGTGCTAATTAGTAAATGTTAGCATGCTAAGCTAAGATGTTGAACATGGTAAACATTACCTCCCAAACACCAGCATGTTGTCATTGTGAGCAAGTTAGCATGTTGATGTTAGCTTTAAGCTCGAAGACAGTACAGCCTCACAGAGCTGCTAACGAGGCTGTCTTTTTAATGTAACGAGGACTTTACACTGATTATCCTGGTGAAATATTTAAGTTGAGTAACAGTCCTATTCAGACACAATCATTCCTTGTTTATGTCTAATCGTTTTCTGCTCTTCTCTTACAACCTGCTTCTGTCTTGAGTTACACATGAGGGTTCAGAGTTTGCATCATCATCGACTCCTGCATGAAGACTGTAGACTGAAGAGGTGGTCTGCATGCTCGGTCATGTCAGTGTTCATTCAGTTGAAAAATATAATCTGTTTTTCAAGTCACACTGGAGGTCTTTTGTCAGATTGTTTTTGTTGTCACGGTTGGAGAGAAGGCTGAAACCAACTGTAGGCAAAGGGCCCCGAACGCCTGAAAAGGTTCACTGTGTTCCAGTTTCTGGTAATATGATCATTGCAGATTCATTTGGGAATATAGACCATGAAAGCACAAAACTCTAGTATTGACTTGTACAAATACTCTAGTTTGAATAATAATTAGTGTCTAATATTCTACCAAAAAAGGTTCATTTACCTCATTAAAATCCTTAAAATGACATCTAATCATTCTCTCTCATTAAAAAATCAAGCAGCAGGAGGAACATTTTGGTCACGTGAGACACTTCCTGTTATTGTCTGAGCCACATTTTTAATATGTCACTTGTTTGTTTCCAGGTGTACAACGCCATAGAGAACCTAGATGACCACGTTCTCAGATATGACCTGGAGGGCCTCGAGAAGACGCTGAGGAGGGAGGTGTTTGGGCAGCAGGGAGCGGTGGAGGGTCTGCTGTCCCATCTGAAGGACTACCTGTCCACCTACGTCCACAACAAGCCCCTCGTGGTGTCCCTGCACGGCCCCAGCGGAGTGGGCAAGAGCCACCTTGGACGCCTCCTGGCCGGACACTTCCGCTCCGTAGTGGGGGACACGCTGGTGCTGCAGTACTACGTCCTCCACCACTGTCCCCAGGAGGCCGACGCCCCGCAGTGCGCCCGCAACCTGTCCACCCTCATCTCAGAGATGGTCGAACGAGCCGAGGAGGAGGAGAAGATCCCGCTCTTCATCTTCGATGAGGCCGAGCACATGCACAACGAGATCCTGGACGAGCTGTGGGAGCTCGTGGCCTCCAAACAGTCCAACGAATACCTGAACGCTATCTACCTGTTCCTCAGCAATCTGGGTCACGCGCACATCACCAAACATATGCTACACAACTCCTCGAGTATCTCTATGTCAATGTCAGCGACCATTCGCCATAGCAACCTAGTAAAAGAGCTGACTCCAGTATTACGCAACACTCTGGAGAAGCTTCACCAGCTGTGGACAGAGGCGGACATCTTACCTCTGGGCCTGTTGGAGAAAGGTCACGTGATGGAGTGTTTCCTGGATGAAATGACTCGAGAGGGGTTCTACCCGGATCATACCAGCATAGAGCGCCTGGCGGGGGAGATCGAATATCATCCCGCCGTCGGGGGTCACCAGTATTCTCTCACAGGCTGCAAACAAGTGGTGGCTAAAGTCAACCTGCTGTGAGATCGTCTGCAGGAAATGTTTGGATGCTTCACATTCTTTCAACCATGAAGAAACTGTGTGTTTGTGTGTTTGTGTGTGAGAGGAGCGAGTGAAGTTGGACGGTTATGAAACTTGAATGATGCAACACGGAGCCAAAGTTTAGCAAGAGTTTAAAAAAAAAAATAAATAAATAAAGGGGTTTGTTAAAACAGATAAAGGACGATGAGGACGTCCGGCTCTGTTGTGGGAAGTAGCGTGCATCCTGTGAAGAGGTTTGAAAACAGTCTTTAAAGGGTCGGTTCACCTTAAATACAAAAAAACTGACAAATTCAATGTCCACTTACTAGCAGAACTTGCAGAACTTTCAAGCTCCTCTCACAGTTTTCCTCAGCAGATGGAGTTTGATCAGTTAATTTGTTTTTTTGGATCAATGTTTTTAAAAATAAAGAGTGTTCTCCAGAACTTTCAACCACCTCTCAGAGTTTTCCTCAGCAGATGTAGTTTGATCAGTTGTTGTGGAATTAATTTTTTTTTTTTTTTTGTCAAAATCAAGATTTAAGTCAATATCTTCTTACTGGCTTTTTCTTGGGCTTTCAAACACATCTCACTGTCATCTCTGCTACCACACGAAGCTGACGTGAATGAAATTTTGGGATTTGAATCTACGTTTTTAACCAGTGTCCTTGTTGTTCTGGATAATCCACAGACAAACACTGTAAACAGTTTTCATAAGGATTTTTTCTTCAATTCAAACCCCGGAAAAGAAGAAGAAGAAGAACTAAAACCGAAACTATCTGCCTAGTTAGATTAACGAGAGGTAAATTAGAACAATATGTTGTCCTGTGTTTTAGGTGAACTGACCCTTTAAATCTTCTGAAGCGACGCATATTTCACCATCGATGTTTTCGGCAGCTCAACCAGATAATGGATGCTGATTTTTTTTTTAAAAGGAAAGTGAGTGAAGGACACGTATTACTGGTCATTTTGTGGTATCAAATAGAAAAATAAAAGAAGAACTTGTTAAAGACACACAGCAGGAGCACAATTTCTTCTTTTTAAAAAGAGGAAGTTCATGAATGTAAAACGTGTCTGTTACTAACACTCGTCTTTGGACATTCAGAACTTGTTTCTTTGACAGAAATGTGACGCAGTATGACTTTCGTTAATGCAGATTCTGTTGATATTTTCTGCAGAATCTATAATGTATAAACCTGTGGATTTACTTCTATAATATACAGAATAAGAACTTAAATCTGCCAAGGACCTGCTATACAAGTTACCTCTTCTCTTTGATTGAGAATACATAGTCCATAGTTTATTTATTAAATATAAATGTATTTGCATATATATACACTATATGTTCACATCCAAAGACATGATTTTAAAGTCAAAACAGGCTTGCATTAGCATCGAGAGTTATTTGTTATTGACCGGAAGAGATTTTACGAGTCATCAATATGTTAATGTGTTCAGGTATCATCACTGATATTAATGTGTAAAATGCCTTGAAATTAAAGACGCCATTTAAACAGTGATGTGAGATTCTTCTTCATGCAACAAGCTGAAAAGTCTCTAACACTTTTTCGACCAAACAAAATAAATAAATATTGAACTATGCTTGAGAAAAAAAGAGCTAATTTCCGCTCTCGCGGGGCGTTAGATGAGAGGATGAACATCTCCCTCTCAACATGAACGGTGTCAACCCTCCCGTCTGACTCTCTTGACAAAAAAAAGTGAATAAAAATATTCTATAAAATATCAAACTGTGGCTTTAACCCAAGGTGCACTTGCTGACTTTTCACCGTTATCTGATTTTCTCCAGCAAATATTTTGTTTGTTGTCGTGACAACGGTGCAAATGCCATCTGCTGAAGAAGATCATGAGATGTGGTTAAAGGTCACGGAAACGGCGTAAAAAAAAAAGACAAAAACTTTCAAACATTTTTTCTTTATTATTAGAATTCCCTTAGTTGACATTGGAAAAAAAATGAGGTACTGCGTCTAAATGACAAAGAAATGCGCCTTTTTTTAAAATCATGACAACATAATTAGATGGAAATGCACATTTTAATGTATGATTACCAAAAAAAAAAAAAAAAAAAAAAAAAAAAAGGAGAGAGAGAAATGGAGGAGTGTGGGACTCAACATCCTCTTATAATATTCTATCCAGCCTTTCGACTGGGATCATTGGGAGGACAATCGACTGTATTTTATGTACAGATCTGAGAGGGGGGGGGGGGGTGGTGGTGCAGTGATGACAGTAATGAGCGCGGTCCCGGAGCAACATGAGGAAACAGCTGGCTGTCGAAGTTAAGACGCCTGGTGCCACTGAACCGCTAAATATACCTTACGAGACGCTACTATGCAAAAAAAAACCTCACACACATCCTCAAATGACGTCCTCTTTCTTTGTGACCGCTGCAGTTAAGACAAGACAGATGAAAACAATATTGTAGAAATGCAAAAACAACTAACTACATAATCTACCAGAAGATTCCACTACATTGGTTTCACCTACCAAAATAAAAGAGAAGTCACAAAGGATTTAAAAGATCATTTGGGAGAATCTGCACTGTAAAAAGTGATGCATGTCAACAGTTTTATTTAAAATTATCCTTCAACTTTAACCACTTCAATAAGACTTCAATCAGACCCAACACTCATATCTTCATGAAATGTGTTGTATCAAAAAAAAAGATGATATAGATTTAATGGTCCACAGATTGCAACAACACAGCCAAAAGTTTTCCATCATCAAACCAATAAAAACAACAAAAAAAGAGAGAAAACAGACACTCAACACCTTTTTTTTTGTTTTTTTAACCAAGCTAATAAGCTTTCAGCTCTGTACTGACGTTCTAACATGCCATTAGGAACAAGCTACACATTTACAGCGACGACTACTTCATCCACGGCCTACACAGGAAATAAATAAGTTTCACTTCAATAACCAGAAAAACTGGTAATAATCCACAGTTACGTGCCGTCAGTTTCAACCTCGCAGCTCCACTCGGGGGGGTGTTTCACGATGCTGAGACTCGACTATTACTGTCAAAAATGCTCGTTATATATGTGTGAAAGAGGAGGAGGAGGGAGGGGGGGGAGCTACATGATGGTGGTGAGCAGTAATGTGAGCTGGGGTATTGGAGGGGGCAAAGGAGGAGTGTGTGGTCATGTGTTTCTGGGCTTTTTTCTTCTTCTTCTTCTTTGTTGGTGGTGGGATCCCAGTTTACGCCTCCAGCTCGAAGCCCATGCCCACTTTGTGTCCGCCGGCGCTGAAGTTCTTCCCGTCGATCAGGGCCGAGAGAGTGACCTTCACACCTGCGGGGGGGGGGGAATGCAAAAAGGACAAGAGGACGTGTCAGGAATTGTTTTTCTTTTGGTGCAGTACATTAAAAAAAAATCCTCAAAATGTTTTATTTAACATTTGACAGCTTACTGGATTCTAACTGGTTTATAAATCCTGACCTTTTCTCATTTGGCATTTATCACAGAGAAACGACCTCATTGTTATCAACACTGTGTGTTGCAACAGCTCCGTGCTGGCGGAGCGAGACTTGCAACAAAAAGTGGAAATTTTTTGAATTTTGACACAAACTGTTGTAATCTTTGAGGATGAGAACAGGTTTGAGTTCTTGAAACGCAGAGATCTCACCGCTCGCAAGAATCAGAGGAGATGAAGGTCGTGCGGTTTAGTAAAAGCGTCACGAGGAGTTTCAGAGCGTGCAGCGCGAGAGCCTTGTTTTGAGATGTGAAAATGTCTTTTTAAAAAGAGATAAAATAAACCAGCATTACATGAGATATAAACAAAACACATGAACCGTCACGTGGTCGAGTCCCTCCCTGAACCAGCATCCTCTTCTGCTTTAATGTGAGATGATGCTGATTAGCTCAGAATAGTATCGTCTCTTAGATCTACTTCCTGAGACCATGATGTCACATCTGGCGGCTTTCTTAAGATCGTCTATTGCACAAGCATCATCATCATCGTCAAAGTCTCACCACAGACTGGCCTTCATAACCACCTTGATGCAACCTCTTCTGAAGAAAAGCGACACGCAAAATACTTTAGAATTTGATTTATCTTCAGCTGTCAGACTTTACTGGCTACAGGCTTCGACAGCTCTCCTCAAAAAGAAGCAATTTTTCATCTTTTGTGAGACAGTTTTTGTTCGAGCTGTGCTATATAAGATGTTGTTGCTGCCAACATGTGGTGGATGCAGCGTTAAGACTCTACACGACATGTTTGGGTGAATAAGGGCAGCTGGATCGGGGCCTACCTGGCCGAAGGCTCTGGGTGTAGCCTACTCCGATCAGACTGGCGTTGTTCACTTTGGCCTGCAGGGTTGAAAACAAGACAAGACAAGTTTAAAAAAAAAACCTGCAGTAATCTTAGTGGAGAGTTTTCTTGAGAAAAGAGCACTTACAGACAGAGAGGTGTCTTTATCCAGCTTGTATTTGGCGGCGATGCCGAAGCGAGTGTTGTTACTGCCGGCGGTCCAGGCCAGAGTCACCGCTGTCTCCAGCTCATCGTTCACCTTCTGGTAGATGGAGCCGCCGAACTCGGTCCCGTCGTTACTGAGAGAGAAAGAGAGAGACGCCCGTTCAGAAATATTTATACAGGGATGTAGCAACAAATCCTGCAGATCCATCATGTTTTTACAGCCTCCTCAAGATTAGATTAACTGGATCTTTTGAAATACTGGAGCTCAGAACAATTAATCACGTCTGTAAACAGCTTCAGAGATGTTTACTGAGCAAAGACAGTTATTCAACTCACTGTACTTTTATATTAGTCTCTCAAAATTTAGGGGAAGTGAGTTTGCAAACAGAAGCACACAATTTATTTTCACACATAATCTAAAAATACAAACATGGCAGTGTTAGAAGGAACTGAAAGGCCGTTAAGGGCACAAGAAAGCAGGAAAAAACATTTCTGCTACACAAAAATTATTTCCTAAATTTCTTCTTGAGAAATTGCTGCCAAAGTTGAAGAGTTTCAAGTCTTTTAAAATTAAATAAAAAAAAAAAAGGGGAAGAAATAATATTTATTTCACGTGTCACAACTAGTGGACATACAGTAACAATAACAGTGACAGTGAGTCAGAAGTTGACGTTTGCTTTGTTTTAAACCATTTGGGAAACGGCTGGTAAACTACAGCAGGACATCTGATCTTATTTAAAACAAGAGCACTTTGCAAGATTTGGTGTTACATCAGCACCATAAAGTTTGAGGACTAACAAGAGACAGATTAAAAACTCATTTATGCAGAAGAGGACCAGATATATCCTGACTTTTAGTCTCCAGTATGAGACAAGCTCCAAAAATGCTGAATCCTACAATTCCCATGATGCAACTTTATGGCCTCTTTTCATTCCAGACCCTCCCTGCCTGATTAACGTCCAAGTCTTTCAAACTTTTTAAACACATATTTCAAAATGTGTAGCCTCAAAGCTACAGAGGAGAACTCCAGATCCACAGGAGACAAACCAGTAAGGAGTAAAACCAGTGATGCTCCCCCCTTTTCACTGGAGTTACTCACACATTGGTGTGCAGCTGGAAGTCTCCGGCCCTGTATCCGAGGGCGAAGTTGTTCTGGGCCAGTTTGGACTTGGCCGTGTCGAAGGCCATCTGGTAACCGGCCAGCCAGCCCTCGTAGCCCAACACGGCGGTAGCGTGGATGATGGGACCCTCGAAGTCCACGTCGCAGCCCAGGTTCACATAGTCGCGTTTGTAGCCCGTCTTCAGCTTGCCGCTCTTCTTACTGGAACACAGATGCATGAGGTTCAATGTTAGTTTATCTCTGATATTAAAAGGATGAGCAGTTTATTTCTCTTATTATCAACAAATCCAAAGAAAAGACCAAAACCAACAATCTACTAACAAGTATTGTGTTTGTATCCAAAGCCTGATGGATCTTATTCCTCTGTGCTGTTGACCTCTAAGCCTGCAGTAGCTGATTTTTGTCCACTTGGGGGCAGCAGAAACAAGTCATATCATTCATGTGGAGTTGTGTTTCTGTCCACCTGGTGAATGTAAGTCCAATATTCACTCTCTTTTAGCTCTGTTTTTGCTCTCTACCAACCCCTGAGGGAAATATCTGGCTCTTCAGCTGCTAAATGCTCCACTATGTTCACCAGCTAGTCTACAGCTAACTGTAAAGTTGCAGCCTGACAGATAAACAATGAGCTGAAACTCACTGTAAAGCCACAACCAACACATTAATATCAATTATAGCTACAATAAATGATTATATCTTCAGTAGGGACCAATGGGAGAAGGAAAGATGTGTATTTAAAGATGGACAAACACATTGTTGATTTGGTCTTTTCATGAGAAAAATAAGAAAAATGTAGAATCACCAGACTTCTCCTTTAACGACCGGTGAAAAATAAGGTCAGATCAGTTCAGGAAAAATAAAAGATACAAGTGTGGAAGGAAGGTTAAAGATTGATTAGTCTAAATTCCAATGAAGTGATTCAAAAATAATAAGTAGAAATCTAGTCGTGTAACTCAGACTGTTCAGAAAACTGTGAAAAATAGCAGCTAATTATTAACAGAGAGACTTTTCTACTCTCTGGTTTAGTTTTCAGTGTCAGGTTTGACCCACAGTTTATACTTCTTACATAACGTTTCATGCAATCCGAACAAGACACGGTATCAATAATGTCGAAGTCTCACCCTGTGTTTGGTACAAAAGACGTATCCAAGGCAACCTTCAGTCCTTGAGCCAGCTGTGGATAAAGCAACACTTTGTTTCAACACTTTTTTAAACCACATACGGGTGAAAGATTTGTACAATTTTATCAGTTAGTCTGGATATTTTCTGTTAAAACACACACTGTACTGTACCTGGTCCTCCACAGTGACTTCAGTAGCCAGCGTGTTATCTGTGTTCCACTTCTGGTTGAAGCTCAGACCCAGCTCCTTCATCTTGTATTTGGTCTCCAGGCTCCCTGCGGCCTTCCCTGTGTCTGTGTTACTGGATCCAGATGTGTTGAACTCCTGGCAGGACGACACAGAGGACGAAGCGTTAAGAGTCCCGCAGACACAGAAAAATATAAAATTCAACCGAGCCAAAACTCAACTGCCTGTAAATTATAAAGAAATAAAAGTTCAAATTTGTCTTAAAGCAAAACTTACGTTCCCTTATAAACACTGAAACAGGTTCTGCTGGCTGAAATCATTCCTCCTGTTCATACTGATCAATAATAATAATATAATAATATCACTTCCTGAAGCTAAATGTTCCGAAAAATGTAATGTAAGTGAGGTGGGACGAACCCTCGCTCTGTGCAAACATGTATTCATACGTTTATATGACGCTAATGTGAAGCTATACAGTTTTAGGCACTTTAGATGTTCCGATTTTATCCGAAAAACCATCAGGGAGGCGTCTGACTGGTCCCAAATTTATTCTGCAGCATGATGACGACTCCAAACATGCAGCCAAAACCCACAGGTGCTGAAATTCACAGAACTGTGGCAACTTCTCTGAGACGCAGGAACAACCGATCTGCCGAGTAGCTGAAACACTGAGAACTGCTGCTGGTTTAAGTTAAGTTAACAGATTAATAAAAACTATTCATGGTGTTATTTTTGGTCAGTATGAAGCTGAAACAACCACGTCCAGAGGCTGAAGACAATGTGGTGTCACTGACAGCTGCTAGATGCTCCAAATGACTCTTATTCAAAAAGAATCATCATCTTCTCTCTAGAAATACTGAGTCGATCATTGTTTTTAACGAGTCATTCTGGTCTCAATCTCTAAATTCAGACCTTATAATAAATGTGCTCATGGTCATTTTGGATATTATTGCTCCATTAATAAGATTTGAAGACTTATAGTAGCTTTAATGTCTGCCGTGTGGGTGTTGATTGACAGCTGTGATTGGCTCACCTGCTGCTCTCCAGAACTCACACCGAGTCGGACTATTGTCATAATATTTCACTAAGTTTAATGTGACTTGATTCTGATACCTGCCCTGTTAGCACAATTTAGCTAAATTGTTCCTTATTTGAGAGATCCTGGCTCCAAACGGAAAAGACGGCGCCGACCAGAAGCTGCAACGAACGCCAGGCTTCAAACCAATGAAACGTCGCAGCTCGCCACGTCCATCTTTATATACAGTCTACTGTATGAACAGGAGGAACAATCACAGCAGGAAAATACTGTTTTAAAGCTATATAACAGAGAAAGAAGCAAGATATACGGTATGTGGCTGCATGCGTGTTGAACATACGTCTATACAGCATCTAGACAGTTAGAGGGTTAGAACTGATTGAGACTTATGACAAAAAAAGTAAGTAATTGTTATAAAATACATTTTCATGCGATATGAATGATTATCACAAAAAAACAACATCAGAACAATGATAACAATAAAAAAAAAAGATGTATAAGTGAACAGGATGAGGATGAAACAGAACGGGACAGAAACCGATGAATGAACTCTTTAAACGGTGACACAGACGGTCGGAGCAGCCGGACTCCGACGCCGATCTTACCATCTACATTAGAGCAGAGTGAGCGCGGTCCGGAGCAGCAGCGTGGAGACAGAGCAGGGGTTAGGAGGAGGCAGAGAGGCAGGTAGAGAGACAGACAGGCCGCAAAACACCTGTCATGTTTCTCTAGAACACAGCAAAAAGGTTAAAGCTGAGCAGCGCCGGGCGACCTGGAAACCTTCCAGCTCGGTCGGGGGTTACAGCAGGACGTCAGAAACTTAAAGGACGAGTTCACAAGTTTTCCACCAGGTCTTAAAACAAGAGTAGATAAAAACCTGGTGTACGGCTGCAATATGTGTGGTCGATGTGAGAAATTGTGGCCAGTGTGTTAAAGAGATAGTCAATGATAGTGTCTGTAATGTGAATTCCTGGATATTAAATGTTAATCAGCATTTTTCTGTATTGATCTCAGTAATATTTGTTGTTAAAGTGAACTGAAGGAGCATCACATGACATGAAAAAAAGGTTATAAATGCAGTTGCAAGAACTTATTTTAATTCTAACTAATCTAATTATCTGTTAACTCCTCCATGTCTGTCGTTGTTTGTCAGAGTGATGGTTATTATTTGTGCAGCTTTCCCTCATTTTCTGCCTCTTTCCTGGTCCATGATCACAAAGGCTGCGGTAAAAATTATAAATGAAAGTTTTCACAGCGTTTTGGTTGCAGATTTGGGAGGCTTATCTCCGCCCGGTTACTGCAATTACAGTCAAATCAAGCGCACCTGCTAAACTAAACTACAACAGCTACACGAGTCTCATGTTTTACCTGCGAGACTCGTGTTTTAGTGCTGCTGTTCGTCGTTTGTGATGTGAAAAACGTGAGATAAAATAAAAAGTGTTTAGTTCAGTTATAAAATCCAAACGAACCGCAGAGCGTCTCTCCTGCTGAGAGGGTCACACTGAGCGGTAGAGGAGGAGACGCAGAGACGCTGGTATGCGTCTGTTTAAACAGGAGTTTAATCGACTTCACTGCATTTAACACAGCAGGTTATAGGACTGGTCCGAGGCTGGTCAGGTGTCCGTATGAACAGTGAAAGAGGTTTTTCCTCTGCTGTAATCGTTCCTCCTGTTCATACTGGATATTAAAAGTAGATGTGAAGCTTATTTGAGGCTTCAGGAGTCTGAGTTAGTCATATCAAGTGGATATCTGACACATTTACAGTCTTTTTAGCATCTAATTCCCTCTTTGTGTCTCCCTGTTGAGCTGCAGGTGGAAGTATAGTAACAAAAAGAGGGACTTTGGCACTAAAAAGACTGTAACGTTGAAAGATATCTACTTGATTTGACTCATTTGGACGCTGAAGCTTCATAATAGCTTCAGATTAACTTTATGAAGGGATCTTCTAATGGTCAGTATGAACAGAAGGAATGATTACAGCAAGAAAAACATGTTTCAATGTTCATTTAGGCTCCTGATTGTTGTTTTAAGACACACTTGAAAAACAGTGAACCTGTGCTTTATAGTGCACATGGTGGGGGATTTGTGATTTTTCTCTTTGGGGGGTGTACTGGAGCTTTGTGGGGGGTCAGGATAAGGCAAGCCAGGGGGATGGACGGAGTAGAACGCATTAAAAAAAAAAAAAAGGAAAAAGTGTCCTCACCACTCCACTCTGTGATTTGGTCTTTAGGTCCAGCTTCACAACACCAAAGCCTGGAGGATTTCAAAATAAAAGACTTGTGTGTTAGTTAGCAGTAATTGGGTGTATGATGAATAAAATACAACAAAATTTAAAGGATTAGTTTGACATTTTGAGAAATATATTTATTCACTTTCAAGTTAAATTACATTTTCATCATTTTTAATTCCTGTGTACATTACTTTGAAATTATTTTACTTTTTTTTACTCTCATTATGAGTCATCTGTGAAGCACTTTGATTTGCACTAACTTGTATGAAAGGTGCAATACAAATTAAGTTTGATTGACTGATTGATTGATTGATTGATTGACTGATAGCATAAGTCTGACACATCATCCCCCTTAAAGGTGCAACTTGTCATTTTTACTCTTCAGTGTTTTTATGCATCAAACAAACAAGATATGACTTAATCTATGAGTTTTTTTTACCTTTGGACAGGCGCAGGCTAGCTGTTTCCAGTCTATATGCTAAGCTAAGCTAAGCTAAGCTAAGCTAAGCTAAGCTAAGCTAGGCTAACTAGCTGCTGGCGCTAGCTTCATATTGAAGGTGCAGATATGAGAGTTGTATTCATCTTCTCATTAAACTCTTGGCCAGTCTGTAAATAAGTATATTTGTCAAATGTTGAACTATTCCTTTACTTCAAAGTATCTGTAACGATACGTTCGCCTCATGTTTGGTTTAATATACAGGTTTGTTATGTCTAACCAGGATAAGGTCAAATTTATTCTATCATAATATATATATATATATATATATATATAGATATAGATATTGTGCTATAAAATTTAATATACTTATGTCCAAATTATCCACTTTCTGGATGCTATTTCAAACATTACATTCCTACTTTAAAGCTGCCATATTTAATTTCATCTTTGGTGGGTTGCATGTGTTGCAGATTGTACCGCTGCCCCCAAAATCTATTATTTTCATTAATCTAAAATATTATCTGCAGACTGAACAGGAATCTTACAGCCAGTCACACTGAAACACCAGATTTGTACAGATTGTGTCTTTCAGGAATTTCTAACAGTTAATCATTTACTCTTTTTGAGCTAAAATAATACTCACCATAACCCTTGCTGAATATATCCTTGGCGGCTTTGCCCAGGTCTGAGTATGAAGGAGGGACAGCCATTGTGCTGCAGGAGATAAAGTCAGGAATGTGATCAGTTAAATAAAAAAACCCAAAAACCATTCTGTTCAAACCACAGACTTAAAACCTAACTGAGTATAAAATGCAACAGCTGTGGAATAATTCAACAGTCAAGTCCAGCTCCCTCCTCCTCTCCCATTAATCTTCTCACGACCCCTCAGATTTATCTGCTGACCCTTTGGAGGGGCCCCGACCCCTAGGTTGGGAACCAGTGGACTAAACTAGCTAACTGTATATAAAGTAGTGTAAACTAGCTCCACCTCCAGCAGCTACAACAGTAACATGCTGCTCTAACACTGATGCTTCACTATTAATAATCTAATGATGTCATATATAATAATATATCAGTCAGAGGGACCAAACCACTACTTTTACTGCAATACTTTAACTACATCAAGCTCATAATACTTATTTTTACTGTAGTGGGATTTTAATGCATGATTTTTACTTGTAAAGGAGTATTTGTACATTGCTGTACTGGTACTTCTACTCCAGTAAAGGATCTGAGTACTTCCTCCACCGCTGGCCAAGTCTGCCAGTGAGCTCCAGCAGAAAGGAACAAGCTGTTCCTTTAGCAGCAGCTGGGAAGCTGAGCTCAGCTGATCTCTACATCCGACTGAATCGAGAGGTTATTTGGAAACCTAGAAAGTGAAGCTTTTGACAAGTCTAAGTATGTGGTTTTTGATCTGGATCTGGTCTAATGTGTTCTGGACTATGTGTAGTGAATGTGTGAAATTGTGGCCGGTGTGTTACTGGGATAGTCAGTGGTTGAGTCTATTAAATATTCATCTGCAATTTTCTGTGGTGATCCCAGTAATATTTGTTATTACAGTGTACTTAAGTAGCATCACATGACATGATTAAGCTACATTTGAATTAAAAAAAAAAAAAAAAGCTTATAAATGCTGTTGCCAGAATAATACTTTCCACTCATACCTTGGGATGTTTGCTTTGGAAGAGAACTTATTTTAATTCTAATTATCTGTTAACTCCTCCTGCTCTTTCATCTGTTTCACTTTGCATTGAGTGTTTTATCAGGGTGATTATTATTTGAATGCTTTAACAGTGCACTCTCCCTCAGGCTTCTTTGCACCTTTTTTCCTGCCATTTCCCAGCTGGTTGAATGAATGTTCTGATAGCATTTTGGGTGCAAATTCAGGAGGTTTATCTCCGCCCGGTTACCGCATATACAGTCAAATCAAGGGCACCTGCAGAGCAGACGCCCCACATTAGACTGATGCAACAGCTACATGAGTCGCATGTTTTACCCACAAGACTCGTGTTTTAATGCTGCTGTTCATCATTTATAATGTGAAAACCTCAGAGAAATAAAAAGCCTGCGTCCTGGTATTAGTAGTCAGCTTCTGATTCAAGGTTAAGGGACAAGTTAAGGGAAAAAATATTGATATTTAGCAGCTGATTCTGTTTTTGCACCACTTACACTTATGAAAAAGTGTTAGATATCGTAACAAAAGCCTGTTTAAACCCACTTTAAGATCTGTGAAATCTTTATTTTGCTTATGAAAACAGAAAAAAGAGATAATTTCACTGCTTTTTACCCATCCAGACCACATTAGACCAGCTCCAAATCAAAAAACACAACTTATCAAATCTGGACTTTAAAATCACTGTGTATGAATGAGTCTCTAGAGTCTCCTTGTTAATCTAGTTCAGATTTCACAAGTCTAAGTGTAGTGGCTTTGATCTGGATCTGATTTAATGTGGTATGAATGGAGAAGTGAAAGCAGTGAAATCGCCCTTTCTGTGATTTAATGAGCAAAATAAAGGTTTCACATATCTGAAAGTGGGTTTAAACAGCATTAAGGCTTTTGTTACTATGTCTAACACTTACTCACAAGTATAAGTAGTGAAAAAAATGGAGAATCAGCTGCTAAATATCATTTTTGTTTCCCTTAACCGTGAGCTGACTTCAGCGTCGTGTGCTGCATATTTTATTCGGGACAAAGGGACAACAGATGGGCCAGAGAAAGAGGGTTAGACACTGACTAATTAGTTAACGTCATGATCAGAGTAAGTTAGCCACTAAAGCACAAACCCCTTCACAGCCAGCTCTAGTCACAACCCCTGCTGATAAAGCTGCTAACCTGGATGCACCATCACAAGGGGAAAAAACCTATCATCCAAGGATTAAACTGTGCATTACAAGGCTGGACATCATTACATAACAGAGACACCGTTAGCTAGATACATGCTAGGTATCTTGCTAACCTTGGAGATAAACGTAGCGCTATCATAGTAGCAGCTAGTAGCCTGATATTAAAACAAATATAATAAAGCACAGCGCTATATTTATGAAGTAAGTGGTGTTATTAATGCTTCTTACCAGTGCAAATGCGTGCAAGGGGCGTCTGCAGAGCCTGGAGTGTCCCTGGCGTGATGCTGCGGGGTAGATTGACAGCTAGCCTAGCTAAGCACCGTCTATAAGGGGGACAGGGCACAATGAAGGAGACATATGGAGCATGCGCAGACTGTGGGAAAACGCGAACAAAGAGTCGCAGCAGCAAGAGATAAATCCCCCTGATCAAAAACGAACTCGGTTTTATACAAGTTAGAAATGTTTAATCAATGGTGGAAGAATAATACAGATCCTTTACTTAAAGATCCCCTCCAGACATGTATTAATACATATAAAAATACTCTGCTTGGAACAATAATGTCTGTCTAATATGCTTTTTCCGCAAAAAAAAAAGAATAATTACTACGTTAAAATCCTTAAAATGGCATCTACTCCTTCTCCCTCATAAATTCAAGAATGAGTGAAAGAGTGGACTTTAAACAAAAGTACCAATACAGCAACGTAAAAATACTCCTTTACAATTCAAAATCCCGCATGAAAAACTACTTGAGTAAAAGTACATGCGTATTAACAGCAAAATGTGGTTAAAGTATTGCAGTGAAAGTGGTGGTTTGGTCCCCCCAGATTATTAATAGTGAAGCATCAGTGTTAGAGCAGCATGTTACTGTTGCAGCTGCTGGAGGTGGAGCTAGTTTCAACTACTTTATATGCAGTTAGCTAGTTTAGTCCAGTGGTTCCCAACCTAGGGGTCAGGGGCCCTCCAAAGGGTCAGCAGATAAATCTGAGGGGTCGTGAGATGATTAATGGGAGAGGAAAGAAGAAAAAACAAAGTTCTGATACACAAATCTGTTTTCAGTTTTTGGGCTTTTTCTTTAATCTTTGATTTTTGGTGAAATATTGGATCATTTGAACATTTATTGAAATGAAAGCATGTGAGAAGTTTAGAGGGAAAAACCTCTATTTGGTGGAGCTGTTAACAACTCATAGACATGTGAAATGTGACCCCGACTACACACTGCTTTTTGTAAGACGTCAAAAGCTGTTAAATAAATGTAGTGGAGTAGAAAGTACAATATTTCTCTCTGAAATGTAGTGGAGTGGAAGTATAAAGTAGCATCACATGGAAATACTCAAGTAAATACAAATACCTCAAAATTGTACTTAAGTGCAGTACTTGAGTTAATGTAAAAACAGTCAGGAGCCCAAATGAACAGTGAAACATGTTTTTCTTGCTGTAGTCATTCCTCCTGTTCATACTGACCATTAGAAGATCCCTTCATAATGCACTTACAATGGAAGTGATGGAGACAAAATCCACAGTCCTCCTTCTGTGCAAAACAATGTATTTAAAAGTTTATCTGAAGCTAATATGAAGCTTCAGCGTCCAAATGAGTCAAATCAAGTAGATATCTTTCAACGTTACAGTCTTTTTAGTGCTAAAGTCTCTCTTTTTGTTACTATACTTCCACCTGCAGCTCAACAGGGAAACACTGTCCGAGGAAACACAAAGAGGGAATTTGATGCTAAAAAGACTGTAAATGTGTCAGATATCCACTTGATATGACTAACTCAGACTGCTGAAGCCCCATATAAGCTTCACATCAACTTTTAAATGACTGTGTGGACACACTGTGGATTTTGGCCTCCATCACTTACATTGAAAGCACATTTGAAGGATCTTTTAATATCCAGTATGAACAGGAGGAATGATTACAGCGAGTAAAAACCTCTTTCACTGTTCATACGGACACCTGACTGTTGCTTTAAGACACACTTAAAGAATTGTGAGCCTAACCTTTATGACTGTCTGTACAGGAGTGAGGTGGAAACAGCGCCCTCTACAGACGATGTGTCGCATTGAACGTGGGGCCTGTTCCACATGCAAGATCACTCCAGTCCACCTTAAATGTTTGTGACAATCATGGCGTTTTTCCGTGATGGGGTGGTTGGGGAGGGTGAGTTCGGTGGCCTGCCCCGCCCTGATTGAACACTGACTCGACGCTATCTGCCGCTGTGTACCACGGAGGGAACTTCACTGTCAAAAGTACACAGACATTATCAACTCTTGATCAGTACTAAGTCCAATGATCAGCACTGCCTTCCTGGTCTTTGCATGGTTGCATCGCGACTCCTGCACAAAGCACCCAGACTGCATGAAGGCTTGAAGGCTGATTGGGGTTTGCTGCAATCGAGCTAGTCCGTGTTGACACAAAAAAGAAAGAAAAAGAAAACAGAAAAGTTAGGCCGGTGGTATCGCAGTCATGTCCGGACAACCAAGATTCGTGAGCCCGTTTCACAGACCTCAGTGTCTGGCTGCTGCAGCTCCGGCGGGGAAAGCCAAGTTTACGCACCCTGGCAAAGCTATCCTGGCAGGTAAGAAAAGTTTGTACCGGACCGTGCAGGAGCAAGTTTTTCTGCAGGCGCTCCTGCACACAACACACACACTCACACTTACACTAACACACACACACACACAAGCTGTTCAACTTGTTTACAAGTTTTATTACTGAATCTCAATCTGCAGATGAGATCAAAGGCCTCGGCTGCAATTACACAGATCTTAAAGTGCCCCCTCTACAAAAAAAAAATGTGTTTGGTTTATTGTGACTTTAATGTTTCAGTTTCACTGTGCTGAAGGATGTATGTGCAGAGTTTTACACTGAGGGGCTTTTTTTTAAACATTCAACCGCTAAAAGTAGAAAGTTTCTCTGAACTCATTAAAAATTTAATTTTAAGGGGCGGGCCTACAAGCATGACTTGTGACATCACAACTGGTTTGGAGCTAATCATGGTCCAATATTCAATTTACACAAACCTCCAGTGCACAAACACTAAGAATGGACTTTACAGTGATGTTTTAGACATCTTTAGGGTTTTTTTGAGCATCACAACCGCCGCAAAATAACTCATTTCGCTATCAGCATTTGATCCATTTAGTCTGATAAAATTTGAATCAGAATCATTTTATCCCATTCAAGTTAGCGGAGGGCTAAACAAGAAGTTAGCCAGCTCATTCCTGAATGATGACAAAGCCCATCTGACGTCACCGCAACCCGCTTGAAGGCGGCTCGGGCAGACTTTGATCCAACTGGTCCATCTTGGGCCTGACTCGGCTCACCTTGACGCATTTAAACTAGTAATGGAAACGCAAATTAATGCGGCATGGTATGGCTTGGTGCGGCCAAAAATGCAAATGGAAAAAGGCTTCTTGTCTTCAGCAGGAACACTTAAGAAATAAAATATTTATGAATATTTTCATATTCATAGATTCAGAATTTGTAATGAGGGAGAAGAAGTGGACGCCATTTTAAGGATTTTAACATAGTAATTATACTCTCAGACAAACATTATTGTTCCAAACAGAGTATTTTTTATGGTACATGTATGAAGGGGATATTTAAATGTTCAGGAACAGGGCTGCAACTAACAATTATTTTCATTATCCATTTTCTTGAATAATTGTTATGTCTATAAAATATCAGAGAATTGTGAAAAATGCCTGTTATAATTTCCCAGAGTCAAAGGTAATGTAAGATAATCAGTTTACTATCATGTATGACAAAGAAAAGCAATAAATCATCACAGACGAGAAGCAGAAACCAGTAAATATTTGGCATTTTCGATTAAACGATTATTCGATTCTATCAAAAATAGTTGACGATTAATTTTCTGTTGGTCGATTAATCGTTGCAGTTCTACATATTTTTGTGCACTGCAGGCAGGAGAAAGTGGGACAGATGTAGTTCACGTTTGCTTTTAGAGCTGCAGCGATTAGCTGATTGATCGCTTAGTTGTTCGAAACAAAATGCAACTGTTTTGATAATTGATCAACCGTCTAAATTGTAAATTGAAATATTGAATAGAATTAAGGCTGCAACTAACAATCATTTTCATTATTGATTAATCTGACAATTATTTTCTCTAGTAATCGATTCATTGTTTGGTTTATAAAACACCAGAGAACAGTGAAAAACGACCATCACGGTTTCCAAGAGCCCAAAGTGATGTCATCAAAACGTCACATTTTTTTGTTCTACCATCATGATGTAAGACAGAAAACACAGCAAATCTCACATTTGAGAGCCTAAAACTGTCAGCTGTTTGGCATTTTTGCTTAAAAAGTAACTCAAAAGATTAATTTCCTGTCAATCAACTAACTGATTAAACGACTAATCGTTGCAACTCTAAATAGGATATCATAAGGTTTTGGAAATTGTGAATTTTCTCCTACTTTAAAGTGTTTCATTGAAAAAATGATCAATCGAGAAATAAAACAGCAGATTAATTGATAATGATAATAATAGTTGCAGCTCTATTTGCTTTTCTCTTCATAGTAGGAACAAAAACAACGAAAGCAAGTGGAAATCTGTGCGAGAATCCTGTTGCACCACAGAAATTGCTTTCATTTTAGACCAGATTTATGGCTAATCTCATTAATTTTCTTCTACCTTATAAGTTTTACCAGACCTGCCATGACAGATAATCTCAGCCTCTCAGACTACAGTGGCAAAACTTGGCTTGGAGCTTGATGTTGGACTGTCTGGTATGTCCTCTGAGATGTGTAAACTTTAGCCAAAGACCCTTTTCAAAGAAATCTGATTGACGTGAACTTTGATATCAGTTAATCATTGACAGCTGCTCAAACTCCACACAGAGCACTAAAGGCAATCATTATCAGTAATTATTGCAACATCAATAGGAAGTAAGAAAGAGCTGACGACTGCTGAATCAGCGGTGCTATCGATCGTGTTTGAGCCATATAAAAGTTCAACAGTAAAGCTCGGTTGTCTCTAGTTTTAACATGCATTAACTCTCAGCGGTTCGGTTGACGTTTTTCTGTTGACCTGCTGCCCTCGTACTGTGTGCTGAGAGGACTCAGTGAGGCCCGGGCCTTCATGTTCAGCTCCGCGAGCCACGATGACAAAGCACATTGCTCTGTCAGCCCCAGCACACATTCACCTGGGTTACAACACGCCTGTCACAAGTACAAGTCAGGACCTTTTGCAAACAAGCATGAGCGGTCAAGATGAATTATCAGTGGCATGGATCATTAAATACTACTAGATAGATGGTGTTTTTTAGTATTGTTATGATTTTAATGCTGGGTTCATGTCATGTCAGAGTTATTGTAATTATGAGTTTTTAACCTGTAAATAAAGTCAGTACTGTATTCGAATTGGCACTTTTTATTTGGAAGTGCCTGAAAAATGAGAAAACAGGGATGCCTCAAGTGAGCAGAAGTCCCTCATTCAATGTAATTACATCAAAATTTAATGGGTAAAATGTGATTTTTGTCAACGCACAGTATTTTAAACTCTCACAAGGCCAACTCAGTTATCATACAACCCTCCTGAGTTGTCAGATGATGTTGCTAACGTTTGAAGTGAATCCTGCATAAGCGTGACATGTAAGGACGACCTCAAAAATTAAGATGAACAAACGAAACACACGGCTCACTTTGTTTGCACTCTATGAATCCTGATAGTAGTGTGAGCTAATAGGATGACGTGGCAGCTATCAGACAGTCACAAGTGGCCACTCTCTGGCTGGAAGAGAAATGACTCAGTCACATGCCAAGGCTTTATAAAAACCACTGATCCCCATTGAAGCAGACAGAGTAGATATTACTCTGTGGGTAAACTCTTGAGTAATCTTTATTGATATGTTTCTTTTATTGTGGTTGTCTTCAAAACCAAATCTAAAAAAAATGCTAAAACAGCACTTAAAAGGAATAATTTGACTTTTTCTTGATGAGAGAAGATGGATACCACTCTCATCTCTCATGTCTGTATGGTTAATAAGATGCTAGAACCAGAAATGGTTTATCTTAGCTTAGCATAAAGACTGGAAACTTCTAGCCTGTCTCTGTCACAGGAAGTCACTGTGAAGCAATTATCTACCAGATAACGCCAGTAAAACCACAACTTGTTCCTACAGCTTAAACAAACAAAATGTAGTGTGTTAATTAGTGAACTTTAAAGGTGCTAGAAAGTGGACTTCTTTCAACCTTTGGACAGACCCAGGCTAACTTTTCCCTGTGTTTCCAGTCCCTATGCTAATCTAAGCTAACTAGCTAGCTGTCTACTGGCTGTAGCTTCACATTTAATGGGCAAATAAATGTGATAAAAGTGTGACAGTAAAAATACAACTGAACATCCCAACATTAGATATGAAGATTGTTGTTAAAATTGAATTATGCGTTATATTCACGCAAACTTTATAAATTAATGACACCTATTAGCATAACTAAAGCCTTAAATTACTGTAATCACACATTATTCTGGCCTTAATCATCAAAATATCATTGAATGGGTTTGACTCACAGCTTTCTGTTTTGATTGTAAACATATAAGTGGAAAACATTATGATACAGGTGAGTCAAAAACATAACATGACAGGCACTTTTTATATCAGACATTTTGACTCGTCCTAGCAGGGAAAACTCAGGTGGAACCAAATTTATAATCGATGGTTTTGTTCCATTTAAGTCGCCCTGTTAGTCATGAAAGTGAGCCAGCATGCACAATACCAGGACCCTGACACCTGCAAAGCAGCCATTAACAAAAAGTCTGTCTTGCAGCGTCCTAGTAGCCTACAGAGTTAAGACGCATATTACATAACTGCAGCGTGTGCAGGTCATTTCCTGCCTCATACCTTTCCTATCCTGGCTCTCTGTGCACTTTCGACTGTCCAATAAAGACAAAAATACCAAAATCTTTAAAAAGAATAAATGTCTGTCTTGATAAAGGTGTCTCAGAGGATTTTGGTGTCTCAATTAAAGCTGCAACCAGCTGTTTTTTATTGATTAATCTGCATTCATTATTTTCCAGATTAATCATTTGTTCTACAAAACATCAAGAAACTGTGAAAAGCGCACAAGGTGACGTCATTAAACATCTTGTTTTGTCTGACCAAAACCCCCAAAATCCTAAGAACACAGAGCCATCAAATCATCAGAATTTTTGCTTGAAGAAAACCTTGAACAATTAATCGAATATCAAAGTAGTTGATGATTAATTTTCTTTCGATTGACTGATCGTTGCAGCTTCTTCTGTTGAGTTTTGTGTTACTGTTGCATTAGTGAGACCTCTCCTCACACTTGTCAAAGTGTCCATACGTGTTGGACTTGATAAACTGGTTCCTTTATCTTTTTTCCAGCTGCTTGAATACCGGGGACGTGATGCAGGTACAACATGGAGGCTTTGTTTGCAGATGATGATGATGATGATGATGGTGTGGATTGTTTTTGAATCCGCTTTAATTTGTAGTTACAGCTATAGTTGTAAAGCCAGCATCTAACCAAAGGAATGCCTGGGTGTGTCATTAAAGATTTCCGTTGGGTAGTTTGGTGTCTTTGTGGAAAAAACAAACAAAAAAACAGACTAGTTGAATTATAATCTTAGGATCGTACATGCACAAGCAGCCTGACTTGCATGTCTGAGTGTAGGCTACAACTATTTGTGTGTTGGGTTTCTCTGCATGGCATTTTGGTAGAAAGAATGCATGTTAAACCTCAAGCATCAACAAATAGCCCTTTTATGAATGGGTAAAGAAGATGAAATCATGCTTGTATAAGTGTTTTCTCCAAGTTGCCCTAAAAAAAAACTTCTGCTGTTCACACGAAAGCTTTTTTTAAATCAGTTTTCTGTTGAATTTTCACCACTGCTGCAAAAAAAAACTGATATGTTTTAACAAATACTTGCAAGTCAAGCCTTAAATAAACATAAAACTGAGCTGACTGAATCCAGGCAGACATAGTTGGATCTTTTGTCCAATTTTTTCAAACTTTTTTGTTGTTTTTTGTTTCAGAAACCTTTTCGTTTCCTTTCCTCCACTTTATGCAAACTCCTAAGTGCATCAGAGTGAGTGGACGACTAACTGACTGCTGGTCTGTGTTGATGAGCGGTAATGTAGTGAACAGTATGTGCTCTGAAGGCTACACACCCCCTTGATTTTGGCCTGAGGCCAAGGGGAGTATCTCTAAGTTCAGTCACACTGAGATCAGCCGAGCCAATCAGTAGCCGGCTGCGTGTTTGCTGTTGAACGGCAGATGTGTGAGCGCCAGAGTTTTAAGGTGGAGCTGGTTTGTTGGTGAAATATCGTAAAGCAAACATGCATGCAGCAATCTTTTACAATGTAGACTTCTTCTGATGACTACTAATGTGCACCTTGCTCAAAACTTAAAACTTATCTTTTACGTAGAAATTTTTACTGTATTTTACTTCATTTCCGCAGTATTACTTGGTATTTATTTAGTGCTAATTTTATTCATTTTTAAATATCTCTTTTAATTGCTACCTTTGTGTATTTTATGTGTATTTTTCATTATTTGTGAAGCACATTGTCTTGCATCTTTTTATGTGTTTTTTGTGTATTTTATGTGTATTTTTCACTATTTGTGAAGCGCATTGTTTTACTATTAAATATGAAAAAATACTGAAAGAATACTTTTAAAGTACAAGACAGTATGATTAATCATTAACCTTCCCTATTTAAACCAAACGTTTTAGTTTTTGAAACAAGTTTTAAAGTATAAAATATAATTTTCTAATGAATTACTTTCAGAGCACAACATTGCAAATAGATGGTATTCTGCAGGGGTGTCAAATATTATTATTCAAGAAATTGTATTTGGAAAGTAGATTGTAAAGAAAACCTTGATTTTTACAATCAATAATTGGTTTTGTGAATGTTTTTGTCTGTGAGTGTTTGGTGTGTTGGTGCAGTTTGTCAAATTAAAGCTTCTTTCTTCTTGAAAATGCACTTGTGTGTTGACAGAAGAAACTTGTTCATGTTTTTGTCTCTCTCTCGTTTAAAATCTGTGCTTAATGGAGTGTTTTTCTGATATTTCAGGTGGAATCGCAGGAGGCATTGAGATCTGTATCACCTTCCCTACAGAGTACGTTAAAACACAGCTGCAGCTCGACGAGAAGGCGAATCCTCCAAAATACAAAGGCATCGGTGAGTTTATGTTCAATGTCTTGTTTTTATACCTGAACTATTGAAATTAGTTGTTGAATGTGACTTTAATTTCATTGCTATGATCACATGTGATGATAATACAACCATATTTCCTTTACACTTTTTTTTATACACTTACCCAAACATTATTGAATAGTTTCATTCAGCTCCGCTCAGAATTTCCGTAGTTTTCTTTCAGATATAATCAGTTAATGCCGAGACAAAAACATTAGGAAGTGACTGTTTTGAGTGTAATTGTTGTCCACAGCTGTTCACCGTGGTTGTTGATTCATGATTGATGTTGTTGATTAATTAGCAGTCGTCTCAATTGACCAAAGAGTCCAAAGTATCAATGCTGTACATGCTTTTAGATTTCATTAAATATCTTGTTTGACTAACAATCCATTGTAAGTTCTGACGTCGTGTTATTGCAGAATTTAGTGGACACATGAACAAACAGATGTGTGTTTGTGTAGTAAGTTAGTTTGATAAGAGTTTGTGAACTTTGGCATAGTGGATGTTTGTCTGCAGAAACTCAGTATGAAGGGCTGTTGTTTTAGCTGCAATAGACACATGTGGAACCCAGAAATTCCCTCTTCTTTTAACAACTTCACCTTTATATCAGGATTTCTGTAACAATGCAGCTGCTGATTAATCGAGTGAGCTTTTCTGGGCAGCGGTGAAGTAGTCTTTTGCTACAAGTACAATAAATCAGTGTCTTGCCTTGTTTTCATATTATTTATCTCTTCTTTTTTCATTTATCCCACCCTCTCTTCCCTGTTCTTTCTCCCACAGTTGACTGTGTGAAGCAGACGGTGAACAGTCATGGGGTGAGGGGTCTTTACAGAGGTCTAAGCTCACTGCTTTATGGCTCTATACCTAAAGCAGCTGTCAGGTACTGCACCGTAACACCACAACCTATCATACATGTGAAATAGGGCTGTTCTCTATTGATTCATCGTTTGGTCTTTAAAATGTCAGAAAATAGTGAAAAATGACCATTATAATTTTCCAGAGTCAAAGGAGATGTTCTCAGATGTCTTGTTTTTTCCAACCAACAGTCCAAACAACAAAGATATTCAGTTTACAGTCAGTTAGACAAAGAAAAAGCATGAAATCATCACATTTGAGAAACTGAAACCAGCTAATTTTTGCATAAAAATGACTAAAACGATTAATCATTCATCAAAACTGTTGCCTTAAATGTGAAACACAGACACCTTATTTCCAATGTAGCTGCATGAGGCATCCTTTATAAAGTGTTTTTAAGTTGAAAAACTGAAACAATTAATCGTTTAATTGATTTGTTAACCTGCAACAATTTAGATAACTGATTAATTATTTATTGTTATAGTTATTTATCAACCAAAAAAAATCTTGTTGGTTGGACAAAACAAGAGCTTTCGAAACTGTGATGAACAACTTTGTGAAATGAATGTTAAGCGCAGCCCTTATAAACTGACAAATATTTATTAATGATGTTTAGGTTGGCAGGTAATTTGGCAGGTATTTATCCCCCCTGTAAAGCCACTACAAATTATAAACCCTTTACAAAGGGTACCTTAGAAAAAAGTAAATATTATTTTCTAATTATGGTCATTAATCTTATTTTTATTCTCTGTTAACTTACAGATTTGGAGTGTTTGAGTTCCTTAGTAATAAGATGCGTGATGAAAGCGGTAAACTGGACAGCAAGCGAGGATTCTTATGTGGTCTTGGTGCTGGAGTTGCAGAGGCTGTCGTCGTAGTCTGTCCTATGGAGACAGTAAAGGTAAAAAAAACTGCATCATTACACCTGCATTCAATATTTTTTTTGGCTATTAAGGGTTAATGTATAAGCACAACACTGACACTGTAATATCACCTTATATAACTGATATGGCCAATGTGTTAGCAAACAGTTGAAACAACTGATAGTTCCAGCTAGATGTGGAGCATCATTAGCAATCATTTGGAGCTGTGATTTTGGTGAATATAAATCAAATTTTAACCCTCATTTTCGCTGCTAAATGCTCCACTATATTTGCCGCTAGTAGCTAACTATGCCTTTCTGCCATGTGGTGCTCAACAGGAAGCGTATGGTGGCTTTTTTTGTTGAAAACATCTACCTGTGTCCGGATAAAGTTTATGAGCACTGTACGAAGTGAACAAATCAGTAAAGTTGTGGGCGGTGAAACCAAAACAATGAGCTGAAAGGTGCTAAAATGCTTAATAGAGCTGAGGTGAAGTGCAGAGTCGGGATAAATCTCTGTGAGTTAATCAAAAGCAAATTTTACTTTTATAGCGCATTTCATTCCAGGGGAGATTCAGTGTGCCTCATATTAAAAAATATAAACATGTACTGTATGTACAGCATATATACATACAGTATACGTATGCAAAAACATACACATGAATGTAGACAACCAAGTAGAACAAATCCAGCACTTTAAACACAATAAATCTAATCAAATGCACAGGAAACCAGGAAGGTTTTTAGTCTGCTTTAAACACTGTTAATGTTGGAGCACATTTAATACAATCTGGCAATGTATTCCAGCAGCTTGGACCAGTAAAACCGAAAGCTGCTTCACCAATATTAGTTTTAACTTTTGGAACAACTACAAGCCAGAAGACCTATGAGATCTGGTTCATTTTGACTGATTACATCAGAGAGGTACTGTGGGCCATTTAGAGCTTTATAGAAAAGGAGGAAAATGTTCTAGTCAATTCTTAAAATAAGTGGTAGCCAATGGAGAGATCTGAGAACAGGTGTAATGTGATTGAATTTGTTCTTTCCTGTTAAGATTCTACAATATAT
This sequence comes from Thunnus maccoyii, assembly GCF_910596095.1. Lineage (NCBI taxonomy): Eukaryota > Metazoa > Chordata > Actinopteri > Scombriformes > Scombridae > Thunnus > Thunnus maccoyii. The sequence continues at coordinate 25,627,273 of NC_056551.1, read as the reverse complement.
CTACTTTTTCTCTTTATTAATATAAAAATATTGATCAGTGCAGCTTTAATCTTGTGTTGCAGGTTTAACATTAAAGGACCAAGAAAGGTTTTCAGACTTTATTCACTTCTTCTGCTTCTGAATGTAGGTCTATAACAGGCAACTGACCAACCAAAGACACACAACTACATACTGTGTAATTTTTATTCTCAACTGGAAAAATGTTTCAAAATGGACCTTTGACCATTGTGTAACTAAAAAAGTCTGCAGACAACATGTCTATGTACAGGAGACAGGGTTTCCATTCGGCTTTAGTTTGCGCCATTAATGTCATGGAAAGAACACGCTCAGGATACAGTTCAGGACATGCTTCTAAATTCAGTTACTTCTCTAATACCCTTGTGTCTAAGTTGGTCATTTATGAACTAAACAGAATCCTACTGACCACCATTACACATCAAAATGTCTCCTGCCTGACGGAAGATGTTCTTTGTGCGTTAAATAAGAAATCTCAAAATGTCATTTCCTGTCTTTGTCGATTTTTGTTGTAAATCTGTCATCAAAAGCAGAAAGGAAAGTTCCCCCTCACGAGTTAATGATCTATTGTACTTCAACGCAAATAAACTAATGCTGTCTTGCACATTGTAGAGTTGCTGTCAGCAGAATCCTAATGTGTCGGATTTTTGCAGCTACTGCAATCGTTTCTGTTTTGATTCTCTGACATTTGCCTTGTTTCATTTATTAATCATTGTTATGATGTCATTTTAGGTCAAATTCATCCATGATCAGACATCAGCGAACCCAAAGTACAAGGGATTTTTCCATGGAGTGAGGGAAATAATTAGATCTGAAGGTAAGGAGGGTTTCTTCCTTTGTGCATGGTCAGTAGCTTTTTTACTGCCACCTATTGCTCCATCTCCACCACACAATAGAAAATTACTCTTCAGGATGTTTCTCATGGATTTGAATCATCACATCTATAATTTAGAGGATAATATTAATCTTTAGCTTCATTACTCCTAAAAGTTAATTAATATAAGTGTTGGTGACGTAGAAATGAAACTAGAAAGCTGATAACGCTGATGTATCTTCAGGCCTGAAGGGGACTTATCAAGGCCTAACCGCCACGGTGCTGAAACAAGGTTCCAACCAGGCCATCCGCTTTTATGTCATGACTTCACTGAGGAACTGGTACAAAGGTGAGTGAGTGGATGAATTGTTCTTTATAATCGTCTCCATCCTACATACAACCATCAACGCAGCCAAAGACTTATCTTCTTGTGTATTTTCTAACACCAAGGTGATGACCCCAACAAAGCCATTAACCCTCTGATAACTGGAATGTTTGGAGCTGTTGCTGGTGCTGCCAGTGTGTTCGGAAACACTCCGCTGGATGTCATTAAAACTAGAATGCAGGTTTGTTTGAATAATATGTTCACTTCTTCAAAATGTCATAATTGAACCATGAGCATAGTGACTAACATGTATGTATATATGCATGTGTGTTACTCAACAGGGTCTTGAAGCTCACAAGTACAAAAGCACACTGGACTGTGCCGTCAAGATCATGAAACATGAGGGACCGATGGCGTAAGTTCATATGAAGAATTGATGTGATTAACGGAGAATAACTGACAGACGAGAGAAAGAGTTTGCAATCGCTGGATGTCTCAGAAAGCAGCCTCATAATACTGACAATTGGAGTCTTTTAAGTTGAGCTGCAACGATTCATCAATTAATTGATTAATCAGCCAACAGAAACTTAATTTGTAACTATTTTGATAAACAAATAATCATTTTAGGCATTTATTAAGCAAAGATACCAAACATTTGATGGTTGCAGCTTCTCAAATGTGATGATTTAAGAATACATGATAGTGAATGGAATATCTTTGGGTTTTGGACTGTTTGGACAGTGTTTCCATTTCATAGTTTGTCCTCTAGAGAGCATTTATAGGTTTATTTTTCAACTGTAAAATATCCCACTCAGTACAGGGACAGTTGGCTAATATATTATTTAGGGCTGCAGCTAACAATTATCTTCATTATCGATTAATCTTTTGATTATTTTCTCAATTAATAGATGAGTCGTTTGGTTTATGAAGTGTCAGAAAATGGTGAAAAATGTTGATTGCTGTTTCCCAAAGCCCAATATGCAACCTCAGATATTCTGTTTACGATCGATAGATACAAAATAGATACAGTTTTTTATCAGATAAAAGCTACTTGACACGCAGCTGCTATGATTATAATAGTTAGCTAACATTTTGCAGTATTTCACCAGGAAAATTAGTCACAGTATTTTATATTTAGAATTCTTAACTTGGGCAGTACCCAGCCAACCCAAGATTTACCGTCCTCATAGTGTTAAATTCGTTAAACATGCTTCTCCACCTCGACAAGAAGTCAGTTCTTGGGATTGTACTCCTGTGGGATACCTCATGGTACCATCCTGGGACCACTTTTATTCTCCCTCCGCTTGGTTATGTAAACACACACTGATGTGCAAGTTCATATGTTAGATATGTATCTGGGACTTACTATGTCTGCCATGACTTTTAGCCACCATTTTGGATGTTTTTAAAATAGTAATAATAAAGTTATTAGTAGTATTAGTTGTAGTGTTGTTATGCCTAGAATAATACATTTCTAGATTACCTCTGTGACTTGTATTTGTTACCTTTTTTTGCATCTTTTAGTGCCTGATATTGTCTTGAAATAACATTTTCACTCTCTTTCTTTGTGCCATTCAGGTTCTACAAAGGTACTGTGCCTCGGCTAGGTCGAGTATGTATGGACGTGGCCATAGTCTTCATCATTTATGAGGAAGTTGTGAAGCTCCTCAACGTAGTTTGGAAGACGGACTGAAATGGACACCCTGGTGCTACACAAGCAGGAGTGTTAGGACGGGCCATCCACAATCTAACCCTAACAATGGCCAAGTCCCCCACCAATCTCCTTAAACCCTGCTTCTAGGTTCTAATAACTACCTCTAAGTGATTCACAGAAAGAAAGAAAGAAAGGGATTGGTATGTTCTTGATTTTTTATTTATAACAAAGCTATTGCAAGTGGAATCTGCATGAAAAAAAAGCTCCAGGTTGCAGAATCAATGCTTACACTTTAAATTCCAGAGGGGGGGGAAGTTCCTTAAGAGCTCAGGGAAAGGAACGGGGCATTTATTTAGGACTAGACCTGCTTGACTAGAGAAATGGGAACACTGCTGGTACAGAGAAGTGTCTCACTTACAGTACAGTGCTTTGCGTTCAGTGAAACAAATACTGTGTGTACTTAATCAACGAGGAACCAATACCCGACCCAACATAATGTGATTTAGACACTATAGACAAAGAAATTATACTTGAAGATGACAGATGATACCAGAGATCATACATTTTAAAGCCCTTTTTATATGCAAATATTTCAATTTTTGTTTCTTTTTCTTTCTTTTTTTTTTTTAAAGACACATTCTCTACCTGATGTCAGAAACATTAAATTCAGATGTGACATGCTGCAAAAGCTAAAGGGTACATTAAGAACTAAATGCCTTAAATCAAGATTGTTAAATTAATCAAGATTGTGGGATTCATGGAGGTGTAGGTTTTTTTTAAAATTATGTTGCATACGTACACATTTTATTTTGAAATGCGTATTTCCACAAAACAGTTTCACAATAGTTCACTTTTACTTTGCAGAGCTGTTTTTAAATCAATTAACGTACTAGATTGATGCTATAAAAAGTGCCTATGTATTGTATGATTCATTTTTAGATCTTTTGAGATTAAGAATGATTGAATGTTGTATGTATGTAGTCACTACAGATCCGTTAACAAATATGTACTCAGTTGCACACATTGCAGTGGTGCCAGATGTTTAATTCCAGGCGGTATCTGAGATATTTCTGAATTGTATATATCTTCTCAATTCATTGTAACTGCTAGTATTTCCATTTTTTTATTTTATTTTATTTTTTTGCTTCTAAAATTTTAATTGCCTTCATTGCATAGACATGCCTGTTTGAGAAATGCCATATATAATAGTGCCTTCCATCTCATTCCATTGAGGACGAGTGGTTCAGGATAGATTTTATTGCAGATTCAGTTTTTAATTTTTTAACTATGTGATATTAATTGCCTTTACTTTTATATCAACTGATAATCCAATGTGCCAACTGCTGCTCAGAGATATAATACCATGTTAAAGACTGGAGTTTGTAGCTTGTGAATCTGGCACGTTTACATGCAATGCAGTTAATTGTTTTGCTCATTACACAATGTTTTGGACGCACAATGTTTACTTTTAAACTACATTTTTCAGCTTGAGCTTCAACCTGACCTTGCATCCATGTAGACATATGTCAGATATTTAAATATCTTTTGGATTTTTCATATTAAAGGATAGAGGTTCATCATGTTTCATGTCAGTATTAAAACAACAGTCAGGAGCCCAAATGAACACTGTAACAGGTTTACCTTGCTGTAATCGTTCCTCCTGTTCATACTGACCTTTAGAAGATCCCTTCAAATGCGTTTACAATGTAAGTGATGGCAGACAAAAAAAATCCACAGTCCTCGTTTTATGCAAAAAGATATTCTAAACTTTATCTGAAGGTAGTTTGAGACTTCAGCCACTCAAATGAGTCAAATCAACTCGATATCTTTGTACTAAAACAACTGGAACTTTGGAAGATATCGACTTGATTTGACTAATTTGGATGGCCTCAACTTAGCTTTAGATAAAGTTTTGAATATCTTTTTGCATAAAACGAGGACTTTGGATGTTAGTCATCTCTTACATTGTAAGCGCATTAGGAACAGATTTTTTAATGACCAGTATGAACAGGAGGAATGATTACAGCAAGAAAAAACGGTTTCCCTCTTCATATGGCCTCCTGACTATTGTTTTTAAGAGAGACTTGAAAATTGTGAAGCTTTCCTTTAACAGATGAAATTTCCCCAGTAGTTAAAATCCAGTATTGTGCCTTCAGTCTAACGAGTTCTAATATGTATGCTCACAAATAAACATTGGATCGGACCGTTAACGTTGTCGTATTCATTTCAAATATCATCCAGGTCTCATTTTTACCATTCAGGTCTTTCTTAAACTAGTCAGGAACCCAAATGAACATTGAAACCTGTTTTTCTTCCTGTAATTATTCCTCTTATTCATACTGACCATTAGAAGATCCCTTCATAATGCACTTACAGACGTGGCTGGAATTATTGATACCTTTGTATTTTATTAACATAATGCACCATTCACCCTGAACAGTGTTGAAATTAAAAGATATTTTACTATCAATGCATGTCTATGTTTGGTTTACAGTACAACAAAGTAAAAAAGTTGTGAAAATAACTGAATTCCTGCTTATTCTACAAAATATTTTGGACAAAATTATTGCTACCCTTTAGAAGTTGTAAGAAATAATTGATTTGTAGTGATACTTTAAGCAGACTATTATGTTTTAATTAGTATCACGGGTGTTTTAAATCTTATAATCACTCATGCAGCCAGTTTAAAAGGAGAAAATTACTCTGCTGTTTTGTGCCACCATGTGCATCACATTGAATATGGAAAACAGAAGGAAAACTAGAGAGTCTGAAGACATTAGAAACAAGATAGTAGCCAAGTATGGTCAGCATAAAGGTTACAAGACCATTTCCCAAGAACTTGATGTTCCTGTTGCCAATATTATTAAGAAGTTTAAGGGCCATTGAACTGTAGCCGACATCTCGGGACGTGGTCACAAGAGGAAAATTGGCCTGAGATTGAAAAGAGGAATTGCTTGAGTGGTCAAGAAAGAACCAAAGAAAACTTCAATACAGATCCAAGCTGATCTTCAAGTTCAAGGTACAATAGTTTCAAGTTGCACCATCCGTCGCTGTCTGAATGAAAATGGGCTCCATGGTAGAAAAAAACTTCTAAGAAAGAGAACTTTTGACTTTGCCAAAATGCATGTTGACAAGCTACAGTCCCTCTGGAAGAAAGTGGTTTGGACAGATGAAACAGAATTAGAGCTGTTTGGTAAATCACACCAACCCTATATTTACAGAGGAAAATATGAAGCCTTAAAAGAACACCATGACAACTGTGAAACATGGAGGAGGCTCAGTGATGTTTTGGGGTTGCTTTGCTGCCTCAGGCACCTTGAATCTGTGCAGCACAATGAAATCAGAAGACTATCAAGGCATTTAGGAGCGAAACATACAGCCCAGTGTCAGAAAGCTGTGTCTTAGTCGCAGATCATGGGTCTTCCAGCAGGATAATGACCCCAAACATACATCAAAAAGCAAGAAGAAAACATTGGACTGTTCTGAAGTGGCCTGCTAGGAGTCCTGATCTGAATCCAACATCTGTGGAAAGAGCTGAAACCTGCAGTTGGGAGACAGCACCCATCAAACCTGAGAGAACTGGAGCAGTTTGCTTCAGAAGAGTTGACCGAACTACCAGTGAAGAAGTGTAGAAACCTTATTCAGAGTTACAGAAAGCACTTGACTGCAGTTATTGCCTCCAAAGGCTGTGCTATAAAATATTAAGTTAAGGGTACCGATATTTTTGGCCATGCAATTTTCATTTGTTTTGCTGTATTAAATAATATCTTAAGTTGTTAGTTTCAGTTATATTCAATGTGAAATAAAGAATGATGGCTACCATATACTGCTGTCAGTTTCAACTTAATATAGAGAAAATTTAGTTTATTTAAAAAAAATGTGGAAGGGTACCAATATTTCTGTACAATGTAAGTGATGGGGGACAAAATCCACAGTCCTCATGTGCAAAAATGTGTTTAAAAGTTTATCTGAAGATAATATGAAGCTTCGGCCTTCCAAATGAATCAAATCAAGAAGATATTTTAGTGCAGAAGTCCCTCTTTTTGTTACTATAATTCCACCGCAGCTCAACAGGGAAACACTGTCAGAGGAAACACAAAGAGGGAATTTGATGCTAAAAAGACTGTACATGTGGCAGATGTCCACTTGAAGTGACTTACTCAGACTGCTGAAGCCTCATGTAAGCTTCACATCAACTTTTAAATGCGTTTTTTCACAAAATGACTGTGTGGACACACTGTGGATTTTGTCCTCCATCACTTACATTGAAAGCACATTTGAAGGATCTTTAATATCCAGTATGAACAGGAGGAATGATTACAGCGAGTAAAAACCTCTTTCACTGTTCACATGGACACGTGACTGTTATTTTAAGACACACCTGAAGAATTGTGAACCTACCCTTTAAAAGGGATTATAGGGTTTGTCTGCTGTGACCTTGCTCTGCGCTGTTTGGACGCTGCGCTTGCCGTAGTTGTCAGTGCGGACTTCGGGTCTTTTTTTGAAGAAGATGTTTGTGTTTGTGCAGCAGTATTAAGGCGTCTGCTTTAAACATGTCTCTCAATGGAGGAGGAAGCAGAGGATTTTACTTCAACACCGTGTTATCTTTGGCCCGGTCTCTGGCGGCTCACCGGCAGGCACCGATAGACAAGGTAAGGTTATAATAGCTACACGGCTACCGACAAGCTAGTACCTGTCAAAGAGTCTTTGACATTAACTTAGCTCAGGCCCGGACTTAACTTCGCTTCCCTCATGGTGTGGTCTGTGTTATGAATCTAAAAAAACAGTAAAAATGTCTATAAGTGTGCCAGTATGTGATTTATTGTGTCAAATTTGTGATTTAAAGGTGTAGGTTACGTGACACGACGTCCAACTGACTTCAAAGCTGGCTAATGGCTAACGTCTGTTAGCTGTTATTAACCTGTAGTTGTTCTTCCCTCACGTTTATATCAACAGATATGCAGATGTAAGAAAAAACTGCCACCACATCCCGAATTTGTACCATTTTTTTGCGGTTATCAATAACTTGTTACCTGCTTGGCTGTCAAATGAAGGCACAGGAAGCTCATGAATGTGTTCTATCCATTGTCACATAAACAGAAGTTGGATAGCTGAGATCTTCTTCATAATATTTATTCTGTAGTAAGCAATCTAGTTATGAATCAATAAACCAGAATCGAAATTACCAGTCTTTGTCATTTAAAGCTAAGCCAAGGATCTGCCAGTCAGAGGGCGTTGTATAGTTGCCCAATTATCTTTCCACATCTAGCGTGTAGAAATATGGGGAAATGCAACTAACTGGTATTCATACAACAAAAAAGTTGTATCAATAAGCCAAGAAAGCCTTTGTGAATTAAAGTACAAGCATGAAAACATTGTCAATTGTTTTAGTTGTTTATTAATCAGAAACACCAAGCTTTTGCTGGCTGCAGCCTCTCGGATGTGATGATTTGAGGCTTTTCTGTGATCCGTCTGCTGATAACAGCTCAGCACAGATATACTGATGGTGGCAAACATGTCTGCAAAAAGTCCTCCAGAGAGCACTGCCGTTTTATCTGATCAACAGTCCAAAACCCAAATATATTCAGTTTACTATCATGCATGACAAATAAAAGCATTAAATCATCACATTTGCAAAGTTGAAAACAACCTTTTTTTATCATCTTTTAATGCAAAAAAGCCAGGAATTTGCTACTGAATTATCTAAATAGTTGATCAACTAATCAACTAATGTTGCAGCTCTAAAAAGGACAGTGATCTGATTGATCACACTATACTACTACAGTATATAAAGCACATAAACATTTACTACCATCAAATAAACACATTTTGTTGGTCAATGATTTTTTTTTTCTTGAGCATTTTGGTTGATATACAGATGGCAATGAGTCAGTTATTGCTCTGTTTAACAACTGTATACAAAGGATGTTTGTATACTGAAGGTATGAACTTGACATTCAATCAGTACAATGTAGAAAATGACAAGAAGAAAGGAAAAAACAGAACATTAATAACAACCCAGATACAATGAAGGAGGAAGGAAATAAGGGAGCGGTTGCAGTTCTTATATGTTAATATATGAGACACATCGATGTTGTTTTTTCCTCGAGTGTTTTTACCTAAATGTTGTATTCTCCTGTCTTTTAAATTCAACTTTATCACACAAATGATAAATGTAAATGTTGTGATTCTTTGCTTTTATGTGAAGCACTTTGTGTTGCGTTTCTACATGAATTGTGCCATAGAAATAAAGTTTAGTATTATTTGTAATAGTAGTATTAGTATTATCATTATGTCTCCAGTCTATATGTATGTTTATGCATAGCTACTTTTTTGCTTATTGTTTGATTCATGTAGCTTGTTTGTTTATTTATCATTTTGAGAACAGGAGGTGTAATAAGCTTCGGCTTAAACAAACCTGTCATTGCTATAATTAGTATTTGACATTTAGTGATTATGTTCTGGGTGTGTAAATGTTCTGGTTCATTACTGTTTTCAGTTTTAGAAGAGAGTACACAGTTACTGTCCACAAAAGAAGAAAAGTATATCTTTTTTAATCTTATAGACATGAATATAGATCAGTCAACCAGCCACCACTACATCCCCACATAATGTAGTTATGTTTTACACATGAAGTGTTACAATTCTTCACTCTTTCTGTTACTGTATTATGTTGACCACCTGTTTTCAAAGCAAGAGCAGGTTTATTTTTCTAATTGATTGATCTTTTAAGTAATTTCTTCAGAAAAATTGCCAAAAACTTGCTGATTCAAGCTTCTTCATGTGAAGGATTTGCTGCTTTTCTCTGTCATATATGATAATATATTGAATATCTTTGGATTTTGGACTGTTGGTCAGACAAGAACATCATCTTTGTCTCTGGGACATTATGATTGTGTGAGCTTTAATAGACCAAATGATTAATTGGTTATTCGAAGAAAATAACTGAACTAGTTGCTACTTTTGAGCCCAGCAGGAGCAATCAATAATAAATGAGAAATAAAAGTTTGAACTCCCTACAGAGCAGGCAGAGCTTGAACTAATTTAGAAAATACATCCACTGAGATTTAAAACGAGGAAGCGGTGACCATGACTGAGACAGAAAATATGTTACAATGAGAAGAGCTGCGGTAGAAATAATGAAAAACTGCAGGAGAGACAGATCTAGTTATTCTGTGTGTTTGACTGCTTTTCTCTGTCTGTGTGAGGACTTTCAATGTTCAAGGGAAGATTTTTTTAAGAAAAACAGCACAGGAAGTGAAGCGAGAAGCATCTGAGAAGCACTGACCTCCGGATTTCTGAACTGTTGAGTGGGAAACTTCAAACCTCCGGGGGCCCTGCTTCAGCACATAAGCCTCGCTGTTTGCACAATAACCTTCTGTCAGTGGGTCAGAACAGCCTCCGGTTCTTGAGAACATGCTGTTATATTGTATTATATCAGCTTAAAAAACCCGAATGTGACACCTGGTTCAGTTCCAACCTTTTTATTAAAATGTTTTTTACCATTAGCAGGGTTTCTGAGATGATCTTTAGCTTTTTGAACTCCAGTGTTAATGATTTTTTGTACGCAGCAGATGTGATATCAGTTTAAAAGTAACATGTAGACACTAGTTGTTTCACCGTCTGTGTTTAAATGGTTGCTAACCCCTCTGGGATCATTAATCTGCCCTTTAGCATTAGGCTAATTAATGCTGGAGGCAGGATTTTGGCTCGGTTCCTGAAACACATTTAGGACCAAAAATCATTATCGCTAATGGAACCAGACATTAAAAATGTCTCCTCTTTAGCCTTGTGGGCAGGTTAATTATATACCTTAAAAAAAAAAAAGATGAATAAGATCCAAATGGCTTACTGAAGTCGAGAGGCTTTAGCACATTTTAATTAAAGCTGCAGTACTTATGAACTATGTTTTGTTCTCCTGCAGGTCCAGAAGTTACAATGCATGTGCCCTGTGGACTTCAGAGGAGTTTTCCAGCTGGATGAGAGGAGGAGAGATGCTGTCATTGCACTGGGAATCTTTCTAGTAGAGTCCAACCTGCAGGTAAACCTACTTACCTCTCTGCTTCATGGCTGTGAATTTACAGGATGTCGATATAACAGTTATATAACCCTCCTTATGGAATATTTCTGTTGCAGCATAAAGATGCTATAGTCCCCTACCTTCTCGGATTGCTTAAAGGGCTTCCTAAAGTTCAGTGGATTGAAGAAAGCTCAGAGCGCAAAGGACGAGGTAAAGATACCATGGTTCTATTATCATGTTTGTATTAATGTTACATATATCATATACTGTTCATTCATAGACTTGTCTGCTGTTCTGTGTGCTTCACTTATGGATGCCACTGTATTTATGCCACTGTTTGTTAATGTTTGGTGAACTTCCCGTCTTGCAGAGGCTCTTCCTGTTGCAGAGAACTTCAGCTTTAGTCTGGTAACACTTCTCTCAGATGTTGCCCAAAGCGATGAGACCTTACGAGGACAGGTGTGTGTGTGTGTGTCTTTGTGTTTGTAGCTACAGTATGTGTGATCACTTTAAAGGGGGCATATAATGCGTTTTGTGATTTTTCTGTTATTTTTATACTGTTATGATGTCGGATGTTAAACAAGTTACTTCTGCTTCCCCATCGAACTGACATCATCCCACAAACAGCCGTCCGTTCCATAGTCTTTGTTGCTAAGGTTGTTGCTAAGGTTGTTCACGTTCGCTCTCATATTTCGGATCGGATTCAGGCTCCAACATGTATGGATGTATTTGAGAAGTTTATATTTTGAATAAAGAACAAGAAAAAGAAGTGAAATCTTGCTACTATAGTTTGTTTATGTAGCCTCCGGAGTCGGAGGAAGCTTCCTGAAACTGGCCAATTAGAGCAGAATGGGCTCATCAGGAGGCGGGCCTTAAAGAGACAGTAGCTAAAACAGCCTGTTTCAGACAGAGGCTGAACTGAAGGGCTGAATAAAGGACCAGTAGAAGATAAATAAGGAGTTTTTTAACTGTAAATCATGCAAAGATATTCCAGTAGAGCCCCAGAATATAAATATATATGTGCATGATATGGCCCCTTTTAAATATCATCTTACTGCTGAAAGTGTTGTGATGATGTAACATATATTTGTCAGATCCTGGAGGCGATCATGGACATCATGCAGGTCCTGCAAGATATCTGCAAGAATCCAGAGGATCATGATAAAGGTACCGACATGACACACCTCGTGTTTCCTCTGCATGTTACTTCTGAATATTCATATTCTCATCTGCTCTACCTTCTGTCTCCCTTTTTTAAAACAGAATACCTGTGTAGGTACACAGTGCCGACCCTGCTCGGTGTGGCCAGAGCATTCGGCCGATACAGCAACACAGACGAGCCGTTACTGTCCAAGCTGTTCCCTCGACCGGTCGCTCCCTTGCTGTCCACGGGCGACGACAGCGACGCGGTGCGCCGGCGTTCCTTCAATGATTTCCGTTCCATCCTGCCGAGCTCTTTGCTCACGGTGTGTCAGTCGGACACTCTGAGACGTAAAGGCTCCTCCATGTCCAGCGTGTCCCAACAGGTATTTATAGTTTGACAAAAACAAAGGAAGTGAAAAGTTAAACCTAACACATGAGAAAGTGCGCAGCTGTATAATTTCACACACATTTCTGTGTTCGTAGGCCAGTCCAGAGAGAGCAGGTCTGACCCCCAGCTCACCTGCTGATCCCTCTGCACAGTACTTTGAAGGTAAATACTCCACCGATTTAACATTTTACTCCTATAACACTGTTGCACTCATGACGGACACTTTAAAAAAAACTTTAAATAGAACCAGAGATACCGTACATTTTATTCCACACATTCTTCTTCCTTGACAAAATCTGGCGCCTACATTACCCACAATGCAACTCATTTGCTGAGAGTTCGGTTGGAGATTTATAATCTTAATCCCCAACCTACAATAATAATAATAACTTTATTTGTATAGCACCTTCCATACAAGAAATGCAGCTCAAAGTGCTTTACAACAAAAATTACATGACAAAGACATAAAAGCATGTAGAAAAAAAAGAAAAAACATTGATGTAACGTAAGATGGAACTATCAGATTTCACACATCTCTCTCTGGAGACACACAAGGCTTTATACTATTTTGTCACATACACAGTTGTTTCTCCCTCAAAACCCGGAAACACTCACTGATGTGTAAAAAATCAGTGGAGATCCACTTTAACAGATGCAGTTGAGCCTGTCATGCTTTCAGGAAACATAAGTGACTTTTTGAGGAACATGTTTTGAACTAATCCGCCTCTCCTCTTCCTCCTCCTCCTCCTCAGGTTCATACCTCCCTGACGGCAGCGCAGTGGACCCGGATTATTACTTCTCCACCATCAGCTCCAGCTTCTCCGTCTCGCCTCTTTTCACCGGAAGCAGCTCTGGAGATTTTCACGTCCCTCTCGACATGCTCAGACAGCTCCTCCACATGGTCGGCATCGACAGCAGATACATACATGTGATGCGCTTGTGATGTAGCGAAAGTGGAAAATTAATTTGCTTGTTTCTCTTCGACAGGTTGAACAATTTGTGTCTGAATCGTTTTTAAAATCGCTGGATGAAACTTTGGCAGAACTTATAGAGGTATAACTCCTCAGTTCCACACAGATGTTTGTCTGTTCTTTTCTTTTTACACCACTAGTTCATTATTATGTTTCTGTTGCTTTCTTCCCAGTTGAATCCTGGTCTTCATCTGTACTACAAAACCTTCAGTGATCCTCTGTATGTAGCCATATTTAAAATGCTAAGAGACACCTTGTACAACTTGAAAGGTAAGGAATCCTCCGTTCCCTTCTTTCTTTCATTTATTCAGCAATCAAGCCTCTAATTTCTGTGTTTTCTGTGCTCACCAGACCTTCAGACGGACTTTGTGAAGGAGGTTCATGACTTTGTGTTGGAGCAGTTCAGCAGCAGCCAGTCGGAGCTGCAGAGGATCCTGCATGACGTGGAGTATCTGCAGAGCGAGCTGAGCCCGCTCAAACTGCGCTGTCAGGCCAACGCCGCCTGTGTCGACCTCATGGTGTGGGCCGTTACCGAGGAGCAGGGTGAGACTTCACTTCACTCAGACAACAAGTTATCTGTCTCACGGTGCTGTCGGAACAGTTTTCTCTTCCCACGCTTTTTTCTTTTCATCATCATCAAGCTTTATTTCGGTCTGCAGCACATGAAGAAAAATGTTAATGTAATCAAACTGGAATAAAATCTTCTTAAATAAGACTGTAAAGGTTTAGACTGTCTTGTATTCCTCACTTCATTCTCATTCAAAGTAAGATAGAGCAGCATTAATGAAAAATAAATCAATATATAAGTTGAAAAATATTCAAACAAAAGATAAAACTCTTTCACTAAACAATTTAACGTCCAGAAACACAAAGTACTGCTTCAGACCCTTTTCCTCTACAATATTTTTGAACATTTTCTTAAACATACTGATTGTTTTACACAATTTTAATTCATCCGTTTCTATGTGGAAGTGGTCGAGACACATTCACTTAGCACAGTTTAATCTGATTGACTCATGAAACTGCGATGCTCTCCTACGTCCAGCCAGACTGAGAGAGAGAGACAGGAGGGCACTGAGCTCTCATTCAGGAAATATATTGTTTATTATATTCTTTATTTATAACCGTATGGAGAAATAATACAGACCACAGAGAACGAGGGATGCTGCCGGGCTGCAGTGAGTGGAGGACACGTACTTCCCACACTATTTCCTGTCCTCCCTGTTTTTTGGCCACACCATGAAAGTAAATTTCATCTAATTTTATGTCAGAATTTCTCAATTTTCTCTCTTTTATTTCTTCATCAGGAGCAGAGAATCTTTGCACTAAACTGTCAGAGAAGCTGCAGTCCAAGACATCCAGTAAAGTTATCATCGCTCACATGCCCCTCCTCATCTGCTGCTTACAGGTAACAGTTAAAAAAAAACACAAAAAAACCAACTTATTCTTACTTTGCTTCTCATCCTCTTTAACGCTTTCCATTTAGATAGATATCACCTCCAGATCCCAGGTGTTGTGTTTACCACCGCAGCTCACTGGGACACTTCAGTGGAACTGAGTCATTGTAAATGTTATTGGTCTGCTGTGAAAAAGGCTTGTCATGTCATATGTTTGAGTATGAAAGAAGTTGTCTTACATTTATATTTTTTATAATCAAGATGGGACTATTGCAGCAAATATGTTCAGCAAATAGTTTTAAGCCACATCTGTTCATTCATGTGTTGATAATTACAGTTTAGGTAATCATACGTAAGAGATTGAAGTAGTTTGTGAGATCAATTAGTGTTGTCCAATATTTACATTTTCTCTTAATATTTAATGTTGAAATGTGAATGTCTACTTTTATGGTTTCACATTTTAAAATATGTTATTTAATCATTTTTGTACATGTAAGCTGTAAAAGTGCAACAGTGCAATTTTAATTCTGCCTGATTCAAAGGGGATAAGTTATTTTTATAAATCATGAATAGCCATAATAGTCACTACATGCACACAAATCTATGCTTTATTTTTGTATTAAGCTTTATTTATTCAGGAAATCTCAGTGAGAACGAGCTCTCTTTGCAAGAGAGACCTGAGAACAAGTTACAGGATCACAATAAGACGATTCATTCACATCAATGAGTTTCTCTAACTTAAAGACAAGCTGTGTTGGAGTTCATTCCAGTAGTGAGGTGTGTAGTAAAGGAAACCAGTCTGTCCCAGTTCAGAGTTTGTTTTAAAACCAACCTCTCCTGTGATCTGCTGTCATGGTTATTAACTCTGAGCTCATTTAAGGACGTTAAACATCTCGGCAGCTTACATAGCACAGCTGTATAAATAAAGACTTGTGTGTGTGTGTGTGTGTGTGTCTTCAGGGTTTAGGTCGTCTGTGCGAGCGCTTTCCCGTGGTGGCCCACTCCGTCACCATGTCACTCCGAGACTTCCTGGTGGTTCCGTCTCCTGTCTTGGTGAAGCTGTATAAATACCACAGCCAGTACACATCAGGTAAAAAGCACGACACCATCACACAACATCCACTTTAATGTTTCTGCGATCAAATCCTGAAGCTCCACTCTCGTTCTCCAAGGCGGCGGTGAGATAAAGATCCACGTGACCAACGAACATTCCCAGTCGACCCTCAGCACTCAGAGCAAGAAGTCACAGCCGTCCATGTACGAACAGCTGCGGGACATCTCCATCGATAACATCTGCAGGTGAGTTCATCCGCATACGCACTTGTGCAGCATATTCACACACACACTAACGTCAACACGAGCTTTACTCTCCTCCTTCTTGTCCTCAGGTGTCTGAAAGCAGGACTGACCATGGATAACGTCATCGTAGAGGCTTTTCTCGCCAGCCTGTCTAACCGTCTCTACATCTATCAGGAAAACGATAAGTAAGTCGAGCGCTTAAATTAAACACTCTAAATTAAAAAAAAAAAAAAGAAGAGTACTTACACATGCTCCTTTCTCTTCCTCAGGGACGCCCACTTGATCCCGGATCACACCATCAGGGCTTTGGGTAACATCGCCGTGGCCTTACGGGACACTCCCAGAGTCATGGAGCCCATCCTGCAGATCCTACAGCAGAAGTTCTGCCAGCCTCCCTCCCAGCTGGACGTCCTCATCATAGATCAGCTGGGCTGCATGGTCATCACAGGAAACGTAAGCTTTTATATCTCAGTTTATCTCTATTATCTGTAAGTTTGCTGGTTCTGAAACAAATCTAACTTCATAACTTTCTTTCTCTTTCACATCAGCAATACATCTACCAGGAAGTGTGGAATTTGTTCCAGCAGATCAGTGTAAAGGCCAGCTCCATGGTCTACTCTACCAAAGACTATAAGGACCATGGATATAGGTGACCACCAGCTTTAATGACACAATTACACTTTATTAGGGTTGTTGGGTACATGAATACGCTCCTCCTCATGTAGCCAAGCGTCATTTACAGTTTGTCATGAGCATGTAGTTAAACCAGCGTTCCCTCCTCTCTGTGTAGACACTGCTCCCTGGCTGTGATAAACGCTCTGGGCAATATAGCAGCGAACCTTCAGGCTGAGCATATGGTGGACGAGCTGCTGGTCAACCTGCTCGAGCTTTTCGTCCAGCTGGGCTTAGAGGGGAAGAGAGCCAGCGAGAGAGCCTCGGACAAAGGACCGACTCTGAAGGTATGACACACATGCATAAATAAATACAGCAGCAACGAGGCCACTGAGCCGGCCAATCAAATACATGCAGGAGCACATACCAGTTACAGCGTCTCATATAGTAGCTTTGAGATAGAGCAGCGAATGATTACTGCCATGATCATTTTCCAGAGTTGTAAAATGACTCATGTGAGTTTGAAGGTCTGTGGAGTTTTGTTGCTAACAAACAAAAGTTATGTTTATATTCAGTGTTACTCACCAAAACACAATGTGTGTATCTCTGAGGTCTAACAAACATGTTGAATGTGTTTCCTTCCTCATAAGTATTTTTAAGTATTTTAAAATCCACATTGTTGACATCCATGTTCACTAGCTTGCACGCTTCTTCTTCTCTGTTTTTGTTGGCACGTTGCTGCATTTCTTAGTGTATTACAGCCACGTTTAGATCATTGGAATAGTGTGAGATCATTGGCAGGACTCAGTGGTGTAATGGTCATTTTAGGGATCAAACAGATTTTGCGGCTCCGGGTGGGTTTTATTTGGTGGGAAATGGGCTCAAATGGTTCTTTGTGCGCTGAAGGTCGCTGACCCCTGGATTAGACCCATAACTTAACGATGGTGTTTGAAAAGCAGTTTAACACACAAGGAAAAAACAATATAGAGTAATCCTGTTGTTCTTTGTATTTACCGCTGTGTGACTCTGTTTGATTTGTGTGTAATGAACAGAAGAGGAAGTTCCGAGACGAAACAATTAGCAAATTAGTTTTATTTCTCTCTCACTGCTTTGTTCTCTCATCATCGATCGGCCATTTATTAATTCTTTCGACCGTCGCTCCTTCTCTCTCTCTGTAATTCACTCCTGCTCTCAGCTCAGTCGCACTAATACATATCTGACTATTAATACTGGAGTCACCCAATACTTCCTTATTCTGTGGATGAAGCTGAACACCAGTCGTAGCAGCCTCTGCCCCGTTAGGTTCTGAATCATCAGAAAGTACATCTACTCTCCTCTACTGTCTCTTCAGGCATCAAGCAGCGCTGGAAACCTCGGCGTCCTCATTCCAGTTATTGCAGTGGTAAGTGATGTCATCAACATCACATTTCATCACAGTGGTTTCTTTACCTTCTTTAGTAGTCAATTAACTTTTTGTCTGGTTCATTTCTTCAGCAGCTAGATCATTTAATAACTCCAGAGATCTATTGTCTCTCTTCTTCTTCTAGCTGACTAAGAGGTTGCCACCGATCAAAGAAGCAAAACCACGTCTGCAGAAGCTCTTCAGGGACTTCTGGCTCTACTCTGTTGTCATGGGATTTGCTGTGGAAGGCTCAGGTAGAGAGTTTACTCTGTGAATTATTAATCTACAGGAATATTAAATGAACCGATGCCTTTGAAAACAGGTTAAACATCATGATTTGTTTCTGTTGAAACCTTCAGGTCTGTGGCCTGAAGAATGGCACGAAGGAGTTTGTGAGATCGCGACCAAATCGCCGCTGCTCACGTTTCCCAGCGGAGAACCTTTACGCTCAGAGCTGCAGTACAACTCCGCGCTGAAGAATGACACCGTCACTGCGGTATGAGATACACACTCACACACAAACACACACACACACATATACAGTTTACCTTTCGACACTAGTTTATGGTCGTCTGTTGAATTTCAGGCGGAGCTGAATGATCTGCGTAGCACCATCATCAACCTGCTGGATCCTCCTCCTGAAGTGGCTGCTCTCATCAACAAACTGGACTTCGCCATGTCCACATACTTGCTGTCTGTTTACAGATTAGAATACATGAGGTATGTGCACAGTGACTTATATCTGCTCGACTATAATCATTGATCATAAGTGTAACCTTTATTCTATTATTTTATTCTCAACATCTGTTAGGATGCTGCGTTCTCAGGACTCGGATCGTTTTCAGGTCATGTTTCGATACTTTGAAGACAGAGCAATACAGAAGGATAAATCCGGTAAGCAGAGGACAAAAAACATGTGCAGTTACTGTTTTATTATACGTATTCATATTTAATTTGTTCTCTCCAGGCATGATGCAGTGTGTGATTGCTGTCAGCGACAAGGTTTTTGAGGTCTTCCTGCAAATGATGGCTGAAAAAGTAAGAACTCATATCCTGTTTACAGTCTATTCTGACCGTCGCCTAGTGTTAAATTACACAGTTGGGATATTTAGGAAGAATTTGCAGCTTATTTTTAGGTGCTAAACAGTCAAAATAGGAAAGTGTAAAAGCTGCCACACCTTTTCTTACTGGACAAACACAGAGAGAGACTCAAACCAGTGAGAGAGAGAGAAACAGTTCAGACAATCAAACCTTTTAGTGACAGAATTAAGGAATATTGTATAATAAAAAGCCTCATATTTTTCACACATTCTTACCTTTCTGTTTCCCTACATGTATTTTTTTCTAACTTTGAATGACTCACAGCAGCTCCAGTCCATCGAGATGTTATTGAAACAGCCAGTAAATTGGCTTATAAACTATTTAACATTTCCTTACATACAGTATAGCTAAATAAATGAATATACAGAAGTACATGCTTACCCTTTCAAATGGGGTCTTTTCTTCTTAATATTCCAAGTTGCAGTAGGAGAAAAAAAACTGTCTTTTGTGCTCCATTGCTTTCCAGAAATGCTCAAACATGTTTTAAGCAAACCAGGGCTCATTTACATCTGTAGTCTTAGTTAAATACCTCAGCTAAATTTAAAAAAAATGTGGCCTCCGGATGGTAATTTGCTTAGTAAATATCCTCTGATGTGTCTTAATTACAGTTGAAACAATTAACAAACAGAACATTAATCTGGAGCTATTTTGATAATTTGTGATAATCTATCGTTGAGGTTTGGGTTTCAGACTGTTGGTCGGACGAAACAATACATTTTATGACTTTCTGATATTTCATAGACTAAATGATCGATAGTTTAATCCAGAAAATAATCAGCAAATGAATCGATAATGAAAATAATCGTTAGTCACAAACCCCAATAACCAATAAACCTTTAATAAAATGTCATATTTTCAGGCGAAAACCAAAGCCCACGAGGAGGAGCTGGAACGCCACGCTCAGTTCCTGTTGGTCAACTTCAACCACATCCACAAGAGGATCCGCAGAGTGGCTGACAAATATTTGTCTGGCTTGGCTGAAACGTGAGAGCGCATTGATACACATGCTCATTTACTCAGAATATCACACAGACTCATTAATATGCTGTTTAAAATGCAAGTTCATACCCGGCGGCGTCAACATTAATATCTCCCTCCTCAGTTTCCCTCACTTGCTGTGGAGCGGCCGTGTGTTGAAGACGATGTTAGACATCCTGCAGACACTCTCCCTCTCGCTGAGCGCAGTAAGTGATGAGCGTCTATTCTTTCAGGCTGTCTTTACACTTGTGTGTACCATGACATTAATAGTGATGTTTATGCTGTATTGCAGGATATTCATAAAGATCAACCCTATTACGACATCCCAGACACGCCGTACAGAATCACTGTTCCAGACACATATGAAGCCAGAGAGGTAATGTTGTTTTAATCAGTTTTTACTCCACTGTATGTATGATTTATATAAAAATGTGTGAAATAAACTGGAGAGAAGTGTCTGCTTTTAAAACATGAAACACATGCAGGACTTTTTGTGTCTGTGATTGTAGAGCATAGTGAAGGATTTTGCTGCTCGCTGTGGGGAAATCCTTAAGGAGGCGATGAAATGGGCTCCATCTGTGACCAAATCCCACCTGCAGGTAACATATTCTTTATTTTTAAAGCATCTTAGAGCATTCAATTCTATAAAATACAAAATATCTACACATAGAGTGTACATAATGATAGATAAAGTTTACAGTGTGGTCTTGAACGTTGTTTTAACCGCTATACTGTATGTGGTCTTTCTCAGGAGTATCTGAACAAACATCAGAACTGGGTGTCGGGTCTGTCCCAGCACACAGGCCTGGCCATGGCCACAGAAAGCATCCTGCACTTCGCTGGTTACAACAGACAGAGCACCACACTGGGGGTACGTCACAAACTGACAGTTATTTAATAGTTTGAAGTCACAGAGACGGATTATTTTAGCCTGATAATCAGATTGAATTCACTTTGAGTTTCGCTTATTTAAATGTATTTTAATCGCTAAAATGATCTGTGACATGAGCAGCGATTTAGAGGTCTGGAACCAGGCTAAAATTAATTATAATGAGAAAAAACAAGGGCTCAAGACTGGAGCCTTGTGGGACACCACGTGTGTTATGGTTTAATCCAGTGTCCTTTAAATTGCAACTAGAAATTATCTGCTCAGTTTAAATTGTACAGTGTTTATACAGGGTTTATTGTACACTGTGCCAATAGACAGAATACATACATACAGGACAAAACAATGTATAAAATAAAGTAGTTAGTATAGAAGTAATTAAGTAAAGGAAGTAATAAAAGATTTTCAGTCCAAGTTTCACACATTTTACATTCTTTCCACTGTATCAAATACAATTCATATGTTTTTATTTAATACTTTATCTCTTCACTTTCACCTTTAGTCCACTCAGCTGACTGAGAGACCGGCCTGTGTGAAGAAGGATTACTCTAACTTCATGGCCTCCCTCAACCTCAGAAACAGATACGCCGGAGAGGTAAAACCACCTGATCTTACCAGTTATTACGGCCTACGTCACATTTCCGTTCTGTCGCTCTCTGTTATCACCTACACTTGTGTCTTGATACACAATTTAGTTCTTATTTACTTAGTTTTTATTATTTGATCGTGGCTGATAAATATTACCTTTTAACCCAAGCTGCAGTGCTGACCAAATAATTATTTTATGATTGTGTTATTGTTTGACAAAGTAAATTTAAATCCAGATTAATGGCAACAGCTGCATTATAAGAGCTGCTTTATTGTCATTTAAAATGAGTGAACACAGAGAAAGTTAAAGGCTTCTTAAAGTGTAACCACAAGCATCTGTTACCACATCTAAATGAGCTCTGAACGTTTATTCTATATGCTTGTAAAACACAAAAATGTGGGCAAACAACTCTGACAAACTTTTCCGTCGGACATTGAAGTTGTAGTGCAGCTGTAACTCGATCCAGACTGATCCAGTGGACACGAACGCTGCTTAGTGGATCATTTTTTATGCTGCACTCCTTCGGCTCATATCTCTTCTCTTTCGTCTTTAGGTATCGGGTATGATCCACTTCGCCCAGGCAGTCCGTGGACAGTCTGATCTGAACCGGCTGATGATCAAACAGATGGGAGACGCTCTGGACTCTGCACAGCCTGAGGCCTTCACTGAGGCCATGTTCAAACTGGCCGCCCTGCTCATCAGCACCAAAGGTTTGACGTTTACTTCGACAACGCCAAATGTACAGTGTGCTCTGGATTCGTTGTCTCACTGCTAACATCCTTTTTTTTTCTTGACTGGTCTTCTAGACTGCGATCCTCAGCTGCTGCACCACCTCTGCTGGTCTCCTCTCAAGATGTTCACCGAGCACGGCATGGAAACCGCCATCGCTTGCTGGGAGTGGCTGCTGGCAGCACGTACTGGGATGGAAGTACCGGTACAAAGATGCGTTTTATCATTTTCAGGGTTTTTTTTTTTTTTTATGTTCTCGTCTGACAGTGAATTTATCAATCTCCTCTGTGTGTCTGCCTAGTTTATGCGAGAGATGGCGGGAGCGTGGCAGATGACCGTGGAGCTGAAGATGGGTTTGTTCTCAGACGCTCAGGTGGAGGCGGATCCTCTGGCCGCATCAGAGGAGAGTCAGCCCGTCCCCTGCCCTCCAGATGTTACCCCTCACCACATATGGATCGAGGTCAGACAAAAGACATTTCGCTCGGGTCGTCACTACATTTTCTAATCAATCGTCTCTCCTTCAACGTGTCTTATTTCCTCCTCTTTCTTCCCCTCTTCCTCTAGTTTCTAGTCCAGAGGTTTGAGATCGCTAAGTATTCCAGCGCAGATCAAGTGGAGATCTTTGGCAGTTTGCTACAACGTTCGCTGTCTCTCAACGTCGGCGGGGCAAAGAGTAGCCTCAACC
The DNA here is from genome assembly GCF_910596095.1 of Thunnus maccoyii. NCBI lineage: Eukaryota > Metazoa > Chordata > Actinopteri > Scombriformes > Scombridae > Thunnus > Thunnus maccoyii. The sequence goes on along the minus strand of NC_056551.1, from coordinate 25,604,265 downwards.
GCCACGTCGCTGCCATCGGACCTCGCTTCAGGTACATAAACACTCACATGAAGCCTAAAGAAAATGTATGATGTGTTTTATGGTACTTGTCTTTGTGCATCAATTGGTTATTTTTATGTCTGTAGACTCTTTAAAGTGTAAAAAATGCTGCGTGTTGAAGTTTGAGAGACAGATGTCTTTATAGTGATCATACTTCTCTGTGCTTCAGGCTGCTGACTCTCGGTCTGGCTCTGCTCCACTCTGATGTCGTCACCAACTCAACTATAAGAAATGTGCTCAGAGAGAAGATCTATTCTACAGCCTTCGATTACTTCAGGTAGCTACACACACGTGCTGCTGTGCACACGTTCAAGGGCTGCAACAAACACTTATTTTCACTCGATCGATCGATTCAATTCATCTAGTAATGTTTTGGTTTATAAAATGTTTATAAAAAATCAGAAAATACTGCGAAATCCACTAAAAGTTGCTGCCCGCCAGAGCTCAAGGTCACATTGCTCAAATGTATTTCTTTGTTAAAAACCCAGAGATTAAAGAAGAGATTAAATGCACAGTGATAGAAAGAGACAGAGAAGAACAGAAAATCCTCACATTTAAGATTCTTTGTTCATTTTTCATTCATAACATTTTTCAATTTTAGATTTTACAGTACATTTCTGTAATACATGGGTTTTTTTGTGTCTAGTTATTTGTGAAATAAATAAATAAAATAAAAAACTGAAGATTGAACAAAGAAATGTTGATGATAAAATATAAATCTTTAATTGAAATTGTTGTCAATGAATTGACTATTAGTTTCAGCACTAGTCAAATCTCCTCTATATACACATATATATATACATTTTTTCCATTCAAACATTTATTGGCTTAAAAAGGGTTTGTAAAAACATTAAAAACACGCAATAAAAAACAGAATTACTAACTAACACAACCATTTTTTTTTTAATTTTCTGCTTCCGTCTCCAGCGTGTCTCCAAAGTTTCCCACCCAAGGTGACAAGCGACTGCGGGAAGACATCAGCATCATCATCCGTTTCTACGCCAGCATCCTGTCCGACAAGAAGTACCTGGCAGCGTGCCACTTGGTCCCACCCGGTGAGCTTGGTACTACCCCGGCCCCGAGCACGCTCTCTGCCGGGATATTTGGATCGCTTATCGTGTCCAGCACTTCTCCGATATCTATCTTAAGTAAGCCTAAAGCGGTGGAGCTCGGACTTCACCGCAGCAGGGGCATGCTTTTACGCCTGTCAAATTTGACGCTTTTTTTTATCCTCATATGCTGCTGATAGATCCTGGTATCTATCAATGAAATTAATCTAGATTTCTTTTATGTTTTATAGCTTTTTTTCCTCAATTTTCCTCTCTTGGTCCTGTTTACCCTCTCAGTTGTACACTTCCTACTCTGCTTTCTTCTCATTATATAACTCCTATTCCTATAAAAATCTGTTCTTACTCTTTATGTTAAGCAGCTGTGAGGGAAAAAAAAGCTGAAAAATTTGTCAGCCGCGTTAAGATGCATGATAATTCATCATGTCAGCCCACCCGTCAGCCCCCTCTCTCCTCGATTGATCGATTTGGTATCAGAAGAAGAAACTACAAAGTGAAAAATGTTCTTTCTTCCACCCCAGAAAATCCTCTCCTCCTCATTCCCGACGACCCAGAGAAAAGACTCACTGTCATACACATCGAACCACTTCAGGTAGACCTCTAACCGCAGATCCTGGATCAGATTAATCTACCTCCAGACCCCCCCCCCCCTGCGCAAAAATAATATCTGACCCAGTATCAGTGGTTCAAGGCAACATCTACCTACATGTAAATCCAACCGGATTTCCCTGCTTTCAAAATGCATGATCATCACGACAGCAGAGGACTAACTGAGCTCATCTCGCTCTCCAGAAACTCCCTCATCATCGATCACATTATTGATGTTTTTCACTGTTTAGAGGTTGTAAGAACGACTGTTAAGGACGTCTTTGTTTCTAGCTTGTTAGAATCCACCACATGTAAACACCTTTTTATTTTGGCACAAAGTTACAGGCCATCAGAGGGAGAGATGCTGCGGTTTATCTGTGCTCGTGTCTCGGTCGTACTGACTCTATTCGTGTGTGTATAACAGATAATCAGGACCCGTCCTTGAACAGTCTGTCGGTGATGAACGCCGCCGACCTCAGGAGCAACATGGACTCTAGCTCCCGCTCCCAGCAGAGCAGCCAGGGATGGATCAACACCTACCCGCTGTCCAGTGGCATGTCCACCGCATCCAAGAAATCAGGTAGCACTCACACCCAGAGAAAAAGAGGCTCCGCAGATCTTTTTAGTATCTTTAAGCTCATTTCTTTGGTTTTCTGGTTTTCTTGCAACTTTACTGTTTTTGGTTGACTCTCACAGCTCTCATCTGCGTTGCTTCCAGCAGCAGCAGGCAGCTGTTTGCAGTGATAAAGCTCTGATAACCCACTGTACCTTTTCTCCCCTAGCGCCAAACGACAGATAGACAAAGTTAGAGAATAACTGGTGCACACATTGAAGCGTTTAGCAGCTAAAGAGCCTGAGTGAGCAGAGTGAGTATAAACCCCCCAAATGAATGATGACGTTGCTCCGTAACTGCAGGAAGTGGAAATAAGCAACTAACAAGCTCAACATATCAACTTCAAATTAATTAATTTGATTTATTGATTGGGACAGTGTGCAGTTTTAAACATTAAAGACGCACTGCACCGGAGTTAGCTCGAAGCTAATTTGCATCCGTAGTCCCCCACAATCAAAACATACAACAGCACAACAACAAACAGTACAAAGCAAAAAAAAAACCCCCAAAAAACCAAAACACACAGAACACACCATACAAAAACACCATACAAAATACAACATAACAGCACATCACATACACCCACAATGTCAGTTAAAAATTAATAATGTAAACTACACTTAGTGGTCAAACACCTGATTGATAAGTCAGTGGTTTGTTTACAGCTCGTTTCAGTTGCCGTCAAGTGTTGAACATGAGATGCAGTCAGTTATCTTCACTGTAATGTATATGCACAGTATACAGAATTTAATATCATACACTATATTATCTCAGTTCGTTTTCATTTATATATTTTTATTAATTTTGGTGCATACACACAGGCAGCACTATTGTACAACATTAACTGTCCAGTGAATAAAACAATGAACTTAAACTCTACTCTCAGACGAACCAGTTTTGCAGCAACAAATATTAGATTTTGACTCTGAGACCAAAGTTTATCTTACAAAGATTATTATATCTCATGTTCAAAACTCTTATGAATACATCAGTGTCACTGCTAAATAACTGAAGGGCGTCTCGTCTTCACATCTCCAAAAACGTTGAACATGATAAATAGCCATCATATTCTAAATCTAAATGGTTCATTTCTTACCTGCAAAAAAGAAAATCCAAACCTTATTTGGTGACACAATAACAGTTGTAGAATGAAAATTATAACTGTTGCATGCTGGGATCCTCAGCTCCCAAAGCATCCACGATTAATTTGGACTGTACTGAACCAGCTGTGGACTTTTCTGTGGACTGCTCTTACACTGAGACTCCACTAAAACACAAGCAGAAGACCTGAGACTTCTCCTGACTCAGTGGTTTAACTGTCTCCACCTGCAGGCACATCCAAGAAGAGTAACAGAGGGACTCAGCTTCACAAATACTACATGAAACGCAGGACTCTCTTGCTGGCCTTACTGGTGAGTACTGAGAAAAGAATCTCCAGTTTCTGCTTTTGCCAGCCTGTTATCAGCCGTTCTTCATCCTCTCTTTTTACTCCTCTGTCTTCGCCCCCCCCCCCAAGGCCAGCGAGATCGAGCGGTTGACGACGTGGTACAACCCCCTCTCCACTCAGGAACTGATCATCGCCACAGAGCAGTCGGTGGAGACCAGCATCGCCAACTGGAGGTCCAAATACATCAGTCTGACCGAGAAGCAGTGGAAGGACAACGTCAACCTGGCCTGGAGCATCGCACCTTACCTGGCCATGCAGTTACCAACCAGGTCGCCACTCTCACTGTTTATTTAGTTTTCTAACAACAGGATCAGACAGTAAACCTCTTAAATCAGCCATCTCTGATAAAGAAACTTGGCTATAAATCAAAATATTTATTGATCTACTCAGGAAAAGGGATGAATGGGAAACACTCAGCATATATACATATATAAAATGAATGGATGGATGCATGAATGAACAGGTAAATTAAATTAACAAGTTATTGCTGATTTAATGAATGTGAGGGGCCAAGACTCTAACTGCAGCCTATAAGAAATCATTTTTATTAATAGCTCTTGCATCAACTCTGAGACAGAGGTATGGTAGATGGTTTTCCTACTGTGTCCTTGGTGATGATGGTTATCCTCGGGTCGCCAGGGTAACAGCCAGATGAGAACCGTCGCAGCAGGTTGAAGTAAAACAGCTTCAGTTCGCTGTTTCTCAGGAGGATGAATCCAGTCTCAGACCAGCTGAGGCAGCGTAGTGGACACACACACACACACACACACACACACACACACACACACACACAGACACACACACACAAAGCAGAGAAGCGTCTCAGTCTCGGTGCGTTCAGTGGCGGCCTGCAGAGTCGAATGCATGGAGCTCTAAACTAATCAGAAGAGTCCTCGGAAAAGTTTAACTACACGATTAAAATAGAAGATTACAAAAATAATAAGATTATTCAGATGTCAGCAGCATGGATAAACTGTTACTGATTATTTGTTTTTAATTCCTTGTTGCCAGGTTTAAGAATGACGCCATTGTTGCCGAGGTGACCAGACTGGTCAGACTGGACCCCGGAGCGGTCAGTGATGTTCCTGAAGCTGTGAAGGTGAGATCACGTCAGCTAACCAACTTTAGATATCTTGTCTTTTTATTTGTGTGAATGAATGTTAATATTTTCTTTCAGTTCCTGGTGACGTGGCACACCATCGACGCCGATTCTCCTGAGTTGAGTCATATCTTGTGTTGGGCTCCGGCGGACCCGCCCACCGGTCTGTCCTACTTCAGCAGCATGTATCCTCCTCATCCTCTGACGGCTCAGTATGGGGTGAAGGTGCTACGCTCCTTTCCTCCGGTAAGTCACACACACCGAGCTTCACACAGAGCTTCTCTCTGTGCTTCCTCTGTGCTGCAACAACTTTCTTATCAATACGTTTGTTTTTGTTTTCTCTTCTCAGGACGCCATCTTGTTTTACATTCCTCAGATTGTGCAGGCTCTCCGTTACGATAAGGTAAACACTGAGACTTTATACCACCCGCAGAGATGAAGAACAGAGCACACACTGTGATCTGTGATAAGCTGTGAGATCTTTTGGTTTTTACAACTTACTGAGTACAAAGTCAAGTCAAATTTATTTATATAGCACATTTCATACAGTAGACGTAAACTCAATGTGCTTAAAAACAAGTAAAGATCATACATAACCAATATATTACATTAACATGACATATATAAAACAAATAAGATAAAACATAAAATAAGATGTTACATATATAAAAAAACATAAGACAGCATAAAAAAAATTAGAAGGTGAGAAGGTATTATTATTATCATTGTTAAAAGAAATAACAATAATAATAATACTGTTTCTAAAAAGGTTTTACCCATTAACCCGACTAAAAACACAGTTCCTATAGTAGTACTGTAGTCCCTCCTTCTTATCAAGAGGTTCATTATACTGTATTTATTTTTATTTTGAGAATTAAGTCACAATATTTCAAGAAAAAAGTCACAGTTTTTGACAAAGTTGTAACATCTCAAAGTCGTTTTTTTTAGAAAGTCGTATTTTTTTGGAGAATCCTAATATTTCAATAAAAAAGTTAAGAATTTCAAGTAAAAAGTATTTTTTTTTTTTGTTGAGAAAGTCGTAATATTTTAAGAAAAAAGTTATAATTTTTCAATAATGTAATATTTCAAAATGCAAAACATCTTTTTCTTTGAAAAGTTGTAATATTTTAACAAAAAAGTCATGAATGAAGTCAGAATTGGTTGCTTTGAGAGTAAAATCTTCTCCTTCGACAATTTGGGATTATGTTTTTGTTACATAACTGTGGCCCTAATACTCAGTAGTAAAGGATTAACAGATGAGGCAAAACAGAAAATGAATGTGTGATTATTTCGATAATTGATTAACCATCATTTAACGGTAGGAGGTGAAGATTTTCTACATTTGAAGAAAAGAAGTCATCTTAGACTCTGGGACAGTTTTCACTATTTTCTGAATTTTTTTAGACTAAATGATTAACGAGTAAACCTGAGTCCAGTGAATCAAGTCCAGCACATCTTTAATAACTTTCTGCTGGTTTTATAGACATTTAACAGTAGTGATATTGAACTGTGACGCTCTGTCCTGCTCAGATGGGTTACGTGAGAGAGTACATCCTGTGGGCAGCCCAGAAGTCTCAGCTTCTCGCCCACCAGTTCATCTGGAACATGAAGACCAACATCTACCTGGACGAAGAGGGACACCAGAAAGACCGTGAGTAGAGACGCTACATCAGAATAAACTCTACTGTTTCTAATGTGAACAAGAGCAGCGGTGGTTTCTGTGATCTTTTCCTATTTATGTGTAATTACATCGTTCTGCCTGATGGGAAAACCCTTATCAGGCCTAATTATATCTAATTAAGTCGATGTAATCACACTCGTTGCTCATTAATCTTTCTGTATAGCTGACATCGGGGAGCTTTTGGAGCAGATGGTCGAGGAGATCACAGGATCTCTGTCGGGTCCGGCCAAAGACTTCTACCAGCGAGAGTTCGACTTCTTCAACAAGATCACCAACGTCTCCGCCATTATCAAGTAAATCAGTCACATCCCGGCTCCGTAACAAAACAAAGGATGTGTGATATATAAACACTAATGTAATTTTTATTTTCCAGGCCAGTTCCAAAGGGAGAGGAGAGGAAGAGGGCGTGTCTGAAAGCTCTGTCGGACATCAGAGTCCAGCCAGGTAACGCACACCTCCACGTTTTATCCACCAGTATGTACAGGAGGATCAATCACATCGACCAAAATCAATTTCAGTGTGCATATAAGCATGTTAGTATTGATTTAAAGGGGACATATCATGCTTTTTGTGATTTTTTTTTTTTTTTAATGCTGTTATGATGTCGGATGTCTACGTTAAACACGGTCAAATTTCCAAAACTTGAGTAAAGTCAAATAAAGGCTGAAACTTTGTTTGGCAACTTTCATTCACCATAAACATAAAAAGATAAAGTTCTCAGCAAAGTTAGTCATAAATGTTGAATCGCTGCTTCTGTGGTCTTCACTCCCCGCAAAATTAACAAGCAGAAATACGGACAGCGCCCCCCTCCCACATTGTGGTGGGAGGGGATATTACACCCATAGTGATAAGAACTACCATAGAGAATGAATAGAAGAAGCTGAGAGAGTTAAGTTCTCCTGTTCCTGCTGCACCCGCGGGGTCGGGCGCTACGTCCCCAGCGGCCCCCTACTGAGCGTGGGCCCCGGGGCGGCCGTCCCCTCTGCCACCACGGTCGCTCCGCTTATGGCCTCATTCAAAAACAGCTTGTTGAAGCAGGTTAATATGGCAAACTTCAGGTGAGAGGCAGGTAGTCGGCTACAAGCGAACCGAAGCAAACTCCGAAGCGAACAGACGAGGGCTTTGAAGGTTGTACCATTTCAAGGAAGGGGCGGGGGGGGGGCTCTTTTTATATAGTAGATAAAAACATCTAATTTACCTGAATTGAGTGAGAGGGTACATACAATGAAAAAACCAACGGCGAGCCTGTCCATAACTAATTTATATATTTTTTCAATTTGTGTTAAAATCTAATAATGTGATAATTATCATGACATTTTTATCAGCCTTAATTTCGGAGGCCCCCGCGCTCTGCGTACTCTGCGTATGCGGAGCGACGGCACTGGAGTGGGCTCTTCGGGATGGGGGGCGGGGCTTAAAGAGACAGGAGCTAAAACCGCCTGTTTGAGACAGAGGCTGAACTGAGGTCTGTCTCTTCTTTTCTAGGCTGTTACCTACCGAGTAACCCTGAAGCGATAGTCCTGGACATCGACTACAAGTCTGGAACACCGATGCAGAGGTGACGACCTGATGAATCGCTGCTAAAGGCGTTGATCTCGTGCCTGTCTGTCCTCTCTGTGTTTATCTCACGGGAGTGTGTTCTCTGTCTTCGCAGCGCCGCTAAGGCTCCTTATCTCGCCAAGTTCAAGGTGAAGCGCTGTGGGGTGAGCGAGCTGGAGAGGGAGGGTCTCCGCTGCCCCTCGGACTCTATGGAAGACGGAGAGGAGAATCCAGACGGGTCGCGTAGGGTTTGCTGGCAGGCTGCCATCTTCAAAGTGGGAGACGACTGTAGACAGGTGCGCTTTCCTTTCAATCACTGAACTCAGTTACTGGGACGCGTCAGTGCAGGAAACTAAACTCCTCTTCCTGCGATTCTCTCGCATACTTTCTCTCCTCTCCAGGACATGCTCGCTCTGCAGATCATCGGGCTTTTTAAGAACATCTTCCAGCTGGTGGGTCTGGATCTGTTTGTCTTCCCCTACAGAGTGGTGGCCACTGCACCAGGGGTAAGACTTAACGTCCCATTACGAACTCCAAATCCAGTATTCCTTTATCTACATCTCCATCACCCAGTTAGATTTGTTTTTTTCATAGCATGGATCTTAGTTTTGTGGCTTTGGCCATTATTTCTTATTAGTTATGATTACCAGTTTGACTGTTGAGATAGAAACACGCAATCAGTGTGCAAAACACACACATCTTTCTTGTCTAATAAGTAAAATATACTTAAAGTAAAACATTTCAAGCCCAAGTCAGGCCAATAGGTATCAAAGCAGGGAAGCAGAGATATATGAACATGACAACACTGTTGCACACAGATGCACCTCAGATGAGACAAATCTGGCACAACAAAGTCTAAACATGTAAAACATAAAGCTTATTTTTGGAGGTGATGTAAAGGGTGTAAATACCCAGATTTTCCATCATAAACATCCTTGCATCATAAAACTGCTTGTATAGTAGGTTAAAACTGATCCTGATGAAAAAAGATCAACTTGAACTGAACTGAATAACTGAAAGCAATGAAAGCTCTTAACAATTAATGTTATTTTCATAATCAGGTGTTTATTGACTCGTCTTTATTTCCTCAGTGTGGCGTGATCGAGTGCATCCCAGACTGTAAGTCCAGGGACCAACTCGGCAGGCAGACGGACTTTGGGATGTACGACTACTTCCGTAACCAGTACGGCGATGAATCCACCCTCGCCTTCCAGAAGGTGTGGAGGTTTAACCTTCTGTCCGTCAGGCTTTAAAGTCGCTCTAATCAATATTTTTATATCAACAACGGGTCAGATTACTGTGTGTAATGTGAACGGTGTCGCTCGTAGTGATGAACCCACAGAGAATTATCACCAATTCTGCAGTTCACCTCAACTATTTAGCATCTTTCAGCTCATTGTTTTGGGTTAACGGAGCTTAGTTCATCCTCAGGGGAGCAAAGTGTAAATCGGTATCTATGGGGTAGTTAAGTCTGTATATAGTACCCAGGTAGACCCAAGGAGTATTTAACAAAATATGAGAGGGGTAATACCAATTACCTAAGAAGACAGGCACACTCAATGAAGAAAAGTACAACTTATTGATGAGGAAGAAGTATTGTATCTTGTATTGTATTTGAGTATTATGATATAAGTGCTATTCAAAGTCCAAAACCAAATACAAAATGATGTAAGTCCAAGCATCCTTCCCCGAACCGTAGCGAGCTATTTGTCTTCATATCTTTATATATATACACATATGCAACACGAGCTGATTTATGCCCCTGTGAGGTCGGTGATAACAGGATATGAAAACTGATATATGGACATGAACTATCTGGAAAGTCCCAGAAAGTCCTGTAAGTTAAATCATATACACACACAGGTCAGGCTGTAACTGGTTTAAACACATCCTCTTCTCTTCAGGGTTAATAAAGTTCAACAGAATCACTCAGAGGGTACGATAGAGGTTATAAGAGTTTACTAAAAATACACTAAAAGTTGACTTAAGTGTGAAAAAAACCCATTTTATTTAACTGAAATAAGAATAATAGTAATGAAACATGTAAAACCAATAACTCAGGCATAAAGTACATTTAGTCAGGACTTTTAATAAAGTCCTGGACTAGAGTTCATTCTTCTTGGGGGTCAAAGACAAGGGGACACTATAGAGCTATAGAGCCCTCTTTAACAAGACCAAAGCAGCTAAAGGAGACTGAATATTGGACTTTAAGTTGTTAGATTGACTGATACACGACTCCAAATGAATGCTGATGTTTCTCTGTGTCTGCTGGGCAACAGTTGGATAACACAAAACACACAAAACTCTCTCTTCAGTCTCCGTTGTCTTAGATATCAAGAGACGAGCATAACAAGGTCTCTTTGAATCTCCAGAACTGGTTCATCAGGCATCTCTTTTAGTGTGACAAAGGTTATACAGTTGACCTCACATGGTGACCTTACACTGATTCAGCGTTTCGTACATGCTCAGTAGATTTCCACCACACCACCAAGTGGCCAAAAAAAAAACAATGAATGCAGGTTTGATCTCTTACTGTCAAAGATTACTGATGGAAAGATTATAGAAGAGACGCATCAGTGAGCTGACTGAGCTGTAAATGTGTGTGATTGTATAATCTGAACAAAGCAGAGTTTCAGTCCATCACCGAGGCGTCGTTAACGTCCCGTTCTCCTTCCACAGGCTCGGTATAACTTCATCCGCAGTATGGCTGCCTACAGCCTGCTGCTGTTCCTGCTGCAGATCAAAGACCGACACAACGGCAACATCATGCTGGACAGCAAGGGCCACCTCATCCACATAGGTATGATACAGTCTGTAGACGACATGGCCTCAGTCATTGTGATAGACTCATAGTTCATTATTCCTCATATTCATTCACTGGTTTTTTGTACAGAGCAGCAGTGATGATTATTGTTTTTCTCCAGACTTCGGCTTCATGTTTGAGAGCTCTCCCGGCGGTAACCTGGGCTGGGAGCCAGACATCAAGCTGACAGATGAGATGGTGATGATCATGGGAGGCAAGATTGAAGCAACACCTTTCAAATGGTTCATGGAGATGTGTGTCAGAGGATATCTGGCCGTACGGTAAGAAATAGCAAAAATAAAGGGCTGTAGTAGTTCTTGGAGAGATACTTCAAGATGGTTTCTCTGTGGGGTTTGTAGCTCCAGGTTACTTTAATCGTCCTGGTTCTCTGAGTAGAATGAGTGAGACAAAGATCATTTTTATGTTATGGCTAAAATTGCCGTCTTTTTCTGTGCAACTTATAACAAATTCTTGTTATTTGTGTCTTCTCTCATCATACAGACCCTACATGGATGCAGTGGTTTCTTTAGTGACCCTCATGTTGGATACTGGACTACCATGCTTCAGAGGACAAACCATTAAACTCCTCAAGTAAGTTCAACAGCAGGACTTCCTATATACTAAATTATGTTATAAATATAACAAGTAAAGAGTGAATATGACTGTAGCAGACAGAGCCAGATGTGTTGTGAAAGTGTTTCCAGCGTACATACGGGATATTTTATTAAAAAGATCCTTTTTTAATATTTACCTGAAGAGATGACATAGATACAGATTTGTCTTTATTATGCTGTTTATCATTTCTGCTGTATTTAAGTTTTATTGACCTGGAAAAATAAAATAAATTGAAAAGCACATTTATCAATCAAACCTTATAATTGTGTCATAAACATGTTTTATTTTGTATGACAAATGTTTTTATTTTAATCTTTGGTGTTAATTTGACAAAATCCTTAAAAGAAACTCACTAGCTTTAAAGCTCTGAAACAAGCTGAGTAAGTGCACCTTGAGTTCAGTTTTTTTGGGTCAAACTACTGTTTTCAAGATCAAAAATTAACTTTGGTGTTAATCTTTTCAGATTGCTCTGTTTGCTCAGACTTAATAACTATTCATAACCAATTTTATGGGTCTTTTAGGAGAGGCAATACTCTAAAATCTTGTTTTTTAAGTTTTTTTAAAGTTGTTTTAATCAATATTTTTATGTTAACTATGGATCAAATGACTGTTTTGGAGTCTTTCAGCTCATTGTTTTGTTCAGTCTCACTAGCCAGCAAAGTTAACAACTAGCTGGTGAAAAAATCAAAAATCTAGCAGCCAAAGAACCAGATATTTTATTCAGGAATTAGTCAGAGACCAAAACAAAGCTCTAAATGAATGCTAACGTTGTTCTGTCGCCTCTGACAACATGTCAGTGTTGTGTTTACGTTGTGTTTTTCTGCCCCCGAGTGGCCAAAAAATAAACATTAATGTGTATCTTTTTTTCTCTTTAATCAGAGGACGGTTTAATCCTCAGATGAGTGAGAAAGAAGCAGCAGCGTTCATCATCAAAGTCATTCAGAGCTGTTTCCTCAGTAGCAGGTAAGAAAAGACTCATTCTCTCCTAATATTTTGTCCCCATCATGTATGTTAATGTGTTGGACGAAATAGTTTAGTTTATTTGTTTGACATGAAAATCACACTAGCATCGGAACTGCAACATACAGTTATACACAAGCACCAGATGCACCCTAACCCTAATCCTAAACACTAAATTACAACACCTGTCCACAGGAGGCTTTAGGTTAGAATATAAAAGTTAAAATGTAAAGAAGAAAAAAAAGATGAGAGTAAAAAAACAAGAATACATGCATAAAAAATACAGATGTGTCCATACAGGGGCACAGATGTGTCCATTAGCTATGAGAACAATGTTGTTATATTAGGAACCGTGTTAAATATAATGAACTCCAGTAAACGACCAACACCAATACGACCTCAATAATAAACATAAAGTAGAATTATAGTAGAACCTTTCTGACAATGTCAACAAGAAGCTTCTTAAAAGTAGAATTCACAGCAGAGCTGTTATATTGGATTACATTAGATTACACAGCTGTTCCTAATAAAGTGCCTTGTGATTGTATATTTTATTGATTATATAATTTTGAATAATTAGCTTATTACACAATAATAAGACCATGATGATGATTATACAACTTCTGTTATTATATTATATTGTTATAAACACATAATAAAACACATTCCTACCAGTTAGCATAACTATGTTTGTCTTCTACTGCTGTAGAAGAAAGTCTCTTGTGTTATTATTTTATAAAACTAGTCAGATATTTGCTAAAATTTGGGCGCAAGCTAATCACAAACAGCTGATGTTGATGTACACAAGGCAAGGCAAGTTTATTTGTATAGCACATTTCAACAACAAGGCAATTCAAAGTGCTTTACATAGAGCATAAAAGGCATTAAAACAGAATATAAAAGCAACACAAGTAAAAAGACATATAAAAACAATTAGTGCTTGTATTGGACCATAGTCCCCTGGTGATACGGTTATGTAAATTTGTGTGTCATCCGCATAACTGTGGTAGCATATTTTGTTGTTTCCCATAATCTGAGCTAGTGGGAGCATGTAGATGTTGAACAGAAGAGGCCCCAGAATGGAGCCTTGGGGAACTCCGCATGTGTAATTAATGTGTATTTACCTATAGACACAAAGTAGTCCCTGTCCTTAAAGTAGGATTCAAACCAGTTTAGCACTGTACCAGAAAGTCCCAACCAGTTTTCCAGTCTGTCTACTAATATGTTGTGGTCGGCACTGAGATCTAGTAATACTAATACTGTAATTCTGCTACTGTCGGTCTTTAAATATATCAACATCTCCTTACTTCTGGTGCAGACAGGAAGTTAACAGACAAAATTACAGAGTCGGAGCACTTCCATGTTGCTGAAACACATATTTTAACCTTCTCACTAAACATATTTTTGATATCTTGTTTTCAACAGGAGCAAAACGTACGACATGCTGCAGTATTACCAGAACCAAATTCCTTACTGAGGATCTCCTGCCGGGCTTCTTCTACTGTACGTCCGCAAACGCAGACGTCTCTACGCAAGCAATGCAAAATCTTCCTCTTCTTCTTCTGGGTGATTTTAATAAGGTGGAGGAAAGCACCTTCCATGAGTTTAATATCTTTAACTTTGATCTCCAATTTTATTCAGCATAAGATTTTGTAACGTTGCATCAGAAGTTTCGAAGCAATTCTTTAGTTAATTTGAGAGTAAAGAACAATAATAATGTGTGACTTTTACCAGAAGAGGTATTTGAATCACCCTTTAGGTATTTTTCTTCTTGATGCTGTTATTTGTTACTCAGCAAACACTAAAACAACACCGTCACCCTCAAGGAGGATGGCCATAAAGGGAGCCATATTTACAGTGTTTGTGGAGGCAGCTGTTACTACCATTGTTATCATTTTGTTACTATGCTGTTTATTCACTTTTATGCACTTTATAGATCACAGTGTTTTATTGCACCTGCCTATGATCGCGAGCTTAAACAGAGATTATATATCAGAAAATCAGAGATTAAAACAACCGATCAGTAAAAATTTAAGTATTTTTTTTTTATTTACTGTAGTAGAACAAGAACCAGCATAGTCAGATCGATCAGAAATCAATGCAGGAATCAATCTAACCTAACAGTAGTGTTTAGAGACGTAAAAGGTAATCAATCGTAATCATGCTGTAGTATTTGCTGTAGAAGTCGTCGTACTGTAGAATCACATCAGCGTCACAGGGTTTCTGTGATTTACGTAGAACTTGTAGAGCTAAACGCAAAAAAAAAAACATATTTATCAGAAGGTTTTAAAATCTTTTAACTGTGCTACTTTTAATGCTTCTCAAAGCCGGTCATCACGTCACATCGCTTCATGTCAGCTGTGAGCTTAAATTAGTTATATGGAGGCGTTTTTTTGTTTGTTTGTTTGTTTGTTTGTTTGTTTTTTTACAGTATGGGATGTTAACAATTTGTAATCTGGAGCTTCATTTAAGAATCTGTAAGTTTCCGTCTCGTGTTTCCGCTTTGTTTTTAGAAACCAGTTTTGGATTTATGTGATTTTTTAAAAAAAAAAAAGACAACTAAATGTCGTCATTGTGGGACCGACAAGTATGGAATAAGCGGCACCAGTATCGCCCCAGTTTGTGCCTCTCATGTATTACAAAGACACTCAAGTCACAGAGCGAAGCATCTGAAAAATAAACCTGTTGCAATCTGTGAAAAACCCAAAAGGTCATTTAACAACAATGTTAAATAACACAGTTCTGAAGGTTTTTCCAGAAGACTCCACAGACTGTATGCTAATATCGGACGTAGCCGCGGTGACGGCACCAGTTGGTTTGTGGACTTATGTTTTGATCCTCGAGTTTAGCATTTTGGGAGCTTGAGGAGCTCCACAGGGTCCAACTAACACCCCTACGCTGCTTTATCATCTATTTTACTTTAAATGGGACCATAATTTACTAAATAAACATCACGCTGTATTGAAGAAGACTTGAAACTAGTGATTGAGACTATAAACTCATTAGGAAACAAATCAAGTGAGAAGTAGGGTCATTTTCTCATAGACTTCTATACAATCTGACTTGTCTTTGGAGCCAGTGGAGTCGCCCCCTGCTGGCCATTAGAGAGAATGCAGGTTTACAGCACTTTAACATTGGCTTTCTTATTCAGGCAGCTGGAAATGACAGATCTTGCTATTTTTTTAACACACATGCAAAATATGAACACATTATTTTGTGTGAAATTGCTAAAGAAAAACTAACTTCATGTAAAAATTGAGCAAGAACATGTTTTTTCCTGCTACGTCTTTATTTGGATTTGATGCAACTTGAGAAACAGTATGAAAATCTTCTTTTTTTATCGTGCAGCTGATGGAATATTTTTCATCCAGATGATTAGAAGAGTCTTTGTGAATACCTTCAGAAAATCATGTGTTTAAACTCCGTGACCTGAATATAACAATACATGTAACACATGAGAAGCATGAACTGAGGTTAACTCTATTTTATCTTTAAGGGAATATAAAATACAGCGATGTACTGACCCTCAACTCAAAAAAAATCTCACTACTGTGTTTGAAAATACCAACACTACCTGAACATTACTTGAAAAATGTTTTTAATCTAGTAGCGTGCTCCCAAAAAACAATCTAGTTTACACAAGGCAGCAAACATATCTGATACTGGGAATCAGATCATCACCAGTATGTTGAAACACACTTTCTTGCAGGATTTTACTTGATTTAACTGCTGCGCTTGCTGTGTTGCAAACAAGCTGTTTGAAGGTAACTGGAAGCAGTAGAAACAAGCAGAAACAGAACTTGTTTCAATGTCTAACACGTTAAAATTACAGGTTTGCTAAGTTCCTGTAGTGGGAAAAATACAGCAGGAGCTCATTAAAGCTGCTCTACATCAACAACCTGCATGCTTCAAATAGAAATAGAGATACATATTTCGCCCCTGTCTGATAAAATACATCAGAATCGAGGGCGTTCTTCATGTGTGCATACCCTTTACGATGCGTCTAACTGTTTGGAAACATTCCTCTTTGTGCTGTTTGAGTTCTCGGGTTTGGGTTTTGTTGGATGATCTTTAACGATGCAGATGATTTTACCTTAAAAAGCCATTTCTCCTACCCTTGGTAGAAACACAACTGTAGTAATACTTGACAATGAAAACCCCCCCGTTAACCTTATGCAATATATTCATGTATATTGATAACTGTATTTGTGTGTGTGTGTGTGTCGTGTTCAACAGATGAGGGTCGCTACTGTATAATTCCTACCATCCTGATCCTTGTGTTGCAGCTGTTGTTACATAACTGAAGGGTTGAACCTGAAGTGTTTAACGATTTATGGAAAGAGACTCGAAGGGGCTTTGTATCGCTGTGATCAATTCTTGACGAAGCCATTTTAACGTTTTTATTGAATTAACGGTTATTTTAAATCTGTAGATCATCCCTTTACGTCCATCTGTTATCTGTGAACCAGAAGTGTTGGTTTAAAATGTAATATATATATATATGTGTGTGTGTTGGTTTTTGTTTGTTTGTATTTGCTCAGTTTGTGGCAACATCATTGCCAGTTCAGATGATGAAGATCATGTCTTTTATTCTGAAAAATGTGTTAAAACTTCTTATTTCCAGATTAAAATGCTATACGTGTACATTTCATCAGTGTCGGATATGTTTTACTTTTTTTGGTTGTTTTTAACTGATAAAACTGAAGCAGAGGATTCAATTTTTCAGTAGTTTCGACAATAATTTACCGCTCAGTCATTTCAAAATGTTTTTTTATTGGGTCTCACTTCTCATTTTGCTTCCAGCTTTCTTCGCCATGACCACTGTTTTTTTTTTTTTTCTCCTTTGCAATGAAAACAATCCATTAATTTTACTTGTACAGTTCATCATAACTGTGTCAAATATGGGCTTTTGGGCTGTTAATATAACTTAAGCAGAAGATTCAAAACATTTGACAGGTTGTCAGTAACAACAATAATTTACTGCTCAGTAATTCCAAATTAAAAGGCTTTTGGGTCTCGGTTGTTATTTTGCTTCCAGATTCTTTGCAGGAAATATGGTGATGAGTGCCATTTCATGTATTTTACATTTTACTTCCTTCCTTTACTTCTACTTATACATTATAGTTGCTTCAAATATAATAAATTTTAGTTTTAAAGTGAAGTCTTTAGTTTTATCATACAGAGTCCAGACAGGAAGTACTTGGGCAGTTACATGTTTTTTGTTCTTTAAAATAAAATAATGGATATTACATTAAAATGCTAAACCTTGGCGTTAATTTGAGTAGGTTTCCATCAATATAGAAAGAACTTTTAACACATAGTGCTCAAAGTTTAGGGGTTCAAACTTAATTGGACATAAAGTCAAACAAGATCATCATATTTAATACTTTGTTGAGGATCAGTTGCAGTCAGTGATCAATTTTTATAGATTCTACCCAACTGTTGATCTTGGTGAACCGACTATGTGACGACTCTGAGCTCGTTTTAGCCACCTCTTCCTCCCTCTTTCAGGCTGTTCTGTGTTGTTGTCAAACCTGTATCAATGGATTCACAACAAAATTTCCCACAAAAATATGATTTTTAATGTTAGATTTGGCCAAAGTCATGGGATTTATGAGGAGATTTCACAAGAAGCGTACTTTAAAATCCTCCTCTCCAACTGCTCCTGGTGATGTCACTCCCTCAGTGCTGTGAAACATTCCGCAATACACACTCATTATAAAATCACAGGACGAGAAAGAAGAGACTTTAAAACTCACACTAATATCTCAAAAACAGTAAAAGATAGAAAAAACATGTAAATTCAAGATTTGTAGGTCAGTTTCGTGATTCAATTAAAGTTCAAATGATATCTCTATCTAAAACTATGTGGAAGCAGTAAATGTTCAAGTAGATGTGGGTTCGCTCACACTAACAGTATTTTTCTGTGTCCAGCTGCAGTTACTTATTGTCTCTACATACCTGACAGTACACATTTCAATCAAACTTTCAAAATAAAAGCACACCACATATCCCTCATTTTTAAAAAGCAAAATGATCAGATTCCGACGGGCCAGAGTGCGAGGTCCCGACCAACGCTGCTTGCAGCTTTAATTGTTATTTTTATTATTACTGGCACCCATCTTGGTTTGGTTGTTTAGCCTTTGTTAATGTCAGATGTAATTTTAGCGGTTTTACAGGTTTCATAGCATTCAGTACCTGCACCACACCACTGATCTCTGACCTCACACTTAATGTTTTTATATCTTTAATTATCTGTTACTGTGTGGACGCCCCTCCTTTTGTTATGGCCTGAACGAGCCAGGCATAACAACGACCTTTGATACCTCTGATAGATTTTTGCTCTTTTCCAGCCTTTAAATGGCAACTATCAACTCTGAGCCATGTCTGAGCTCTTTTGTTTATGAAAAAACGATGAAACGACACACAGCCAAGTGTCTAATTACTTTTGAATCCCTAAGCTTTGGACACTATGTGTTAAAAGGGCGATACCTCCCACACAGTTCTTTCTATATCAATGGAAACCTGCTCAAATTCAAGCTGAGACTCTGCACTTTCAAATTTAAGAACAAAATATGTGTAACTGTCCAAATATAGTTGCTTCAAATATGATAAAATTATGCAGCTTTTAGTTTTATAATTTACTCATATTAAAGTTTTTTTCCTGTTCTGTCCAAAATAATGAAACAAATAAAGATTCATTACTTTTGATGCTTTTGTTTCAACACAACAATGACGTGTAGTTGTTTCCTGGACATTTTTAGGAGATTGTTTGCTTCCTCAGAATAAATCAGCAACAGAGTTACTGTTTCTCCACTTTTTAAAGAAACCTGAGCAGCTGAAACCTAAAAAGGTGCAAATTATAGCAGGAATTTCCACTGATGTTGTGTCAGTTTGGCAGCTTTTTGATGACAGAGAAAAAACAAGAATGCAGCCAGTTGTGTGTTGAACTTTGACCTCTGACACAGCATGGACGGGGCCCTCGTAGCACTTCACAGCAAAAGGGGGCCGTCGCATTTAGGGTGATGGGAGGCTTCGTTGATTATGATTATTAGTAAAAATCTGAACAAACATACACATAAAGAAGGATAAAAAAAAAGATTTTCAGTAAACACTTGACAATAGGAGGAAGTAAACAACCCCTCACTGCTGCTTTTCTCAACCAAGAAAGACGACCGACAAAGACTGAAAATTTATGCCGGGAACACAAAAGGCCAAGACGGTTGTGGGAGTGAAACTCTGACTAGTGCACAAAGGAAAACTCCCAACGGCTGGCAGACCGAACCCTCCGTGTCTCCTGTTTCTCCTCACAAAGCATCTAAAGGTTTAAAGCAGCTCCTGACTGGGCAGACTGGGAGGAAAAGAAGAGTTTGTACCTCCTAACACACTAACCTGCTTTCACTTTGTACTGTTTTTTATCAAAGCAAAACTCTGCAGAACAACCAGTTACCACAAATTAACCTGCTTTTAATAATAATAATAATAATAATAATAATAATAATGGTTCCTAGTTATGTTTAACTACATGTCCTTTTTCTGTGCATATACATCCCATTTCATGTAGAAATACTCCCTATTTTTAAAAAAAATTTAAACATTTATACAGACATTTTTTCTGAATAATCACTAACAGAACATTTCAATAATAAATCTCTTATTCTGTGTAATCTGTCTGTTAAACTAACATTTTCTTTTTTTCTTTCTGGCTGTTTTTTGCCAAATGCTTAAGAAATAAGTTTGTATTTCAGCTCTGTTATATAAATAATATTTGTTGTCATTCATTTATTTAACTCAAGGTCCACTTACTAGCTTTTCTCAGAGCTTCAACACTGTCTTCTTTAGCAGTTTTCTGTTCAGCTTCGGTTAAGATTTCTTTGTCAAACTGTTTCCAAGGTCAAGAATGAAGCTTCACACTCAGAGTCTTTGAAAATTTGAAATATATTTACTGAAATTCTGTAACGCAGAAACCAAAATATCTCATTACATTAAATAAATAGTTACAAATATGACGATACATGAGCAGAACACTTCATGTGCTCTAAACCTTTTCCAGGTTTATCCGTTAATCATTTAAAAAATACATTTAAATTCCTGTCACACGTTTCTATTAACACCTTGAAAACAGTCAGATTCAGCTGAGAGTTCTTTAGATTAACCTGAGAAAAGACGATGATATGCACAATCATGCATGTAATGTTTTGCACGACAGTAATACAGCAGCTACTATACTATTAGTAAGTATAAAATGTGGTTTATATTATATCTGAAACATGAGGTAGCAGGCAGTGATGGAAGAAGTATTCAGATCCTTTACTTAAGTAAAAATACCAATACAGCAAATATAAAAATACTCCATTACAAGTAAAAGTCCTGCAGGAAAAATCCTACTGAAGTAAAAGTACATAAGTATTATGAGCTTGATGTAGTTAAAGTATTGCAGTAAAAGTAGTGGTTTGGTCCCTCTGACTGATATATTATTATATATGACATCATTAGATTATTAATAGTGAAGCATCAGTGTTAGAGCAGCATGTTACTGTTGTAGCTGCTGGAGGTGGAGCTAGTTTCAACTACTTTATATACAGTTAGCTAGTTTAGTCCAGTGGTTCCCAACCTAGGGGTCGGGGCCCCTCCAAAGGGTCATCAGATAAATCTGAGGGGTCGTGAGATGATTAATGGGAGAGGAAAGAAGAAAAAACAAAGTTCTGATACACAAATCTGTTTTCAGTTTTTGGACTTTTTCTCTAATCTTTGATTTTTGGTGAAATATTGGATCATTTGAACATTTATTGAAATGAAAGCATGTGAGAAGTTTAGAGGGAAAAATCACTATTTGGTGGAGCTGTTAACAACTCATAGACATGTGAAATGTGACCCCGACTACACACTGCTTTTTGTAAGACGTCAAAAGCCAAAAAGGTTGGAAACCACTGGTTTCATCTTTAACAATGTGTTGTATTTTAAAAGCTTGTTATATTATCCATTGTGTCAAATCTTCATCTGAAAAGTAACTAAAGCTGATAAATAAATGTAGTGGAGTAGAAAGTACAATATTTCCCTCTGAAATGTAGTGGAGTGGAAGTATAAAGTAGCATTAAATGGAAATAAATTAGTACAGTAAGTAAATATACTTGGTTACTTTCCACCAAACTCGTACGGTTTCTCTCTCGTGTGAATCCTCATGTGCTCCATTTTGCGGTACTGCCGCGTGAAGCGCATGCCGCACTCATCGCACGCGAAGGGCTTGAGCCCGAGGTGGCTGCGCATGTGGCGCGTCATGGTGCCGCGCTGGGTGAACATCTTCCCGCAGAGGTCGCAGGAGAACGACCTATGGCTCCTCTCGTGCTGCTTCAGCAAAGCGGCGTCCACGTAGCTCTGACTGCAGACCGAGCACACGTAACAGCTCGGCCTCATGTCCGTAAACCTCTCCGGATCCTCGACATCCACTTTAATGAGAATTCCCTCCTCTGCATCCTCCTCTAGCTGTGCGAGTGCGACTCTACGTGAGTGATAAGCTGCTCTGAGCTTGGGAAACCTTCCCCACAAGGGATGCACATGTACAAGCTGCCCCGCAAAGCAAACCCAGGCTGTGGTTGATGGTAGATGTAGCTCACCTGCGTGTTTCCATCCAGCTCATTATTTAAGGCCAAATCTTCCTCTCTAACCTCGGCATGGTCCTCCAGCTCCAGCTCTCCACCTTCCACTTCCTGTCTTTTTGTTCCAATGCTTCCTTCCAAACAGTCGTCCCTGCTGGATCGGGGCCTCTTGTATGCTGCCATTTGCTGGGAATCAGTGGTCAGCGTTGGGTACCACTGCTCAGTGTTATCATCAGATGAGGTGCTGTTGCTGCTGGAGGGTGGGGGGCTCTGCTGCAGGCTGCTGGATGATGGACTCCCTCCGATCAGCTCCAGTCTCAGCCTCGTTTCAACACTGTCATTCATCTCAACTGACTCAGGAGACGCACATCTCGTTGTAAAAAGCTCCTCCTCTGACAGATCCTTCCTCTGGAGCTCAACCTGCATCTGTTTATGACTCTTTCTGTCCTCCGTGGACCCTGAGCGGTAGCTGTGGGTGACTCGTGGTTGGCCGTCTGGGGTTAAGGAAGAGGTGGTGGAGGATGGCGGGTTGCTCGGCCTGCGGGGTTTAAGTTTCCTGCGGCAGAGAGCCGCCAAGCCTGACAGCTGCAGATAGGAAGCGGCTCTGAGGAGGGCAGACACACCTTGATCACTAACATGGTGAGAGGAAGGTAGCTGGCCTGTGTAGATGAAGTCTAGAACCTGACAGAAGTGGAGAAGAAGTCTGATGAGTCGACTTTTAAAGGGATTTATGAGCATGGAAAATGGCTTCATTAATGGCCACTAATAAGAATAACTTTTGGGTTGCCATGTTGTGGAAAATCCTCCTCTAGCATCAAACTTTCTTTGTCTTTTTAGCTCTTTAGTTCATGAGGAAGACCCTAGGGATGTGCAGAAAGCCTGGTATTTGTATTTGTATCTGTATTTGTTGAGGCAGCAAAATTATTTGTATTTGTATTCGAATAAAGGTGGAAAGAGGTTTAAAAATCCTGTTTTTGTTTTTATTAGGCTTTTAATTTTAGAAAATTAAAGTGTTACGATAAGTGTTCATGAAGTGTGTGTCAGAAGGCTCAGCTTCATCTCTGGGGAACACCCCCAACACTGGGAGTGATGTCCAAATTAGGAAATGTGCGTCATGTAGCAGGTGGATGTGAGTCCCCTCGTTGAGACCTGCTGACAGGAGTACTGGTGGAGCAGGG
The DNA here is from genome assembly GCF_910596095.1 of Thunnus maccoyii. Classification (NCBI taxonomy): domain Eukaryota; kingdom Metazoa; phylum Chordata; class Actinopteri; order Scombriformes; family Scombridae; genus Thunnus; species Thunnus maccoyii. Next base: position 25,581,040 of record NC_056551.1, on the reverse strand, counting down.
GACAGAGATAGTGATGTAACCGACCTGTGCGCTGGTATTTGACTTGTTGTTTTTTTTTTTCTTTTTCCAAAAACAAATCATTTTTAAAATATCTGTATAACAAATAACAAATATTCGTAAAACCCCACTATTTGTGCTTTGTCGAATAACGTATTTGTATTTGGGCACACCCCTAGAAGACCCTCCAATGGACACTTCTGGAAAACAGCTGCAGCACATCTGGACCTGAATCCATTTATCAACAGCTTATTATTAACATTTACAACTGCAGGCTTGATGGATTATCACAAGAACTGTTCATTCATGATTTATTAACATTTATAAAAAGCAGGTAACTGACACAGTTTTGCTGACGACTCACTCATTTCTAATGACTCACTAACATTTATAACTGCAGTCCTGATGATTTATTGGAAAGTCAGGAACATGGGACAAAGAACGTTTGATGCTGGGGGAGAATTTCCCACAACCTGGCAAAAGTTAGTCTTATACATGGCTTATAAAGCATTAGTAAATGATTTATTAACCATTAATACTTTAAAAACCGTGTGTTTCGTTGGGTTTCTCACCTGTCTGAACACCGGGGCCTTTACCATCTGTGTGTCCAGGGCGATCACGTTGTCTCGCAGCAGCAGGGAGTTAAAATAGCTGCTGCAGGCTGCCAGGATGTTCTTGTGAGCCCTGAAGAGAGCGTTTCCCACCACGATGATCACGTCACACAAGTATCCTCTGGATCGTTGCTGGTTCAGCTGCAACAAAAGCTGTTTGGTGTAATTTGGCTGCTTCATATCTCAAAGACTCTGAGGGTTAGACAGCTGGTAAACTGTGAAGATAGACAGAGAAATATTCAATGCAGCGCTTCACGATAACTGTTGATGTTAGATCCAAATGTGCAGGAGACACTTTAACATAACGTTCATTTGACGCTTTTGTCCAAAATGACCTTCAATAAGCTTCAATAAACTCAAAGGGAACAAAAGCGACATGTCATCAAAATTTGGAAGTGCAACCCTCCAAAATAAAAAACTGAAAGTGTGTTTAGAGTCTCACAGTGCAAGAGTCACTTACATACTCACAAAAATTGCACTAAGAATAGTTCTCATCTCTTTCTGTACATGTGCAAATGATTACTAATGACGGAAGGTTTTCACTTAATTATTTAGCCTTTTTTTATAAACAACATGTAACCTTCAGCAGGAACAGTTGAAAGCTTTTTAATCTGAAGCCCAAGATGCCAGATAACAAGTCTAGTCTACAGTCAGTATCAGCAGGTCTGTGAGGCTTTAAAACTCACTGTAAAGAAAACCAAATCAAAATAAAAATTATCCAAAATTCCCCCCAAAAAACGAAGACTGGAGAAATGTCCCAAAAAAAGAAAACTTTGTTTTTACATTTTTACCCATTAATCATCTCTTCAAACTACCCAACTGTATATTAAAAAATATATTTACATTTTTTAAAAAATATTAAAATTTAAAATATATATACTATATAAAGTAGATAAAAGTAGCTCCAACCTCAGCTAGTTACAGCAATAAAATATATCAGACAATGGGGCCATTTTTAAGTTTACTTTTGATACTTTAAGTATGTTTAGATGATATTTTAGTACCTAAGATTTTTCATGCAGGACTTTTATTTGTAATGGAGTATTTTAACATTGTTGTGTTGGTACTTTTACTGAAGTAAAGAATCTGATCATTTCTTCCACCACTGGACAAACTGAAAACATTTGACCTGATGATGGAAATGATGATGTAACTGCTGTAAAATCAGAAGATCGACGTTTACAAAGACCATGAATGTGTGCACATTCTGCTAATAATGGTAATTTCCCTCTAAATCAAAGTCGACCTCGTGGTGGCACTAGAGGTAAAGTCAGTAGGATTTATCCTCTGGGGAACATGAATATCTGTACAAAATTTCATTGCAATCCATCCAATAGTTGTTGAGATATTTCAGTCTGGTGGTGAACTGACCAACTGAGTGAATCGCCATCGTGGGGCCGCTAATGTGTCTAAAAATACTTTAACGGACTTTCAGGGCTGCTATCAGGGAGACAAAGGTTGTAAAAATAGACAAGATCGAGTACTCCACCCTGCCCGGCTCTATCTGCAGTGGCACACTTACAGTTTCACCATCAACAGAAACATCACGGAGAAAATACAGATACAAAGACGATGAATCATACGAAACTCAGCTCTCTATTGGAGAAGGAATCCACGACCTCAGTGTGTTTTGAGGTCACTTTCCTTTATTTTTTTTAGATTTTCCATATATACAATATACACTTATAATATATGGAATCCTAACAACCAAGCAAAACAAAACTAGACAATCACACATATATAAAACAAACAAGCTCAACCTCTGTCTTCATATCTGATCAACTTAAATTAAATACATGAACTCATCATAATCATGCATCATACATTGGTCTTTGAATACAGCTCATCTCTACCAAGTACACCCAATTAAACAATAGAAAATCACAAAAAGGGGGAAATGATTTCCAGTGTTTACATTTCTAAACTGATCTGCTGCTACATTATGAACCATCCAGACCTCTCAGGTGGTCTGGGATCAGGTCTGCTTTCTGTCCCCAGAGTTAAAACTAACCACTATAGGCCACTATAGCACCAGTACAACATTGGGTTAACTTTACCCAGCAGCAATCTGTTATTTTGACCCAATATTACACACAACAAGCTTGAGTTTTAACTAAAAAATTGTCACAAATTTGTCATTTCTTGTACAAACGATGTGCATATGACATTCAAAGGATACACAATTTATTAGCGGTCATTAACAAACAGTGACATGTAGACTATAACAAGCTTTAATTGGGTTAATAACCCAACAGTAAAATAAAAAATAAAACTAAAACTGGGTTAAAACAAACACTCGTCGTGAGTGTCTTCCTGTGTGACGTTTACCCAGTACTGTGCTGGTGCTATATTGACCCAAACTGAGTAAAAGTGATTTTAATTGTGTAACTTTTCATTGTTTTCTGGCACAAATGTAGAATATTTCTGCTCTTAGTCCCATCTGCTCTGCCGCAGATAGAGGTTTATCTCACTATGACTCTGCTGAAGTTTGAATATTTCTGCTGATAAACAAGAGAAGCATCTGTTTTGCGAAACGTCGATACAGAATCATCTTATCTCAGTAGGTCAACAAAACAGAAACAGAAAAAAAAAACATGTTTCGGCAATCTAAGAGGTGCAAACTTTACTGGCTTTTAGCCAGTAAATCCCAGTTAGAGAGTCTGACTGAGAGACTGACCCAGTTATGTTGTTTCATCAATGAATATTCAGATCCTTAACTTAAAACCATACATTTACACATGTAAATCGATTGTTATGTGATGTAAATACTGTTGTTATTGAGAATGTCGCTATTTATTATGAGCTTTATTTAATTAATGTATTTCTGGTAGTGATATGTTATGACTATTTTAATTAGGGACAGGGGTCGCAAATGAGCCTTGGCTATAAGTCCTATATGCAAATACATCTGTTTCATGTTATTTTAACCTGTTACAATGTTTTTTTTGCATCGTCCCTGACAAATAAACTAATAAATAAATAAATATTTTAAAAAGTACTCCATTATAGAAGTATTTCCAACCACAATCCATCATTTGTTGTTAGAATAAAGGAGACTTTCTGGCAGCTATAATAATTTTTATAATAATTTTTAAATGTTTATACTGTTCACTCCAGTAATTAATAGTGGTCTTCTGGCTTTCTAAGCAGACTGAACTTAATAGACATAAAAGCAGCCACTTGGGAAATAATGTGATTAAATCTGTACAGTCTAATATAATCTATGATATAATCCAATCCAACAGCTCTTCATGCAATATGATACTGAAGCTTTTTGTTGACGCTGGTTCAGAGAGCAGCTGGTTCTTCTCTGTGGTCAGTTTTGAGGTTGTAGATGTTGAACTGCTCTCTAATGACAAGTGTTTCCAATATTCTGTCTCCTTCATGTACATGAATGAAGCTGCTCAGAAAATTTGAAACACCTTTGACATCGTTTAGACCTGTAATTGTAATTGTGGCTCCATGTCAGTACAATTTCTAAACAGCAGAGTGCAGCGATGATGAGGTTGATTATTCCCAAACTTCCTCCAGACAGACGATCCACAGAGAAATTAATCAAATAACAAAACAATGTTTCTTATCTCAGCGATTCAAGGATACGAACATTACAGCTAACTTGTAAAAAGTACATCTATGATCTCTACCATAAAATGTCATTTTAAAAAGATAAATTGGCTAATGACTAATGTTTACAGTGGGTTATTTTATCCATAATGTGAAAGTGATTTTGATTTAGTCATTTTAACTAGATGCTAATAGGCAGCTTTATATTCTTTCAAAAATCAGGAATTTACCTCTTGAAGTGTTCCAGACTGATAAGACTGTTCAAACTACACATTGCATTTGTGAGATTGTGCTAAAAATTGCAGCAAAACAACACATTTTATATCCAACGTTTGCAAGCTACAACAATCACTCAGCATTTCCTTTTAAAAGAATGAAATTGTGGCCATTATATTAGTAGAAATGATGTTTCCATCATGTTTGGTGGTTATTTAGCCACATAAAACTTATTTAATCTGACATAACAAAACTTTACTGGAAGAATCATTCAATTTCCTACATTTTTATGCCATTAACGAAATCCAGAAGGATGTGCAGTTACAAAAAAATAATCTAAAACTGCTTCATATTAACCTACCAGGTGTGAACGGGTCTGCAGACGGTCAAACGCTGAAGTTTTCTGGCAAAGTAAGATTCACAGAGATGCATCATGAACTATTTAACCGAAAAATTGTTTAAAAGGAAACATATGATCAGAAAGTGAAGTTATATACATACATACACTGCCAAACCTCCAGCAGAAGAGAGGAACTCATGGGCTCTGTGGTGCAGCTCTCAGCAGGTCCGAGCTGAGAGGAAGAGGAGGGTCATTGAGCCACAGATGGTGATTGATAAATAGTCTCTTCAACAGTCAAACAGTACCAGTGTGTTATAGAGTGGTATTAACAGTTTAACGTAGGTAGAGGATGAGCACTTCTTTCTCTACTGCTGCTAATAGACTAGAATATAAAATATGAATAGAAAAGTACAAAAATAAACAATATAAAATAACAAAATATGAATACAAGCATTAACAGTATAAAGTTATATCAAATGTACAATAACAGACTTAACCCTCCTGTTGTCCTCGGGTCAATTTTGAGTATCCTGACTAAACTTTTACAAATACCAGTCTGCCATAATCCATCAACATATTTTCCTCTGATCTCAACTATAGTTAAAATAATTCATAATGTCTTAGTCAGGATACTGTTTTGAAACCATTTCATTTTTTTTGATGACAGACACATAATGACACCTGTTGTCTTTCCGGGTCAAAATTGATCCGAGGACAACAGGAGGGTTAACAAGACAGACAACCATTGAATAAAACAAAGAGCTGTCATTAGGCATAAATATCAAGATATTAATATATGTCAACATCACAATAATGTGTTAGGATTCATGCTGAATGTGGTAAAAGTGAGATTATATAAACTTGTTGTACTTTGTGTGTGCAGTAGGGTCCAAAAGTCTCAGATCTTTGGATCCTACTGTACATAAATTGCACAGAATTATTGTTTTGCACATTCTGGGAATAAAGTTATTACACTGGATCTGAAAATGACACAGATGCTGCTCATGTGTCACTAGTGGACTACAACCACCACTGATGGTCTTTACTGTCTTCAAGTCTTTATAGCATATCAGAGTTTTAACTGTGTATTAACTGACACTGCTCACCTTGAAGCTCCTCTGTTAAACCGAACACTCACCTGTTTTCTCTCTTTATCACATCAGCATCAGTTCTACTGTAACCTCAGAGTGCCATCTAGTGCTCAGCAGACATTTCAGACACAGTTTTGAAACATATTATTATATTTTTTTTTTACAAAAATGTTACGTCTAATGATTGGACGGTAAATCAGTTCAGATCTTTATTGTCCCACCACAGAGTAACCTGTCTGTCTGTCAGAGAGGCAGCATAAAAAACACAAAACTAACATAAACACAATAAAAACACAAGACAATAAAAGGCATTAAATCTTTTAAGGGAAGTGAAAGACGACTGGAGCTGCTGCATATGAAACAATATCATATAAAATATAAGTCTGACAAGTCATAAAAATGTTTCCTCATGTGGGGCGTACAGTATATTTCTTTTATAAATGCATAAATAAAATGATAAAGTGGAAGCATGCTGATGATTAATTTCCATGTCAGAGATACGTTTTTGTATTATTATTTCTTTAATTGCATTTTTATTTTTATTATCATATTGTGTCTGAGCAAACCACTTTATATTCAGGTCAACCCCTCTTGTTTCTGTGTTTGGCTCAGCTGTTCTGGTTTGAAATCTATCAAAATTAAAAATGCAAGTCATAAAAAACCCTCCAGGTAAATGAAGTAGAGTGCCAAGTACTGAAATATTGTGACCAAGAAATAGCAGAAAATGGAAATACTCTAGTAAAATGCCTCAAAATTATATTTAAGCAGAGTATTTCAGTAAATATACTTAATTATTTTCCTAAACTGAGACATTTATGCTAAAAAATAAACATGTTGTATTTCACTTGACCTTTAAAATATGCAAAATATAGTGTTAACATTCATCTTTGCTGATTTGAGCTTTAATAAGGAGCTTTTTTTTTTACACATCATGCACATTATAGGATGTACAGTGATGTGAGAAGAAGGGACAAACATCACAAGACAACAAAACTAATGTAACAATAAAGACGACAAAAACAAAATGTGGAATATTAAGACAATAAAACAGAAAATATACAGTACAAAATAGAGAATAATTCTTCTTCTCTTCCCCCCACAAATGAATATTCATATTAATAAACTTAATCTATATTGCACTGCTTCACTAGGCAATAAAAACAAAATAAATGAAGCAAAGATAATCAGTATTAAAACACTGCAACGCCTCGAGATAACATTATGAAAACTAGATATAGTGCAAACATCATAAAACAAGGAAATAAAAAAATGCATGAGCGTCAAAGTTCATATAAAAGCGTGACCTAGTTTACTGACGTGACAACCGGTCGAAACAACGTGTAAGAAGAGTTAAAATGAATATTATATGGAAATGATATAAATTAAGGATGTGTGGAGGGAGAAGAGGAGTTAGAGGGAAATGTGTTGACTTCCTGAATGTCTTAAATTAGGGGATCAGGGTTCAGTTCAGTCTTTGTGTGCTGGTTTTGAGGCAGTTTGCCAGACTCCAGCTGCAGGTTTATAGGTCATAACATTTAAGGTGTTCCTGCAGGTGATCCATGATGTCATTTTCTCTTGTTAGATTATTGCATCTGTCTGAAATCCCCTGTAGATTACAACCATTATATGAGTTTTACCACTTTAACGTCTTAAAGATTTTGTGTTTACCTCTGTTGTTTCCTCTGTCACTATACAGAATGGGCGGTTAAAGCATTAGTGTTGCTTACTCAGCTCTTTATTAATAATGACCATAGTTCAACTCGTACACGTTATAACTCTCATCACTCTATCTTATCTCATCTGACTCTAAACCATAAACTGTATATAAAAAGCTCTAAATGATTCATGCAGCACAATGCTTACCGATTTCTCCATTGTTACACCTTCCACACATGTTTTAAGACATATAAAAATACTGTTTCCTGTATGTCTTTTCAACATAAAAGTGCAGTTAACTAGTTAGAAATCCTTAAATTGACCCTTCCTCATTTAAAAAAACATCCATTATTTTTCATTTCTAAAGTTTAACAGCTGGACACCAGATGTCTCCACCTTCACTGTAAAGTTCATTCTCAGTGTTTGTGGACCGGAGGCTTCAAGTTTCCACATCACACTTGTATAATTTGCATGCTGGACCACGATTGGCTCCAAACTAGTTGTGATGTGAAAACAAACTTTGCACAGAGAAGAGAACAACATCCAACTAAAGGAAGTGGAAATGTAGGTCAGAGGTGGACAGTAACATAAGTTAATTTACTGAAGTAGGTACCTGCACTACCATTTGATGCTACTTTATACTTCCACTCCACTACATTTCAGAGGGAAATATTGTACTTTCTACTCCACCACATTTATTTGACAGCTTTAGTTACTTTTCAGATTTTGACACAATGGATAATATAACAAGCTTTTAAAATACAACACATTGTTAAAGATGAAACCAGTGGTTTCCAACCTTTTTGTCTTTTGACGTCTTACAAAAAGCAGTGTGTAGTCGGGGTCACATTTCACATGTCTATGAGTTGTTAACAGCTCCACCAAATAGTGATTTTTCCCTCTAAACTTCTCACATGCTTTCATTTCAATAAATGTTCAAATGATCCAATATTTCTGCAAAAATCAAAGATTAGAGAAAAAGTCCAAAAACTGAAAACAGATTTGTGTATCAGAACTTTGTTTTTTCTTCTTTCCTCTCCCATTAATCATCTCACGACCCCTCAGATTTATCTGCTGACCCTTTGGAGGGGCCCGACCCCTAGGTTGGGAACCACTGGACTAAACTAGCTAACTGTATATAAAGTAGTGTAAACTAGCTCCACCTCCAGCAGCTACAACAGTAACATGCTGCTCTAACACTGATGCTTCACTATTAATAATCTAATGATGTCATATATAATAATATATCAGTCAGAGGGACCAAACCACTACTTTTACTGCAATACTTAAACTACATTTTGCTACTTATGTACTTTTACTATAGTAGGATTTTGCAGGAGTTTTACTTATAATGGAGTATTTATACATTGTTGTATTGGTACTTTTACAGCAGTAAAGGATGTGAATACTTCTTCCACCACTGCCTGTCTATATATATATCAGCCTGTTATTATTATCATATGTTAGCAGAAGGTGGAAGTCAATAATGATTTTGCTTCCTCATCACTGAGTGTATCGGTCACAGCCACAGTATCAGTATCAGTCTGTTGCTCAGGTGAGCAGCTCAAAGCTTTTTTTTTTACAGGTATATTTCCTGCACCACAGTCTGCGTGACGTCACAGGGATGGGCAGGTCACGTGGTGCGGACCGAGGGAAACCTGTGGTCTAACGTTACTGAAATGGGAGAAAGAAGAAGAGGAGAAGGAAGGGAAGCAAACAAGGTAGGAGAGCTACAGACCGTCTTAACATCCTCCAACAAGAAGGATCGATTAGTGCTTTTCAGTAGGGTATCGATTAGGAACGGTTTATCATCTGAAATGTGAACTTTTTTATGTCGAGAGGTAAACACAACGGTAGGTTAGCTACACAGGGCAGAACGAGAGAAGTTTACCTTCTTCAACCGCCGCTTTTTCTTTATCTGTCTAAAAATAAAAAAAAACAACAACATTCAGAGCGACATGTTAGGAAGCTATAATCAATAATACATTTACTAAATAACTTTAGACACGACCGTGACTTCAGACGGAGTCAAATGAAAATGTTTTCCTGTCTTTTTACATTGACCGAGCCCGCTGGCTGAGAGCCAGCTGAACCGTTCACAGGTTGGTTTTAAGTTCACTTCACGTTATTAGGCCTCATTTACTGCACACACAGACACACATATACACACACATATATATATACACACACACACATTATTACTGTTATAAATAAAGGCTGGAAACTGTATATAAGTAGCTTCATGGCGTTATATCAGAGCCGAGGTGTTTCTGTTTTGGAGCAACTTCCAAACAGTTTCCTGATATCAGGAGCAGCGACTGATCATATAATACAGAGTTAACTACAGTTATCTGTCTGACACAAAGAAAGTAACTAAGTACTTTTACTTAAGTACAATTTTGAGGTATTTGTACTTTACTTGAGTATTTCCATATGATGCTACTTTATACTTCCACTCCACTACATTTCAGAGGGAAATATTGTAATTTCTACTCCACTACATTTATTTGACAGCTTTAGTTACTTTTCAGATGAAGATTTGACACAATGGATAATATAACAAGCTTTTAAAATACAACACATTGTTAAAGATGTCTTACAAAAAGCAGTGTGTAGTCGGGGTCACATTTCACATGTCTATGAGTTGTTAACAGCTCCACCAAAAGCCTAAGTATCAGCATCAAAATATACTTTAAGTACCAAGAGTGAAAGTTTGCAGAATTTCAGGATAATATATATTATATTATTGGATTATAATGTTTAGAGCTGCAACAATTAGTTGATTAATCAATTAGTCGATTGACAGCCAATTAATTGCCAACTATTCTGATAATCGGTTAATCACTTTGAGTCACTTATTAAGAATAAATGTACAAATTCTCTGATTCCAGCTTCATTCAGTCATCATCTGCACAGCTGATCACTCTGAACAACAACACGTCACGTTAACTTAAATATTTGTAATTTTACATTTGCACATCACATGTTCATGTACAGTTTATAGTGTTTTATACTGTGAAGTTTTGCTCATCCTCGTTCAGTCAGTATCATTAATTCAACAGCTTTTTTCACTTAGAAAATTCACCTTTGTTTCTAAAGGTGCTTGTGTTTTCTCTTATCTATTTTTTGACAGTTATGCACCACAACACCAAAGCAAATCCCTTGTATTTGTGAACCTACTTGACATTAAACCTGTTTCTGATTCTTCACTCAAGACATTTGAAAACATCACATTTGGCTCTAAGACATTAGAACAACTGTTTTTCATTATTTTAAGACATTTTACAGATTAATTCTTAAAATAATCAGTGGATTAATCCATTATATATTATATATTATTGTCTAAGCATTACTAATGTTGCAGCTACTGAAAGTGGGAAGCCTCATCTAGAATAATACATCATCATGTATTAAGTTTAGATTTATTATTTGCGAAGTAACTGAAGCTTTCACATAAATGTTAAGTAGCGGAAAATGGAAATTACTCAAGTAAAGTACAAGTACCTCAAAATTGTACTTAAGTGTAGTACAGAGTTGAGTAAATAGTCAGATTCCAGCTCAGGAAATCAAACCGTCCTGTTGTTGTTTGAAGAGATCAGATTCACTGTTTGACTTTTTCCTCAAAGCTTGAGGCTCAGTTATTGATCGCAGCTGATGAGCAGATCAATCAGAGGTGAAAGGATTCGTCTGAATGATGCTGCATGAATGAACTTTATGAATATTTTTTTATTATTTTCTTGTATGACAAAGAAAATTAAAGTAAATCCTCACGTTAAAGGAGCTGCTGGAACCACAGAATGTTTAATCAATTAATCAAGAAAGTACAAGAACAGAACAGATTAATTGATATTGATATTGATCTTCATTAGCAGATTGAATATGTCTGAGTGTCATAAAGTTGTAAATACTCAAATTTTCATGTATTTCAGTGAACTTTTAAGGTTCATTTTGGCTTAAAAGTTGATTTTTAAAGTTCATTCTTTATCTTGGAAGCAGCAGTTTAATATTTTTAGCTTTTAGTCAGAAAAAAACACGTAATTAATACGTCAGTGTTTATTATCCTTCATGTCTTTGTGTTTACAGGTGATTCCTCGGCTCACTGTGTGTTTAAACAAGGTTTGCATTCTGACCTGCAAGCCAATGTAAGTCGTGTTGAGTGACTGCGTGTGAAAGAGGTATTCAAGCACAGTTCTTTTTTTTTTTTTTCACCTCTCAAGATCATAAAGAAAGAAATGGGGCTTTTTTTTAAAGGGCTGATTGGTTGTCAAGAATGTATTTTTGTGTTGGTAATTTTAAGACTCCCGGATACGAGACGCGAGTCGTTATTACAGCGACGGGGGGGGGGGGATTTGTTCGGCTCCGTATTTGGTTGCAGCACAAAAATGCATTCTTGACTCGGCTTGCATGGAGGATGCTGGGATAACATCTGCAACTCATGAGGGCTCCGGCTGAAGGGTCTTTTCTCCGGTGACCTCGGGCTCTGAGGCTTATCTTTGTTTGTTAGGACTTGTTTTTGAATTTAAATGACGTTGCATGAATGATATTATTGAATGTTTATGTGGATTTTTCTGCTTGTGACTTGTTTTTATCTTCTGGCTTCTTTCCTTCTTATATTTCCTTTCTTTTTGCCTACTTAGTCCTTTGTTAATGATTTAAATTGAACACAATATGACCTCCAATCTCCAACTATTTTGATAATCTATTAAAATTCTCTTGTTCCAGCTTCTCAAATGTGAATATTTTCTCATTTCTTTCGTCTTCTATGACAGTAAACTGAATATTTTTGGGACATTTGTCGACGTCACCTTGAGTTTTGGGAAACAAAGCGACATTTTTAACCATTTTCTGACATTTTATGGACCAAACAACTAATCAATGAATCAAGAAAATAATCTACAGATTAATTGATAATGAAAATAATCGTTAGTTGCAGCTCTAAACAATTCTGATAATAGATTAAGTGCTGAAAGGCATTCATGAAGTAAAAATGCCAAATGCTCTCATGTTCCAGCTTCTCAAATATTGATGTTTTATTTCTTTTTTTTTAATATAATTGAACTCAAATTAAAGAGTTAATGAATATTTACAGTATGTGGAATGTGGAAATCAGTGCTATCAGTAGTGTCTGTGATGCATGAGTGGAGAATGTGTGTGTGTTGTAAGGTGCATGAAGGCAAAGCAAAGAACTAAAGCAGCATAACCAAAACAATCAGGCGCCTGTGGGAGAGAGACGACCTGCAGCAGCTGCAGAGAGAGAGAGAGAGAGACAGAGAGAGAGAGGCTTAAATAACCAGGGAACACGCCGCGGCCCCTCAGGTGTTCCAGGTTACACTAACGATCCACCTGCAGAGTGAACAGAGACAGCTGACGGGTCGTCTTACAACACGATTAATAGTCAGCAACTCTACCCAACACCAGGAAGTCTACACAAATCACCATATTTGTGAAGTTGGAACTGTTAAATTCCTGGTATTTTTGCTTGAAAAATGATAATTGATTATCAAAATAGTTGCCAATTAATTTTCTGTTGATCAACTAATCGTTACAGCTTTGATTAAAATAGTTACAGCCTTTTATTTATTATAACACTGAATGAATATTGTGCGTGTGTGTGTGTGCTCTCAGGGACCATCACCATCCTCATGTCCAATGGAGGAGGCTTTTACGGACGCACTGAGCATGTCCGCCAGGCGCCCCACTATGACCAGGTTCCCCGGGAAACCTTATCACGATCAGACTCGTACGATCTGCATCCTCCCTCGCTGAGAGAGCAAACGTCGGCTCGTCTGGCTCAGAGCGCCGACCCGCTCCCTCCTCCTCCTCTGCCCGACCAACCTCCCGTGGGGCCCGAGTTCGACCCCAGCGGCAGTGAGGACAACGCCGACCCCGCCATCGACATCAAACCGGTCCACCGTTTCATCCCGGACTCCTGGAAGAACTTTTTCAGAGTAAGCAACCGCAGCAGTAAGAAGGCGTGGTCCATGCCTGCCTCGTCTTATAACAACAACAACAGCACCTCTGACGGGGTGCGCTGCTCTCCTCCGCACTCTCCGTCTGTTCCCGGATCATACCGGGATCCCTATGGGGGCTCAGGCAGCAGCTACAACTCCCGCAAGGAGCTTCTGGGAGCTCGGGACGCCCACGAGTCCGTGTCAGGGCGCACCTATCACACAGGTCTGACCTACAACGAGCGAGTGGAGGAGTACCAACAGCGCTACGCCTTCATGAAGTCCTGGGCGGGTCTGCTGAGGATTCTGGGTTGTGTGGAGCTCCTGCTGGGAGCGGCTGTGTTCGCCTGCGTCTGCGCTTACATCCACAAGGACAACGAGTGGTTCAACATGTTTGGATACTCGTCTCCCGGAGGAGGAGCGTACGGAGGAGGTATATACGGTGGCGTAACGGGAGCGAGCTACTACTCCGGACCCAAGACCCCGTTTGTGTTGGTGGTGGCGGGGCTGGCCTGGCTGGTGACTGTGATTTTGTTGGTTCTGGGGATGACCATGTACTACCGCACCATCCTGCTGGACTCGTCCTGGTGGCCTCTGACCGAGTTTACCTTAAACCTGGCGCTGGCGGTGCTGTACATGGCAGCAGGTGGGTAACCGTAGCTACGGCTGTACACATCCGCCATGATGATGAGTTAAAAGTTCAGCACATTTTCTCACATACCAACAATAATATCCATCCGTGCAGATAGTTTGGGTATTGTTTATCCTGGTTTAAGATCTGTTTCCATCTTAAAACAATGGAGGAGAATGCAATCTTGCATTTAAATATGACATTTAAAATATTCAGAAGGCAGTGAAAATGTTGAATGAGGGTTTATTTGAAGATTTAAATCACAACATGGCTGCAGATGGTTCTTATCCAAGAGTTAATACTCAGACTGGACCATTAAGACATGATGTTTTATTCTTATTAACACAATTTTACAAGATATAACATGATTTTGATCCAGTTTTGAGGTCTTTTCAGCATCTTACTGGCACCACATTTATGCTAACACCTGTTGCAGATAATAATATATGTGCCTGTATTCTAGCAGATAGAGAAAGAAATCTAAATCTTTTACACTGTACAAAATATGATGATTTAAGATCATTAATTTTCTGTGAAACCCTGAAATATTCTGATGTGCAGATTATCAAAAATTGGAATTATTTTGACGTGTTCAAGTTTTCCAACTTTGTCTCAAAAGTCTGGAAAAGAAGACTTTGTTTATTAAATTATATATGATTACTCCAGTGCTATATTGTTACAAAAAAAACATTATAAATCTCTCAGTAATATCTTTCTAATCTCCTCTTCAAGTGTTCTCATCAAGTTGTGACACACTCGTCCCAGTGCTTCTCCCATTCCTGGAAACATTTAGTGTCATCTTCTGTAACGTGTCCAGAGCTTCCTGTGATTCTTCCTGGATTTCCTCCACGATGGCGAATCGTCTCTGTTTCGGGTCCCAGTTTTTAGTTTCACTAAGCTGTAGTCAGACGACGATCTGATAACTGCAACCCTACTCCGGTGCTGAACTGAGGGGCTGAATAAAGCACCAGCATAAGATAAATGAGGAGTTTTTAAACTGGAAATCATGCAAAGATATTCCAGTAGAGCCCCAGAATATAAATAGGTTTAAATATAATATAAATATATAAATAGGTGAGAATAAGTCTCAAAATCTGGACAAATAAAACCAAAACTGATGATTAGATTCCACCGAATACAAGTGAGACAATATGTTTTTTTGTATTTTGAGTGAACTGAACCTTTAATCTCACTCGCTTTAATCCCCACTTGAACTTCCTCATGTTTTCTTTTTGTTTACCAGGCATTGTTTATGTGCGAGACACGACTCGCGGAGGCCTCTGCTCCTATCCCGTCTTCAACAACGGCATTAACGGGGCGTTCTGCCGCACCGAGGCGGGTCAGACCGCCGCCATCATCTTTCTGTTCGTCACCATGGTTGTTTATCTGATCGGAGCCATCGTGTGTCTCAAGCTGTGGAGACATGAAGCGGCACGCAGATACCGGGAGAGGTACGGCCAGGAGGTAAGATCCTGTGATTCCTTACATTCCTGCAGGAATTCCTTTTTAATCTCGACGGATTATTTTCAACACTATCCGTCTAATTTGATGGTTAGAAAATTGGCTGTTGCTACAAACATGTTCACACTTACAGACTGTATAATGCAACAGCAAACCATGTAATGTGTGCACAGGCTTACAGCTGCGGTGGAGTCTGTAATCTTACCTGCAAGATGCTCACAAAACACTCCTGTTCTGTTTTGGTCCTTTTATTTATGTGTATTTTGGTCTTTTTAAAGGAATAGTTCCACATTTTGCTTTC
The DNA here is from genome assembly GCF_910596095.1 of Thunnus maccoyii. NCBI lineage: Eukaryota > Metazoa > Chordata > Actinopteri > Scombriformes > Scombridae > Thunnus > Thunnus maccoyii. Next base: position 25,565,224 of record NC_056551.1, on the reverse strand, counting down.
TTGCAGCGTTAAATGAGAAGATTGCAACCACTCTGTCAGTTTAAAATGAAGCAGGAGCCAGAACACTGCTAGCTTATCTTAGCATAAAGACGGGAAGTGCTGGATTTTCTTTTATAAGCTGCATGTTAATGGGATGATATTTCTGTATGTTTTAGTTGACACAGATGGAGCCCTCCGAGTTGCGAGCTGTACAATCGTTGGTAAGTGTTCTGTGATGTAATGTGTTAAAACATAACGCAGACTCTCAGGATATAAAGCAGCAACTCCTACATTTATTTTATGAGGGAGTCCAATAATCTGTCGTTGTGTCTCTTACAGATGGCTGCACCCAAAGCTCCAGAACAGGTTCAGGGCTCCTCAGTGGTTCCCATCCAGGCTGCACCTGCACCGAAAGCAGGACCTCCGAAGGTTGTGCAGGGCGGGATCCCCTCAGGACACATTCCCAAACCTGTTATTGTGCCCGACTACATTGCGTAAGTGCTGCTAGAGATACAATATGTTCTATATCTAATAGTGTATAGCCAAGAAAAGTAAACACAATGTATTTTTATTATTGATAAATCTGATTGTTTTTTTATTAATTGTTAATTAATTGTTTGGTCTAAAATAGTGAAAAACAGCAAGTTAAAATATTCAGATTGATAGTTTTGTCCAATTTGTCATCAAGATTTACATTTAATGAGCTGTAACATTGATCACCAAATAGTTGGTGATGTAAAATTCATCACCAACTATTTTGATAATCAATTTTTTTCACATTTTTTAAGAAAAAATGTAAAAATTCTCTGATCCCAGCCCCTCAAATGTGAATATTTTCTGGTTTCTTTCTTCTTCTATGACAGTTAACTGAATATCTTTGGGTTGTTGGACAAAACAAGACATAGTAGGACATCATGTTGGGCTTTTATAGAACGATAATCAAAATAATAGTTATTTACATTATGACCATATGATGGTTAAGATATTGAGTAATCACTGTATCCCTACCATTGTCTAACACATGTAGTTCACTCTTACAATTTTAGTGAAGTGTGTTTCTCTACTTCTCTCCGTCCTGTAGTAAATACCCAACGATCCGGTCGGATGAGGAGCGGGATCAGTACCGAGCCGTGTTTAACGACCAGTACGCAGAGTACAAAGAGCTCCACTCCGAGGTGCAGGCTACCCTCAAGAGGTTCGACGAGATGGACGCCATGATGCGCGGTCTGCCGCAGCACCCGACCAGCCAGATGGTGAGTGGTTCCACACATCTATTATAAAGGTTTGGAGATAATCTATGAGGAATAACATGAAGGAGAGCAGAATCATGAGTATAATTATTGATTAAATGTCATAATGGTGTGACCAGAAATGTGTTTGTTACAGAAAAATATCCGCAATTATTCTTGGAGGTTAGTTTGGTTGCAATTTTGGAAAAGCTGGTCAGACTCTCCTCTCTGTCATACATCATTTGTAGCACAGCGCTGCTTTTAAAGGGCTTTAAAGAGCTCCTCTTAAACCCACCCAGTCTTCATGTGTACTCTGTGCAGCCACGCCCCCCCGCCCCCCCAACAACCACATAAATACACACTGGACTCTGCATTGATTTATGGAAGTTATCTCCCCTTCAGTCTGACTGTGGGCGTCATGGCTGCTCTGCAGTAAACTACGCCGGACAGATTTCATCAGTGTTTGGTTCTATGTGAGCACAGAGGAAGCGTTTTGGAACGGACTGATTGCGTATCTGAAATATTGCACCCAGTGTTTTTGTTGTTTAAATGTGCCTCATTTCCCCATCCTGCAAACTCCTCTGTTTTGCACTTCCTGTTCCCCTCCACCCTCGAATTCCTTCTCAGCACCATCGAGAAGGCCTGTTCGACATCATCATCATCATCGCATCTGATTTTCATACTTGTGAAAGAGTCGTAATGTGTTTCAATCTTTAATGTAGTGACCGATCTCTTTTTTTTTTTGTAGGAGGCTGATCGCATTAACAGAATCCTTCAGGACTACCAGAGGAAGAAAAATGTGAGTCCATTGTCTTGTCAATGTTTTGTGTATACTGTCTATAACAGTGGCTTTTTCTGCTGCTTGTGTTAGTTTATATTATCGAGACTCAGCTGATATTCTGCTTTTCCTCCCGAGAGTCGAGGTTCAGTTTTATCTCCTCAGACGTTACACACTGTTAGTAAAGATATCTTCCACATAGAGCCTTAATTATGTAATAGATTAAAGGATAATGTGTTGTGTTATTTAATATTTTATGTTATGAAGAGACCAAAACCTACTCCCAATGACTTTGGTGATCCTCTAGATAATCAGTGAAATATCTCAATATCTACTGGTTGGATTGGCACAAAATTTTGTACAGACATTCATGTTCCCCTGATAATAAATCCTACAGACTTTGGTGATCCAATCGACTCTTCTTATAGAGCCATTGAGAAATGTCTCAACAACCATTGGATGGATTGTTGTGTAATGTCTTTGGTTTCCATGTAGCACCATCAGCATTCCTATCAGCCTCAGCTGTGTTTAGTGCTAATGAGCAAATGTTACTAAGCTAACAAGCTAAACTAAGATGGTGGAAACTGCACACATTAAACCTGCTAAAAATCAGCGTGCTAACATTTTCATTGTTAGCATGGTAGCATGCTAAGTTTAGCATTTAGCCCAAAGCACTGCTGTGCCTAAATACAACCTCACAGAGCTGCTAGCATGGCCGACTCTTAGTCTATAGCTGTTTCTAAACAAACTAACGTGACCTTAATTTTCATAATGAAGGAACACGTCACCCAGTGCAGCGATGTGGCTCATTAACGGGTTTTTAATAGTTTTTAGACGACAACAGAGGTCTACGGCACAGAGGAATAAGATACATCAGGCGTTGGATACACACACAATATGTGTTAGGTGATCAATTCATTGTTGTCGATAATAAAAAATATAGAAATCACATAAGTATCTGCTCCTAAACAGTTGAAATGACACAGTTAATGATCATTAAAGTGACTGGTTTGCTTGGTTTGTTATTATATTTTTAATTCCCGTCTGTGTCTCTGGTTTTTACCGTCTCAGGACGTTACATTCCTCGAGAAGAAGGAGCGCTGCGAGTACCTGAAGAGCAAACTGTCGCACATCAAACAGAAGATCCAAGAATACGATAAAGTCATGGAGTGGAACGACGGATACAGCTAAACCTCTGTGGCGTCAACCCACTGGACACAAATACAGAACTACTGTTGACAGCTGGTGGTGTGAAAAAAAAAAAAAGACATTTTAACTGGAGAGTTGAACGCCAGTCAACACTAAGGAGCATCACAGGGAAATCCAGCTCGCTTTCAAAATCTGTCCAACAAACGTTTTATCAGCAAGTTTTTGCATGTCTGCGTTTATTAAAGCCCACAAGTTAAAGGGTTGAATGTTTTACACTTAAAATGGTCCAAAGAGCTCAATATATGTGTGATACTGTGACTGTAATTGTAGCTGAAACACAACACTTAATTTTTTTTTTTTTATAAATGACACTGGTATCCGATCCGTCTGTCAGTTTAGAGGAGATAGAAGAAGCATATAGAGGAAAAAATGAGAGATGCTGCTTTATGTCTGTCAAGGTTTACCTTCTCTAATATGGCGCCTAACTACTGTTCTTGTTAGTCTTTGTTCTTGTTAGTTTTACAACTTCCCAGCCCGATAAAGGACCAGTGTGTCGAATTTAGTGGCATCTAATGGAACGGACTTGGCAGAAATGGGAATATAATATTCATGAGTATGTTTTTATTAGTGTATAAATAAGAATTGTGTTTTGTTTACCTTAGAATGAGCCCTTTATATCTACAGAGGGAGCGGGTCATCTTCCAATGGAGGCCGCCATGTTGCACCGCCATGTTTCTATGGTAGCCCAGAACAGACAAACCAAACACCGGCTCTAGAGAGGGGCTTTTGCATTTTTTTTGCGAGTTTTGCAGCCACCGTAGGATCTCGTACACGCTTGGAAGGGGAGGGGTAAGGGGGCGAGTGTTCATTTGGTTGCAATCTGCAACGTCACCACTAGATGTCACTAAATGTTACACACTGGTCCTTTAAAAAAAACACTGCTTGTCGTGACAGATCGTCATCCAACTGGATTCTTAAACTGTTTCTTAAACTTTTTTTGATTGTTTTAATTGCACAATTTGTCTGTTTTGTTTTTTTTAATATGTAACTGTTTGACAAATGGAGTTGTGTATGTCCTATAGCAGAATTAGTAAAATGTGTTGTATGTATTTTGAACACTTGGGACTTTGTTCAACCATTTCATAGATTAAACAATTTGTACTTAATGTTCACTTAAATATCACTAAGTGCCTCTGTATGTCCTCTATACCACTGTAAAACTTCCTGATTTAATGGGAATACATCACAAGAACTGGATTTCTCTTGTTCTATATGTTTAGTTGTAAATATGTTGCTGTAAATGTCCATATTCTTTCATAATTTAAGTGATCAATTGGTGCTTTCTTTCTTCAGAATACATTTTTGCTTATCCACTGTCTGGCGGTCTGGGGTTCGCTTCCTTTATTCATAAACACTCAGGCACAGTTTCTTTTACTGGAAACAGGAAGAAAAACACCAGAGTGATATGTGAGACTCTGCAAAATAAAGCTGAATTAATTTAAGAGGAAAAAAACAACAAACCCTAAATTAGAGCTGAAACTAGAAGTTGATTAATTAACCGAAAGAAAACGAATTTGCAACTTGTCAATTAAGTTACCTTTCAGTTTGTTTCTGCCTCAGTTGTGATGATTTGCTGCGTTTTTATTGTCTCATATGACAGTAAACTGAATATCTTTGGGTTTTGGACTGTTTGTTGTCAAAACACACAATTTGAAGACATCACTTAAGGTTTTTGGAACTTGTGACGAGCATTATTCACCGTTTTCTTAAACAAAATATTAAATCTATTAATCAAAAGAAATAAGTTGCAGCCCTAAACTCTCAGTGATGAACCCCGAGATGGGAAAAACTTGTTTTTTTCACTTTCAGAACAGCTGATCAGAGTTCAATCAACTCTGAGTATGTTCACTCTTGAATTAAGCGCGTGTGTGATGAATGAGAAAAGCCAGTCACCATGGCAACAGGTAAATAAAATCAGAGCCTCTGTTTTAATCCAGTGGACGTAGAGATATTAATGCACATTTATCTTTTTTTAAAAAAAAGCCAGAGCAGGAAAAGTGTCAATAAGTTAACACAACACCATTAATTTATCATTTATCAGACGTACATTTACCTCAATGATGATAAAGTGGAATCTGACTTTGTATCAGGCTGCAGCAACGTTATAATTTAAATATATTTGTTCAGCTTCAATCTGATGGATAAAACACAGGAAGCAGCAACTGAAGATGAAGAATATAGTTAAAGATTTAAAACATAAATAGATCAAAGACACAGAGACATGACTGTAGCTCAGTCTGATCAGTAATAATGTGTTTGCTGATTTGTACTTGAAAAGGCGTTGAGGTTAAAATACAGCAGATTTTAAATGTTTAGACGTCTATTTGTATCTCAGCTCAACAGCTTTCAGTGACTTTATTTCAACTACTTCAACAAATGTAGTAAATTTAAACACAAATGCTGTTAAAACACATTAAGATTGTGCTTCTATTTAAAAATCTCACTTTCAAACTACATTCTGCAGCTGCACCACGATCCTGCTCACTAAGCATAATAACATATAATCTCCAATATTATAGGAATTATATTCCATCAGTGAGACCAATCACATCATGACTGACAGAGATAATTATTCATTGATCCCACGTGTCTAAAGCTTCATACAGATATTCTAGATTTAAACTGAGATTACACATTATGTGCAATAAAGATTTCAGTGCAGGAGCTTTTCTAGTTATAACAGAAGGACATGCGGAGGTTTTATTCTGAGCTGAGGATGAATTCACGCTGTTTAATATCTGAATGTGAGAGAAAAAAAACTGCTGGTCAAAGAAATGACTGACGCACATAAAATCAGTAACTTTAGAAAGTCCTTGAGGAACTAAACTAATATCCAACCAGGATTTAGATTCTGACTGATAGTAAACCTCCGGACTGAATAAATGAAGAAATGAAACAGTTGGCTGGTTCTGTAAGAGGAAGGAGACAAAGAGAAACTTGGGGTTTGTTGAAGGAAAACCTGCCAACACAAGCAGGTTAGGTTACCGTGGTAACTGACCCCAAGCTTAACTTAGCTCTCTTTCTGAAACTGAAAACCCAGAGTTTCCCTCATTTCAGGGTGAAAAAACTCAGTTTTCACAAAACCCGCTTTCTGAAGCAGGCCCCTGGTGAACCTCTTCTTCTTATTATTATTAGTTTGTCTGTCTGATAATGTATGTATGGAAGCCCAAAGCTGACAAAATGTAGTAAGCAGCTATAAAACAAGTCACAAATAAAACTATGAATATGATAATAATAATAATTATATATATATATAAATATATATATATATATGTAGCTGTATAATTAAATTATGTATAGCTGAATAATTAAAATGTAGACATATAGAAACAAAGATTTATATTTTTCTTTAAACCTCCAATTAGCTGGTGAAAAAGGGACAAGCCTCTTTTCCCTATATATATACATTTCCCGAAATATATAAGTGTGTGTGTGTGTGTGTATTTGTGTGTATATATAACCACACATATATACACATATATAAAGTGTTCTACTTTTTCTTTAACCTCCAATCTGTTGGTAAAAAAAAAAAAAAGCAAAAGGCTTTTTAGTTTTTTCTTTACCAACAACCAACTATAAAATAACATTATTTGGTCTTTAGCCCTAGACCAAAAATGGGAAATTGAATGAAATAATTAGATATAAGAGTAAAATTAAGATTTAATTTTAGTTTATCAACTTATCAGTGGAAAAGAAAAAAGTAAAATGCTTTTTGCTTTTTCTGCACCAACTGACTGGAGGTTAAAAGAAAACCACAAAGATTTATATATCTTTTTTTGCTCAATTTCAATAATTTAGCTTAAAATATTAATTTTTAATGTATTCAGTTATATTCTTTATATGTCTGATAACATTTTACTACATTTTGTCAGTTTCGGGACTCCATACAAATGTAATAATAGGTCCTTCTAAGATGTAAAAACACATTTAGTTCAATAATTTCTATGAATTATTTGCACAATATAACTGGATTTTCTATTATTATTACTATTTATCTTTTAATTGTCTTAATTATTTAATTAATGCTGCTGCTTCTCTGTATTTGAACCAAAATAAAACATCTGGTTGTGCTTCAGCTACATCAGACACAACCAATCCTGAGACTGTTGTGTCTGCCTCTTTACATTAATTGAAGTATTTCCAGGTATTTCCTCATGCATGGAAGACTTCCGGTGTTGTTAGGTAACGTGACACCTGTGAGGTAAAGGGGGGGAGGGGGCGGGGCTTTATTGACCGAGAACCGACATCCTCAAGGTGTGGCCGGGTTGTTGTTTAACAGCAGCGGCAGCAGCAGTTTCAGTCGACACAGTTGAAGTGAGGCAGAGAGGAGCAGACACACCGAGCAACAGGTGAGTGTTTGAGAGATTAACACCGGAAGCTTCTTTGACTTTATGGTTTTTAAATTTAAAATAACTTATTACCTGTGGCCGCAAGAAAGGTTTGTTGTTAGATACCGCTTTAAATCAATTATCTCCTAATTATAGTGTTGTAGAAAATGATAAAGGAAAATGTCAAGTGTTGTGTCAATATGACTGAAACAGCTTCCAGTAGTTTCATACATTGAAATGGCGGTTAAAACTCACACAATACGTCATTATAGTTTTAGTATGATTTCAAAATAGAGCTGAAATAATTAGTCAGTTAATTGATTTGTTGATTAATAGAAAATAATCTGCAACTGTTTTGATAATCCACTAATCGATTGAGTCAAATATGCCAAATATTTCCTAGTATCAGCTTCTTATATGTGAAGAACTGCTACCTTTTTTTTTTTTTTTATAGTTTTATGTCATAATTAAACTAAATATTTTAAATTCTGGAGTATTGTTCAGACAAAACAAGCAATTTGATGATACTGACTTGGGCTTTAGGGTAGTTTGACAGCCATTTTCACTATTTTCTGATATTCTATAATCAATTAATTGACATTAGTTTAAGGAAACTGAGACAATGTTAAAGTAAATGTGTTCTAACAATAGAAATCTTCTTGTAGATTCGTCTTCACAGATCAGCACCTCAAAGGATCCAGCAGAGATGTCCTCGAGGCCCAATGGGAGTCCACCTCCCTACGAGTCGGATGGATAGTGAGTCTCTTTTGATGAATATAAATGATCTGTTCTGTTTATCTTCATTAACTTCAATCTATTCACACACTGTATATGAACACATCCTTGTATGGAAGTAAAGAAAGGACACAATAATTGATGGTATGAAAACCATTTTATGTGGTTTGAATTCCTCTTTCTGAACTTCCACGTGATTGAAATTTTTTAGTTGCTCATCAGAATTTTTCTGTCTTGGATCATGTGAGTGACAGAACGTAACCTGAAAGTGCTGACGTGTGATTGATCCTTGGTAGCCCAGATGTTCAAGTTATAGTAAATTTTGGTGTCTAAATGTCACCAATCCAATTTGAGCAGCTTGATTTTTTTTTTTTAAGAGCTTGACTTGGATTTTTGGATTCAAAAATAACCAACTGGTTCTGAGCAACTTAAAATTTATTATTGGACAGGTTGCTAATTTTTTAAAATCTGAAATTCAGAGGACTCAAAATTAATTGCCAACTATTTTGGTAATTGATTGTTTTAAGTCATTTTTTTAAAAGAAAAAATGCTAAAATTCTCTGGTTCCAGGTTCTTAAATGTATTTTTTTCTGGTTTCTTTAGTTTTTTTATGACAGTAAACTGAATATCTTTGGGTTGTTGACAAAACAAGACATTTTATGACGTGATTTTTGGCTCTGGGAAACAGTGATTGACATTTTTCACCATTTTCTGATTCAACTTCATATTCTAGACCAAACAACTAATCAGCTAATTGAGAAAATAATCGCCAGATTAATCGATACTGAAAATAAATGTTTGTTGCAGCTCTGCTGAGGTTGAACCATAAAAAGAACCTGAAAATCAAGTTTTTGAATTTTTTTTTTTTTTTATGAGTAAAATGCTATTCTTTTTAAATTTGCTCTTGAAGTACTCGTAGCGTTCCTTCTATAAATTCATATCCTTACAGCCTTTCTTTGCTTCCAAAATGCACTCAGATTGAATTTACACTTTTACAATAAATGTTTTTTTTCTGTGTTCACAGTAACGCCCCTCCCCAGCCGGCGTACTCTTACTACCCCGATGATGAGTTCCAGCATTTCTATCGCTGGACATCCCCACCGGGCATCCTCAAAATCATGTCCATCATCGTCATCGTGCTGTGTTTGGCCATATTTGCCTGTGTTGCCTCCACTTTGGCGTGGGACACTCAGGGAGCCTTGGGTAGTTTTGGGGGTTTAGGCTACGGGGGAAGCTATGGCGGCGGCGGGTATGGCGGCGGCGGGTATGGCGGCGGCGGGTACGGCAGCTTTGGCGGCGGTGGATATGGAGCCGGAAACAACTACGGTTACGGCGGACTTGGAGGAAACTACAATGACCCCCGGGCGGGCAAAGGGTTTATCATCGCCATGGCAGCCATCACCTTTATCACTGGCCTGGTCATCTTCATCATCATCGTGTCTCACCAGAGCCTATCAGAGAGCAGGAGGTTCTACCTGGCAGTGATTATCATCTGCGCCATCCTAGCGCTGCTAATGCTAATAGCTTCCATAGTCTACCTGGTGGCAGTGAACCCCATGGCCCAGTCCTCCGGTTCGGTCTACGGCAGCCAGATCGCCGGCCTTTGCGCCCAGTACCAACAACCGCAGCCCTCAGGAGTGTTCGTCAATCAATACCTCTACCACTACTGCGTCGTGGAGCCACAAGAGGTGAACACACAGATTTGACGTCCATTTTTTATGTTCTCATACCTGCGTCAGCACAGGAGGATTTGTTCTGTATTCTTTATCCTTTATTTTGATCCCCAGTAACAATAAAACAATCACACTGATCAATCAGCCAAATATAAAGATCAGAAATTGAGTGAAATAGCTCTGAGAGTAACTCAGAAAGGTTTTAACTCATCGGTTTATCTCTCGTTCTAGGCCATCGCCGTGGTGTGCGGCTTCCTGGTTACCGTGGCTCTCATCATCATGCTCGTCTTCGCCCTGAAGACTCGCCAGAAGATCCGAAACTACGGCAAGAGCAACATTTTGTGGAAGAAAGTGAAGGTCATCGACGAGATGGGGCCTCCTCAGGACGTAGAGGCGTGGGTGAGTGTTGGATGTTGAATTATTTAACCTGAGTATTTTCATTATGGATTACCAGATTATTTTCTTGATTTATCAATAGTCTGTACTCTTCAAACTCAAGGTGACATTGAGCTTTGGACTGTTGGTTGGACAAAACCAGCAAATATATTCAGTTTACAGTGATATAAAAAAGAAAAAAAGCAGCAAATCCTAACAATTTTAAAGCTTACACTAGGAAATATTTGTCATTTTTGCTTGATAATTGACTTAAATGGTTAATTGCTTATTTTTCTGTCAACTACTGGTTTCATCTCTTAGTTTTTTTCTGCTGAAGTTTCTTTTGACTTTGCTGAGTTTTACTGCATCCTGGTGTTTTTTCTTCCTGTTTCTAGTAAGATTCAAGATTAAAGAAACTTTATTGTGTCACATAGCAACAGAAATTCCTCTTTGACACGGCTCAGTCACAGACAAAGGTAGAGAAACGTCACGACAACAAAGTGGAAACAGTGAAACAGTAAAAACATCACAGTAAAATAAGTCCTGAATAAGAGAAACTGTATTGATGCATAAAGGAAAAAGACTCCAGACTGTCTGCGCAAAAGCAACAAATCATTTCAGCTCTAAACCTTCCAGAGGTGAAATCAAAAGAAGCTCTCATAGCTGATCTAATATCTGGTCTCTGGTGAAGCACGGCAGCACTTTGTGTATCAGTTGAAGTGGTTCGACCTGTTTGGTGGCAATCACCTGTTTGTCAGAGGGGGAGGGGGACGTGTGGATCACTGAGTTCCTTCTTTCTTTCTTTGTAGCATGCTCGGTTTCAAGGTGTGGTTTGTTCACGGGTGACAGTTTCAGTCTTTAGCTGATAATGTCGTATGGAAGGAAGAATTCCAAACCTGAACTGTCAAGCGTTAAAAAATTCAGTATTTACATCTCATCATGAATCATCCTTCTTTCCGGAGCTATTTTCAGAAGTGTTTTGCAACAACTCTCACACTTGACATGCTCATAGTAAGTAGGGATGAGTAGGTGAGTCATTTTGTTAACAGGTTGTAAG